>NC_077237.1:11172734-11865234 GCF_947179165.1 Solanum dulcamara | reverse complement strand
TAAAACTATATTTGAGAATGAGTAAATAAGTGTATAAAGAGAAGAGTTGTTTGAGAAAGCTTGATGAATAAAATGAGGAAATAAGGTGGGTATTTTAGGTATGAAGGAGGGACCTAACAATAAATAAAAATAATTACAAAGGATGATCCTAAAATTCAATGAAGGATTGTGATCTCACGGATAATGTCAAATGGAGGACTATTGATGTCATGGGTGCTGTCAAATGGATCTAGATCTTTCCATGGTTGGTGAGATGAACATTCTTTTAATGGAATACCCTTTTTCGGAGCTGCGTTTGAATAAGATAACTTCCTAATTAGGATTTGGTATTTTCATATGAACTGTAGATCTAGAAGTATACTTTCATTTCGTATAAGAATCAACCAATTTGGAGCATTCTACCGTGAGATATGATATTTCTTCTACAAATACTCTATTTCATCACAGCACCATGTCTTGCAAAAAATAATTTATTTGACCTATGTATCCTCCGAATCTTAAGATATGGTCTTTATGAGAGTTGTAGATAATGTCGTTGGGTTATTTAAAAATTTAAATCATCAAATTTAGACTATTCTATGAAAAGTTATGCCAAAATACATAAGCAGTATCATTTTCGTCAAAAATTGAAACACCACATACAACGTTTTAGGGGGTGTTACAATATCTCCCTCTTGGGATTATTCATCCTCGAATGAAAATGAAACTAAGGGATATGAATAACGAATATCATCAAGACATCAATTTCTCAAAAACTCCGATACTCAAATGTTCAAACAACACATACTGAAATAGTCAATGACTCAAACTCAAGAATACACATCGACTCAAAGATAAAAGTAAGGAATATTACCTTAAACCTCATCCTCAAAAGGCACAAATAGATGAGGATATTTAGCCTTCATATCTTCTTCAGCTTCCCATGTTGCCTCTTCAACAAATTGATTTCGCCATAGGATTTTGATAGATGCCACTTCCTTAGTTCTTAATTTACAAACTTGACGATCAAGAATCTGGACTGGAATCTCTTTATAACTCAAACTTTCTTTCACCCCAATGCTCTCAGTTGGGACAACAAGTGAAGGATCTCTCAAACACTTAAGCATAGAGATGTGAAACACGGGATGAATAACTGCTAATTCTGGGGGCAACTTCAATCATAGGCTACATTACCGACCCTCTTCAAAAGCAGTATTATTTTTGTCGAGAATTGAAACACCACTTACAATGTTTTAGGGGTGTTGCAATTAAGATCAGAAACCTCTTCACCTATATACAAAATAAAATTTTAGTAATGCAGTAAGGAAGGAGCAGGTAGAGTAATTAGAGATCACATTGGAAAGAAGTTTATTTGAACTTTAAAAATAAAACTAACACAATTTATATCAGCAGCAGCCTTGGATAAAACTTGTTCAATAGTAATTTTTGCAATATCTTCATATGTAAATAACATGAGCACTTTAAAAAAAAGTTGAATGAAAGTATATCAAATGTGTATTACATTTGTATTAAACCATTCATTACCAATTTTGCTTTCAGAATTCCCAACAACAGCAAATTTAACTGAAGTTTTAAGTACTTGAGATTTTTTATATTGATTTGATTTCACAACTTGAGCGTCATGCCCTCTTGATATATGTATTGATGCATCGACACAATGAAAAAATATTGTGTGTGTAATTAAAATATATTACAAGAAAAATATGTGAATAAAAAATCAAGCTTAAACTACAACTTAGATAAGTAAAATTCTAAACAGTAAATAAACTACTAGTTAACTCCCTGCCAGCAAGTAAAACAAGATATTATAGATGTATTAAAACATAAAAGAACTTCCATTGAAGTCTAATCCACCCAAAAAGTCTCGCCAGCCTCTTTGTTAGATGATTCCCTGGCTTTTTGAGTAAAAGAACTGTTGAAGTCTCTCTTAGCAAACAATAAAGAAATATCATTCAATAATTGTTTGTTTGAATTCATCACAAATTCTTTCATTTGAATAGATTGTAAGTCTATCTTCTCTTCAAGAGCTTTGTGATTTTCATTTGCCTAGTATATAATCAAATATAATACAAATATTAGAATAACAGTTTTGAAAAAGATAAGCCTAAAGCCAAGTTAGCTTATACCTTTACGAGTTCTTTTCTCAACTCTATAACCTCCCTGGTCAACATATCTAGACTATGCTTTGATCCTTTCGGCTCCAATTTCAAGATTTTAGAATAGTAATCACGTGGTTCAGAAAGCCTGAATTTATATACCTCATATTCACTTTCCACTATATTCTCAAACTGAAATTAAAATACAAAAACAAATAGATGTATTAACTTGAGTTGAACTAATATATATATGTATCATAAATTGTATTAACTTTGTATAGATACCTTGTGTTTCGTAGGCATGAAGATGTCATTTTCAATATGCTTTTGCCAAGGACTTTCAGCAACTGTTTTCCACCTCAAAATTCTTGGAATAGAATCAGAAATTCGAATAGCTAAATCTTCATCGACTCTAGAACAACACTCAAATATCCAAATTTGAAGGGCAAGAGACAATCCACCTATTCTATAGTACTGATTGGTTGAGTTAAGCTTGTTCCTCACACTATCAAGCAACTTCTTGTAGACATCTAAACCCCACGAGTAAGAATTGAATTGTCCACTTTCCACAAGGTAGAAATCTCTATTACTAATTTGATGTTCATTGTTCTCATATGAGAACAAAAATCATTAATAAAAAATAAAACAATTAGTAAAACAGCGGAATCATCATTTATAAAATTTTTTGCTAAAAATAACTCGTGTAGATGATTCTTTTGAACAATGATTTGTTCAGAGAAAGAATTGCTCAACAACCGACAAGGAGAACCTGAAATATTAGCAGAGCAACCATCACTAACAAATTTAAGCTTGTAATTAACTCAAATTTCCTAAGCCCGAAAAACAACCTCTTCTCATTGAATTCAATAGCAAACACATCATCTGGTGTGTGTTTTAACTCCTTGTTCATAAGGCAATGAATAAGTTGGAGTTGTGTAGTTACTTTCAAAAGGTCAAGAAAGTAACCAAAACAAGCATTCCTAAACAACTCACACTTTTTTTCAAATAAAGAAAAATTTATTTTCTCAATCACGTCATGATTAGTATATGACGACCATCTACTTAAAGAATACAAAACATCTGGATATCTCCAGAATTTATGATTCTGCATATAAATAATATCAATCTATCACTATAGATAATTATAGCTTAACATGAACCCTCAAATAGGACTCAAAATCAGCAGCAATATAGTAAGTTCAATTAAAATTAGCAGCAATATACTAAGCTCAATTAAAAGGACAAGAAAGTTTAAAGGCATATGAAATGTTCCAACAAAGCATTATAACATGAAGCTATAATTTTTAAAAGAGTAATCAAGCAGTTGATCATTAATAGAAACTAAAAAGAAACTATTGAAAAGAAAATCTTAACATAACTGCCAAGCAAGGAGAAAATAAATAGGCTATGACTAACAGATGAATAAGAAATATGCAGGGAAAGGACACAAAGTATAGGAGACCAAAGTAAACATGAAAAGAGCTCAAACTAAGAAAATGATCACATATTGTGGAATTATCTATCACTATAGATAATTATCTATCACTATAGATAATTATAGCTTAACATGAACCCTCAAATAGGACTCAAAATCAGCAGCAATATAGTAAGTTCAATTAAAATTAGCAGCAATATACTAAGCTCAATTAAAAGGGCAAGAAAGTTTAAAGGCATATGAAATGTTCCAACAAAGCATTATAACATGAAGCTACAATTTTTAAAAGAGTAATCAAGCAGTTGATCATTAATAGAAACTAAAAAGAAACTATTGAAAAGAAAATCTTAACATAACTGCCAAGCAAGGAGAAAATAAATAGGCTATGACTAACAGATGAATAAGAAATATGCAGGGAAAGGACACAAAGTATAGGAGACCAAAGTAAACATGAAAAGAGCTCAAACTAAGAAAATGATCACATATTGTGGAATTATCTATCACTATAGATAATTATAGCTTAACATGAACCCTCAAATAGGACTCAAAATCAGCAGCAATATAGTAAGTTCAATTAAAATTAGCAGCAATATACTAAGCTCAATTAAAAGGACAAGAAAGTTTAAAGGCATATGAAATGTTCCAACAAAGCATTATAACATGAAGCTACAATTTTTAAAAGAGTAATCAAGCAGTTGATCATTAATAGAAACTAAAAAGAAACTATTGAAAAGAAAATCTTAACATAACTGCCAAGCAAGGAGAAAATAAATAGGCTATGACTAACAGATGAATAAGAAATATGCAGGGAAAGGACACAAAGTATAGGAGACCAAAGTAAACATGAAAAGAGCTCAAACTAAGAAAATGATCACATATTGTGGAATTATCAAACAGTAGATAAATCAAGCTTAGACGAGTATAATATTTAAAAGAACCATGAACTCAAGACAAACTACAATCCAATACTCAATCATTAAACTATAACAAAATCAGAACAACATGTTTAAAGATTTCTGATTCACAACTTTTCCAATGTAAGATTCAGAACAACATAAATCAATCACATAACGAAGTAGTTTTATTCATAGCAAGCAAAAGGTTAAATGTAAAGTTCATAATACACCAAAACAATGAAAAAAACACATAAGCCAACAGTATCTGAAACAATTTAAAATGACTTAACAGAAGAGGCTAAAGAACACTAATTTCACCTCATAAGAAAAGTAAATAACATATTAAATTAAATAGAATATAATGAAAGTATCAAATACACAAAAAAATTCACTTTTGTTCTTTACAGATCTGTCTCTAATTCTCTTCTAATTCAACTTTAATGTATGTGTAATACACATTTTAGTTCAAAGTTTAATTTATTTTTGTGGTGTACAGATCACTGAAGACTTTTTTCATTAGCTACAAGTTTCATTCGTCTCCAATTTTTTTTTCTAATTCAACTTTAATGTGTGTGTAATATATTTTAGTTCAAAGTTCATTTTTGTGGTGTACAGATCACTGAAGACTTTTTTCAAGTAACTACAGTTTTCATTCATCTCTAATTCAACTTTAATGTTTGTGTAATATATTTTAGTTCAAAGTTTAATTCATTTTTGTGGTGTACAGATCACTGAAAACTTTTTTCATTAGTTACCAGTTTTATTTGTCTCTAATTCTCTTCTAATTCAACTTTAATGTGTGTGTCTATAGATCAATGAAGTATAATAAACTTGAGCAAATAAATTTAGACTATAATAAAAGTATCAAATACACAATTCTTTTCTTCAACATCTATCACACAAGTTCAAAACAACAGCAAACTAAGAAAATATACATAAACAAATTGAAAATGCTATCAGTTAAATAATGTGTTGGTAGAATGACATACCAGATATAGACTCTCCGACAGAATCGTATTTTTGCACAATCGATTTCGACCTTTTAGATTCTTCTCCTGAGCAACTGTAAGTCTCACTTTCTTTCACTGAAATTGAGGAGGTAAATCCTCAAAATCATCATCAGTGTCAACAATTTTTTTAGATGTCGATGCAACATCAACTCATTTTCTTTTCGATTTAGATTTAGAACTTAACTCAGTAGTTTTTTCTTACTTCTACCGCCCTTTTTCTTAACATGCATTGCTTGAAAATTTTGATCAACCTCACCACCAGCTTTTTCTGGAGATTGATTTGCAGAAATTCTCAAACTAAAAGTAGGGTCGACGTTCACTTCACCACCGCTGGTTGAATCAACAATTCAAATTCGTAGGCTTCTTCTAGGAGATTTCTGACCTTCCATTACAATTATGCACCTAAAATCTACGAGTCCCGTCTGAAATAAACAAAAAGATGAAGGAATAAGGGAAGAATGATGAGCCAGAAAAATGTAGAAAAAACCCTAAGTGAAAGAGAGAGATAATGACACCCTTTTTTTTTCCAAATAAAAAAGTGTATATAATATCTTATTTAATTAAAATATTGTTATTGATTATTAAAAATAGTAATAAAATAAAAATATGTTTAAAAAATGATAAATATTTTTTAAAACACATTTGTAATTTTTCCTTTTTTGTTAAAAAAAAAACTCCATCTTCGGACATTCTGTGGACTCCCAAGTTTATCATCTCCATCGACTGGCTAGGGTTCCAAAATTGTCTTCATCTGGTGTCGCCTAGGGTTCCAAAATTGTCTTCATCTGGTGTCGCCTAGGGTTCCATTTCAAAATTTGCGAGGTAATTTCTTCTTCTTTCTCCTTTACGCTTGCTCCTCCTCCTCCCCTTTTGTTTGTTTTCTCTGAATTTTGTGAACTGTTTTCCTTGTTAATTCACATATATATTCTTCACTGTCATATTCCTTTTTCTGTAAATACTTTGATTTGTTACACTTAGAATCTCTCAAAAATATCTCTCTACCGTGAGATAGTTAAGAACCCACTTGTGGATTACACTTGAGTATGTTGTTGTATTTGTTTTTTTTGCAGCTTTTATTTCTTTTTTTTTGTTTCATTTATTAATTTAATTGAATGTGCAACTTTTTTCAGTCAAATCTGAGGTTTATGGGGGTAAGCCCCTGGTTCAATTGGAGTTAAAATCCCTTTTCCAGTTACTGATTAGTGAATTAAAGGATTTTGATTCCAATTGAAGTTGGGGGCTTAGTATCAGGAGATTTAGGATTTTTAACTAAGCCTTTTGGGGTAGTGACGATACAGAATTGCGATATGAAAGAGGAAGACAGGTAAGAGGAAGCAATCACAGTGAAGTAGGGTAGCACTGTGATTGATCTTAGGTTATTTATCTTTATGATTATCGGTGAGGTGGAATCTTTCTTAGAAATGTTGTTCTCAAGGCAAAAGGGACATCATGATGTGGAAATGTTTGTATACGAGACAACAGTAAATTCATATTACAGTATAGGACCCAAAGAAAGGTGGCATCTTTAACTTGGAAACTAGTATTTCATACCATAGTAGCAAGAAGTCTTGGATGACCACTCTATTGTGGTCTTATTGTCAATAGGAAACAAAGAAATAAGACTCTTTGAAGTAATTGAATACCTGTTGAGTGTAGCTCTACTTAGTTTTGTATTTTTGGTATATAGGAAAAATTCCAGCTTGTTGAGAGCTTGCTTGATTTCGTGGGATTTAAGCACATGCAATTTGCTACTGTTATATAGTTGACACCTTCTTGGTGTTTTATGAATGACTTTTCTGATTTATTTTTAAAAATGAATTGGAATAGAGTAGGAAAATGAGGATTATGAAGATGGCTGTAGAAAAAAGGACTTATGTGGAAGGCGAAGGTTTATTGCCAATTCTACTGTTTTAAGCTGCTTTTGGGTGAAGTGTATAGATTTAGGCACAGAGTTGTATATTGTGGCAAAGTTAAGCGGTTTTCTCATGTATTATATTGTCGTATGGATTTAAGATTGGATAATGATCAAGTCATGGTGCAACTCAATCATATTAATGACATGCTTTAAATCCTGCGAAACAAGTCAAGGTGTATTGCATTTCAGTGTTGAATTTTAAATTTTCACTGGCCATTGATCATCTGATTAGGTGTTGTTGGTTGGTGTGAATAAAGAAAAGAAGCTCTTTTGTTTTCTTCCTTTGAGATAAAGAAACTTGTTTATTACATGGATTTTGATCTTTGTGAAAATTGAGAAATGGAACTCTTTTTGTCACATAAGTGTGTACCTGAACACTTGAAATTTGGCTACTTGAAACTCCATCATCCATTTCTGGGTGATAGATACAAAATTTGCTGCTTTCCCTGGTAGTTCTCTGACGTCTCAAAATAAAAGAGAACTTGATTACTGGATACAAATCAGTCTAAATATTTACTGGTATCTTGATTTTTTTGGGAAAATCAGCACAAATTCAACTAATTGTGAACTACTGTTATCTAAGCATTGTTTAATTATTATTATAACCTATCTATTTATTTTCTTTAATAATTTATCTATTTGTTTTCTTTTGAGTTTGATGTGTCGACCTTTTATTCATTATGATTGACTTGTAAAATCTTGCCATTTATATTGCAATGCTTATTTGCTGTTCATATTGTTTCAGGGTTTCAATATGGAGGATACACCTAAAGCAGAAGATCAGTTGCCTGAGGCGGCCTCAGAAAGTACGCCTCAGAAGATACCAGAAACCCGCGAAGAGATGCTTTCTAGGCATAGGTACTTATAAGGCCCTTAGGGGACATGTTGCCTTTGTTTTTGCTCTCCCCTAGTTGTATTTTTAATATTCTCTATATAACCTTCCACATGATTATTACATTGTTCTGCTTGTAAGACCAGTCATGCTCTACTTGTATCCCCAGCGCATTTATTCAGAAATGCTATCGACTTTGTTAGCAATTGCTGTTATTGATTAAAATATGAGCTTATGGAAACTAACCTTCTATAATGCTGATCCACCTAGAAAGAATTGGAAGTTTTTCTAATTGTAGAAATGAATATTACGAGCACTAATAGTTAAGATTGGAAGTCTATATGAGAAGATGGCTAATGGCTTATAACAGGCTTCTTGGATCATGCACAGGCTTTCAATTTTTGATCTGTGATAAGTAATCATGTTTACCAATATCACAGATGGCTTGTAACATGGTTTTCAGTTATTGATTGTGAAGCACTTGCATAATTTGTCACTTCAAATTAGTTTTTACTTATTTGGGAGCTTAATTTTTTGTTGACATGTCATATGGATGTATGCAGGAAAGAAATCTCTCAGCTACAGGACAAAGAAATTGCTATGAAAAAGGCAGCAGCTAAAGGCAGCAAAGCTGAACAGAAAGCTAAGAAAAAACAAGTGGATGAAGAAGTATCTAAACTTTCTGCAAAGCTCAAAGAAGGGCATGCTAGGGAACTTGCTTCTTTAGGCTACAGTGGTGGTAGTAATAATGATAATGGGAAGGAAAAAGGGAATCTTGACACATTGGTGAAGGCCATTGCTGGGGTTTCTGTCAGTAATCAGACTGACCATTCAAAACCCAGCAAGAGTGTGAAGAGACGTGAGAAAAGAGCTCAACAAGAGGCAGCCAGAGAGCAGAGAATACAAGAAGAGCAGAGTAATATCGTAAGTGATCGGGTTATTGAGAATGAAAAGTTAGAAAGAAAGCTTGAGCCCCTTGGATTGACTGTTAACGAAATAAAGCCTGATGGACACTGTCTTTACCGAGCTGTGGAGAATCAGTTAGCTGTCCACACTGGTGGTTCATCTCCTTATTCATATCTTGCACTGCGACAGATGGTGGCAGCTTACATGAGGAAACATGCAACTGATTTTCTCCCTTTTTTCCTCTCTGAGAATGCAGAAGAGGGAGAATCGGATGATTCTCTTGTGGGAAGGTTCGAGAATTACTGTACAGAAGTGGAGTCAACTGCTGCATGGGGAGGACAACTTGAGCTTGGTGCTTTAACTCACATCTTAAAGAAACATATAATGATATTCTCAGGGTCATTTCCTGATGTGGAGATGGGAAAGGAATACAAATCCAGCAGTGGCTCTGGCTCTTCAGCTGCCAGTATAATGCTATCTTACCACAAGCATGCTTTTGGGCTTGGAGAGCACTATAACTCGCTTATTCCCAATTCAGCTTGATAGGTTTGATTTATATTATGTGGAACAAATGTTTACAGCAACATGATAGCTCAACTGATATCACCGTTTACAGCAAACCGATCTAGCAACGGTTTCATTTGTGTCACAAGGCATTCGTGTTCAATGCGTTTTGTCTTTCTACAATGCTATTAGAGGACTAAATCCTAACTTATGGATTTGGTTTTCTGTTTTGTGATAACTCATACTTCCTTTCGTTCGTATTCCAAATTAAGAGTTTCTGTTTTGTTTCCAGTCTGCATATTCATTGTCATTTTTTGCTTGGTGGGCTGTTATCATGGTTGGTTGCAATGACCAGCTATGCTAGACTGCTATTCTCTCATATTTCATCCCTACATATAAGTTTTGGTAGAATACCAGGAAACTGTCTGCAGATTCCTCTTTTCCAAATTGTTGAATTGTGGTACCTATGCCTTTTTACTTGCTCACATGCTGGACATGTGAACTTGTGAGCAAGTATATCTCTACTTAAACATGTAGTTCATTAAAATGTCTATTTTTATTACATGTATTCATGATATTAGTTCAGTTTCTTCAGTCGTATAACATGTCTATACGTATATTGCTATGTTGTCATGTATGTATGTATGCACTACCAGCGATTTCTTACGATTTGCTCTTGTGGTAGGCTGGGAGAGCGAGTCGATGATCTTACTGGATTTGTGCAAACAGCATTAGGGTTGTGATGATCTTACTGGATTTGTGCAAACAGCATTAGGGTTGTTATTCACATCTTCTGTTATACTTTCTATCTCATACGTTACCGTGTGATTATCGTGGGGGGACTCATTGGGTGACTTGTTGTGGTTTGGATCGTGACAAAAAATATGTGTATATTGTGAATATATACTATCCATTTAATTGTGTAAGAGTTGATATGGTTAAATTTCATTTAGCATCTATTTTTAAACGATAATTTAAAATATTAAACTTTTCATTCTAGAATTTGTGTCTGTCTATTAAGACCCAATCAACGCGTCAAAGTCATATGTATGTGTCAATCTAAAATATATGTGCTTAATTACAATAAGGAAAAACGGTCCGATTTCTCATATACTATTGAAAATAGTCTATATATTAATAATAATGAATTTTTAAAAAAGTCAAAATAAAGAAAGTAAGTGTAATTTACAAATCACAAAGAAAGTTAGTATTATGACGCCAAACATGAAGATAGATTTTTTGAAATGGAAAAAGGCCTAAAGTACCCCTGAACTATTGAAAATGGTACAAAAATGTCCCTTATTAGGCTTAAAATACCCTTGACATCCACCTTTAGGTTCAAAACTGACATTTTCTTTAACGAAAAAGGATATTTTAGGCCCAATAGATTAAAGAGAGGCCCTTTTGTACCATTTCCAATAGTTCGAGAGCATTTTGGGCCCTTTTCCGTAATTAAAATTTTATTAAATAAATTTTGATTTATAATTAATTTTAAATAATTAAATTGTAACTAATAGATGGCCGCCACGTCTTTAAAAATATTATTCAAATTATTTAATTAAAATTCTGTTAAATAAATTTTGATTTATAATTAATTTTAAATAATTAAATTGTATCCAATAGATGGCCGCCACGTGTTTAAAAAAAATTATTCAAATTATTTAATCAAAATTTTGTTAAATAAATTTTGATTTATAATTAATTTTAAATAATTAAATTGTATCCAATAGATGACCGCCACGTGTTTTAAAAAAATTATTTAATTAAAATTCTGTTAAAAGGGCCTAATAGTACAAAAAGGGAAACTTATATAAATATACAATATTAAGAAAATATTTACCATCTATAGCAATAAAAAAAAATTCACTGAACACTTATAATACATTTATAATACAGTTTTAATACATATTGCAGAGAACTATTTATAAAACATATATAATACAAGTTTTATAGATGGATAATACATTTTTCACATACTTTAATAAACTTATAATACATTATGTCAGTTTCTTACTACACAAACATAATATATATTTTAAAACACTTATAATACATTTATATTATATGCATAATTCACTTTTAATACAAATGTATATTTATCATAATATTGCTATGTATTGCTATAAATTGTAATAAATAAAAAATATCGCTAAAATCGGTAATTAATTTTTAAAAAGCACTCAATTAAGTAATTTTTCCGTACAAAAATGCTCCTCATTCACCCATTGGGCTTAAAATGCCCTTTTTCATTAAAGAAAGGCCTATTTACATACATAATATAATATTTTGAATTAATTCCGACAAATGGCATAAGATATACTCTTACCAAAAAAAATATTAGTTTTGTTACCTGAAATAGCAAAAATGTAATAAATAAACCATTCTATTTATTTCTCTCTTTTCCGTTTAAACCCTTTTCTTTATTTCTCTCTCTTCTGTTAATTTCTCTCCCTCTATTCAATGAATTCTCCAACTACTAGCACCGATTCATCGCCATAACTAGCAGTTTTGTTTGTGTTTCAACTCAAAATCTTCAATTTGATTTCGTGATACAGATCTATTAAGGTAAGTTACCTTAGTTCATTTGAATTTTTATTTTAAAATTGGATTTGAAAAATAAAAATTCATGGTAATTTGCTCAATTTCGATTTGCTGAACAATCAAGTTCTTTCTCTATTTCGTTTGCTCAATTTTTTTGAAGTTTTGTCTCAAAAAATGAATTTGAAAATCATAAATTCATTTTAATTTCCTCTATTTCAATCTGCTGAACAGTCGAGTTCATACTCGATTTAGTTTGAGTTTTGTTTTAAAATTGAATTTGAAAATCAGAAATTCATTGTAATTTCCTCAATTTCAATGTGTTGAACAATTAAGTTCGTTCTCGATTTTGTTTGCTCGATTTAGTTTGTGTTTTTGTTTTAAAATTGATTTTGAAAATCAAAAATTCATTGTAATTTCCTCAATTTCAACCTGCTGAACAGTCAAGTTCGTTCTCAATTTCGTTTGCTCGATTTAGTTTGAGTTTTTATTTTGAAATTGAATTTGAAAAATAGAAATACTTGATTTGGTTTGAATTTTTGTTTTAAAATTGAATTTCTTCACTATTTTGTTCCTTTTCTCCCTTAAATTCAATGTACGAGTTTTCACAATTCATGTTAGTTTATTGTATGAATTTGCAGGCATAATTAGTTATAAAATGGACACAATAACTGTTATGCTTTACCACAATGAAAAATGGGATAGTAGCAATCGATATGTTTATTACAATGTAGATGCAATTCTTATAAATTCTGAATCAAGCTACGAGACTTTTGTGTTGGTAATTGCAACTCACTTATCAATTGACACTTTTATTATAAAAGTCAGCATCAACTACAAATTGGATGATTGATCAGCACCAATGGTAATATGAAATAATATGGAGATATAAGTGTATGCTGAGTTGAAAAAGGATAATCGGGATATCACTAAATATCCTTTGTGCATCACAACAATGGAGCTTAAGGTCTAAGGGAATGAGTCAAGCTTGATTCCACATTTGTGTGCATCTGATTCTGTCTCAACCTCTCAAATTCTTAATACATACAATTTTAATTCAATGATTAAAATTAATGATGCGATACAAGAAGTTGGAATGGGATCATGTATGGAAATTCAGGAGTATTCATATGCTGAATCTGAAATCATAACTAACCCCTATCAGAAACTAATTGAAGAAGATCAAGTCTATTTTAGTTAGTTCAATGAAGCGTTATTTCATTTTGCATAAATTTCAATTCAAGGTCATCCGATCAAATGCAAACAAGTAAGCATTAGTTTTCTGTATTAAAAGTCATTTAATAGAATGGTATTCCATTTTGATTTTATAAATAGTTAGTATTATGCTTGATTGTTTTGAAATTTGTTGTTTCTATTTTTTTGATGTTTGGATTGTGGACTCACTTTAGTTTATTTTTTATAGTTATACAATAGAATGCAAGAGCGAGAATTGTGATTGAGGTTTACGAGCATCAAGTTTGAACAAATCTGAAATTTTCAAAGTTGGAGAATATCTCAGCGAACACGTGTGTCTACTAGGAGCCAATTCTATTTATGAAAGACATGTAACAACATCTGTGATTGCAACCATTATAATGTAAAAGGTTGCAGAAACTAAAATTGATTACACACCACGGAACATACAATGTGACATGTTGGATGATTGTGGTGTGTCACTAACCTATATGCAGGCTTGGCGAGCTAAGGAAAAGGCCTTAGAACTAGTGATGGGTAATCCTGCTGATTCATATCATAGACTACCTAGTTACCTTTATATGTTGAAAAAAACATATTCTGGTTCACATGTAAAATTGCTCAAGTCAAATGATGGACATTTTCTTTATGTATTTATGGCATTGCATGTGTCGATAAAAGGCTGAGAGTATTGTAGGCCTGTTGTCGTTGTTGACGGATGTTTTCTTAAATCTGCATACAAAGGGACAATGCTAACGGCTAGGACTTTAGATGCAATAGTTTAATTTTTTCGTGCTTTCAGTTGTTTGTTAAAATTGTGTTCGCTTGTATTAATTTATCAATTGATTTCCGTAGTATACTGCCACTTGCTTATGCGGTTATGGATTCAGGGAATGATGCATCGTGGCCATAGTTTTTTCAACAATTCAAGAAGGCATATGGTCAGAGACCAATGATGAGTGTAGTTTCAGATAGACATGATAAAATAATCAAAGCAACTTCAACAATTTATGAAGGAGTTCCTCATTTTGCTTGCATCTGGCATTTGTGGAAAAACATAACGAAGAATTTCAAAAAAAATCAGCATAAGATAAGTGAATTTTTCTATACAATGGTAATGGCTTACACTCAATTCGAGTTTAATAAAAGTATGAAAAGGGTTGAAAGGATAGATAAACAAGTTAAGGACTACTTGTTTGATATTGGGTACAGTAAGTGGTCACGTGTGTATGCCCCGATGAATAGAACTTGGACAATGTCTTTCAATATCGCAGAAAAAATAAATTCAGTAAATAAAGAAGTTAGGGAGCTGCCAGTTTTGCCATTGCTCGATTTCATGCGCTTTCTAGTTGAGAAATGAAATAACAACAATCAGTCAAAGGTAACATTTTTAGATTTCCACCTTTGTAAAAAATACCATGAAATCTTGAAACATAACAAAGAGGAAGAAGACAAAATGAGGTTATGTAACTATCTAAATATATTACAATTGTCTAAATATTTTTTAACTATTTAAAACTATTTTTACTAATTATAGGTACGAAAAATAACTGAGTACTTGTATACAGTGATTCATGGTATGAAAAACTTCACAGTTAATATTCAGGATAGAAAATGCACTTGCGGAAGATTTCAATTGGATGAACTACTATGCCCGCATGCTTTAACAGTTATAAATAAAAAGTATCTTGACTATGAACCCTACTTCTCCACATACTACACAAAAGCAAACTTATTGCAAACATACCAGCTTCAACTACAAAATCTCCTTGATTCAAGCACTTAGGATATGCCGTTGCATGTATCAGCTGAGATAGTGCTGCTTCCAATTAAAAAAAGAGCAGCTGGAAGACCAAGAAAAATAAGAATTAAAACAGGTGAGGACAAAAAGTGCAAGCGATCTAAAAATCCATGCAGTCATTGTGAGCAAGCAGGTCACAATCGAAAGAGTTGTAAAAATATTCGAAATAAAAAATAAGGCACACTTTATAGATTTACTTAGCCATCCATGGTGCATATCTTTTTCAGAAAATACTGTTGAATTTCCAAACTTCTGTTGGAAAAGTTTTATTCTGTTTTTGTTGATTGAAAACATTGATAGTTCATATACTTTTGAATATTGACTAAATATATTAAAAACTGCCACAAATTCATATACCTCTTTTTGTTGTTTGATATCGATATACAAGGTAGGTTGTGTCATCTTGTATTATAATTAGTTTAATAGATTTGTGTTACAACATGGTATTAAATGTGTATTAAATATAGTTTAATGCTCACTAGTTTAATGGATAGATTTGTGTATTAAATATAGTTTGTAATATATTTTGGTTCTGTATAACAAATTCTTGTGTTATAATCATATTAAATGTGTATTAACAACAGTTCTTAAAAGCATTCAGGCTATCTTCCCCCCCTCAAAGTGTGTTAAATTTATATTAAAATATCATATTAAATGTGTATTAACAACAGTTTTAAAAGCATTTCAGGCTACTCCCAAGTGATATAAAGTTGTATTAAAAAAGGTATTAAGTCTGTGGTGGCTACATATGACTTGGGAACACCTATTCAATACATTTGGGATAATAAAAAAAAGGAGGAACTCAAAAGTATTAAATTTGTATTGTATAAAGATTGTAATCTATGTTGTTAACACCAGTGTATTAAAAATATATTAAACTTATTTTGGGTTATAAATACAAGTCTGTGGTGGTTACGTATGATTTGGGTATATCTATTCAATACATGTGGGTTACAAAAGAAAGGAAAACACAAAAGTACTAAATTTCTATTGTATATAGATTGTAATCTATGTTATTAACACCAATATATTAAACTTGTTTTGGTTATAAATATAAGTCTGTGCTGGCTACGTATGACTTTGACACACTTATTCAATACATTTAGAATATGAAAATGGTGTTCTGGAAGGCATATGAAAGGCACATTTTATACAGTTGGTATTGTCCTCATAATTAATACATGTGGATTACAAAAATAAAAGAAAAACACAAAAGTAATAAATTTGTGTTGTATGTAGATTGTAATCTGTCTTATTTACACCAGTGTGTTAAAATTATATTAAACTTGTTTTGGATTATGTAGAATATGAAAATGGTATTCTGGAAGGCATATGAAAGACACATTTTATACATATGGATTATTTTAAAAAATGGAAACACAAAAGTATTAAATCTGTATTGTATATAGATTGTAATCTGTGTTATTAACACCAGTGTATTAAAATTGTATTAAACTTATTTTGGGTTATAAATATAGGCTTGTACTGGCTACGTATGACTTGGGCAAATCTATCCGATACATTTGTAAGTATGAATGGTGGTCTGGAAGGCATATGAAAGGCACATTTTACACAATTTTATTGTACTCTGATTTAATACACGTGTGTTAAATTGGTAGTATAAATAGCTTTGACTTAACAAAAGTGTATTAACTGACACACCCACATGCATGGGTGTATTAGAATGGTATTATACGTATATCCCTCACACAGCTTACAATATCGCCTGTATTACAACTATATAAAAAAGGATTAATGCTATGAATACATTTATAGATATAAAAAGGTTGTTTCGTAAAAGTACCACATCATATATTGAACTTTCACCTTATATGTTTGTTAAAACCACCACATCATATTCACACAAAACAACAACAAAAACATCAACATTCACTATGGCATGTGCTTCAAAAAAGAGTTTACCTACTACTTATAGCATCATTTTGTAAATGTGCTTAAAAAAGATATAGTTTTTCTACTACTTATAACGCCACTGTTTAGATGTTAACTATTCATCAGCTTGACATCCTTTCCTCTTATAAACCTTCCATGCCTTCTCTTCATCACTTATAGCCCCATTTTCTTATTTCTTCATTGCATAGCTCCATAGTAATGCTCCAAACCTCTTCAGGTGATATTCAATATCAAAAGACTGATATGGAATCTGTCGATTTTCACTAGCATACTCGACAAATGCAGCAACGTAAACACCACAATCTCTGAAATAATTTTAAAAATAAAAATAAAAGTATAGTACAAAAAAAACCACAAATTATATAAAACTTACAATGAATCTTCTTTTTGTTTTGGGAGGTGATCCCTGATCTTATTAATGTTAAGAGGATCAGTCGACTTTTTGATGACGTAGACAGTAGTGCTAAGTAAATCAGACCGCTTGACATAAAATTTGATTATGTCCAAATAGAGAGGCAAAATAACAACACACATTTGCACAACATTGTTCACTTTAAAATTTTCCCCTCTTTTAGAAAAAGAGTCATAAATGTTGAGCAGTCTCTAAGAAATGCCAAACACAATTAAAATTCAATGATTATTTTTTTTAAGGTTGACAGGAAACAACACCAAATCTACTAAGTCCCACTAAACACTGACTATCAAACGCGATCCAACTATATAACAATCGATGGGGACAATTGCTTTCACATTCAAACTTGCCTTTTGATGTTTATTTGCAACCAACTTGAAGAATACATGGTCCAGTTTTATTTTAAAGCAACAATTTGTGGTGGTGAACCTCACATTATGATTTGGGCCATACTTATCCTTCTTCCGTAAGTAATACAAAATTACGTCAACATACTGTAATTATAATTTAAAATTAGTAAATCATCTGATATAAAAGTTAAATGTAGTGTTATTTACGAAACAAGAATATATAAAATATAAACTACATCTGCCCATTATCGTCTATAGTGCGCCAGATTATAGAACCATTCCTTCTCCTTAATCAAAGCAACACCCAATTCTAGTGGCGACTTAATATCCTGAGTTGCAACTAGGTAAGGGTGTTTCCTTCTGAACAATACAAAAAGTAAATAAGAATACATTTCATAGAGAAAAATCAATAAAAAGGTGTTTTACTAGCCTCTTCTTTGAAGGTCTTTCACTTAGCCAAGATATGAATGAATTCATTAGAGTAGTGTCAACTTCTACACTGATTTCAGTATCAAAAGGATGCTTTATCTGAAAAATTTGACTTGGTACAGAAACAGTAGCACTAGAGTCAAACTCTTGCAAATACGGGGACTTCACAAGCTTTCTTGAATTTTTCATTCTAGTGGGATTTTCAGGTGTCACTTCTTTTTGTTTATTTTTTCACTCAATAACTGAGTCAAGTTATCAAAAATTCAAAGTCATCAAGTATTGAAATTGATTTATTTTCAACTTGTCTTACAACCATAATTAGGCAAATTGACAATAATATCATCCAAAGTTGTTATTAAAAATAATAGTCATATAATCATATAAATGAAATGTAATTATCAACAATTAAATAAGGTAACCATTAAGAATAAGTATGCATTTCCGAGAATAGATGACTTTTTTGATTAATTGCAAGGGGAAAGTTACTTCTCCAAAATAGATCTTCATTCCGATTATCACCAATTGAGGGTGAGGGAGTGTGACATTCCCAAAATGATATATCTAACAAAGTACGGATGAAGTATGACCATTATGAGTTTCTAGTCATGTCGTTTCATTTGACAAATGCTCCTGCAGCTTTCATGGACTTAATGAATAGGGTGTTTAATCAATACCTAGATATGTTCGTGATTGTATTCATCGATAAAATTTTGTTTTACTCTCGAAATGAGGAGGAGCATGCAAGTCACTTGAGGATTGTGTTGCAAACTGTAAGAGACAAGCAACTATTTGCAAAGTTCAACAAATGTGAGTTTTGGTTAAGGGAGGTGGCCTAGACCATTATCTCCTTCAGATATTATGAGTTTCTTGGGCCTAGCCGGATACTATAGGATATTTGTGGAAGGGTTTTCATCGATCTCTTCACCTTTGACCAAGTTGACTCAAAAGAAGGTGAAATTTCAATGGTCGGAAGCATGTGAAAAGAGTTTTCAAGAGTTGAAGGATCGTCTTACTATCGCTCCAATCTTGACCTTGTCTGAAGGGTCTGATAGCTTCGTGGTATATTGTGATGCTTCAAGGGTTGTTCTTGGTTGTATATTGATGCAACATGGTAAGGTAATAGCTATGCTTTTATGCAACTTAAGGTGCATGAACAAAACTATCCAAATCATGATCTTGAACTAGCAGTGGTTGTGTTTTCTTTGAAAATTTGAAGCTTTATGGTGTCCATGTGAATGTATTCACCAACTACAAGAGTTTAGAATATGTGTTTAAGCAAAAAACTTTGCACCTTCAGCAAATAATATGGCTTAAGTTGTTGAAAGATTATGATATGAATGTGTTGTATCATCCGGGCAAGGTAAATGTGGTTGCCAATGCACTAAGTAGGTTGTCCATGAGTAGTGTGGCACATATTGAAGGAAGATAAGAAAGAATTGATTAAGTATGTTCATATGTTGGCACGTTTAGGTGTGCCTTTGGTTGATTCTAATGATGGAGGTGTTCTTGTTCATAATGGTTCGAAATTGTCTCTTGTAGCGGATGTCATGGTGTGCTACGTTACCAAGGTCGGATGTGTGTACCCAATGTTGATGGGTTGAGAGAGTTTATATTGAATGAGCCCATAGTTCCTAATATTCGATTTATTAGGGTTCCACCAAGATGTATCGTGACTTGAGAGAAGTGTAGTGGTGGAATGGTATGAAGAAGGATATAGCGGAGTTTGTAGCTATATGTCCAAATTGTCAATAAGTCAAAGTCGAGCATCAAAGACCGGGAGGTCTATCCCAATATATTGAGATTCCTACTTGGAAGTGGGAAGATGTGAATATGGATTTCATAATGGGTTTACCTCGTACTAAGAAGCAACATGATTCCATTTGGGTTGTTGTAGATCGAATGACCAAGTCGGCTCATTTTCTACCGGTTAAGACTTCCTATGGCATCGAAGATAATGTTAAGTTGTATGTACGTGAGTTGGTGAGACTTCATGGTATGCCCTTGTCTATCATATCAGATCGAGGTACACAATTCACTTCATATTTTTGGAAGTCATTTCAAAAGGGTCTTGGTACAAAGGTTAAGTTAAGTATCATTTTTCATCCTCAAACCGACGGTCAAGTTGAAAGAACGATCTAAAATTTAGAGGATATGTTAAGGGAATGTTTTATTGATTTTAAAGGAAGTTGGGATGAATATTTGCCATTGATTGAGTTTGCCTATAATAATAGTTATCACTCTAGCATCCAAATGGCTTCTTTCGAAATATTGTATGGGAGGAGATGTAGACGCCCGGTGGGATAGTTTGAAGTAGGTGAGATAGCCTTAATTGGTCCAAATTTGGTTATCGATGCTATGGAGAAGGTAAGTCTCATAAGGGAGAGGTTGAAGATGGCTCAAAGTCTTGAAAACTCTTATTCCTATGTTAGAAAAAGAGAGCTTGAATTTGAAATGGATGATTGAGTCTATTTGAAGATTTCAACCATGAAGGGTGTAATATATTTTGGCAAGAAAGGAAAATTGAGTCCTAGATTTGTTGGACCTTACAAGGTATTGAGATGTGTTGGCAAAGTGTCCTATGAGTTAGATTTGTCGTTTGAGTTAGCCATGGTTCACTCGGTGTTTCATGTGTCTATGTTGAGGAAGTTCGTGGGTGATCCAAACTCCATTGTACCCTTGAAAGATGTAAGTGTTAAAAAATTGACTTATGAAGAAGTTTCGGTGAAAATCTTAGACCGACAAGTTGAGAAGTTAAGAAACAAAGATTTTTTGTCTGTCAAAGCGTTATGGAAGAATCAAAGAGTAGAAAGTACTACTTGGGAGGCGGAAGCGGTTATGATTAAATGATAACCGTACCTCTTTCCCTCTACTCAAGCCTAAAGTAGTAAGTTATTTCTATTCAAGCTAATTGAACTCTTACATATTCAGTCTATTGCTCTTTCCTTGCGCCTATTTCGCTGTTTGGATGCTTGAATCGAACTCATCTGTTTATTTACGGCAAACCATTCTGCTCCTATCTAAAGTGATGCTAGGCTGCTTCACAGAGGTAATCGTAACCACTTATCATTTCGATTACTTCATCCATAAACCTTTTTTTCATTTCAAAATAGCGATACGCTCTAAAAAGTAAAGGAGAAGCTTCCATTCTAGAAGCGATTTCTCCTATGTCATTCATATGCATGCATGTTCATGAAAAAATTGATTTTAAAAGTTATGATTTTGTGTTAAGTTGAAGTTTCAAGTTCCATGCATTATAAGATGTCATCATGTTCATGTTGAGTTGCTAGTACCCTTTTCGCGTCCTTCCTATGATAAGTTAATCTCATTTAAGGATGAATGTTTTCAAGGGAAAGATATTGTAAGACTCCGTAAGTCAAAAAGTTGGAACCAAGGAGAAAATTCCCAAATCTTGAACTGAACCCAAGTTTACGACTGTCTCTACGAGTCGTAGGAGTTTACACGACCCATAGAAATGAGTCGTGGAGGGAGTCATTATTTGTAATACCCCGTATTTTTTTTCATTTGCTAACGTTTTAGTATATTGTACTCAGTGCGGAATATTCATACATGTATGAGAAATCATGACTTGTAGGTGAATGTATTGGTTGGGAATGGATTGAGAGTGTGACAATGGTTTGAAATTTTAAGGTGGCATGTGATTGTTTTTAATTCTAAGAGGAGTAGTAAGTTGAAGTAATAGGTATTAAGATTTGAACATGGTATAAATTTAATAGTAAGTTGAAGTAAGAGGTATTAAGATTTGGACATGGTGTAAATTTAATGGGTTGGTTATATGGTACTATTAAGCTAAGTAATGACTTATTGTTGGGCCAATATAAGTGAATTGTGGGAAAATCCAATTCTAAAATTTTTCTGGCAGCCCATTGTTGGTGGAATGGATGGGGATTTTGGGCTACCAAACTCCAATAATTTTTTTGGACAAAATCCTAATATGTTGTCCACATAATAAACTATTTTTGGTCCAAAAATTAGCCCAAAACCGACCCAAAAGAGCCCAATTAAAAGGGACAAGGATAAGGAAATTTCAGCATTTGCACTTGACAAATTTCTAGAATTTTCTCCCTCTTCTCCCTTATCTCAAAACCTATCCAATAACGTCCCAACACTCTTTGAACTTCATAAATCTCTCCAAGGTTAAGGTAAGTTGATTATTTATTGTTTTAACTTGATTCTTCCATGGAATTCATTGGAATCATGCTATAGATGTTGGAAACATAAATCTGAAATTTTTGGAAGGCCGTCCAAACATTTTGGTTTCTAAATTTTGAGAATTTCTTTGATCTTTGGTTTGTTTTGAGAAGAATGATTTAGGATATTGTTGTATTAGTCTAATAAGGGAATAAAATATGTTAAAGGAAGGTTTATTTCTCATTTTTGGTGTTTTTAAAGACGGAATTGAGAAGAGGTTTTACATGTTTTTGGTGTAAGGTCTTTTGAGTTCAAATACTCTATTGTGTAGTGAAGTTATGTTGGGGCTGTTAGATGTTGTTTTTGTGCATGATATGTTTAAGGTGTAAACTATAAAGGATGTGTAAAATTTGGTTGAAGAAGAATAACATATTTGTATGAGTTAAATTAAATTAACTACAAGAGCTAATTGGAGACAGAAATCTATCCGCTAATATTATTGTCGACATGTGTTGGTTGTGGGCTTATTTAAGGTCACTTTTGAAGTGGTTGTGCAGGAATTTATTGGTATATAACTTGTGAATAAGGTGGTTATTGTTGTTAAGTAAATGGTGCAGAATGTATGCATTGTTTCGGCTGTTTTGGAGTTAATTTGGCCAACCCATTTTTGGGATGGGACTGCTGTTAGTAAATATAGCATAACTCCTTGTATAAAGCTCCGTTTTGATTGACTAAAGATGTTTTGGAAAGATATTTCATATAGCTAAAACTTTCATTTAGGCTCTAAAACCCAGTTTTGTATTTATATACTCTAAAGATGGTGATGAAGTTCAGGGGAGGTGCTGTCCAAATTTTCAGAAATAACCTACTAACGACGAAGTACGTTGTATGCCTTTCCATAGCCTAATCATAGTTCTTAACGTATTAATATAGGTTGAGATCCTATGGGGCAGCATATACATGTTCTGTACAGATAAATGCTAAAGGTATGTAAAGCCTATCCCTTCTTTCTTTTGGCATGATCCATATGAAATCAATGGACGACGAATGTATAAATTCCAAAGAAACTCCTATTCTTAGAGACACTAGGATGGCTATTGTTCTTAATTCCTACAAATTATATCATTATGTTTTGATACATGTGTATGATTCCAGCCGTCCTATTTTGGTATAATTTATATTTTGAGATAATTCATGCTTGGTATAATTCATAATGGCAATCGAAGGTTACTTGAAATAACTATTGTCTTGATTTTTAAAATGATGGTTCATTTTAATTATTCTTTAGAGTCCTAAATGATGATTTAAATGCATATGGTTTCTCACTACTCTGCTCGTGCATGCCTTAATGTATTTTTCACCGAGTCCCGAGCGGGGTATGTATTCATGCACAGTTTCACTGCATTATTCACCGAGTCCCTCACTAGAGGGCCGGGTACGGTATATATATATATATATATATGATGATATGATATGATGACATGGTGATATGATGATAGTGCCGAGACCCATGATGGGCTGAATATAATATACATGTATATGACAGATTCATCGAGTCCATAATGGGCCGGATATGATATATGATATGATCATGCATGATTTTATTTCATAAGGCACATGTACAGTGATTTCTTGATTATCGGTATTATACTTGTCTCCTAATTGCCTATTTCAAATGTGATCTCCTTTATGGTATTTTATGCTTTATATACTCAGTACATATGTCGTACTGACCCCCTATCTTCGGGGGGCTGCATTTCATGCCCACAGATACAAATATTAATTTCGGGGATCCGCCAGCTTAGGATTTCCACTTAGCTATTTTGGAAGTGCTCCATTGTCCCGAAGCCTAGAATTTCGATATAGATATTTTGATGTATATATTTATTTATCCATGGGTATGGCGGGGTCCTGTCCCATCATATGTTACTGTTGATATTCTTAGAGGTCTGTAGACATATATGTGGGTGGTATATAGATCTTATCCAGCTGTACTAGTATGATATATATTTTGGAATGTTCCTATTCATAGTGGCAGCCTAGTCGGCTTGCATATATACATATATATTTTGGAATATGATGTGTAGTGGCAGCCTTATCGGCTTACGTACCATCTTACCTTTGATGTTATAACTCCTCAGGAGACAGGTCGCATAAATATATAAATATAGGACAGATTTGATATGACATCCTATTTCCTTATGTCCCATATCATCTTTAGTTGTGAATTAGATATAGACAACAAATATGTGTATGGATGTCCAGTCCGGACACCAGTCATGGCCTACAGGGTTGGGTAGTGACAAAAGTTTTACTTTTGTTGAAAATACAAAGCATGCAGCAAGCAATTGATGAATTAGATAAGTTTTTCATGGCTCAGGAATAAACCTAGAGGTAAACCATATAAATCAAGTACTAAGAAGTCTCATGGTGCTTATCAGATTCTAGTTTTCTTCTGGTGGTCGTTGGAAATGCTTATGGATAACATTTCATTAGTTCTTAACCAACTAGTTGGAGATGGAAATTGCGAAAGGAAAACATAAACTTGTGGGCTATTTAGGATTATATATTTCATATGTTGTTGACGAAATGCTAAGATGATTCGTAAGGGCTTGTGATACTAAGAGATGATTTAGAAAAAAAATGGTAGATCTTGATAGAGTGATATATTAAGGCACCGACTAAATTGATAAGATGGGATAAATTGTGATGAGTTATAATTAAAAGAAGTAATAGTGTGATTAAGATAAGAGTATATAGAAAAAAGAATTGTGACAGATATAAATGAATTGATAAGACAGTCTGTGAGATATTAAGGATAAGATTGACTAGAAAGGGGAATAAGGTTAAGAAGTGCTACGTCATAGGACGGTATACGAACATAATGTAATGTGAATACCATAAGGATTGTTATAGAAATGAAAGGAGTACTAAAGGAAGCACCCAAGATAGACGTAATTAATTAAGTATAAGTATAGGACAAAAAGGAAAATAGATAGCTATGAACTGAAGGTGTAGTACGACAGAAAGGAGATAAGACAAGACCGCTATTAAATTGAATTTGATATGATTTTGAGTAAGATTAGAAGTTAGCATTGGATACACGACAAGGGCGAAAGCACATGAAGTATAAATGAGTATTATATATATATATGACTTCACCTTAGAAAAAATAGTGAGATTCTTAAAGGACAAAGATTGTAGATTTACGAAACAACTGATGCATTGTGAACCTATTAGAGTAACAAGTGATATCCGTTGGAATAAAGATAGTGTTATAAGAAAGCTTGAAACACTTATCACTAGAATATAAATGCTACCGAATGAAGAATTTGAAACGATTATAAGCACTAACTAATTAGGGATTGGAATGAATGGAATGTGGTTTTGGATAAATTGCCACGTTAATTATATTACTCGAGTACCAACCATCAGACAAGATATACATCAGGAGTTCTTATCCCTTCATGATTGTGTTAATGTTTCGTACATGGATAATCTAAGTTATAGATGATATAAAGAAAGATATGGATATGGTGCAATATATCATATGTATTGGAAAAAAATCATATACATTTGAAAATTTGAACTGGGGGCATAGAGTAGAATATAAGCAGATAATGACATGGGTACACCCTAAAGGGGGGAAATGGATAAGAGAAATACAAGCATAAGATAAAATCAACCGATACTACAACACGTTAATGTGACACTTAAACTTCAAGTGAGATCCCATGCTGGAATGAGTTATCAAGATCTAAAAGCCAGCAATAAACGGATAGAAGCCAAGATGATATCTAAGACAGTGCTGAGAATTATTGGTAAAGACCTTGAACAGTATGACATCAAAGGATAGGTGCATATAAAAAGGGATTAATACGATAAGAGAATAGTAATGAGTAACTTAAAGATATTGTAATGGATAGCAAGGCTATACTGGATTAGAGGTTAAGATGTTGGCAACCGAGTTATTTTCTAATGATATTGTGACATACAAGTAACAAAGAAGAAAGGATAGAAAATCTCTCCTAGAATATGAAAAAAAAAATTGAATGGTAAGTAAATGAAGCGAAACAGGTATGACAAAATAGACTGCAAGTGCGTGTTAGTACAATGAAATATGTAGAGAAGAATAAGCCAAGAGAAGGAAAGACTATGATTAGAATTGAACGTACTTTGTACAAATTGTACAAGAATAGTTATGCAATCTACGAATATTGGTATGTTAATGGTGAGATCAAGTGATTACTTGATAAAAATAATAAAAAGTCAGTAATAGCAATGTGATTGCAATATTTCGAATACATTAAAGAAAAATATAAGATGGTTGAGGCAAAACTATTGAGATATAATTAGTATTGAGGGCAAAAGCCATAGTTGAGCCCTGATATCAATTGAAGGAGGTAAGAGAAAACATAGGGTCTGCATAAAGACTAGTATAGCGATGCTAAGGTATTTTCTGGGCTGATTCTAGTAATGGTGGAGTTTCTATTCGAGGAGTTGTTGAATCCTCTATCATGGAAGAGGTGAAACAATGCCAGTATGAAGACCCTATTTTGGCACAGTATTGGGATGCAACCCTTCAAAATGAAAAGACCCTATTCGAGATCACACCTGATAGAGTGCTAAGATATAGGGGCAGATTATGTGTACCTGAGATTGTAGAGCTACAACAGTAGGTTATGGGAGAGGCACACTATGCCCGATATTGTGTTCATCCAAGGTCGACAAAGATGTATCATGACCTTAGATGTTTATACTGGTGGAATGGCATGAAGAAAGACATAGTAGAGTTTGCAGCCCAGTGCCCAAATTGCCAACATATTAAGATTGAGCATCAAAAACCTGGCGGACTATTACAGGAGATGGAGATCCTGACTTGGAAATGAGAAGCAATTAATATGGATTTTATTACAGGCTTACCTCGTACTTCACGGAAGTATGATTCCATATGGGTTATTGTAGATAGGCTGACAAAATCAGCCCATTTTCTTCCAGTTAGAACCACATATTCAGCTATTTTGGAAGTGCTCCATTATCTCGGAGCCTAAAATTTCGATACAGATATTTTGATGTATATATTTATTTATCCATAGGTATGGCGGGGTCCTGTCCTGTCATATATTACTGTTGATATTCTTAGAGGTTTGTAGACATATATGTGGGTGGTATATAGATGTTATCCAGCTGTACTAGTATGATATATATTTTGGAATGTTTCTATTCATAGTGGCATCCTAGTCGGCTTGCGTATATACATATATATTTTGGAATGTGATGTGTAGTGGCAGCCTTGTCAGCTTACGTACCACCTTACCTTTGATGTTTTAACTCCTCAGGAGACAGGTAGCATAAATATATAAATATAGGATAGATTTGATATGACATCCTATTTCCTTAAGTTCCATATCATCTTTAGTTGTGAATTGGATATAGACAACAAATATGTGTACGGGTGTCCAGTCCGGACACCAGTCACGGCCTATGGGGTTGGGTCGTGACATTATTGGTAGCCATGAACAACCTAAACTGGAGGTCTTACGACTCATGTTGATAAACCATTCTCACTTAGACGATCCGTAGACACAACTCGTAGAAAGAGCTCTAAGGCTAAGTTCCAGAAGTCTCTCAAGGTCAAGTCTACGACTTGATAGGACAGCTCGTAGAAGCTATGACGGGTCGTAAGAACCACCCGTCACAAAACTTTAGAGACTTGTAAATTAAGGGGTTTTGGGACATGCAGGACAAGCCAACAGGACGAACTGTAGACAAGATGATGGGCCGTAAACCTTGCCCGTTCCCAAACTTGAGAGACTTAATTTTTTATACTTTTCTCAAACCTGCCGGACGAGTTGTTCGTCCACACTTTGACAACCCATAGAAATGGATTCGTCGGGCTAAATTTCCAGATTTTAATGAAGGGCAATTGTGCCATTTTCCAAGTTTAGTTCAATGCACCTTGACACTTTTATGGCCAAGTTCAAAGTCTATAAATATTCAATCCTTCAAATTCCCCTCCTATTCAATTCATTCTCCTAAAAAATTTTAAGGCAAGAACAAAGTCTCTCAAGGTTTCCTCTTCAAGCTAAAGCTAGGGTTTTTATATTTTTACAAGATTTCTTCTTCAATTCTTAGTGAATTCAAGAAAGGTATGTGGGGATTGATTCATGGGCTCTTTTCACCCATGAAGTTCTAAAGATTCCTCAAGTTTTCATTCAATTTTCAATTGGTTATGAACCCTAATTTTGATGAATTGCATTGGGCCATTTTGATTTCATTTTTAAATGTTATCAATGATTTGTATATGCATGTTCTCATATGAATTGCATGATTGCAAGTTGAATTATAGATGCCCATGTATACAGTTATATTTTTAAGCTATGATTATGAAGTTAAGATGAGTTTATTAGTTGATCATGAGTTAAATAATTTTCAATAAAAGTTTTATATGAGTTAAAGTTCATATTTATAATTCTAAAGTTAGAGTTATGATGATGATCAGAGTTAAGATTAAAGATGTTTTAAAATGGTGATAAGGACAATTCTCACCGAAGTTATGGATTCTTATGAATCACCAAGTAGATGAGCTACTCCTAATATGTTTTAAAGATGGATTGATAGGCAGTCACTATCTTTCCCTACTATGTTATGATCATGTTTATAAGTTTTTGTTGGGATATTGACTAAGCACTAAGAGGGATTCTAGGTGGGATTCAGTCTAGTAACATAGTTATTTATCCAAGAAAATCCTAGTAGCAACCTAAAATCCCAAACTACGTTGCTCACGTAATTTGCCTTTATGACCTATCTAGTGTATCCACATATAGCACAGTTGAGTTGAGTTGAGCCACTTTTGGAGTATGCCCTGGCAAGGTAGTTTCCCCTATTTTGATGCAAAAGTAATTGGCCTGTCTCAATTTAGGAGTCATCGGATTCCATATAATAGCTCGCATGGTCTTAGTTATTGGTTAATGGTTCTATCCCATACAATTTGGAGTTAAAGTTATGAGATATCAGGTTATGAGTTTATGATAAAGTTTTATGATATGCATTAACCAAGAGTTTTTTATGATTTAAATTACTTTTAAGCTTTACTCATGTTCCTTATGATTGGTCATGCATCTTATGGCATGTTTATTACATTCTTTTACTTGTTCATGCATACCTTACATACTTAGTATATTCAAACGTACAAATGCATATTTTACCTACATTGCCTCATAATGTAGGGTCGGACGATGCTTGATGAGTCCTCATTCTACCGAGGATAAGACTTTTATTTATGATTACTATTGTCTTCACTTTCTTCTATTGTTAGGGTAATCTAAGAGCTTGTTGTAAGCCCTCGTCAAGGGTTAAACTAAAGGCATGTCTAGATGATAATATGGTATAGTCCATGCAAGCATTGATTGGTTGATTTTATCCCTAGTCCCATACCCTTTGAGATTATTACTTCTGCTTGTATTTATCGTATTCTTTACCTTATAAATGTAATGTATTCTAAGATGGCTTATGGTTGGGGTCCCTCAAATTCGGATCATTGTATTGCATCTTGGCCCTAGTTCAGGTCGTGACAAGTCTCCTGATGGGTAAAATAAGACCAGGTCCCCAGTCTTCTTAGATATCTTAGAATTCTCTTAGCAGCTTTAAGATGTGATTTCTTTGGACAAGCTTGGAACCTTGCAAACATACCAACACTGAACATAATATAAGGCCTAGTAACAGTTAAATATAGTAGGGACCCAATTATCTCTCTATACATAGTTTCATTAATTGCAGGATCAGTTCCAGCAACATCTATTTTAGATTGGTTCCCATGGGAGTATCAATAGGCTTTGCATCCATCATATGAAACCTTTTTAGTAGTTCCTTAATGTACTTATCTTGACAAATAGACGTTCCAGTTAGTATTTGCTTGATCTGCAATCCCAGAAAGAAACTTAACTCTTCCACCATGCTCATTTCAAACTCACTTCCCATAAGGTTTAAAATTTTTTAACAAAGAGATTCAAAAGTATCTCTAAAGATAATGTCATCAACATCTACTTGAACAATAAGCAATTCCTTGCCTCTAGACTTCAAGAATAATGTGTTATCAATCCTTCCTCTTTTGAAGTCATTTACAAGAAGAAATATTCATAGTCTTTCATATCATGCCATAGGAGCCTATTTTAGTCCATATAAAGCTTTGTCCAATTTGAAAACATGATTTGAATGATGAACATCCTCAAATTCAATAGGTTATTTCACAAAGACTTCTTTTTTTAGAAACCCATTTAGGAAGGCACTTTTTACATCAATTTGAAATAGTTTAAACTCCATAAAGGCTGCAAAGGCAATAAGAATTCTGATGGCTTTCATCCTTGCCACATGAGAAAATGTCTCATCATAATCTATTCTTTCTTCTTGATTATATCCCTACACTACCAATCTTGACTTATTTCTTTTAATGACTCTATTTTCATCTGGTTTGTTACTAAACACCCACCTTGTTCCAATTATAGTTCTATTAGAAGGTCGAGGAACTAGATGTCATACCTTGCTTCTTGCATGGATTTCACCCAATCAGTATCCTTCAAGGCTTGCTTGATGTTCTTTGGCTCAATATTTGAAATAAATATTGAGAATGCCATTAGATTTCTTGTCTTGGATGTAGTTTGTATTCCTGAATCCAATGGAGAAATTAGATTATCAAAAGGATGAGACTTCTTTTGTTTCCACACCATTCTGGATGTTGAGGGTTGAGTAGGTTGCTCAACTTCTTCATTCTCATATTCCAGATCCTCATTTTTAGTTTGAACAATGTCATTCACTAGAGAGTTATCAATGAGGCCAGGTCCCTCTTCAGGTTCAATATCCTCATTTATTCCTTTATTTTGCCCAGGTTCAGCCATATTAGTAACAGGGTTCACGTCACTGGTGGTGACTTTATTGAAGTTATCTCTCTGAATTTATAACAGTTCTTCCAGTTCATCGTCATCTCTGCTCGCAGGATCTTTGATTTCACCATTTTCATCAAAAATCACATGAAAAATATCTTCAATGCACAGAGTTCTTTTGTTATAGACCTTGTAATCCTTGCTAGAGGAGGAATATAAAAACTGTTTTATTACTTCTAGGATCAAACTTTTTGAGATCATCCTTTCCATTATTCAATACAAAGCATTTGCAATCAAATGCTCTTAAATAGCTCAATTTGGGCTTCTTTTTATTGAGAAGCTCATAGAGAGTTTTATTCAGAATCGACCTTATTAAACATCTATTAGTCACATAGTAGGCTATGTTAATATCTTCTGCTCAGAAGTTTTTAGGAAGATATGAATCAATGAGCATGGTTCTAGCAATGTCAACCAAGGTTCTGTTCTTCCTTTCAACTACACCATTTTGTTGAGGAGTTCTTGGAGCTAAGAAGTTGTGATGTATCCCATTTTCAGCACAGAGGTTAAATCTTGCATTTTCAAACTCTGACCCATGACTAGACCTGATTCCAGCAATCTTGCATTTCAACTTTTTCTGAATCATATTGACAAATATCAACAATACATCATATGTTTCTTTCTTAGACCTTAGAAACATCGTCCAGGTGTATCGAGAATAGTCATCCACTATCACCAGAATATATTTCTTTCCTCCTCTACTTTGAATTTTCACAGGACCACACAAGTCCATATGAATTAATTCTAGAGGTCTTTTGGTACTCACTTGTTTCTTGAATTTGAAAGAGGATTTGATTTTCTTTTCTTTACCACAGAAATCACATACTTTGTTCTCTGAAAACTTAACTTTGGGCAGCCCATGGACCAGGTCCTTGGATACTAGTTTGTTAAATAGAGACGAGTTTACATGATCTAATCTTCTGTGCCACAAATTAGTACTCTCAATTTGAGCACTCAAGCAAGTAAGATCACTCCTTTGAGCACTATCTAGATCAGCTACATACATGTGTTTGCATCTACGAGCAGTCAGAATCACTTCTCCTGATTTTAGATTTGTAACAATACATATCTCTGATCGAAATATAACTTCATACCTTTATCACATATTTGAGAGACACTTAGAAGACTATATTTCATGATGTTCACGTAGTAAACATTCTCAATAGAGTTTTTTAGAGATTTTTCAATTCTTTCCACTCCTAGAATGTAACCTTTCTTGCCATTACCAAAAGAAATACCTCCACCTTGAAGTGCCTTAAGTGAGAGAAAATTTTCGATCTTGCCAGTAATGTACTTTGAGTAACCACTATCCATGAACCGGCACTATTTTTTACTCCCCCCACTTTCCTGCAGAACAGGTCATTTGTTAGATTTAGGAACCCATTTCAATCTGAGTTCCCTGTAATCAGACAAAGGTGCAACAAGAGTTTTTTTTGACCAATGAGGCAAAGTATATTTTCTCATCTTATAATTAAGTTCAGAGTTAGAACCAGGTTTCTTTCTCTGCATCACTTTCTATTCATCATGATAAGAGACCCTGTCTAGAGACCTTTTCAATGCTAGACAGTCCTTCTTCAAATGTCCATCACGACCACAGTGAAGACACAACCAATTTCAGATTCTAAATCACACTTTCCACTAAAATTGCAAGAGGGACTGATTCTAAGATTTTTAGACTTCTTCTACCATTGTTATTCTGATCAGTAGCATTTTCAAAAATCTTTGGGTGACCAGTCCATTTTAGTGATTTAAATAGTTCTTCTTTTATCAGAGCTAGATCCTTTTCAAGATGTATATTTTTATCAAAAATCATAGCCAAATTTACCTCAACATCAATAAGATTTCCTTGTATCTCAAGTTGTACACTACTGATTATATCTTTTCCATTAGAGTGATTTTTGTTCAACTTTTTAATATCAAGAGTAAGATTTGCATTTTCTACCACCAAAACCATTATCTGTTCTTCTAGATCAGATATTTTCATAACTAGAGACAGATTCTCATCTTGAGAAGTATCTGAGCAGTTAAAAACTTTATCCTTATCGTTTGATAGCTCAATAATTGAATCTATCACTATAGTGGCAAGACTTCTCAACTTTTACACATAATAAGTATGCATGTTTGTTTAAGATCAAGAAGTATTACCTCTTCTTTAGCTTCTTCCTTACCTTCTGATTGAGCCATAAGAGCAACTATTGAACCAAAATCAATTCTGTCATCTTTTACTTCATATGTCTCTATGAGAATATCCCAGATTTGCTTTGCAGAGGTACAGTTGAATACTTGATCATACTCATCTGTTCCAAGACCATAGATAAGTATGTACTTAGCTTCTGCATTCTTTTCAAGTAATCTAAATTCATCAGCTTCATATTCGCTCTTCTCATTTTTCACATCATTACCTTCACTGTCTCTCTTTATTGGACATTCAGGACCATCAGTAATTCTTTTCCAGAGTTCATAGTCTTTAGATTGAATGAAAGCTTCCATTTTTGCTTTCCACAATAAGAAGTAATGTTCCTTGAACACTAGAGGTCTATTGATATTTTGTTCTTCGGGGTATCTGAACGAATCATTCATCTTCACAAGACCTTCTCTTGGTGTTAACTAGATAGAAAAAACATGCTCTGATACGAATTGTTAGAATGTATGCTTCCATCAAAACAGTTGGGACTGGGTCCCTTATTAGGAATTAGTGCAGAAACTTAAAGAACAAAAAAATAAAACAGACACAAGATTTTTATGTGGAAACTCCTTGCTCAAGAGAGAAAAACCATGATCTGTCCCACATGATTTCAGCTAAAAACTTCACTAGAACAACTGAGCCAAAGATTCAGATTACAAGCTATTGTAATCTAGGAATTGTACTCACAATCTCTCTCCTCTCCTTGTAAAAACTCTGTTACAGATTTGAAGCAATAACTCTATTACTTCCTAAATCACTAACCTCTTAGATGATTTAGAGTTCAGGTGGTCTCCATAAATGACTCTAGTTATTTCGACAAAAAGGGCAGCCCGGTGCACTTAAGCTCCCGCTATGCGCAGGGTCTGGGAAAGGGCCCGACCACAAGGGTCTGTTGTACGCAGCCTTACCTTGCATTTCTGCCAGACAAATGAACAAAAAAAATAGAAACAAAAACTGATCTAACTTCCTTTATAGATTAGGAGTAGACCTTACAAGATTGATACCAAGAAATTACAACTCTAAAACAAGAACAAAACACTAATAACTCTATCAAATCATTGGTCTTCTTCAAGGTTGTAAAGAATATATATATATATATATATATATATATATATATATATATATATATATATATATATCAATGATATACAATGCATTGGACGATTTGTATTAGTTAGACAACTGACCCTCTACGCAGGGACTCGATCGCGTACACACAGACCTGCAGACTTGGCAGGATCTATTTTGTACTATTTGTCTGTTGTTGTTATCAACAAAGTGTCCTCAAAGGGACCAGGTCCTCTACCTATTCTCTGAGTTTTTCAAATCATCAAAACCACTACACAGAGCATTAACAAAGACATTTTGTGCTTAAAATAAGCCCCAAAAAATAATTGAATCTGTTTGGCTTAACTTATCTAAAGCAGCTTATAAGCCAAAAAAATTGGTCTACCCAGTTTATTTTTTCGGCTTATAAGTTGCTTTAGATAAGCTAAGTCAAATAAGTTTAGTAATAATAATTGACTGTTACCAACAAGGGTTATAGTGGTGTGGTAAGTACCTCTTCATCCTTAACTAAACGGCTCGAGTTTGAATCCCCTTGGGTACTGAGTCGCGTTTGTTAGGGAGCGCTTCACTCTCTAATGTGGGACTTTTCGGCATGAATTTAAATTTAGTTGGGCTTCAATGTGGGTACCGAATATCGGGTGGAAAACCAAAATAAAATAAAATTGAGTGTTGTCTTGTTTTAGAAGGGTTTATGTTTATTGGTGTTTGTACTAGCTTTATTGTAGTTTTTGCTTTTGATATCCATCATTGTATGTTGGTTATTGTTTTTGATTATCGCGCTATTTTATTGTCCTTGTTTCTTTCTTGTAGGATTTCAACTGTTTTCCTTGTTAGTTGCTATGTTTTTTCACTATTTTCTTCTTCTTTGTACTTAGATTTGTTGCACTTGAGCCAAAGGTCTTTTGTAAATAATCTCTCTACCTTCACGAGATAGATATACAATCTACGTACACTCTACATAATTCAAACTTCACTTGTAAAATTTCACTGAATATGTTGTTATAAACATTCAACTATATATTTTGAAGTCTAATCCAAATAAATAGCCTAAATCTAACTAATTAATCATAGATCAATCAATAGTGTCTCTCAACAACTATTAGATCGCTAACTATCTACTAATTATTTCCCAATATATTAGCTAGTTTAACTTAGATTATTCTCTTAAATCTAAACCAAATTACATTAAGAACGTTTCATTTTTGGTACATTAAGTTTGAAAGATATTGTGTCTAGCCTCAATTAATTATAGATTAGATTGAATTAATCTTTCAAACAATCCAAGCCTTTGTTAACTAATTTCAACTAAATAGTAATTTCCTTCCTCGAGTTTAATTCATTAAGAGGAATCGGGGGGTGTCTTAGATTTAACCTAACTAATATTTTCTTTTCTATCACTTTGATTCCTTTTTTGCTTGTTTTTTTTCATAGTTTCTTCTCGAATAAATCCTGTAAAACACGACAAAATTACTAGTACTAGTATACTGTTTTATCAAGAAATATAACAAAAGTTTAAGCAAAAAAATTATAAATAAATTGATAAAATATTAGCTTATCAATTTCTTTTTAACTTAAATATTTACTTATCGTCAAAAAAAATCAAACACCAACAATATCCTCCGACATAAATCTATTCAAGCATTCAAGTTCATTAACAACACGTGGTCAAAAAGCACAAATTCAAATACAATATTTATAATTATCATTGTTATATGAACAATAAATCTATTGTATATGGATCACTAATAACTTCCTATTTACAAGCACTTAATCACCAATGATCACCAATTTAACAAAAGTGACAATCAAATCATGATACTAAAGTTCTTTTGTCACAATTAAAATGGAACATTGGGTACAATTCAAATTTTCATATACCTTCGCTTACAAAAAATGAATCCCTACACACTACATGAATCCTGAGGAGAAGTTAGAATATTAGTTTTATTATTTCTGAATTTTATGATGATGATTTTATATGATAATAATTGAGTTTTAAATTTAATATTTATTTATATTTATTAATTTATTAATATAAATACATTCTTTAAGCAAAATTTACTGAGTTCAATCAATCTGCATGCAACTACTAGCTCCACCTCTACATAAATCTCGTAAAAAAGTGAAATGTCAAATAAGAAGATTAGATATTACTTTCTCACACAAAGATATTTAAATACATACAAATAGTATCTTAGATTTACCTTTCATGCAACTTTATACATATTTTCATAGTATTGATTCAGTAAGTTCAAAATAAATAAAAACTTAATAAAGTTATAATGTAGACTTTTAAAATAAGGTATACATATGCATAAAATGACTAGTTCCCCAACACATCAAGTTAAAACACACTTCCAACTCAATTTTACAACCTTGCTTCACTCTTTGTTTTTTCTTCACCACCTAGCTAATTTTCCTTTTATATTGCAACTTTTTTTTAGCTTATGTTGCAAATTAAAGTATTTAAGTAGAGGTTGGATATTAAAAGATATAAAAAAAAATAAGGAATAAAGGTAAAACTTGTAATAGTTGCCAAATATTTTCCTGTTTTGATTTATTTATTTGATTTTGATTTGAAACAGAATTTTAAAAAATAAAAAAAAATTTGAATTTTATGATCTTAAACTAAGAAGATACGTAAAATATATCAAAATATTCTTTAATTTTATAATGTTAAAAAAATATTAAAAAGAGAAAGAGTCATTATTTTAAACACAATAAATTAACTTAATATTAGTTTATTTAGAATATTTTCCATGTGGAATTATTTTTTCAAGTGGAGTGCCACGTGACAAAAAAATTTAAATAAAAAAATTAATGTAGTACATAGATCATTAAAAATAAATTAAGATACATTTTACTAATTATTGAGTAATAGTTCATATAGAAAACTTATACTCTTAATATTTCATATATATAAAACTAAAAAATTAAAATAATTTATGTGTGTTTTTGATTCATTTAATTCTTTTGTTTAAACACAACAAATTAAGAGTCCGTTTGGATGGGTTTTAAGTTGGTCAAACTAACTTATAAACTCCTTTTTAGCTTTTGAAAGTGTTTGCCTAATGCTAACTTTAAGCCATAAAGTTCTTAAAGTCAGTCAAAAATGAAAAGTTAGGATTTCTAACTTTTTTTTCTAAGTGCTTAAGCCATTTTTTTAACCATAGAAATTACTTTTATATCCCTTATATTTTAACTAAATTTCCAAACTATTCTTTTTATTTTTTTAACTCTAAAATTCAAATACTTATTTTCAATATAAGCACTTTTATCCAAATACTCAACTGCTTATTTATAAAAATAACTTTCAGCACTACAAATTTCTAAAAGCACTTCATACATAAAAATTACTTTTTTTAAACTCATTTAAACGGGCTCTAAAATAGAGAAATAATTTATGGTAGTTTGAAGATTATATATATTGACGTAAGTGATGATGGAATGGTTAACTAATTAAAAAGCAAAGAGGAAGGAATTGCAGAGACAGTAATTAATAATTGCACAAATTCACGTGGCAATGTTTCTCTTCTCGAAATTTGTGCTAATCAATAGAATTTCCAGCTTCATATATACTGTGCTTTCCGCAAACAAACAGTTAATTCACCCAAACTGCTTGCTCCCTATTTGGGAGATAGATGAAATCAGTATTTGGATATGTAATTTTATTTCGTGAAGATAAAATTCTAAATTTTTTAAAAAAATTTAATTTGAGAAGTTCATATCATGATTTTATAAAAATTTTTCAAATATAAAAATGAATCCATAAGTTTATATTTTGTTTTTAAAAAAATCACCATTTTATATTTACACAATGTTTTGCGAGAATACCAAAGAAGCAATAAAATATTCACCGAATATGAGCATGATGATATAGTTATTGATGATGTTGATCATGTTTAATTTTTTAAAAAATAGTACACTACAACTCATGTTCAATTTTAATTTTTTATTGAATTAAATTTATTAATAAATATTGTATTTTTCTTTAGAATATCGTTGTGATAATGTATTATACTTTTATTATGAGTTTTTGCTTATTTGGTAAGATTATAAAAAAAAATTGAGATATCTTTGATAGTTTTTATAACTTATGAATTTTTATATGTTTATAAGCACAAATTAAAACTTAAAAATTAAAATTATATGTTCAAACAAAACTTTAAATTTATCTTATATAATTTCATATCATAATTTCGTCTCACATGCACGGACCCTTACAAAAAATATGACTTTAGAATTAGGCTATAAATATACATCCTCTTTCCCTACTTGTACCTTGTCTAATTTTCCCGATTATTATTGCTTAAATTCTCAAAATTATAACAAAGCTCACATGTTTTGTTCTTAAGTCACATTACTCATCATCTTAGTCAGGAACTCTCAATAAGATTTCCATTTACACTACTTATTTTACATCAATTCACTTAAGATCATACTTTCAGGATCAGGAGGTTAATTGTGATTATTATAACTTACTCACTTTTGATTCTATTTATAAATTCAATTGTTTAATCTTTAATTCATATTAGATTAAAAATAATTATGGGATTGCTTGTATATATCTACATAAATCCACTAATTTTGTATTCTATCGTGATAGGTATATATTTATAGAGAACATTCTAAGAAAATATATTAATTAATAGATAAACAATAATATTTCAAAGAAAAATGCACCTAAGATCAAATATTTCGAGTCGGCCTTTTTGCTACCCATATGTGAGGCGCTGTCTTAGCCTTCTCTGACTAGGATCGCTCCCACACCTATAGCGTTCATGATCGGCCTCCTCAACTATGTATCGATCAAAAGGTAAGACAACACAACTCTCAATCAAGAAAGTGATTATGTTCAATATGTCCCTCTTATTCTCGACATGCTATAGTACTCTGGAGTAGGTATAATGAATTCACTAAGAGTAGAATAGGCCTTATGATGGATCAAAGGTGTTTTGCCACTTGAACTCAAGTCGATCTGACCTTTCATCCATCTTTATCCGGTCAACTCATAACAAAATATTTTATCTCCTCCTAAGAATAGCCAAACAACCTTGTAGGATTGTACATGTAATGGCGGAATCAAAATTTTCACCAATCAACTTAAATTTTGAAGATATAAAAATACTAATTAGCCAAAGTAATTCAACATTTATTATATATACATAAAAATAAATTTTAAATATATAAATAATATAATTTTTTACTATCTAATAGACCCACAGTGTGCATGGGACCCAAAGGCATGCAAATGGAATTGGACTCTAGTGATTTACTACTCCCTCTTGCTTGTTCTCGTAACCCAAGATGAATTTTGTTCAAAGAATGCGACTACCCATAACTCTGTTTCTTATGCTATTAGTATGAAAGATATGACTTAAGAGTCCAGTCTCATCAACACTTCTGCATTACTGAAGCCATCCTGAAGATATTGTCTTTGTACTTCCACAATTGCTTTTTACATTTTTTTATATGCAATAACTTGATAATACTTTTTAACTTTCATAATTAAAAGTAAATAGAGAACGTATTTTTGTTTGAAGTAGAATTGAAAACAAAAAAGTATTTCAAAGTTGATTATTTTGTGTTGTATTTTGCCTGTTGTTTTATAAGTATACCACTAAAGTGTATGTAACTCATGGATATGTGAAATTTTATCTTATTGATGTTATATTTATCAATGTTCAATAGTCTATTTTAGAGGTCCATATTTTGATTGAAGGGTCAATCCATCCCAATTTATAGTCCGCTTAGGACTGGATTGAATTGTTATTTTATAGAATTTTAATTAAAAGGGTTAGACCGTTCTAATCCATTTAACTCGCTAATTCTTTAAGATTGAGTTGAATTGGGCCAGCCCATTTTAACACCTCTGGTGTTTGACTTGTATATATTTTTTCTCTATTTCAATCACATTATAATTCTTAGTGGTAATATATGTAGCACTCATTATCTAAGCTTTTATGCGTAAAAATCAAGAATAAGAAATACATAAGAAAAATCAACGGATGGGAAAATTTTCGCGTCCCCTTTTTTCATTAGTAATATCATCTATTTATTGACAAGAAATTAATCTAATCAAAACCTATTTGGCTATCGAATTTCTAACTAATTAGGTTTACAATTTTCATATTTACCATATACACATTTTAATTGCCCTACCCCCACCCTAAGTTGGTGCATGAAGATTTCGAATGGTCAATTTATAAAATAAGTGTTCATATTGCGACTTTTTCTACGCCTTCGTAAGGATATCAACCAACTGCGCGCTAATGAGTAGGAACATAGATCGGAGAGAGACTTCCGCCAAGTAGTTCATCACGGACATAGTAACAATCCATGTCAACATATTCAATTTGTTCATGAAAGATCGAATTTCAAGCAATATATACATATGCAATGCTACTTGACTATCACAGTAAAAACAGGATCAGATAATCATGTTTCAACCATTTCAATTCACATACAATCATTGTCATCGATTTGTATTTTGCGTTAGCCGTGCCCATTTCCAAAAATAAGCAAGTCATCCACATAAAAAAGAATTGGATGTCTTTATTTTTAACGTTCAATTATCTTCAAACATCCGTATCTCTTATTGCATTGCTTTCCTCCCCCGTTCATCTCTTATGGCTTCTAGGAAACTTCGTAACTCATTTCCTATAATAATAGTTGCAAGAAATTTTTTATGTCTCGTGGAAAAATCATCACAATTACCTGTAATGATTCTTAAGATCATTTTTGGTAATTTTCGCAAAATGACCGTTGTACCCCTCCTGATAGTTGTTCCGAATCATATTTGATCAGTATCCAAAGTCAGTTCCGTGAAATTCCTTGAAAAGTTGAGATTTTTGGTAAGCTTTGAGTTTTAGAGGTTTAAGTTGCTTAAAGAGTAGTATTTGAGGTCATATGGAGTTTTTAGGTCTCGGAATAGAATTCCATCGATTCCATCAGCTATAGAAAGTTGAATGTGATCTAGAAGAGTTGACGAAATCAGATTCAGGGTTATATCGTGGAATTGAAGTGTTGAGTTGGAAATCTTTGAGTTTTTGGCCATAGAATTGACTGGGTTAACATTTGGTGATTGAATGCTCGATATTGAATTCCAACGATTCCGTTGAATTCAGGGGATGATATTAGCCTTAGGGAGAGTTCTTGTGTATTTTTTGGAAGCTCCAAGGGCGTTTTGGTCATTTGAGGCATAAAGTTAGTTTAGTTGCAATTTTTTGAATTTCGGATCAAGGAAACCTAAAATTCGAATTGTGATGATTTCATTGGGTCCGGACCGTCAAAATTAGCATGGTGGATTATAAGGTTTGTGTGCACGGGATATCTGAGGTCTGGTGCAAGCTTTTTCGCGTTCGCGGAAGCTTGACCGCATTTGGGAAGGGCCTTGACCCTTGACCTTTGGGTTTGCGAGTGGTGTACCGCGTTCCCGAAGGGTTAGAGCCTGACTCTTCATGCTCGCGGAGTAAGTTGTCTGCAATATCGAAGGTCTAATTGGACCTGAACAACAGACATTTTCCAAAGACGGAAAATAAGCAATTTTCACCATTTTTGGGATTCTGAGAACTCGGAAGGCGATTTTGAACGAGGATTTTTGTGGAAAACTATTGGGTAAGTGATTTTATGCTATAATCTTGATTATCCATCAAGTATATCTCAAAAAATAGTGTTTTAATTTTGAAAATTTGGGGGTTTTGTTCAAGAACTTGAAATTTGGTAAAATAGTAATTTTAAATTGATTTTAACTCCATTTTGGATTGGTTTTCACCAATAGATTCCTAATATTTTTAAGAACATTTTCATCCAAAAAATTCCAGATTTAGCCCACATTTTCGGAATTAAATTTTTGAGTCGTTTTGACCTTTTTCCCGAATTTCATGTTTTTGTTGTCGTTGGACTCAATTTTTTATTGTGATTCATTATTTGACTAGATTGTGGAATTTCAGAGTATATTCAAAAGGGGAAGGCTCACATTGATTGATCTCATACAATGTTCTAAAAATTTGTGAATCTTATAGAATTTCGAATTTTCTTTCTTGTATATGTTACGGAGTAATGAGGATGAAGTTACAGGTTGAAATATTTTGTGAACTAATCTTAATTGATAGGCGGGGTTAATAAAAGGTAATATGTGATAATGTAGTGATTCAAGTGTGATATGTTGTGATCTTGATATTATGTGTATTTGTTGAAATACTTCGATAGTCTCTTTATGATTGCAGATTGTTTGAATTTGTTATTTTTCTCATTACTTGTGTGAGCATGCTGATTGCATTTGTTCTGGAACATTGTATGAGATGGACATGATTGTGAGGCTGAGGTCATTTTCGGCGGGAGATTGTGATGTCGATGTCATTTCTGGCGAAAGATTGTGATGTTGAGGTCATTTTCCACGGAAAATTGTGATGCCAAGGTCATTTCCGGTGAGAGATTGTAAAGCCAAGGTCATTTCTAGTGAGAGCGTGACGCCGAGGTTATTGCCGACGGGAGTGAGTTGTACCGATGTCACTTTCGGTGAGATTATAATGTTGAGATCTTTGTCGGCGGTTGCGCACATGTATAATCATTGAGTGTGCATATATATTCCTGCATAACTTGTGTGGTTGACTTGAAACTTGTACTTGACTTTTGATTATTTGTATGTTATGATTTGTGACATTGAGCAGTTTAGTATGAACTGTTAGGTTGGGTATAAATTCTGTGCAGGTTGTAGTTATGGAGGTTCAGTTGGGTTGGAAATGAGTTCGTTTATCCTATTCGATTTACTTAGTTTAATTTATTAGTTGACTTGCTAGGTACCGTGTTGCTTGGTACTCACCACTTGCTTCTATACTTCTATAGGTTTTGAGCTTGGACTTTGATTATTCATCTTTCTGATCATCTGAAGCTTCTAAAAGATTGAGAGAGGTAGATATTGACATCCGGCAGACCCTCTTATTTCTATATATTATGCTTTACTCTATTTGAGAGTCAAAGACATACTTGAGACTTGTATTTACATTCCAATTATATTTTAGTGGCTTGTATATGTGACAACCAATCTTTGGGGGTTATTTAAGTTTGAAAGACTTCCGCTTTTGTTTATTTATTAGCTATTTAACTATTTCCACTTTAATTTCCGTAAATATTGAATTTTAGGCTGACTTGTCTGGTGGAAAAGGACAGGTGTCATCACACCCGAATTCGGTCGGGACAAAATGTTATCAGAGCTCCAAGTTTATGGGTCTCACGTGTACAAGTCAAGTCTAAGTAGAATTTTGAGGATCGATACGGAGACGTCTGTTTTTATCTTCGAGAGGCTATGAAGCCTGTTAGAAAACTTCCTTTATTCATTCTTTCTTATCCTGTCGAATTCTTATCACTAGTGCTGAGTGTCGCGTATTATTTTGTCAGATGCCTAGAATCAAAGCCACATTTATTGTCAAAGGGGAGACAGTCCCCAATGCAGTAAGAATAGAGATAGGAGCTGAATTAGAGGCCGAGGCTATGGAACAGTTACTGATAGAGGCCGTGTCCGAGGACCATTAGTGAGAGCGTCACTCTCAAACCCCTGCAATATACTATTTAAATTTGATTGAAATTTTAATACGTACACTAAACAGCATCTTAAAAAAATCAAAGAATAATAAACTCTGCCCTTCATGTGAAGGGGAGTGCTCGGGGGTTAGTAGTACGTGGAGTGACCCCCAAAAGTGATGAAAAGCAGTCCAAAGTAAAGTGGGTAAGGGGGTGCATGCACGTGAAGAATGGTACGGTACAATATGTGCAATCAGAAGTGAGTGTTGCTATTTTTCTGTATGTTTATTTTATGTGATATTTTTTTTAATTTTTTTTTTAAAATTATGTTTTTTTATAACTAAAAACAATTTAATTTTAATTTTTTTTTTATTTTTAATGAAATAATTTTTAACCTAATAAATATCTATAAATTATTTTAAATTAATTTTTTTAAATATTTTTTTCTTAAATATTAACTGTGTGGGGAGAGGGAGGATGACTTACATTTGCCCCCCTATGCCTTGGGAACACGTTGTACGCGTTACCATAATCTTTTTTTGTCACTAACCAAATTTTATGACAGATAGAAGGGGCCCTAAATGGCACACATTTCATCTTAGTGGTGGCTGTGGGCGGGGTACTAAATACAGGTTTTCTTCTCTCCACTACACTGTCACTGTATGTTTTGTTGACTATGTACTGGAACCAGCTGATGAGTTGGCTATAACTACTTGCAACTATCTTTACACAAAAAAAGTTGGTTCAGTGTATGTTTTGTTTGAATTAATTTATTTAAGCACCTTATAAGTTAGAAATAATTTATAAGTTAAAAAATAAGTTAGAGTAATCCAATTATTTTTTAGCTTATAAGTTATTTTTAGCTTATAAGCTATTTTAGATAAGTTAATTTAAATAGATTTAATTATTTTTTGGGGCTTGTTTTAAGCATAGAATGACTTTAAGTTGGATATTCAAACGCTCAAAAAAGCTGAAAACAATTTATAAATAATTTATAAGTCAATTCAAACGGCCTCCTAGTCTATCCTTCTGAAATTATAGTGCTTTCTCCATTCTATTTTATGTGGAATTTTTTTATTTGATACGATATTCAAGAAAAAGAAAAAGATTTATAAAATAAAATTTATGATCTAAAATAATTCATTAATATTTATGCAAGATGATATTCTTTTTAAAATAAATTATTTAAAAAATGCTACATAAAATAAAAGGGAGAAAGTATATGACATTATGACTTCATTCTTACACATGACTTATAACATTGTTTTAGAGGCCCTAGGATTAATATATTTAGGGGTCGTTTTATTGTTGGTTAATATAGGTATGAAAAATGCGCGCAAAGATTTGTTATGATTTTGAGATGATAATTAAATATATATAATACTCTTCAATTTAATTTATGCGTTATTGTTTGATCAAGCATGAAATTTAAGAAATAAATAAAATTTTTGTTATATTTATTAAATTATCCTTATTAGTGTCATTTTAATGATTACTTTTAGTTGATTTTTGTCGCAATAAAATAGTAAGTGGGACCCAATAAAAGATGAAATGAGGATGATGTCATTAAATACCTATTAAATAAGAAAATGTAACTTTTTGGAGCCAAATTAAAAAAAAAAAAAAGGATGTCACATGAATTGAGATGAATGAAGCATTTGATGAGCTGAATTTAATACGAAACAACTTGAAAATTGTCAAACAACATATTGAGTATGCTAGTTTTTTTTTAAACACATGAATAATTTTCTTCCTAATTAGCAACTAAAACAACCCTGAATACCTTATATTTTGTGTCCTTTTCTTTTTTCAGGTCTGTCGTGAAAGAATTAATAGTGTTCTCATATATACTTTAGTGTGACTTGAAACCTTAACCTACCGATAGATGGCAGAAGCATTCAACCACTTGATCAAGCCTGACCTATAATATTTTAATTATGTGTCCTAATTAACTTGATTAGGCATGAATTTTTTAAAAACTTATAATTTAAATATATTACAATATTTATATAATTATATTTACAAATATTTTCATAAATATGTAATAATATTTGTTTGGCGGAGGAAATATTTGATAGTAGCTCCTTCAAGCATATTTATGGAAAAATGTTTATTATTTAAAGTAAGAAGATTTTTAACTTGTTTGGCATAATATGACTCGGTACCATTTATACGAATCGAGTTAAACTATGCCATTTATACTTCTAACCGTTTGTTTGGCATAGTTTCTATAACCTTTATTTATACAAAGAAAAACGAAAAAGCTATATAATAAACAAATGGCTAGATTGCTAGAAGTATTAATGTTGATAAAATTCGTAGACCAAATTAGGAAATTCTTTTGTCATAACAAATGTAATAAAACAACTTGTATAAATTAATACAAGCTCTGAGTTTTGTTTCTTCATGGATGACTAACTATAGAATTTCATGCATATTTTTTTTTTTGATATGCATATATCTTCATCGACCTTTGATATGTCTTAATTTGTCAAACCTTCCTTCAACTAGAAAATGTAACTCCAAAATGGATATAAAACAAATCTATACATATTCTCACCATGCTAGTAAAAATAAATTTAAATAAATATATTTCCTAATCTACTTTAGTCTAAGGTTTGGGATAGTAATTAATGTCAGCATTTTATATTTTTTGCAAAATAAAAAGGTCAACCTTTGCATGATTTTTCATATATATAGTCTCTCTATTAAGGGAAATAAATGTATACTTCCACCTCAATATTTGAAGACCAGATTTCCAAAATTTGATCAATTTACGGCCAAACACATATTTAAATATAAATTTTTAAAATTTATAATCAAACTCTAGTTAAATATGAATAAACAAGAATATCATTATAGATTATTTACTAGCCAGAAAACACAATATAAGTTTTTTGTTTTCCTAAACAAGAAAACACAAAGTCAGGACTTTCTACATAGGTTCAAAATTGGATTCCACAAATTTAACTTGTAAAAATTCAACTATAAAGCCCAGAAATGTAGAAAAATATCAAAAATAAAAACAAAAAACACTCACAAAATCCTAAAACGAAACATTCCTCTGCATGGCCACAACAGTGAGTGGATTCTTCATTTCACATGACAATTTTAAAACTTCTCCCAAGTCAACCGGGTGGGGCCCATCCTCCACAAACTCGAAATGCTGCACCAACTTAGCCACCCATAACATTACGGTGACCAACCCTAAATTCTTCCCGGGGCATACTCTCCTTCCTGCCCCAAACGGTGCTAAACGTAGGTCACAACCCCTCACGTCCACATTCACACCACCTTCAGACACAACAAACCTCTCTGGCTTAAACTCTAGCGGGTTTTCCCACACATCAGAGTCATGAGTAATAGCCCACATGTTAACCATTGCCGTTGTATGGGAAGGAACAACCATGCCATTGCTGAGCCGAACATCCGATGTGGAAATCCGAGCCCACGAGAGAAGTGGGCCCGGTGGATGTACTCTTAGCGTCTCTTTTATCACTGCTTGTAAGTAAGGCATCCCAGCAGCGTCCGCATCAGTCGCAACTTTTCCCATCGTCACATTATCAACTTCTTGTCGTAACTTGATTTGCACATCGGGGTGCAAAACAAGTTCCGCCATCACCCACTCCGTTAAAAGCGCCATGGTGTCCGTACCTCTAAAAATCATTTCCTGAATTTACAAAAAAAAAATAACTAAATTAAAAACACTACTAGAAAACATGATATTAATTATGAAATTTATCGCTAATTCCTAACTAATCAATCGCTAAATAGCTCCTACTTGATTGGACTGTTATATCATCCATGGCTAATTCATAGAAAAATGAGATTAGCATGGAAATTTTCTATTTAGCTCTGAATTTTTTTTTCGTAGCTAGGGAAAGAGTTAATTATAAGAATCAAGTTGTGCTACTAAAAATGATTTTACACGAGTTGGTCATGTTATCAAAATAAATACCTTTTCCATTTCAATTTATTTGTCATATTTTAATTTAATATGGAATTTAAGAAAATAAAAAACACTTCTGAAACAAAAAGTAATTATATACTTACCCAAAGAACGGCGATCATGTCATCTTCGGCCAGCTTTTCTTCTCCATCAAGAGATAATAAAACATCAACAAAATCACCATTATCAGTCATCACCATTTTGGATGCACAAGTGTTGCGGCAGCGCCTGTGTTCGTCAATAATGGCAATGACAAACTTTCGTACACGCGGCACAAGAGCTTCACACCTTCGGACAATGTCCGAAGGATCATAGAAAAAGCTCAACCACGGAAGATAATCACACCAATTAAATGCACCTAATAATTCAAATCCTTCCTTCACCATATCTTGCAATTCTCCGAGCTCTAATTTACTATCGACATCATTATTATAACGTTTCCCAAACACACTAGCCATTATATTATTCAGCGCAGCAAATTGCAAATGTTCTCTCAAAACGACTTTCCCGTTTTCCAATTGTTCACTTACTATATTCCGTAACATAACGGAACAGTCAAGCTGACGGCTCGTCTCATGAGCCGCGAGTCGGTTCGGGGAGAAGAGATATGAAGAAGCGATACGACGGACGAGACGCCAATACATTCTGTTAGGAGCGAACCCAATGGCTCGGCTAAACATGAGGCTTTTAGCCGACTGTTTAATCGGACGGTCAGCAAAATGAGGTGAAGTGAGAATCTCTTTAGCTATTTGAGGATCAGAAGATACAACTAAAGGGGTTGAACCAAGGCTAAAAGCCATAAGCTTTTTAGCTTTTTTATGACTCCAAGCCGTGGTGGCTAGAGAGCGATGAGCTAAGCCATCAGGACTCAGAGTGAAAAGGCTTCCGATAATCGAAAAGCCACGTGGTCCAGGAATTCTCCCTGGAACACTAGTTTTGTTTTTCCAAGCTACACCACCGGGAGTAGAAGCCCAAGTGATTAGAGTGATTGAAATAAAGGCTAAAAGAATAGAAAGGATAATATATTCATCAATAACAAGAGTACTTTTACAACCAAGGAAAGCTGGTAGTGTAAATACCCACCAGTTGGAGTCTCTTGTGCCCATACCCAAATCCATAAGATGAAGAAAAATAGGAGTAGTGGAATTATATTTGTGATGTTTCAAAATGAAAAGTATGGCTAGCTTTATATAAGCCGCAAAAAATTTAATTACTTATGTTACTTACTATAGATATTGATTTGATTGCATCATTTACCATAGCTTTATTTAGTCCTATCACATGTAAATCCAGAGGCGTTTGACCATGAAATATTTTGCTTTTTTTAGAGTTGAATTTTGAAAAATCGAAAAACACGTTTGATCATAAAAGTTTAAAATTCAACAGAGTTTTCATAAATTTGAAAAAAAAAAGTGCTTTCACTTCTTTTTTTTCACTACAAATTACTTACAAAAAGTCAAAATTAACAATTTCAATTTTCAAATAGTATTTTTTACTTTAAAATAAAAATTATTTTGTCAAATTTCACAATGAAACATGATCAACCACCTACCTAAAGATATTCACAGAATTTTTAGGATTTGACTCCTTTGCATTATACTTCTATCCTTTTCTCAAGCACACATTTAGATGATGAATGTCACTTGTTAAATATAATTTTTAAAGGTCTAGATTAAATTTATTTAGCAAGAATCCTAACCCTAATTAAAAATATAAATTTTTGGAAAACACTTTGTAGGACACATACTATAGATATTGATTTGATTTCATCACTTACCATAGCTTTGTTTAGTTATATCACATGTAAATTCCGAGGTGTTTAATCATGAAAATTTTTAATTTTTTTCCAGAGTTGAATTTTGGGAAATCGAAAGATACATTTAACTATAAAAGTTCAGAATTCAACAGAGTTTTCACAAGTTTAAAAAATAACAAAATGTATTTTGACTTTTTTTTGTTCACTACAAATTATTCATAAAAAGTCAAAGTTAATAACTATAAATTATATCAATGATCAAATATGACTCCAATTTTCAAATAGTATTTCATTTTGAAATAAAAATTAATTTTTTATATTTCACAATGAAACATGGTTAACCACCCAACTAAGGTTATTCACAGAATTTTTAGAATTTGATTCCTCTTCATTATACTTCTCTCCATTTTCTCAAGCACACATTTAGATCGATGAGTGTCACTTGTCAAATATAATTTTTTAAAATCTAAATTAAATTTATTTAGCAAGAATCCTATACATAGTTAAAAATATAATATTTTGGAAAACAGTGCTATATCTCGATTTTTGGTACTCAACTATTAATTGTATTCTCTAAATTTATATTTATATATATAAAAAGGGAAAAAACTCATAAATACCCCTTTTTCACCTTTTGGTCAAAAAATACTATTAGTTTATTTTTTTGGCTCAAGAATACCCCTAATCAACGGGAAATGGCTCAAAAATACCATTTCTCCACCCTTTGGTGTTTAAATACTCTCAACATTTGTTATTGATTCAAGAATATCCCTCCTTCCACTTTTTAGTCTAAAAATTATATCAACTTTGTTATATCTTTATATTTGTATATCTAATATTTATGATTTTAATATCGTTTAAACATTTATCATATAAAAATCTGTAATTTATTATTTGAACTAAATCAATTTTTATGTAAATAGTAATTTTTTACTCAACTAAAAGATTAAAATCGATTAGAGAACTTCTACTTAAAATTTGAATCAATAAATAATTACATATTTCTTTTTAGTATTGAGGATAAATAGTTAAGTCTATGAAATATAGATTAGAATGTGTAATCTCCAATATAATTTTTACTCGACTAAAAAAATTAGCAAATAGACATCTTATTAGAAAATCTTCTACTTATAATTTGAATCAATAAATAATTATTTTCTTTAGTGTTGAGGATAAATGGTTAAGTCTATAAATATATTAATTAGCCAAATTTTATCATTTTCCCTTTAATCTCTCTTACTAAAAAGTTTGATAACATAAAACATTTATTTTGTGACATTTTCGTTATCTGTTATCTCATAACTCTTTGAATTTCTTAACCGTATCTGACCTTTTTATTATGTCTTTATTGAGCCGAGGGTCTCCCGAAAACAGCCGTCCTACCTTGGTAGGAGTCAGGTCTGCGTACACTCTACTCTCCTCAGATCCCACATTGTGAAATTTTACTGGGTCGTTATTGTTGTTGTTGTTGATTTTGAGATGGTTTGGGCATGTGAAGAGGAGAGACAGATCCCCCAGTGCGGATGTGTGAGAGGTTGGCCAAGGATGGTTTCAGAAGAGGTAGGGGTAGGCCGAAGAAATATTGGGGAGATATGATTATACAGGACATGACGCAGTTACAGCTTACCGAGGACATAACCTTAGATAGGAGGGTGTGGAGGACTCGTATTAGGGTAGAAGGCTAGTACATAGTCTCGTTATTCTTCCGTATTAGTAGGCGCATTAACGCACTGTAATTTCTTGTGCTCTGATTTCTATTATTATCTATTACTTTCTGTACTTCGATTACTCTATTTTATCTGTGTCGCTTTCGTTATTTGCTTTCCCATATCGTTTTGAACTTCTTAACCTTATCTGACCTCTTGTTATGCTTCTATTGAGCCGAGAGTCTCTCAAAAACAGCCGTCCTACCTTGGTAGGCTACCTTGGTAGGAGTAAGGTCTGCGTACACTTTACCCTCTCCAGACCCCACGTTGTGGGATTTCACTCGATTGTTATTGTTGTTGTTTTGGGATGAGCTAATATTAAGAATTTGAATAAATAAAAAATTATCTTTAGGACAAGTAAAATAATTAATTAATTTTTAAAAGAATTCAATTCAATTAAATTTGGGTTAATGGTATTTTTAGACTAAAAGATGGAAGAGGGGAGTTCTTGAACCAAAACAAAGGTTGAGAGTATTTTTAGACCAAAAGGTGGAGGGAGGGTATTTCTGTGTCATTTTCAATATAATAGGGGTATTCTTGAGACAAAAAAATAGATTGAAGGTATTTTTAGACCAAAAGGAGGAAGAAGAGTATTTGTGAGCCATTTCTCATAGGTTAGGAGTATTTATAAGTCTTTTCCCTGTAAAAAATATCAATGAGTTCCCTTAGCTCCACGAAACCTCAAGGACTTTCATATAAATAATCTTAATGGTAGTGTAAACACTTGAGTCTATCATGTAAGGTAACGGGGAGATTGACAATGATGTCACACATCGTATTGGGGTAGGGTGGATGAAATGGAGGCTCGTTGCTGGTGTGCTATGTGACAAGAAAGTGCCACCACAACTTAAAGAAAAGTTCTACAAAGTGGTGGTTAGACCGGCTATGTTATATTGGGCGGAGTGTTGTCCAGTTAAGGTCTCTCACGTTCAAAAGATGAAAGTTGCTGAGATGAGAATGTTGAGATGGATATGTGGGCATACCAGGAGCGACAGAATTAGAAATGAGGCTATTCGAGACAAGGTAGGAGTGGCCTCGGTGGAAGACAAGATGCGGAAAATGTGACTGAGATGGTTTGGGCATGTGAAGAGGAAAGACAGAGATCCCCCAATGCGTAGGTGTGAGAGGTTGGCCATGAATGATTTCAGAAGAGGTAGGGGTAGGCCGAAGAAATATTGGGGAGAGGTGATTAGACAGTACATGACGCAGTTACAGCTTATCGAGGACATGACCTTAGATAGGAAGGTTTGGAGGACCCATATTAGGGGTAGAATGCTAGTACATAGTCTTGTTATTCTTCCGTATTAGTAGGCGCATTAACGCAGTATAATTTCTTGTGCTCTGACTTCTGTTATTATCTATTATTTTCTGTACTTTGATTACTCTATTTTATCTGTGTCACTTTTGTTATTTGCTTTCCCATATCGCTTTGAACTTCTTAGTCTTATCTGACCTCTTTTTATGCTTTTATTGAGCCGAGAATCTCTCGAAAACAGCCTTCCTACCTTGGTAGGAGTAAGGTCTGCGTACACTTTACCATTCCCAGACCCCACGTTATGGGATTTCACTGGGTTGTTGTTGTTGTTGGTAGTGTAAACACTCTCTAAAATATCCCTCAATTATTTGAATGGGATATAAAACTATTCTCCATCAACCTTTCGTCTCTCAAATAACTCTAACATTAAGTTTTTGGTTTAAAAATACCTTCAATATTAATCTTTTAACTAATATTTGTCTTTATTTTTAACAACTTTCCTAAAGTAAAATCATTAAATAGTAATCTATTATGTTATTTATTAATTTGATTGGTCTAAGTTTAAACCCTTCTTAAATAAATAATAAAATACACATATAATTCATATTCTAACCCGATACACCTGAAAAAATAATATTAAAAAATAGTAATTTCATTATATCTTCGTATTGGCCTATTTAAAATCAACCCCCAATTTTTTATAACCCAACCCATAACTGGGGATCCAACTAAAATTCATACTCGCCCTATCTAATTGTATCTAAAATAAGATTTTTTTTTATTAATATAAATTTTTCTATCGATTATTCAATTGTCTTGTACATTTTGTTTTTCTTTTTTAATTTTTTATTCTTAATTAGGATATGAGGGACTCAAATTTGAAATGAATTTACATATTCATATTATTTTAATTTGTATTATTATCATGGTGGGGGTGGGGGTGTGAATATGAGAAAATGTTATTTTCATTCTTTTATTTTGAATTTTGGGTACACACACAAAAAAAAGCAGTATACTTACATAGTTACTTAATTAAATCATCTTCTATTGAACTAATTATATATGAATGACGTTGTTACTTTCCTCATTTTTTCTCTGTTGTTTTGTCATAAGTTGAAAAAAAATTAAAACTTAAAATGGTGGATAAAATCCAATAAGAAAAAAAAAGTGTTAAAGAGAGAAAGTGGGGTTGGGTTGGGGGGGGGGGGTTGTAGAGAGTAGAGGACTACTCTTTTTTTTTATTTTTAATTTACTATGGAATGAAAAATCAGGCAATCGTATGAGCCCATATATTAAGTAATTTCAAATTATTTTAACGGAAAAAAGGTCTAAAATTTCCTTAAACTATAAGATTTAGTACAATATTGTCCTTCATCCACGTTATAAATGTGAGCCGTTAAAAATAAAAGTATTTTTGAGTCAAAAGGTTGACGTCAAAAATATTTAGATATCGAAAGATGGATGAAGAATAGTTTTGTACCAGTTCAAATAGTTGAGGGGCATTTTAGATCCTTATCCGTAATTAAAAAACAACAAATTAATTATTTCTTCATTGTATGTTTCAATACTCTACTCAATTTCATATCAATTCATTCTATTACTAAATTAAAGAGCATCAAGTCAAATACGATTTTCACAAAATAAAACAAAAAAAGATTCATAATTGATTTCATATAGGCTTTTTTAGGGATATTCTTTTAACGCTGAAAGAAATTCAGTAATATGTATGGAGACAAGTTTTCTTTCCACATAAATCAATATTGAATTTGTCAACATATATACTGTGTATCATAACTTTTAAAAATTAATTAAAAATAAGTATAAGAAAATGAATTACAAAACATATTAGAGGAGTAAACAACTAAAGATGAAATCATAATAACATCTAATTTTCACGTGCATGTAATATGAAAACTGAAAAAAAGAAGAAGATGGGCACGTCTCAATTTTACCAAACAAATTAGATACATCATATAAGGAAAAACAATTACATCCAAAATTAATTGGATTTAAATGAACTAAGATTTGTCTAATTTAAGGAATTTCTAGCACATCAATAACTACTCGTTAATAAGGTCTTGAACCAAAAATAACAAACCCCAAAAAGGAAAACAGAAAGAATCAAGACAGAGAAAATCATTGAAAGTTAGGCATAAAGGCAAATATTTTTAATTTTTTTTTCACTTCATAGATTAAGAGCACATTTGGATTGACTAAAAAAAAGTAGTTTTTAAGTCAAAAAATAAAAAGTCAAATTAAAATGACTTTTAAATCAAAAAATAAAAAGTAGGGAGTCCTACTTTTGATTTTAACTTTTTTAAAGTCATTTTAAACTTATTTTAAGTTATTTTTAATTTTATCAAACACTCTCAAAAGCTAAGAATAACTTGAAAGTAGATTTGACCAACTTTTAAGTCAATCTAAACAGGCTCTAAAGTACTTATTTTATTAAAATAAAGATAAAATGCTTTATTTGGTAAGTTCATACAGGTTTTGGTATTGCAATATATGGATTTGATAAGCCTTTTCTCTGTCTTTCCAATAATATAACAATTTATTAAATTTTCTATCGATGGAAGCCAAGAGTGTTCATTTTTATCAAAATTAAAGGATTAAAATTACTTAATATCTTTAAGGGTCCATTAAGAATCTACCCAAGATAGAAGTCTCTCCACGGATAATTTTTAACTATATTTTTCTTAGAACATTAAAAATTATTCCTATAATAGGAAGGGAGACTAAAGATTTGATGTATCTAGGGGTGTACATGGACCGGTTCATCGAATTGATTTCGATTTTTCAAAAATATCATATCAAATTATTTGTGTCGGATTTTTAAATTCATAAATCAAATCAAATTATTAAAATTTGGGTTTTTCAACTTTGAATTTTTTTCGAAGTTCTCAGGTTTTCGGATTTTTCCGATAACATATTCGTACAAACATATAATTAATTCATGTTTTAAATATTTCTTTAGTCCTATCAAAATACAACTATCTAAGATGTTTCTTAAGAAAATAACACAAAATATGATATGAGTCATGACATTGAAATATTCAACAAAAAATAATAATAAAATCGTATAAAATAATATTACAAATAAATAAGTCATAATGAAAATGATCATAATTTTTAAGTATTAAATCATGCTAAAATAAGTATCAATTACATGACTAAATATTAAAGGAAAATTAAAATTAGATTATGTATTTTAGTTATATTCAGCATTTTTGTCATTCTTAGTGTTGAACTGTTTTTTTTTGTTAGCATTAGTATTGATTTGATTTTGATTTGAGCTTATTATTAGAGTTACTAATATCTATGAAGTATAATCTTTATTAATGGACCATTCAAAATTCTAAGTCAAACTTTAAAATAATATGTTAAAAGATAAAAACTATGACAAAACATAAGAAATATTTATAAATTATATCAAAGTAAATATTTTTATGTATAGAATAAATTTTAAATTTTATATATGTAATGTTGGGTTGGTTTGGTTTCGCGTTGATTTCATTAAGTTAAAACCAACTCAACCCAAGTATAATCGATTTTTTTAAAAAACCAAACCAAATCATGATTAGTAGAGTTTTTTTCTCAATTTTAGTCAATTTGTGGTTTAGTGCGATTTTCGATTCGATTTTGTTCTCCTCTGATTGTATCCAATTAGTGAAAACATCGAATCCGTTAATTACTTCCCTTGCAATAATTGACTTGTGATTTTCTTTTATTTTGTGTGTTGTATTAATAATTAACGGCGAATTCAATATTTAACTTGATGAATTTAACCTTTTAAATTTTTAAAAATCATGAATTCATTGTATCAAATTACGAGTTCAGAAATAATAGTTTTTGAAGTTTTTATCAAGTTTTACGTAAAATTCAATCATCCACATAAAATGATGCTTTTTGTTTGTATTTTTTCTACTACTCTGTGTTAGATATTATCGAACTTGTTAGTGAAATTGATTTAGTAGTAACGTTAGTAATTAGACAATATTTGTCCCTATTGGTTTTAAAGGTCTGCCATTAATTAATTTTAAAAATATGTTTTTTGGTTTATTTGACTTCGATCTTATTCTTAAACATTAAAAAAAACTATAAACCAAACTCATGAGAAAAATTATAATACATTTCAACAAAGTCAAGGTACGAAAAACATGATAGCAATTAAATACCAAAAAACATTACAATCTAACTAGAATTTTCAAAGATAAAACTATAATAATTTTATTTTAATATATACCCAACCTTTTTCCTTGGCAACTGAAGCAATAAGCTTCTAATATATGATTTAACTAGAAATCTCTGGATTTAACTCTACTTTTCATCAGGTATTATCTTCACATAATTGACAAAACTTGTCAATTTTTCATACTGCAAAAAAAAAAAAAGGCATTGGTGATTTTTTTTTAGAGCAAATTAATAAGAAAGAAGTTTTATTTATTTAATTTTTCTATAGAGCAAATAGATTGTTTTTATAATTTTTTTTCACCAAATATAATATCTGAAGTATTCTAATAGGAAGATAATGGATTTTAATAGATAAGCATCTGTTAGAAAATGGTAAGAACTTGATTTTTATGCTTAATCTAATGAGATGAATATAATTGAATTTGAATCTATCCTAAAGAGACTTGAATAATAGGTAGTTAAAGAGTTTTAATGCTAAATTACAAATTTAAAATTTAATAATTGCTTTCCTAGATATGGATAACTGGATAGATATTATGAGTGTCCTTCTAAGTGGGTTACGTTTTAAATCAACATAATAAGGCTAAAAGATGGATTAACCAAATCATCAACCAAAAGAAGTTTAATGATGCAATTAGTTAGATTTTTTTACTAGGCATATCTTATTCTTTTTATAAAAAAGAAAATATTTTTTTATAAATAAGTATGCATGGCCGATGGGTGGATTTTATAAATTAATGAGCAAAAAGGCAAAGTAATGGAGAAGGTCAATTACAGATAATTCCATTAATGGAGCTTAGACATAGTGGAAGAGAAAGAAAAGAAAGAAAAGAAGGAAGAAGAAGAAGCAGAGCTATGTACAGAGGAGGCAGAATGAAGAGAAGAGTACAGAGAAAGAGAGAAGCTGCAGAGAAAAATATCTAGGCTTAGAGAATCAAGATTTATTTGTTACAACTCATTCTCTCACATGTATAGTGTGATGTATCTATATATTACAATGTGTAACTACTTCTTAACAACTTATAACAAACTTCTACCAACCTCTAACTAAATCTTAACCATGATAGCTTGCTAACTCTAAGCTATAGTTAACACTCCTCCTCAAGCTCATGGTTTGAATAGATTCATAACTCCAAGATTGTTCAACAGTTGTTGATGTTGAGCTTTCCCTAGATTTTTTGTAAGTATATCAGCTAACTGATCCTTTGTATGTATAAACTCAGTTTTCAGCATTCCTTGGCATATTCTTTCTCTTACAAAATGACAATCTATGTCAATATGTTTGGTCCTTTCATGAAAGATAGGATTTGCAGCAATTTGGATTGCGACCTTACTGTCACAGATCATACTAACAGGTAATTCAATGTGCACTCCCAGCTCTTTGAACAAACTAACTAGCCAAGTGATCTCAGCTGCACAATTGGCCATGCTTCTAAACTCAGCTTCTGCTAAGATTTTGGACACTGTCTCTTGTTTTTTTGATTTTCAAGAGATTAGTGCTCCATCAAACATCACCAGGTATTCAGTGACAGATCTTCTTGTTTCTAGACAAGCTCCCCAGTCTAAGTCACAGTAAGTAGTGAGTGTATTTGTATATTTAGATGGCATCAACAACCCAAGTCCTAGAGCTTCCTTGAGATATCTAACAACTCTGAGTGCTGCCTCTATGTGTGATTCTTTAGGATTATGCATGTACTGAATCAGTACCTGGACTGGAAAGGCTATATCAGGTCAGGTCATGGTGAAGTACAGGAGTCTTCCCACAAGTCTTTGGTACCTTTCAGGTTGCTGTAGTATCTGATCCTCAATTCTACTTTCATGTGGAATGTACTCATCATACTTCACTGATGTTAGCTTCTTATTATGTTCCAATGGTGTTCCTGCAGGCTTGGCTCCTCCTAGACCACATTCAACAATCAGTTCCAAGGCATATTTCCTCTAAGACATATGAATTCCTTGACTGGATCTAGCACACTCAATACCTTGAAAAAACTTAAGCTCACCTAGATCTTTCATTTTGAATTGCTTTTGTAGATCCTTTTTTGTATCATCTACAATACTTGTGTTGCTACCAGTAACCAACAAGTTGTCCACATAGACTAGAACAATAAGTATATCACTGTCAACTTGCCTAGTGAACAATGAGTAGTCATGATGACTTTGATGAAATCCCAACTTCAATAAGGACTCAGTCAGCTTCAAGTTCCACTGCCTAGGGGCTTGTTTGAGTCCATACAAAGACTTATGAAGTTTGCAGACCTTAGTACTGGTTTCCCCCTGTCTAGCAAAGCCATCTGGAATAGACATGTACACCTCCTCCAATAAATCCCCATTGAGAAAGGCATTGTGGACATCCATTTGATGGATAAACCACCCTTTAGAGGCATCGAGAGCCACAATAGTTCTCACAGTAACCATTTTTACTACTGGACTGAAAGTTTCACTATAGTCTAAGCCTTCTTGTTGGTTAAATCCTTTGACAACTAGCCTAGCTTTTAGTCTTTCCACCTCACCTGTGGACTTATATTTGACCTTGTAGACCCACTTACAGCCAATAGGTCTCTTGTCAGGTGGTAAATCAACCAAGGACCAGGTATGATTAGCTTCCAATGCATCAATCTCCAACTGCATGGCTTGAACCCACTGAGGATCAAGAAAGACAACTTTATAAGAAATTGGTTCTGTGATGGCTAAGTATGCAGCAAGACAAGTGTTGTAAGATAGAGAGATATGAGCATAAGATATGTGATTAGCAATAGAAAAAGAACAAGAGTTGCCTCTAGGATTGGTAATAAAGCCTTGAAGCCAAGATGGAAGTTTACTAGCTCTAGAGGATTTCATGGAAGGGACAGGAGCAGGTAGAGGTAAGGATATGTCAGGGGAGTCAACAAAAGGAGATAGAAGTTGAGACTGGAGATGATCAAGAGGTTCTGCAGGAGAAGAAAAAGTTTGGGGTTGAGTGGGAACTGAGTTGAGGTGTGCAGGAGGTGTAGGAGAAGAGTTTATAAGTGTGAGGACTAAAAATATGGGATCAGAAGAGACTTGCACATCCTTGAAAGGAAAGATATCTTCTTTGAACACAACATGTATATTAACAAAGAAGGACTTAGAGTGGAGATCATACAAAAGGTAGCCTTTCTAAGAAGAGGAGTAGCCCCTAAGAACAACTGGTATAGCTCTAGGAGAAAATTTGTCAAGAATTTTTGGACATGTAGCATAGCAAAGGCATCCAAAGACCTTAATGTGAGCTAAGGAGGGAGGATGTAAATGAAGTAGCTCAAATGGAGTCTTATAATATAGCAGTTGTGAGGGAATCCTGTTGAGAAGATATACTGCAGTGGTGACACACTCACCCCAGAATCTTAAGGGAACAGAAGATTGAAACTTGAGTGCCCTGGCCATCTCTAAGATATTTCTATGCTTCCTCTCAGTAACACCATTCTGTTGAGGGATATATACATAAGTACTCTGATGGAGGATTCCTGTAACACCCCTCAAAAGTTTTCCCTAGGATTCGGACCCTTCTTGTATACGTGCAGGGTCGAACCCAATTAGTTAGAAGTGTGTGCTTGAGTTAAGATGAGTCCCCAAGTAATTGAGGAGTGTTGGAGGTGATGTGGGGCACGGAGGACCCCTAGGACCAAGCCAAGTCCAAAAAGGTTCGTTGTGGCTAAGTTTTAGGATGAGTTCGTATAAGGGTTCGACTTCTAACGACCCTATCTTTTGAAATACGACAATCTGGATGGCCCATGACCTATTAAATTAAAGGTCATCGAGTCTTCTTTCCAATGCCACCAAGAATGTAAATTTTGGAGTTCGGAGTTGAAAGATATGATGATCCTAAGACGGACTAGCACAGCAGGAATTTCAGGTCTAGGGTTCAACTACTGGAAATCTGGGCTTGGCGCCGCAGTGGCGCGACGCGCCACTATCGCGCCAGGAACAAGCCTCAGTAGTTTGGCCCCTGGCGCGGCGCGCCACTACGAGGTGTGCAGGGTTTTCAAGCCAAATTTCTAAAACCCAAAAACTTTGGCCTTGGCGCTATAAGGGCGCGACGCACCACTATCGCGCCCGAAACATGCCTCAGTAGTTTGGTCCTTGGTGCAGCGCGCCACTAAAAGTTGTGCAGGTTTTTAGGCGTAATTGGCCTTGGCGCTGTAAGGGCGCGATGCGCCACTATCGTGCCAAGGGAATTTTGGCCTATTTTTCAGAACTTTGGAGGAAGGGCAATTTGGGAATTGTCCCAAATTATATATGTATCACCCTAGACTATTTTGGGATCATATTTTGTAGCCACTCTCTCTCTCTTTAAAAATCCCTAGGAGTTCATCTCTCTCTCTCTTCTTCTTTCTCTCCAAATCCCTCTCCAACAAGAAGAGTTCCAAGAGCTTCACGGTTTGAGTTCTCCATTGAAGACCCAACCACAAGGTTTTCTTCAAGTCTTCACTAAGGTATGTAAGGCTATCTAAAACATGGGATGAGTCCACCCATGTGCCCTACTCTTGCCTTGAGGTTAGATGTTCATGAAAAAATGGAGTTTCTTGGTATGACTTAAATTTGAATGAGTTTCGTCCCCTATTTATTTGATTCTATATGTGTTGATGTTGTTGAGATAAGAAGTCCCTAAAATGAGCCTTTATGTGAGTATGAGTTGCTGAAGATGAGTTGTTAAAGTTGTGATGAGTCTCAAAGATTCTTCTCAAATGTATGGAGGAAATGATTGATTATATCTATATGTTGCTATAAATGTGCATTTAAATTTCTTTTGAAGATATGATTGAGATTTATCGGATAGTATGATTGGAAGAGATTTGATTGTGATAGAGTTGATGAGTTGACAAGGTTGTAATGAAACTTGTCGATATGATTTGATTGAGTTGATTCGATGGAGTTTTATGAGCATTGAGTCTTGAGAGGAGTATCGAGCACCGAATTGGGCAAAAGTATAGTCCATACTCGAACCCAATAACTGCGTCGCCAAACGTAGGAGGGATGGAACCGTTAAAGTCGAATGCTTCCCCGAGATGTTTGTCCTGACATTATAGGACCTGGTTGGATTGGATCTATGATTGGTTGATTCGTTCATACCTTGGCAAAGTATGAATAGACGCGGCAACAATGTCGGTTTGTTGTACTTTCACTGGCTCATAAGTGATGGTTGTCGGGTAAGAGAAACTCCCAAACAAGTCTTGCTAGTACTCTAAGTCAGATTGAGTTGAATTGTATGTGATTGGTCCCGTCTAAATCATATTCTTGTTTAGACTTATGACACTTCATTGAGTTGTCATTTCTTTTGAGTTGAGATCCCGAGTTGATTTGATTCTTCCTTGATGTTCGTTGCATTCGGCCATTTTACATACTCGTACATTCCATGTACTGACGCCATTTGGCATGCATCGTTTCATGATGCAGAGACAGGTACTAGAGATTATCGACCGGCGCTCCGTTGAAGATCCGCATACACTCCCAGCTAGTTGGTGAGTCCTCCTAGTTTCCGGAGGATGTTGAGCTTTCTTGTATAGTTTTGTTGTCGTTTCCTTGTTTTGATTGTTGGTAGCCATGGACTTGTCATTGGCACCTCTTAGACTTTGATAGAGACTTCATAGACTGGAGTGTGGGAGGTCGAACTATTATTTTGAGGAGTCTTATTATATTATTTTGTTGGGTTATAAATGTTTGGCCTTCAGCCCCCATATATGATTAGTATTTCATTAATTGAGTTTTCCGCTAAGTGAATGTGATTGAATGAATGTGTGACTAGACCAGGTGGTTCGATCGGAGGTCAGAAATGGCCTTCGAGTGCCGACCATGCCTAGGGTACCCTCCCAAGGCATAACAAACATGGTATCAGAGCCTAGAGTTCAAGTATCCTAGGGAGTCTATGAAGCCGTGTCTAGTAGAGTCTTGCTTATGGTTGTGTTGTGCACCACACTTATAATCAGGAGGCTATAAGACATTAGGAAATTGTTTCACTTCTTTCATACTCTGGAATTCATGCAGTAGAGTTAAACTCTATAAAACTCCTTTCTAATTCGTGCGTTATACGTTACAGATAATGCCTCCTAAACGTACGGTTAGCCAGAGAAATATTGATAACACCGAGATGCCTCAACCAGAGGTACGCCCAGCAAGGGCTAGAGGCCAACCCGCGAGATATGCGGAGGCACCTCAAGTGCCTGCTACTCCACCTGCACCCACATCAGAGGCAGAATTTTGAGGGGCAATTGCAATGCTCACGCAATTAATGGCTGCCCGGAGTGGTAACCAGAGTTCGCCGACTCTTAGCTCTAGTTCCCAAGAGCCATCTGCTGCCACTAGAATTAGAGACTTTCTGAGAATGAATCCGCCGACATTCACGGGTTCTAAGGTTGATGAAGATCCCCAAAATTTTATTGATGAGATGTGGAAAATTCTCAAAGCTATGCATGCTACGGAAATTGAGGGGGTTGAGTTGGTGTCTTATCAACTCAAAGATGTGGCAAACATTTAGTATAACCAATGGGAAAAAAGTAGAGGTGAGGATGCTGAACCTACTAGGTGGGATGAATTTGAGGGAGCCTTTCTTGACCACTTCTTTCCCCGAGAATTGAGGGAAGCGAAAGTGGAGGAGTTTATAAATCTGAAACAAGAAGGCATGACTGTTAAGGAGTACAGCCTGAAGTTCATCCAGTTATCCCGGTATGCTTCAGAAATGATTCCAGATATGAGGTCGAAGATGCGGAAGTTCGTTTCTGGATTGAGGAGACATGTGAAGAAGGAGTGCAAGGCAGCATTGTTGATCTCTGACATGGATATTTCTAGATTGATGGTGTATGCCCAACAGGTGGAGGATGATAAGAAAAGGACAGAGAGGAGCATCTGAGCAAGAAGGCAAGGTCAGCGGGGCATGAGAATAAACAGAGGCACAACAAGGGCAACATGTCCTTTTTCTAGAAGAGGCCTTCCAATTGTGCCTCCTCTACAGCCAGTGCACCGATGCCGCAGAACAGGTATGATCGACAGGGACAAAGTCGCTAGAATCTCAGACCCCAGGGTTCTCAATCCTAAACTAGCATGGGTCAAGGTTTGCAAGGGAAGCCACCATGCGTCAAGTGTGGTAAGCTTCACTTGGGAGAGTGAAGAGCGGGAAGGATGAGTTGTTATAAATGCGGCCAAATAGACCATTTTTAGAAGGAGTGTCCAGCATGGGGGAATAGAGCCCAGTTCTCTACCACCGTACCGCCAGCTAGGGGTAATCAGAGGGGCACTACTTCAGGTACGAGTAGAGGTACAAACCGCCTATATGCCATAGGTAGTCGCCAAGATCAGGAGAACTCTCCAAACATCGTGACGGGTATGATTCGAGTCTCTTCTCTTGACTGTTATGTTTTGATGGATTCGGGTGCCACACTATCTTTTGTAACTCCTTACGTGGCTAGTAAATTCAATAAAATTCTTAAATGTCTTCGTGAGCCTTTCTACGTAACTACCCCTGTCGGTGATTCTGTCATAGCTGAGAAAGTCTATAGAGATTGCACTATGTCAATTCATCACAGAGATACCTTGGCTGACTTGGTTGAGTTCGACATGGTTGATTTTGATGTGATCCTTGGCATGGACTGGCTCTATGTCTGTTATGCCTCTATTGATTGTAGAACTCAGATTGTCACATTCAAATTCCCGAATGAGGCTGTCATGAAGTGGAAGGGTAGTCCTGTTGCGCCTAAGGATAAGTTTATTTCATACCTTAGGGCCAGAAAACTAATCTCAAAAGGGTGCATTTATCACCTTGTCCGAGTGAAAGATGACAATATTGAGTCTCCATCCCTTGAGTCAGTTCCGATTGTCAACGAGTTTCTGGATGTCTTTCCTGAAGATCTGCCTGGAGTCCCTCCTGATAGGGAGATTGACTTTGGGATTGATATTCTTCCTGATACCCAGCCTATCTCAATTCCTCCATATAGAATGGCCCCAACTGAGTTGAAGGAGTTGAAGGAGCAGTTGAAGAACTTGTTAGATAAGGGATTTATTAGGCCGAGTGTATTACCATGGGGAGCTCCGGTCCTATTTGTTCGAAAGAAAGATGGGTCCCTTAGAATATGTATTGACTACAGGCAGCTGAAAAAGGTCACCATAAAGAATAAGTACCCTCTTCCCAGAATAGATGACTTATTTGATCAACTTCAGGGTGCCACTTGCTTCTCAAAAATAGACCTGAGATCCGGCTACCATCAGTTAAAGGTGAGGGAATGTGATATTCTGAAGACCGCTTTTCGGACTCGTTACGACCATTTTGAATTTTTGGTCATGTCCTTTGGGTTAACTAATGCCCCCACAACTTTTATGGATCTCATGAACAGAGTGGTTAAACCATATCTTGATATGTTTGTGATTGTATTCATAGATGATATTTTGGTCTACTCCAAGAATGAAGGGGAGCACGCCCATCATCTTAGAATCGTCTTACAAACTTTGAGGGAGCACGCCCATCATCTTAAGTTCTCTAAATGTGAATTTTGTTGGGTTTGGTTGGCTATTATTGAAGGTTTGTAGAGGGATTCTCATCCATATCATCACTATTGACTAAGCTGACTCAAAAGAAGGCTAAGTTCCAATGGTCCGATGCTTGTGAGGAGAGTTTCCAGAAATTGAAGACCAAGCTAACCACTGCTCCTGTTCTAACCTTGCCCGATGGTACAGAGGGTTTTGTGATCTATTATGATGCATCCATAATTAGCTTGGGTTGTGTGTTGATGCAAAGGGGGAAGGTGATAGCCTATGCTTCAAGACAGCTTAAGGTTCATGAGAGGAATTACCTAACTCATGACCTTGAGCTGGAAGTTGTGGTGTTTGCGCTTAAAATCAGGCGCCACTACCTGTATGGAGTGCATATTGATGTATTCACCGATCACAAGAGCTTGCAATACGTCTTTAGCCAGAAGGAACTCAACCTGAGGCAAATGAGATGGCTTGAGCTACTCAAAGACTATGATATGAGCATCCTCTACCATCCAGGTAAAGCTAATGTTGTTGCTGATGCCCTTAGTAGGTTGTCCATGGGTAACACTGCCCACGTGGAGGAAGGAAAGAGAGAATTGGCGAAGGAGGTACACAGATTAGCCCGATTGGGAGTTCATCTAGAAGAGAACAATGAAGGCGGAGTTACTGTTCAGGATGGGTCTACATCCTCACTTGTGGCAGAGGTAAAGGAGAAGCAAGACCAAGATCCCATCCTTCTCCAATTGAAGGGAGTTGTTCACAAACAAGAGGTAATGGTTTTTACCAAAGAGGGAGATGGTGTGTTGAGGTACCAAAATAGATTGTGTGTGCCGGATGTCGATGATATTCGAGAGAGGATTATGGTCGAAGCACATAGTTCTAGATACTCTATTTATCCGGGCTCCACAAAAATGTACCATGACTTGAGGGAAATCTATTGGTGGAGTGGGATGAAGAGAGATATTACAGAATTCATTTCTAAGTGCCCGAATTGTCAACAAGTGAAGGTTGAGCATTAAAGGCCATGTGGTTTAGCTCAAAATATAGAAATTCCAGAATGAAAGTGGGAAGTGATCAACATGGACTTTATTACAGGTCTACCGAGGTTACTAAAACAACATAATTCGAATTGGGTGATTGTGGATAGAATGACGAAATCAGCTCACTTCTTAGCAGTTAAGACTACTGACACCGTAGAGGATTATGCAAAGTTGTACATACAGGAGATCGTCAGATTGCATGGGGTCCCTTTGTCTATCATCTCAGACAGAGGAGCTCAATTCACTTCCCAATTTTGGAAATCCTTTCAGATGGGATTAGGTTCGAAGGTGAATTTGAGTACGACCTTCCATCCCCAGACAGATGGCCAGGCAGAGCGCACCATTCAGATATTGGAAGATATGTTGAGGGCATGTGTGCTTGACTTCAAAGGAAATTGGGATGATCACTTACCTCTCATAGAGTTTGTACATAACAATAGCTATCATGCAAGCATTCAAATGGCTCCTTATGAAGCCTTGTATGGGAGGAGGTGTAGATCGCCCATTGGGTGGTTTGAAGTTGGTGAGAGCGAGTTGATTGGACCCGATTTTGTTCATCAAGCCATGGAGAAGGTGCGAGTCATTTGAGAGAGGCTAAAGACAGCCCAAAGCCTCCAAAAATCTTACACCGACGTGAGGAGGAGGGACTTAGAGTTTGAGGTGGAGGATTGGGTGTACTTGAAAGTGTCACCCATGAAGGGCGTCATGAGGTTTGGAAAGAAGGGGAAGCTTAGTCCTCGATATATTGGTCCTTACTAGATTTTAAGACGGATTTGGAGTGTTGCTTATGAGTTGGAGTTACCCTCGGAGTTAACTTCTATTCATCCAGTATTCCACGTTTTGATGTTGAAGAAGTGCTTAGGCGATCCTTCGTTAGTATTCCCCATTGATAGTATTGAAGTTAAGGATAACTTATCCTATGAGGAGGTTCCGGTCCAAATTCTCGATTGCCAAATTCGCAAGTTGAGAAATAAAGAGATCGCCTCAGTCAAAGTCCTGTAGAGAAACCAACTTGTTGAGGAAGCCACATGGGAAGCGGAGGAAGCCATGAAATCTAAACATCCACATCTATTCGTGCCTACCGATGAGAATGTTGAAGGTAATGTCCATTCCCTTGACTTGAATTTGTTTGCATATTATGAGTTTGATTGGTAATTTGTTTGAGAAATTGATTGGTTGATTGACTGAATTCTGATTGTGATTTGTACCCCGAGTCCATTCTTGGTTATTCGTCATTCGAGGATGAATGATCCCAAGGGGGAGATTCCTGTAACACCCCTCAAAATTTTTCCCTAGAATTCGGACCCTTCTTGTATACGTGCAGGGTCGAACCCAATTAGTTAGAAGTGTGTGCTTGAGTTAAGATGAGTCCCCGAGTAATTGAGGAGTGTTGGAGGTGATGTGGGGTCACGAAGGACCCCTAGGACCAAGCCAAGTCCAAAAAGGTTCGTTGTGGCTAAGTTTTAGGATGAGTTCGTATAAGGGTTCGACTTCTGACGACCCTATCTTTTGAAAGACAACAATCTGGGTGGCCCATCACCTATTAAATTAAAGGTCGTCGAGTCTTCTTTCCAACTCCACCAAGAATGTAAATTTTGGAGTTCGGAGTTAAAAGATATGACGATCCTAAGACGGACTAGCACAGCAGGAATTTCAGGCCTAGGGTTCAACTACTGGAAATCTCGGCTTGGCGCCGCAGTGGTGCGACGCACCACTATCGCGCCAGGAACAAGCCTTAGTAGTTTAATCCCTGGCGCGGCGCGCCACTACGAGGTGTGCAGGGTTTTCAAGCCAAATTTCCAGAACCCAGAAACTTTGGCCTTGGCGCTATAAGGGCGCGACGCGCCACTATCGCGCTCGAAACATGCCACTAAAAGTTGTGCAGGTTTTTAGGCGTAATTGGCCTTGGCGCTATAAGGGCGCGACGCACCACTATCGCGCCAAGGGCGTTTTGGCCTATTTTTCAGAACTTTGGAGGAAGAGCAATTTGGGAATTGTCCCAAATTATATATGTAGCACCCTAGACTATTTTGGGATCATATTTTGCAGCCACTCTCTCTCTCTAAAAAGCCCTAGGAGTTCCTCTCTCTCTCTCTCTTCTTCTTTCTCTCCAAATCCCTCTCCAACAAGAAGAGTTCCAAGAGCTTCAAGGTTTGAGTTCTCCATTGAAGACCCAACCACAAGGTTTTCTTCAACTCTTCACTAAGGTATGTAAGGCTATCTAAAACATGGTATGAGTCCACTCTTGTGCCCTACTCTTGCCTTGAGGTTAGATGTTCATGAAAAAATGGTGTTTCTTGGTATGACTTACATTTGAATGAGTTTCGTCCCCTATTTATTTGATTCTATATGTGTTGATGTTGTTGAGATAAGAAGTCCCTAAAATGAGCCTTTATGTGAGTATGAGTTGCTGAAGATGAGTTGTTAAATATGTTTTATTGATCCTTTTTTTGTGTAGATTTTGATAAAGGATGTTATTTTCTTAAAAATGTTGCCGATTATAAAATGTCAATTTGAAGTCTTAAAGTTGTGATGAGTCTCAAAGATTATTCTTAAATGGATGGAGGAAATGATTGATTATATCTATATGTTGCTATAAATGTGCATTTAAATTTCTTTTGAAGATATGATTGAGATTTATCGGATAGTATGATTGGAAGAGATTTGATTGTGATAGAGTTGATGAGTTGACAAGATTGTAATGAGACTTGTCGATATGATTTGATTGAGTTGATTGGATAGAGTTTTATGAGCATTGAGTTTTGAGAGGAGTATCGAGCACCGAATTGGGCAAAAGTATAGTCCATACTCGAACCCAATAACTGCGTCACCAAACGTAGGGGGATGGAACCGTTAAAGGCGGATGCTTCCCCAAGATGTTTGTCCTGACATTATAGGACCTGGTTGGATTAGATCCATGATTGGTTGATTCGTTCATACCTTGGCAAAGTATGAACGGATGCGGCAACAACGTCGGTTTGTTGTACTTTCACTGGTTCATAAGTGATGGTTGTCGGGTAAGAGAAACTCCCAAACAGGTCTTGATAGTACTCTGAGTCAGATTGAGTTGAATTGTATGTGATTGGTCCCGTCTAAATCATATTCTTGTTTAGACTTATGACACTTGATTAAGTTGTCATTTCTTTTGAGTTGAGATCCCGAGTTGATTTGATTCTTCCTTGATGTTCGTTGCATTCAACCATTTTACATACTCGTATATTCCATGTACTGACGTCATTTGACCTGCATCGTTTTATGATACAGAGACAGGTACTAGAGATCATCGACCGGCGCTCTGTTGAAGATCCGCATACACTCCTAGCTAGTTGGTGAGTCCTCCTAGTTTTCGGAGGATGTTGAGCTTTCTTGTATAATTTTGTTGTCGTTTCCTTGTTTTGATTATTGGTAGCCATGGACTTGTCATTGACACCTCTTAGAATTTGATAGAGACTTCATAGACTGGAGTGTGGGAGGTCGAACTGTTATTTTGAGGAGTCTTATTATATTGTTTTGTTGGGTTGTAAATGTTTGGCCTTCGGCCCCCATATATGATCAGTATTTCATTAATTGAGTTTTTTGATAAGTGAATGTGATTGAATGAATGTGTGACTGGACCAGGTGGTTCGCTCGGAGGTCAGAAATAGCCTTCGAGTGCCGGCCACGTCTAGGGTACCCTCTCGGGGCATGACAATTCCAAGGGTAGATAGCATAGTCTGAAATGTAGCACTAAAAAACTCACTCCCTTTATCAGTTCTTAGAGTCTTAACAGTTGTGGAGAATAAATTGTGAACCTATGTGAAAAAAATCTCTTAACACCACAATGGCATCTGACTTGGAGGCTATAAGAAATACCCAAGTAAATCTAGATTAATCATCTACCACAGTCACAAAATACCTCTTCCCATTATGAGTAGATACCCTGTAGGGACCCCAAATATCATAATGAACCAACTCAAATACTGCATTTGAGACATGAGAACTTGCAGGAAAAGGAAGTTAGTTTGCTTAGCAAGTGGACAAACAGTACAAGTTGAGTGCTCATTGTCTAAAACATCAATACTGAAGGATTTTTTTATTATATCTACAGGTACATGACCTAATCTCATATGCCATAGAGAAGTTGGGACAAAACTACCAATTGAGTTGACACTGCTCCTTGCAGAAAGAGCAGGAGCTACATCTGTGAACTGAGTTGCAGCACTATTTAGAGCTACCTTTAAAACACCTTCCTTCAGAATGTAGAGACCTTGATCCTCTTTACCAATCCCCTTGACCTGACCATGAAGAGATCCTAGAAAATACAGAAGTCAGGAAATAAAGCTGCCATAAACTTGAGTTCTTTGGTGAGTTGTGACACAGATAGGAGGTTACACTTGAAGTCAGGGACAAACAGAACATTGCTAATAGGTTGATTACCAAGAATATGTATACTACCAACATGTGAGATTGGCACAACATTTCCAGTAGGTAAAAATACTTGTCTCCTTTCAGATGGTGGTACTGTGTGACAATTATTTAGTAGCTCAATCTTAGAAGTCATATGATTTGTGGCTCCAATATCAATTATCTAACTTTTATCTACATATTTAGACACTAAAGTAGACAAATCACTATATGCAGTAGCTGCTTTAGCTGAGTGTTCTCCTCCATTTTCACCTCTTTTGGCCATCATCTGCAGGATCTGATGGTACTGATCCTGTATGAAAAAAGTTGTAGGTGCAGGTGCGTTGGCAATAGGTTGTGAACCTGTAAACTGAGTAACCTCAGCCTGATTTGCATAGGAATTGGAGCAGGTGTTTTTCCTCTTCTTCTTTGACTTCCATCCAATTGGATAGCCTTTCACTTTGAAGCATTGTTCCTTAGTATGTCCCCTGTAACCACATAATTCACACACAAGAAGTGGTTTCTGAGCTTTTTGTGGCTTGTATTGGTTATCATAGTGTCCTCTTCCTGAGTTACCATCACCTCCTGGTTGATGGACAAGTTGCCACCCTGATTAGGACCTCCACATTTTTTGGTAAATAGAGTAGTGCTTTAAATAATTCTAGGAATAATATTTTCATGTCCTGCACTTGTCAGGTTTCTTTGACTTTCATGATCTACTATTAGAGAGTAGGCTTTGTTTAGGCTGGGAATTGGAGTCTGCATCAATATTTGACCTCTAGCAGCTGAATATGACTCATTCAATCCCATAAGAAACTCAAGTAATCTCTGGTATTCAAAGTGCTCTTGGAACTTTTTTGATTCAGCATAAGAACACTCTGGGCATGGCATGATAGAATCAAACTCATTCCACAGCCCTCTTAGGTTAGTATAGTAATATGTAACTGTCATAGTTCCTTGAGTGAGACTATGAATTTCCTTATGCAGTTGGAACACATGTACACCATTAATTTTGTCGAATCTCTCTTTCAGATCACACCACGACTTATGAGCATCACCAGCATATACAATACTACTTAATAGGCCATGTGTAACAGTATTCATTTCCAGGATAACACTACAACATTACATTTTTCCCAGACATCAAATAGCTCAGGTGCAAACTGAGATTTAGGGAATCTACCATCAACAAAGCCAAACTTACTTTTACCTAGAAGACCAATTCGCATGGATCTACTCCAGATTGCATAGTTCTCAGAGCCAGTAAGTTGAAGATAGATTAGAGAGCTATCTGGAGTGTCATTAGGATGGAGATACAACGAATGATTTTGATATATGATTGAAGATCCATAGCTGGTTGGTTCAGCAGTTGCATGTGTTGTGTTCAAGTTCATATCGCCAGTTTTCAGTGATGTAACTTCAGCTGTGTACATCTTTATTGATAATTTCGACCTAACTGATCACTCAGTTTTTTTTGAACAAGAACTCACACACTTGTCTTCTAGCCTAAGATCCTTGTAGGCTCCGATACCATGATAACTCCATTAATGGAGCTTAGACATAGTGGAAGAGAAAGAAAAGAAAGAAAAGAAGGAAGAAGAAGAAGCAGATCTATGTACAGAGGAGGCAGAATGAAGAGAAGAGTACAGAGAAAGAGAGAAGCTGCAGAGAAAAATATCTAGGCTTAGAGAATCAGGATTTATTTGTTACAACTCATTCTCTCACGTGTATAGTGTGATGTATCTATATATTACAATGTGTAACTACTTCTTAACAACTTATAACAAACTTCTACCAACCTCTAACTAACTCTTAACCATGATAGCTTGCTAACTCTAAGTTATAGTTAACAATTACGTTGGGTCCAAACTCCAAAGAAGTGCTTAAGGAGAGAGTGATTGATCCAGAGGTGAGAGATGGATGTTTCTGCAATTCAAGACTTACTCAAGAAATTGAGCACGTCTATTTCTTGCCACCTCTTTAATTTGTAGTTGCATGAGCATGAAGTGGTAAATTTTGTGGTGATGGATGGGAGCATTGTGAGTGCGAATGTGGAAGGAATGGAGATTTTACTAGATAGTAGTACTAGGTTGGGGGCCATTGATGAGGCTATTTTCTTGGTTAAAGAATCAGATGCTACAGCAGCAACACGACTACAATGCCAGATTTGACAGGCTACTGATGATGCTCAACAAGAATCCCCTACCCTCTGTCTGCCTTCCTAGTATTCCTTTGTTCCACCCCTTAGCCAGAATTTTGTTGAACCAGTTTTCATATGTTTTTTTTTGTTGATAAATATAAATATGACTTTGTTGGTGCTCGTGGGGTTTAAAAAAGTGTGTCTGGATCTTTACTGCTTTTATTTTTTATTATCTCTCTTTCTTATTTGAGATGACTAATATCCTTAGATTGCAGATCTGACCCTAACATGAGCTTGTGGTAGTGATTCCCTAATGGCCATGCGTCAATATTGTTCTAGTTCATGTCATTTCGTTAAAATTGTCTAATCTATAATATGTTTTCAATGATGCCAATATGGAGAAAAATAGGTAATAAGCTATATAACTGTCTTAATTATGTATTCAATGTTGAAAAATATATATAAGGACACAAATTTATATGAAAAAGATCACTAAGGTGAATGTTTGATAATATGAACAAAGAACACATAATTGAAGGCTTGAAATATGTGCAAAACACTTTGCTAAAAACGATATTTGCTTCCTCTCCTCCAAGAGATTGCTATGGGATTGTATGCAAATAGTTTTAGTGGATATGACAAGCCTATGGATTTCTGCACTAAGCAAATAGTGAAGAAATCCTATTGGAAAGCAAGAACTTGAAGACTTGATCTTTTTGAGAAGAAAATATTTCTTTGGAGAATGTTGTAAAGAAATGTATTCTGTAAAAACTTTTTTGTGAATCTGTAATAGTTGAATTTAAATAGAATTGATGGTAACTAAAGAATGAAAAGACACACTCTTTCAATTAAAAGACACTAACTAAAGAATGAAAAGATATACTATTTCATTTAAGAAAACTTATATTAATAATTTAATTTAAACAAAATTCCAACATTCTAAAGTGATGCAACGTGATTTGAGGATTCAATATTTGGCATCATCAAAAAGGAGAAAATTGATAGAAAGCACAAGGCCAAATTTCAAGGAGTTTTGATGATGGACAAATTTGCTGAAGAACCAGGTTCAACAACGTACGAAGCAGAGTAAAAGAGAACAGGTTCATGCAGCAATCCTGGTAACAAAGGAAGTAGCAAAAAAAGGAAAGTACTATCAGACAACGCTGAAGTTAGAATCCGTTTAGGATTCTATTTATGGAAACCTAATTGACTAGGAATCAGTTACCTTGTATAAATCAATTAGGGTTTCTGCACAAAAAGCAGTCCAACTATAAAAGGAGATCAAGTGTACTCGTCAAAGAGGATTTTGCACACATTGAATCACGAGATCTCAGCAAGGAGCAACAAAAGTGCAATCACAATAGAAGAAATAAGAACTAGAGAGTAGTTTATTCTTTCTGTAATAGTTGTTACAGTTCTAGGGTTACTATTGAGCTGCAATAATTTCTAGATTGAAGTGAGTAGTTGTGATTTGTAATAAGAAGCGAGTATGACTTTTTGAAGAGTAGTTAGAACAATTATAGTTAACTGTTGAGGTGCTAGAGTTAATCCTCTTAAATTATAGAGTCGTAATCTAAAATCACTCTTTGAAGTTAATGAAGATCGGTTGCTGAAATCCTACATTCTATAGGTCGTGGTTTTATTTCCTTGAGCAAGAAAGTTTTTCATGGAAAAATTCTGAGATCTTTACTTTACTGTTTACAGTTAATCATGGTTTCTCTGGACGAGTAGTTGGTATTGTTTTCTTCAAGAATCAACCATGTACTCATATGGGAGTTTGATATTTGTCCAGATTAAGTATTTTTCTTTCCTGCACTAGGCAGTAAATATAATAAGCTTTGAGTTAACTGCAAAATCAAAAGCTATATTAGTTTTTTTTTAAAAAAGATCTACCTAATTGTTACTTCCCCCTTAAGAAGATTATTAGTGGGATCATAGTGCAAATTCTTTTGAACATTCACTGTATAGTTCAGGAACACAAAAACCTAGAAAATTCTTCCATGATCAATTTATGAAAAGCATAAGTTCTAGTAATTATGATTAATCTCTTTTGGTAATATTTGCTCAAGCAATTCTCTTATTCTTTTAGAAATAAGAATGACCTTTGGGATAAGTGATAACAAATTACAAATCTCAATGATTTTGTTGTATTAATATAATCTTCTTATTGTGGAAATCAAATGTTGGTGGGATTGGTAGCCACATTTGTTTGTTAAAATTAATAGTCAAATTTTGGTGAAAGTTGGTAGTCAAACTTTGTAGAAATTGGCTTAATTTCTATAAATAGAGTAGCAATTGAACATGTAATATTTTAGTGAGTTATGTGAAATAAAAGAGTGTTGTTGTTATAAAAGAGTAGTCATATTTTGATATTACCAAGTTGTTATTACTATTATTGTATCATATTTATCCCTTTATAATATTTGGTATCGCTGTTACTCTCTTGTTATTGCTATTTAACGTGAATATTAGATTATCATTTTTCCAACACGTATAAGCTACTTTTGTGACTTACTTATTCGTGGAATCTATTTTGGTAGAAGCAAATGTACATATGGCTTATCGCTTATAATAGCATCTTATCCCATTTATTTTGAACTTATTGTTAGAGGTTGTACCCTGAAGTGGATGTATATAGTGCAAATATCGAGGATAAAATGAGAGAAGGTCGTTTGAATCTATCAATCCATATTCCAGTGACCTCCGAGAGCACGAAGATCCATATGTTCAATTATATGATGTTGGAAGATGGTAAGAAGGAATGAGTTAAACCAAATACATATAACATAGATTGCTCAAAATATTGCAATCTCTTGGAACCAATGCGGACTTAACTCAGAACAGGAAACAACTGATGCAAAAAAAAACCTATACATGTAATACTAATTACTACTCAGGATTAAAATTTAGTTGTTACGGTAAGCATTACATCCGGTGTTGGTGAACTGTCTTTTGACTTAAGGACAAACTTTATTAATTGGAATGAATAGACCTGAGAACATAACACATAAAGTTGATTCATACTAAACAATTTGGGTTTGAGACATTGTTGAATGTTGATTGATTGATCTCCTTAGTGTCAAATTTTCATATCAACTGGTCTTTCTTCGATCAAAGAGGAGCTGGAATCCTGCAATCACTACTAAAAAACAGTCAAAAACGACGGACTGCGTCGTTTTTTTTAGTCAAAATCGACGGAAGAGCGACACAGTTACTTCCGTCACTTTTCGCCTCGATGCTTTTCAATAAGCTATGCAGTCCGTCGCTTGTGTATATTTTTTTAAAAAATTTAATTTTCAAAATTGCGACGGATTGCGTCGCTTTGTTCTTCAGCACGATGAACATAACGACATAGTCCGTCGCAATTTTGAAAATTTAATTTTTCAGAATTACGATGGACAACGTCGCTATGTCCGTCGCTTTGTTCTTCATTGTTCTTAATTACGAAGAACAAAGCGAAAGACTAGGCGACCCTGTCCGTCGTAATTTTTGGAATTTTTTTGACAGCAGAACACTGTAATTTTTGTTGCCCAACCTGCTCAATCAATTCAAATCAATAACAGCCCAAACAACACAATCAACAATAAGATCAAACAACACAATCAATTCTAAATATCTTCCACAACTTAAAAAAACATTCAAAGATGGAAAATTAATAGACTAAACACTTGTAAAATTCTTCCAAAGTTAGTCAAATATCCAAACTTAACAAAAATATTCAAAAACTATGGGAGTAATGTAGCTAAAGAGGAGTGGGGGCTATGTATTCTTCATCCTCTGATGAATCATCGCCAGAAGTGGACGCTCTTGAAGAACGGGATGGCCTACGAGCGAGGTTGAGCACTTGTTCTTTGATTTGCTCGATGGTTAGATCCGTTCTTTTTTGTTCAGCAAGTTTTCTTTCCTCAGACGCTGCCAATGCACGTGTAAGGTTTGAGATTTTCCTCGACATCTCAGCTATCTGAATACAGTCAAGTGCATCGGCTTGATGTGACGACCCAATACCTTGTAGACCTGATTGGAGTCCTCCAACATCATTTTGAGAGCCCATCCCGTAGATCCTGCCCTTATGCGTCCCTCCTACCACTTTTTTAGTCTAAATTCTAGTGGACTCTTCTGGCATGAGCTGCACCGAATCTCCCATCTCATCAATGCACCGTTGTTACATATCTTGCATTTAAAAATAAATTTTATCATAAAAATAAAAGTTATCATAAAATTTTAATTCATATATATGCACTATTTATTTTAAATAACTTACATAACTTTCTACGGCTCTTTCCTCCACCCACTCATCCGGATCTGACTCATTAATCTTCTTCTTGACATGAGTCTTATTGAATACCTCGCAACGAAGGGGAGGGCGCCCCAATTCTATTTTCTATAAATAAGAATACAATTTTAGATGATATTAATCAAATAATATTTAAGGAACTAAATTTATATGAATTACAATTTCAAATTTAGAAAACTTACCATCTCCCTTGTAATCGTCCCAACTCTCTTTGCACCTCCGGTGTGCAATGAGCCACCCTTTAAACTACCTCTAGCTTTTTTGGCTTGCTCGGACATAGCCTTAAATTTATCGGTCTCCCAATAACGACACAACTCCTCAAAAATATATGGTAACATCCAACTAGGAGGTGTCATGGAATCTCGGGCCGCCTTAAGCCAACTAGACAGTGTAGCGCTCGCTTTCCTCTCAAATGTGGTCGGAATGACCATATTGTACTTCTGCTGCCAAGTACAAGAAGTCTGAAAAAAGAATTAGTAATGTTAGATAATTAATAAAGTATACTAAAAAATAGATAAGCTAATTAACTAAAACAAGTATAAGAAGACATATATATACCTTAAATTCATTAAACATGGCCTGTCGTATCCTATTTGAAATCACGCTCCAAGAGTGATAAGGCTCGGTATAGAGCCTCTGAATACTCTCTTGTAGATCCCTAGCAGCTGGTTTAGAAGGATGCCACCTACAAGGCAAACATATTAGTTCAAGTATTATAAATTAACAGTAAAGAAATAAATAAAATTAAAAAAATTACGATGATCTATTGGGCTCAATCATGACTCTCCCGAGCCTGCCCTTCTACCCAGTTACAAGCTCAAACGCTCATCGGGTGTAGCATCCCGAGGAGGTGGAGGTGAATTTGATACACCAGGAGGCACATAATGCTGAGTTAGTGGAGGAGTAGCAGCCATAGCATCTGACTCAGTACTCATGTCTCTAAGTCCCATGACAGATAGGTGAGGAGATGCCAAATCTGAGTGAGATAGATAAGGATATGACATTGCAGATGATATCCTATTGGCCGATAACGGCCGTACTTGACGATAAGCCTCCGTAGGTAGGACGATACCCCGTAAAGCGTTGTATGTGATATTTTAATTCTCGATGAAAATGACACTACTTCTGTATTTTAGGCATACCTTTTCATAGGATGGTCCAAATTAGGTGATTCAAATTTTTTAAATAACCCCAACATCATTACCTACAACTTTTGTGAGACCATATCTTATGATTCAGAGGTTAAGTAAGTCAAATAAATTAAGTTTTGTAAGACATGGTGTTGTGATGAAATAGAGTATTTGTAGAAGAAAAATCATCTCACTGTAAAATGCTCCAAATCGGTTGATTCTTGAACAAAATGAAAGTAACATTTTAGAGATACAATTCATATGAAGAGACCAAATCCTAATGAGGAAGTTATCTTGTTCAAACGCAGCTCCGAAAAAGAGTATTCTGTTAAAAGAAGGTTCATCTCACCAACAATGGAAAGATCTAGATCCATTTGACATCACTCATGACATCAATAGTCTTCTATTTCACATCACCCATGACATCACAATCCTCCTTGAATTTTCAAGATCATCCTTTGTAATTATTTTTATTTATTTTTAGGTTCCTCCTCCACACCTATAAATACCCACCTTATTTTCTCATTTTATTCATCAAACTTTCTCAAGTAACTCTTGTCTCTATACACTTCTTTACTCATTCTCAAATATAGTTTTAGTTTTTAGTAGCATAAAAATACTATTCTGGTGATTCTTATACTCTGGACAGTGTACAAAACGTTCCGATGAGGAGAAAAGGCTAGAAATTCAAGAGTGTTTATTGAATTCTTCAATTCGGAATAAAATTTTGGATTCCAGGTATGTAAGCCTATTCATAGAATTGGATTGAGTTCGTCCATGTGCCCAATATTTAAATTTATCATAATTGAGTTATAGTTGAGTTTTAGCCTAATTTTTGAATTTTAAATGAATTAATTCTTCTTTCATTGAGTTAGATATATTTATGCATTGAGATTATTATTATTTTTATCACTCATATTATTGAAATTATTGTTCGTGGCTACTTTTCCATGAACCCTTATTGATTGATGTTCATGATTATTTTTATGCATGTTTTGAGTAAATATGTTGGCTTTTAATATGCATTGACAAAAAGAGTGATTTGAATTAATATTATATATGTATTTTATTGAGTTTTAAAAGAGCAAAAACATTGAGTTTAAATGAATTTGATTCTTTGGATTAAATAATATTTTGAGCAAGATGTTCTGATGAGATGTAAATGATGTTTCGAAGTGTGATGATTGGTGAAGAAGTAATGAGATGAGTTTGATGTTTTAAATTAAAGTCCAATGAGACTAGATGATCAGGTTAGTATGAGCACATATTTTGGGAGTAGTATTGAGCATCGAGTTGGATAAGAGTTTAATTGACTCAAACCCCAGAACTACGTAGCCAGCCTAGGATGGAGGCTATGCCTCTCATGTCCCAAATAGAGGACTTTGATGATTGGATCCAAGATGATGATGTCCTTTACCCTAGCAAGGTATTGGATGGATGTGACAACGGCATCATTTCGGTGTATGATCACTAGCTCATAAGTGATGGTTGTCGATTAGAAAAGCTCCCAACTGAGTAAGCATTGCGTATTATTATTTTTAAACTTGCATTACATATTGATGTTAAGATGATGTTAAGCTTTGAGCTGAGTCTTTCTGAGAGTTGTTTCTTGATATCTGTTCTTAATTTTCTGTCATTTTACATACTCGTACATTTCATGTATTAACGTCATTCGACCTGTATGCATTATTTTATGATGCAGATATAGGTGTTAGATATCCTCAACAGGCGCATCGTTAAAGATCATTACTTTACTGCTATTTGGTGTGTCCTTCTTGTATTCGGAGGAACTTTTTATCCTCTATTATTGTTTAGTATTATGTTTCCTTTGAGGTAGCCATGGACATGTCATTGAACCGTCTGATAGTGTTAGAGGCTTCATAGAAAGAGCTTGCTGATGTAATTGGAGTAGTTCTCCTTTGAAACTACTTCTTCTAAGGATTATTTCTTTCCTTTGATGTTGATGATAGCGAGCCCATATAAGTATTCTTATTTTCACTTAAGTCTTCTGCTGATGAACGAATGAGTGATGAGAGAAAGTGGTTTTCTTGGAGGCCAGAGATGGTTTCTGAGTGTCGGTCACTTCTAGGATACACTCTCGAAGCATGACAGGTATAGCAACGTGGAGGCAAGGACAGTGACGAAGAAGAAGAACCCATTGGTCTCTGATAATGAGGGTGATAATCTAAGGGATTTGATGTCCCAAATGTAACAACATATATGTGTGTATATTTTTTGCGCTGCTCTACATCATCCGGCGCAGATGAAACAAAGCCCGGTATATCCTCACCCTTTATAGGTCTCCTAGACTTGTTTTTCCTACTCGAACTAGGCTGGGTCATCCCAAGATGATCCTGAGGTCTATCACTATCACCAGACATCTGTATATTATAATATATAAAATGATTAAATAAAGTTAGTATTAGCGAAATAAATTAACTTACATACTTGCTACAAGCTATCATTTTAGCATTCTTCCTCCTCGCTTGTTTCATTTTACCACTATTTTCCATGGAATGAGGACAAGCAATCTTTACAACAGTCATCTAACTAAATAACATTTTGTATCCAGGAAAATCATTAATGGTCCACATTAAGGAAGCACACATAACAAAATTCTTCTTAGTTAATATATCCTAAGTTAGTATGCCTTCAAACCACAATTATTTTAGCTCATTTATCAATGGCTGTAGATAGAAATTAATCAAACTTTTAGGATTACGAGGATCAGCAATAACACAACTTAGAAAGATGTACGGACTTGTCATGCACATTTCTGGAGAAAGATTATACGGAGTAAGAAATACAGGCTAGAAGGAATAAGGTGAGACAACATTAGAGAATGGTGTGAAGCCATCTGCACACAACTTCAATCTTACATTTCTTGGTTCACTAGCAAAATCAGGATATATATTATCAAAATGTTTCCATGCTTATCCATCAGATGGATGATACAAGACACCCAATGACCTTCTATATTCACGATGCCATCTCATATGTGGGGCATACCTCATCGATGCATACACCCTCTATAATCTAGGAATAAGAGGTAAATAATGTATCGCCTTAATTGGGACCATATTTCTAGTAGGAGTCCTCTTATAACGAGCTTGTCCACAAAACTTACAATTTTCTAATTCACTATCAGTCTTGTAGAACAACATGCAGCCATTAACACAACAATGAATTCTATCATACGACAATCCTAACTTGGAAACCAATCTCTTTTCCTGATAAAAGTTCTTAGGTATGTTAAACTCAGGATTAATCAGTTCACCCAAAAAATCAACCATTGAGTCCATAGCCGCATGAAGAACACTCCAATCTGATTTAATATTTATTAACCTAACTACAACTGACAAAGCAGAATGCGTACTCCCTTCACATAGTGGACGGCAAGCCTCTTCTAATTGTTGATTGAAGCGTCTTGCTTCTTCATTAGGAGTTTCATCAAAATATCATTCGGGTTCCATCCCATCTTGAACCCCGAAAGCATACCATTTCATGAACTCTATCATGTTGAAATGTATCATGTTGAAATGTATCATGTTGAACTCTATTATGTAGAACCCTATCATGTTCAACCCTACTTTGACCATGTGGTGCAAGCATATTATATTCATCCACAAGCAGCAAATTATAAAATATATTATTCAATCCATCTATTTCTCCATGATCAACTCATACAAAATATCTTGTCTTAAATCCATTACCATACAAATGAACCATAACTATATCTAGATTAAAAAATTTCAAGCGTCATTGCATGATCGATAAAACTTCTTACACCGTCAATAAATTCAGGTTTCAAACCACCACCAACTCCATAATGCATATTATACATTCACAAATGATGATCCATCTACAAACTTATATATATATTCAAGCTTAATTAGTTCATAAAGACTACAATTCATCGAGACTACTAGTGTTATTAATTCAAGTTATAATTAATTAATTCATATAATAATTAAGTTCAAGTTATAATTAATTAATTTATATAATAATTAAATTCAAGTTCTAATTAACTCAAGTTATAATTAAGTTCAAGTTCTAATTAATTCAAGTTATAATTAAGTTCAAGTTCTAATTAATTTCAAGTTCTAATTAATTCAAGTTACAATTAAGTTCATATTCTAATTAATTCAAGTTATAATTAATTTCATGTTCTAATTAATTCAAGTTATAATTAATTTTAAGTTCTAATTAATTCAAGTTATAATTAAGTTCATGTTCTAATTAATTCAAGTAAAAATTAAGTTCAAAATTCATGATAATATCAAGCATATAATCGAGTCTTTGACCGGCTTTGGTCGAGCAACCGCTACATTTCTCGAACGGCCACAACCTACATAACTCCTCTCCCTCTTTTCAAGGAAGTGAGTCTCAGATCGTATGCAGTTCTCCGTCCTTTTTATACAGTTCCTGACAGGTTCTTTTGTGGCTCTTCACTCCAGACCTGAAGTATTCTGTGAGCCCAATCTATTTAACGTGGACCCTCTGTTATGAGACTTAAGTAAGGAAAGAAAGCGGTGAAAAGTATACATCCACTAACTACTTCAAGTTGAAGTTCTAAATTCAAATATCCTAAAATTCAAGTATCTAAGTTATTCAAATTAGTTCTAAAGTCTAAAGAGTTCAAAATTTATACAAACCTAAAAAATTTCTAACTTTAACTTCAAAAGTCCTAAAGTTCAACTTCTTGACTTTGAGTATCTAACTCTACTTAGCTTAATTAGTTCTAAAGTCTAAAGATTTCAAAAATTATACAAACCTAAAGTTCAAAATTAGTATCAAAGTTATTCTAATTATAAGTTCTAAATTAAAGTCCTATAATTCAAGTATCCAATTTCCAATATTTTTCTAAGTGTCAAACTTCAAAACTTCCTATATTCAAGTATCTAAGTTATGCTAATTAGTTCTAAAGTCTAAAGAGTTCAAAAATTATACAAACCTAAATTAAAGTTCAAAATTAGTATCTAAGTTTAAGTTCAAAAGTCCTAAAGTTCAACATTAACTTAATTAGTTCAAAAGAAAGCTTAACTTCAACAAGATTTCTAAAGTTAACAAAAAATTCAAATTCAAAGTTCTAATTAAGTTCAAGTTCTAAATTTAACTATCCTAAATTTCAAGTATCTAAATTATTCTAATTATAAGTTCTAAAGTCCTAAAACTCAAGCCTCCAAGTTCCAATATTTTTCTATAAGTTTCAAACTTCAAAACTTCCTAAGTTACAATCCAATATACAAACAAACTACAACAAACTAAATGGAATAAACTAATTAACTAAGTAATAAATCACAAATTACTATCCAATTTACAATCTAATTCAAAAATTCCAAATCTAACTTAAAGCTTAAAATCAAAATTACAACTAAATTCACTAATTTTACAATCCAATATACAAATAAACTACAACAAACTAAATGGCATAAACTAATTAGCGAACTAACACCACAAATTACTAAAAAAAATTACAATCTAACTCAACAACCCAAATCTAACTTAAGCCCTAAAATCAAAACCATAGCTACATTCACTAATTTCACAATCAAATATTCAAATGAACTACAACAAACTAAATGTAATCAACTAATTAACTAACTAACATATGACAAATTAAAAAAAATTAATTTTTTTTATAAAGTTTAAGCCCTAACCTCTTAAAGATGAATAAACAATCCTAAAGCACCACTGGATGGAGGCGACACAGCGGAGAAGGCGGGGGACAGCGATGGGGGTGGGGGGACGGCGATGGGACGAGGGACGGTGACGGGGGTGGCGGATTTGTAGAGAGAAGGGAGAGAGAGGAGAGAGTTTAGAGAGAGACAAAAAAAATATCTGATCTGCCTCCCAGATATTTTAATAAAAGCGATGGACTACGTCGCTAAGTCCGTTGCTTTTTTAAAAATATTTAACCAAAAAGCGACGGACACGGCGACTCAGTGCGTCGCTATTTTAAATTGGTTGACCAAATCTTTTGACCAATAGCGACGGACTTAGCGACTCTGTCCGTCGCACTTTTAAAAAAAAATTAATAAATAAAAATTAACTACTTACGACGGACGGCATCGTAATATTTATTTTATAAATAATTATTTTTATCAAAATATATAAAATATTTATATATAAATAATATTTATTTTTTGGCGCAAAAAACCGCTAAAATAAGCGACGGACTAAGCGTCTCTGTCCGTCACTTTTAATTAAAAACAAATAAAAACGATGGACAGCGTCGTTTTATCCGTCTCATTTTTGTAGCGACGTTGTCCGTCGCTTTTGGTTCCGTCACTTTTTGGCCTCTTTTTAGTAGTGAATAGATTGTTAGGACTTCTCGTAACCAACTTGAAAAGTGAAAGCCATGAATATGGTAAATTTTCATATAAAGTCGTATTCAATTTGTATGATGTGCTTTACAATTGTGTACTCTTCAATGTATGGCTCTCTAAAAACTATTTTTGAGCTAGCATTTACAAAAAGAATGTTGGCCTTGACTCAATAAACAAGAAGCTGCCGGTTTCCACTTTCTTGGTGCATAGAAGAAGTTGAACAGCAACATGAAGGAATCGAGAGGAGCACTGCTTTGTGAAGATCTCCAACAGCTACACCTTTCTTGATTAATGAAATGATGTAGCTCATGAAGGCGGAATCACAGGGTAATGTAATAGGGCCACCACTTGGCAATCCAAACTCTTCTTCTGATATGCATAAAAGTTGCCTAATAACCTCATTTTCGAGGTAAGCCAATGGAAAGACAAAACGGGCTTGATCAGCTGTATAGACTACAAAATGGCCTTTTCCGACGATAGAGGATGAAGATGCACTACAACTGTCTACATCACTACCATTTCTTGGAAATGAAATCCTCTTCCTCTGCATGGCTGCAAACTTTTTCCATCTCCTAGCCATCTTGATGAGTTTCTTAGAGCTAAGCATTGTCAATTTTTTTATTTTGGAAGAATGGAAACAAGAAACTGAATGAGAAATTTAGAGACCTTTGATGGCTAAATTGATAATGCTTGTTCTTGATGATGAAAAAGGATTATGAATGGGGTACTACAAATACAAAATGGAGCTGAAGTTTTTTCACTAACCACCGAAGGCAAAGCCGTGTGCCGATGTCTGTTGGCCAAGTTGGTATATGGGGCCTAAAATTTGTGGATGAAGCTAGTTTGAAAATATAAGATGATAAGTTTCTTCCTTTCTTCACTTTGATCAACAACCAATTAGCTATAATATCAGCTCATAGTTGGTACTTCTCACCAATGCCAATAATTTCAATCCATTAAATGAACAATTATTGGTGAGAAGCAAAACCACGTTCTTCTCCCTTCATTTTCATATAGATAGTGGACACTTGACTATCTTCTTGGCTAGTTGTGATTAAAAAAAAAAAAAAACTTAGGCAAAGTCATCATGTTTATTTTACAAATCATGAGAAGAAGAGGGGCCTATAGTCTTGTTCTTCAACAAATTTATTGTCTGAAAACTTTAGAGAGTAAGCAAATCCATGTGAAACTTCATATGCTATTGTCTCACTAGTGGTCACCTATTTCTCTTGACCACCACTAAATATTTTGATATGAAACTTGTCATAAACTTGTATATATATACACACATACTAGTCTCCATACTTGCAACAAACTTTCACTTGGTTATTTCTAAAATCCTTCATTCTTTCTTCAGGTCTTCAAATGTCGTTGTCTCTGACCTCTGCCACCTTAATGCAGATACTTCAGCAAAGCCTGATGCCTGCTGGATATGTTGATATGGGGCCTTAAATTTTTTCTTCATTTGGTCGAATACTACGACTGAATGAACCTACTAATTATGACTCCTAATAACATTGAAGACTTCTCACATATAATAATGGTCTAAGACCTTTGAATGAAGAATTGATATCTTAGTGTGGTAGATTAAGTTTGCCGAACCATGTGGCGCTGTCTGCTTTGTCATGTAGATAAGGGATCTCTACTCAGTTGTGGAACCTAGATTTTTACTAAAGGGATCAAAATAAAAAGTAGACGACAAATTAAGAAGATAAGGAGTGTTGGAAATTTGGAGACTAGGCATGTAGTTTTGATGATTGACAACAGTGAACCCGCAGGTTCACTACTTGTTGTTACTTGTGTTGCGCGTTGTGATATCAGGTGAACCAGGTCGCCTCAGACAGGAATGCACATGTACAAATTCGGAAGATTGCCAAATAAGGAAAGAAAATAAAGAGAAGATATTAAGTAACAAGAAATTACAAATTTCAATGATTTTGTTGTGATGATATAATCTTAATATAAGCTACTTTTGTGACTTACTTATTCCTGGAATCTATTTTGGAAGAAACAAATGTACATATGGATAATCGCTTATTGTAGTATCTTATCCCATTTATTTTGAAGTTATTGTTAGAGGTTGTACCCTGAAGTGGGTGCATATAGTGCAAATGTAGAGGATAAAATGAGAGAAGGTCGTTTGAATCTATCAAGCCAAATCCTAGTGGACCTTCGGGATCACGGATCCATAGGTGCAATTGTATGATGTTGGAAGATGGTAATAAGGAATGAGTTAAACCAAATACGTATAGCATAGAGTGCTCAAAATATTACAACCTCCTTGAGCCAATGCGAACTTAACTGAGAACATAAAATAACTGATGCAAAAGAATCGATACATATATACTCTAAGGACTAAAATTAAGTTGTTACGAACTTACAGTAAGCATTACATCCCGTATTGGTGAACTGTCTTTTGACTTAAAAGACAAACATTTCATAATTGGAATGAATGGACCTGATTAGAACATAATGCATAAAGTTGAATCATATAATTGAGACTAATCAGTTTGGGTTTGAGACAGTTGAATGTTAATTGATTGATCTACTCAGTGTCAAATTTTCATATCGTATAGTCTTTCTTCTATCAATTGGAGGGGCTGAAATCCAACATTACAATGTTAGGACTTCTCATAACCAAATTGAAAAGTGAAAGCCATGAATATGGTGAATTTTCAAATAAAGTAGGATTCAATTTGTATGATTGCTTTACAATTGTGTACTCTTCAATGTACGCCTCTCTAAAAACTATTTTTGAGTTAGCATTTACAAAAAGAATGTTAGTCTTGACTCAATAGACAAGAAGCTGCCGGCTTCCACTTTCTTGGTGTATAGAAGAAGTTGAACAGCAACATGAAGGAATAGAGAGAAGCACTGCTTTGTGAAGATCTCCAGCAGATACACCTTTCTTGATTAGCGAAATGATGTTGGACATGAAGGCTGAATCACAAGGTAATGTAATGGAGCCACAGCTTGACAAACCAAGCTCTTCTTTGGACATGCTTAAAAGTTGCCTAATGACCTCATTTTCAAGGTAAGCCAAGGGAACGACAAAACGGGCTTGATCAGTTGTATATACTACAAAAAGACCTTTCTCAACTACAGAGGATGAAGATGTACTTCAACTGTATGTATCACTGCCATTTCTTGGAAATGATAATCCTCATGTCTGCAAACTTCTGCCATCTCCTGGCCATCTTGATAAGTTTCTCAGTGCTGAGCATCGCCACTGGAAACAAGAAATTGAATGAGAAACTTAGAGACCTTTGATGGCTAAATAGATAGTGATTGTGCTTGATGAAGAAAAAGGATCATGAATGGGGATTACTTATATAAAAGGATATGGACAGGCCTTGTGTTGGAGCTGAAGTTTTTGTCACTAACCACCGAAGACAAAGCCAATGTAAAGCCATGTACCGATGCCTGTTGGCCATGTTGATATGGGGCCTAAAATTTGTGTATGATGCTAGTTTGAAAATAAAAGATGATAAGTTTCTTCCTTTCTTCACTAACTAGGCCTATTAGTTATAAAATCATCTCATACTTATTACTTCTCACCAATGCCAATAATTTGAAGCCATCAAATGAATAATTGCTGGTAAGAAGCAAAACCATGTTCTTCTCCCTTCATTTTCATGTAGATAGGGGACACGTGACTATCTTCTTGGCTGGTTGTGCTAGAAAAACCACTTCATTAAAGTCATATAGATTTCCATCTTGGCATCAATTTTTGTGGATTTTATTTTAAGGGTGTCCTCCAAATAAAAATTAAAGTGGGGCCTAATTTTCTATTCAGCAATTTTTTGGTCTGAATAACCAAAACCATGTGAACCTTCATGTGTCATTGTCTCTCACCAGTGACCACCAAATTCTCTTCACCATTAAATTTGGATATTCCATTAACTTGTATATATACACAAGACTCAGGACGTGCATACAAACTTTTTACTTGCTGTGTATTTCTCAAACTCCTTTATTCTTTCTTTTGAGTCATCATCTGAAGTTACAAACTTTATCTATACTTATGGATTTAAATTCAACAAGTTCGGTGTCTGAATAAGACTTGGATAGTAATAGAATAGGAAAAATCATGTAAGACTTCATTTGAGTTGTTTCTCACCAGTGCCACTTTATTTGTCTTGACTACTAAAAAGTTGAATGTGAGACTTGCCATCAACTTATATATACACATACACAAAGTATTTGAGCAGAACACACTGCAAAGAGCTTTCCTTTTGTGGGCATTTCAGCAAAGCCTGATGTCTGCTGGAGTGGATATGCTATTATGGGTCCTTAAATGATGCTTTATTCTTTTAGAATTTTTCCGCTGAACAGAGTAATTAAGCACCCTCATGCAACAACTTCACCTTGTAGTGCAAACTAGCACTTCCAACAGAGTGTCATTTAGCGGAATAAGAATGACCTTTGTGATAAGTAACAAAAAATTACAAAGTTCAATGATTTTGCTGTAACAATATAATCATACTTTCTTATTCCTTCAATCTATTCTGGAAGAAACAAATGTACATATGGCTAATAGCTTATTATAGCATCTTATCCCAGTTATTTTGAACTTATTGTGAGAAGTTGTACCGTAAAGTGGGTGCATATAGAGCAAATATAGAGGATAAAATGAGAGAAGAGCATTTGAATCTATCAAGCCATATCCTAATGGATTTTGGGAGCACGAAGATCCATAGGTGTAATTAAATAACGTTGGAAGATTGTAAGAAGTAACGAGTTAATCCAAATACCAAATGCGTATAGCATAGAGTGCTCAAAATATTACAACCTCGTGGAGCCAATGCGGACTTAACTGAGAACATAGAACAACTGATGCTAATTACTAGTTAGGATTAAAATTTAGTTGTTACGATAAGCATAACATCTGGTGTTGGTGAACTGTCTTTTGTCTTAAAAGACAAACTTTTCATAATTGGAACGAACGAACCTGATTAGAACATAATGCATAAACATGATTCATATAATTGAGACTAGAAAATTTGGGTTGGAGACATAGTTGAATGTTGATTGATTGATCTCAGTGTCAACTTTTCAAGTCATCTAGTCTTGCTTCGATAAGGAGGTGCCAAAATCCAACATTAGATTGTTAGGACTTCTCATAACCAAAGTGAAAAGTGAAAGCCATGAATATGTTAAATTTTCAACCAAAGTAGTATTCAATTTGTATGATCATGTGCTTTACAATTGTGTACTCTTTAATGTCCTCCTCTCTAAAAACTACTTTTGAGCTAGCATTTACAAAAAGAATGTTGGCCTTTGACTCAATAAACAAGAAGCTGCCGGCTTCCACTTTCTTGGTGCAAAGAAGAAGTTGAATAATATAATGAAGGAATCAAAAGGAGCACTGCTTTGTGAAGATCTCCAGCAGCTACAACTTTCTTGATTAGTGAAATGATGTAGCTCATGAAGGCTGAATCACAGGGTAATGTAATAGGGCCACTACTTGGCAATCCAAACTCTTCTTCGGACATGCTTAAGAGCTGTCTAATGACCTCATTTTCGAGGTAAGCCAATGGAACGACAAAGCGGACTTGATCAGCAGTATAGACTACAAAATGGCCTTTTCCGGCGATAGAGGATGAAGATATACAAAAACTGTCTGCATCAATTCCATTTCTTGAAAATGAAATCCTCTTCCTCTGCATGGCTGCAAACTTCTGCCATCTCCTAGCCATTTTGATGAGTTTCTTGGTGCTGAGCATTGTCATTTTTTTTGGAAAAATGGAAAAAAGAAAGTATTCAGAATTTTTATACCTTTGATGGTTGAATTGATAATGTTTTTCCTTGATGATGAAAAGGCTCATGAAAGAGGGATTATTTATACAAAATAGAGCTGAAGTTTTTTTCACTAACCACCGAAGGCAAAGCCATGTGCCGATGTCTGTTGGGCATGTTGGTATGGGACCTAAAATTTGTGGGTGATAAGTTTCTTCCTTTCTTCACTTTGATCAACAACCAATTAGCTATAATATCAGCTCATAGTTGGTACTTCTCACCAATGCCAATTATTTGAAACCATTAAATGAACAATTGCTGGTGAGAAGCAAAATCATGTTCTTCTCCCTTCATTTTCATGTATATAAGGGACACTTGACTATCATCTTTGGCTAGTTGTGCTAGAAAAATCACTTCATTAAAGTCATCATGTGTCTATTCTGTTTTGATCTCTGTTGGTCCTGGCAACATCATAATCTTCATCCGTTCTTGTGGATTTAATTCTAAGAGTGTCGTTTTATTACAAGCCATGAGAAGAAGAGTGTAAGCAAAACCATGTGCAATTTCATCTGCCATTGTCTCTCACCAGTGGTGACTTATTTCTCTTGACCACCTCAAAATATTTCGACATGAAACTTGTATATATATACACACACATAAAAGAATCTTGTGCAGTATATGTAAGACAGACTGAGAAGAAGCGATTTGAGGTTCCAATATCATACTTGAGCCAACCTTTATTTCAAGACTGTTTAGCTAAAGCTGAAGAAGAGTTTGGCTTTGATCATCCAATGGGTGGTCTCACAATACCTTGCAAAGAGAACGTATTCGTTGATCTTCAAGATTCCTCCTCCGTACATACTTAATTGAAATTGAATGTGAAGTATTGTCAGGAGGAAGAGGATCTTCTTCCTGATCCAACTATATTTTTACAATTAGTTGGGAGCATAAATTACCTTACTATTACTCAGCTTGATATCTCTTTGGTAGTTCAACAAGTTAGTCAATTTATGCAAGCTCCCATCATCTCCATTTGGTGGTTGTCCGTCGCATCATTCGGTATCTTCTGCGAACATCTACTCGTAGATTGTTCTTTCCTAGTGGTTCTCCTATTCGTCTTAATGCTTTTAGTAATTCTAATTGGGCGGGTTGTCCTGATACTCGTTGTTCAGTCACTGGTTGGTGCATGTTTCTTGGAGAGTCATAGATACCTTGGAAGAGTAAGAAGCAAGATGGTGTGTCAAAATCTTCAATGGAGGTTGAATATTGATCGATGTATATTACTTGCTCCGAGGTTGTATGACTTCGTGGATTACTTAGTACAAGGTTGTATGTCAAAATCCTCTCCGCGCTGACAATATAAGTGCTATTCAGATTGCTACTACTCCGATTTATCAATAGAGGACCAAACACATCGAAGTATATTTTCATTATATACGAGAAGCTGTAGATAAAGGAGTCATTACTCTTACACATCTGTCCAGTGATCTTCAAATAGCTGATGCATTTACAAAATTCATGGCACGATAACATAATCAATTCCTAGTAGACAAATTGATGCTTCTTGATCCACCGACATTAATTTAAGGAAAGATGTTAGCATGATGGACAACTCACAGATCATGAATTAATATTGAATGATTGTATATATTAATGTAACTGTATAGTGCTGTAAATAAGTATAATTATTGTTAACCATGGGATAGTTAAAAGCTACCATGGTTGAGTAAGGTTGTTAGAGGTTTATTAGAGGTTTGTTAGAGGTTGTTAGAATTTGTTAGAGTCTGTTAGAGTTAGTTAGAGGTTGTTGAGATTAGAAACTAACTATAAAGTGATCTATAAATACATCACATACACACTCATGTAGATTTGATTGGAAAAAATGTGATTCTACACAATGTGGCTATTGCTTCCTTTTCTTCTCTAATTCTACTATTTCTACTATTTCTACTGCTTTTGTCTCATTTGTCTCTCTTCAGTTTCTTCTTCTCTGCTTCTTTGCTTTCAGTTCCTCTCTCAACTGATTCTTCTCAAGTGTTGTGATGCTATACAAAACTCCATTACTGGAGTTATCATGGTATCAGAGCTACGGGGAAATCTGATTAGGGTAAACCATCAAGTCTTTCAAGGAGTATATTACAGATACTTAGATTCAAATCTGGAAAGTGTTTGAATCACAAGTAAATAATAAATTAGCACGCTCAATGTCGAAGTAAGTTCAATGGTGAACGTAGGAGAAGCTGCAGCTAGAAGTCTAGGTACTGATAACTTCCATCAAAACTCAGCAGCACCTAACTTCATAGTTCCAAACATTGATCACAATCATCCGCTGTTTTTGCATCAAAATGACACTCCGGGTAGCTCCTTAATAGCCATACAATTGATAGGTTCAGAAAACTATGTAATCTGGAGTAGATCTATGAGAATTGGACTGCTAGGTAAGAGAAAGCTTGGGTTTATTGATGGCAGATTTCCTAAGTCTAAGTTTGGACCTGAGTTTTCTGATGCTTGAGAAAAATATAATATTGTAGTCCTTTCTTGGATTATGAATGTTGTTCGACCAGGATTACTAGGAACTATAGTGTATGGTAATGATGCACACAAAGTGTGGTGTGATCTGAAAGAAAGGTTTGATAAGATTAATGGAGCTCATGTGTATCAACTCCATAAGGAAATTCACAGTTTAAGTCAAGGAACTATGAAAGTTACAGATTACTACACTGCACTAAAAGAACTATGGAATGAATATGACTCAATCATGCCTTGTCCAGGCTGTTCATGTCTTGAGTCTACGAAGTTTCAAGATATTATGAATACCAAAGGCTACTGGAGTTCCTAATAGGACTAAATGAAACCTACACTACAGTCAGATGACAGATTTTAATATAGTTACCAACTCCAAAATTGAATAAAGCCTTTTATCTTATCTTAGATCATGAAAGTCAAAGGAACCTAGCACATACTAGTTATGAAAGCTCAGCTCTTCCTAAACTGATTGAAAGCACTACATTGTTTAGTCAAAAAGAAGGTAATGGACATAGTATTGGTGGTGGTAAATCTGGTCATTCACCTAGTAGTGGTGGTAATCCAAGTAGAAATCACTATGAGCCTCAGTATAATCCTCTGAAATCACAGAAACCTGTTGTCACTTGTGAAGTGTGTGGTTACAGAGGTCACACTAGGGAACAGTGCTTCAAAGTCAAAGGCTATCTAGTTAGATGGAGATCTAAAAAGAAAACTGGTAGCTCTTCATCTAGCTCTAGTTCTTTTCCTAACCAAGTTGCAGTTGCTTAAAATGCAGGTCTACCACACAATGGAGAAACTAGTGTAGCAAACATATAACCTACAGCTTTCTTTACACCTGATCAATATCAACAGATCCTGCAGTTACTAACCAAAAGAAGTGACACTGGTGGAGAGCATTCAGCCAAAGCAGCTATTGCAGGTAAAGTTCTATCAGCACTAGTATCCAAATATGTGAATAAGGAGTGGATAGTTGATACAGGAGCCACTAATCATATGACCTCTCAATCTGCATTACTAGATAAGTGCTCATCAGTGTCTAAGTCTGAAAGAAGTCAGGTACTTCTACCCGCAGGAAATGTAGTATCAGTGCCTCATGTGGGTAGCACAAAAGTGTTTGGAAACCAAGTTATTAACAATGTGCTCTTTGTCCCAGATTTCAAATGCAACCTGTTATCTGTATCTCAGCTAACCAAGGAACTCCAATGTATGGTAGCATTTTTTTCCTGACTTTTGTATTTTCCAAGATCTCTACAGTGGACATGTCAAGGGGATTGGCAGAGAAGATGAAGTAATCTACATCCTCAGGGAAGGGCTCAACTATTCTGTACCTTCTCAAAGCTTCTGCAGCACTGCTCAAACATCTTCTACTAATATTTATGTATGTGGTAATTTAGATTCTATTGAACTGTGGCATAAAAGGTTAGGACATGCTCCCATTGATGTAATAAGGAGGTCCTCTAGTCTTGTTGGTGTAGATGTCTCTAATCACTCTACATGTACTGTGTGTCCATTAGCTAAACAAGCAAAAGTTCCATTTTCTGTAAGCACTCATACTTCGAAGGCAATCTTTGACTTAGTGCATTATGATATTTGGGGTCCATATAGAGTGCCTACTTATAATGGAATGAAATACTTTATTACTATAGTAGATGAATACTCTAGGTTCACTTGGCTATTTCTTATCACGTCTAAATCTGATATAATAGTTATGCCGAAACATTTCTTTGCTCAAGTTCACAATCTGTTTTCTACATGTGTCAAAGTGTTTAGAACTAATAATGGGGCTGAATTTATGAGCACATCATTTCAGTCCATGTTGTCAAGTCTTGGGATATGTCATCAAACCACATGTGTATATACACCTCAGCAAAATAGTGTTGACACCCAATTTTTACCCTCTACAACGTAATTTTTACAAAAAATAATAATACAATAATAATAGAATATATATATAAAATTAAATAATAAGAATAATAAGAATAATAAGAAGAATAAAACGAAATATACATATATGGTATCATCATTTTAAATTAATTTCTCTATATATATATAGCTATATATATATATATATATATAAAAAAAAAAAAATCTTGAATATAATATATTTTATTATTTATTCAAAAAATTATCTCAAAAGATTTTTATTTTTAAAATAAATAGCTCTGTTAATTAGTTTGATTTAATTAATAGACTCATATTTCAAGTTAATTTATTTAAACTGAAGTTAATTATTTACTTTGTCAAAAATGAGAGGTTTGTTAATTAATTAATGCATACTCATCTTATTTTAATTCTAGAATTCTTCAATTTTAATTAAATTAAAATAATTGGCTTTTATAAAACCATGCATATTTTCAAGTGTATTTTAAATAATTTGTCATCTTCATAACATATGCACTTTTTTGTTATATAGTTATTATCTCTTAGTAATATTTAAATTTGACTTATAAAAAAAGAAAATTATTATTTACCATAATTAATTATTTCGTAAATTAATAATTAGTTACAATGAGGTTAATCATTTTACTTTTGTTACAATTAAGAAGATCGTAAATTAATTCGTCTAATTTGATAACCAATTTCACTAATTAATTTTACGTTTTCATTTCTTCCCCTAAATAACACATAATTAATTTTATATTAATAACTTTTTAATTCTTCCATTAATACTACAACATGCAAATAATATATATAAACCTTCCCCCAATTTTCACATCATATTCTATCTATACACTACGCATAAACTAATTTACACATTACTATACTAAAATCATTAAATAGTTTCTTAAATTTCTACACTTTATAAATTTACTTTTATTTTTTCAAATAAAAAATACACCCCACACATGCCACCCATATTCCAACACTATTACTATACTAATATATATGTCCCTTTCTATAAAACAATAATATATATATATAAAATAAAATAAAATAACAATATGTTCATACCTAAATATTATATATAATAAATATTGTATGTACAGTACTGCATGGAGAGTTGTAGACATTCGTATTGGACCATTCAAAGTGGGCACTTTCCGCAAGATAAATGATTCCCGGCTCATGTGTGTTAATATATATATACGCATATATTCATCTACTATATCCCAAATAATATTATATTAACATAATCATTACATTCATTTGTTATACTAAAATATAAAATATAAGCCTATGCATGCATCTATCTAATTCCTAAACACTATCACCAACGGCCCTAAACTAACCAGCATTCTACATTTTCCCTTATAACATCACAAGAATATATATACACCATTTCCAACATTATATAACACCTAGCAACAGCACATGCCTATCACCTTTGCCCCCAAAATCCTAAAATTTTCCTACTTTATTCCAATACTCTATGCGCATGCATTCTCCCCACATACTGTTAATAATTTATCATAACCCTTCCCCTATCCTATCTAATAATAATAACATAAAAATAAAAAATAAAAAAAATAAAAAACGAAAAGTGTGTCCCCTCTCCCTTTTTAGAAATATATATATATATATATATATATATATATATATATATATATATATATGTGTGTGTGTGTGTGTATATATTATTAATTAACTATTCCATCAGCCTTTGTCCCCTCTCCTTGACCCACGCATGCCGACGCCACCTCCAATTTGCCTTCTCAAAAAATGTATATTATTTATTTATTTCCATGCGCGTGCCCCTATATTCCCCTATAATAATTTTTTTTTCAATCTGCCATCCTTACATTTATATATATATATATATATATATATATATATATAACATCCACCATTCTGGTTTTTTGAGCAGAAATAGACAGGGTACTCATTCTAAATTCAAAAAAAAATGGACAGAACGGGAAAGAGGACTTACACAAACGCGAACTAGCAAAAAAGAGGAGGAACACAGACAGAATAGGGAAGAACACTAAAAGAAAATCTTACACTCTCATTTTAAGTATATTCTTGTAAAAGAAGTTTTTGAATTTTCTCTCAATTTGAACTCGATTTTACTTGAAAAACGAGGGTATATTCGTGACCAAAGCATTTCCGTTCACTGCCCAGCAATAGGTAATATTTACTCCGTTCTTCTTTTATTTTTCATTGTTATTATCATAAAAGGTTATCCTAAATTATTATCTTGCTAATTTCGTCATTATTTTCTTGTTTGCATGAACACTCCTGGAGCAAAAATGGAGTCTTGATCTGAGACTTGATATAGTCATCATACCCTCACATGGAGTCGATATCCTAGATCTTTTGAATAGCAAACAAATAAGATGACCATATTCAGCGTCAATCCCGACTGTTTATATTTCCCACATTTATTATTGCTGTTATTATTCTTATTATCATTATTATTAGTGTTTTTATTTTCTGTCGTTATTATTATATTTATTATTGTTTTTCATTATTATTATTATTAGTAGTATGTAGTACTATTTTTATTTACTGTTTTATGGGGTACACCTTAGTACTATATATATATATTAGTAGTAGTAGTAGTATGTAGTACTAATTTTTTTCTTTTTTTATTTGTTATTAGTATCGTTATTATCATTGCTATTTTCGTTATTAGTGTTATTATTAGCAATAGTGGTATTTTTACTTACTATTATCATTATTATATGTATTATTATTTTCGTTATTAATATTATTAGTAGTACTATTATTATTATTATTATCATTTTCGTCATTATTATTAATAGCTATTTTTTTACTATTATTATTATTTCATTAATATTATTATCATCATTTTCATTACTATTATTATTATTATTATTATTATTATTTTCATCATTATTATTAGTAGTAGTAGCAATTTTTTTTTTATTTTACTATTATTGCTATCATTATTAGTATTTTTGTTATTATTATTACTATTATCATTATTAGTATAGTTATCATTATTAATATCATCATCATTATCATTATCATTATTATTATTATCATTATTTACTGTTATTATCATTATTATTATTTTTATTATTATCATTATTATTATATTTGTCAATATTTTATTTATTATTATTATTATTATCATTATTATTATTATACTATTATCGTTATTATTTTATTATTACTATATGTTATTATTATTTGTTATTAACGTTATTATTTATTATGCTTATTGTTATTTTTTTTATTATTATTATTATTTCTATTGTTATTATTATTTATTTATTATTACTCGTATTATTGCTATTATATTTACCGTTATCATATTATTATTATTATTATTATTATTATTATTATTATTATTATTACTGTTGTTGTTATCACTATTTATCATCATTATTATCACCGTTATTATTATTATTCCTATTACTATTATTATTACTATTCTTCTTATTATTATCATTATTATTATTAGTTTTTTTTGTTGTTATTATTATTATTACTATTACTACTACTATTATTAGTACTATTATTGCAATTACATGTTAAACTTGCATATATATTATTTGAATATGTTCTCACTTTCAAATGCAATAACTAACATTATATATATTGTTTAGATTTGGGTATCTCTAATTAAATAGGTCATTATAATAGCAACTTTTCATTTATGTATATATAAAAAAAAGGGACCAATATTTTTAGGCTAAGCTACTAGTAACATTTTTTTTACCTATTTTCATGCAATAAGCAATCTTCGTCTACTAATTTTAAGTTCAAAAAAAATAATCTTTTTCCATATAATTACTAAGCTTCATTTTTCAAAACTTTTGAGCAACATTTTAGTTTTAATCATTTAATCTAAGTTTGGCCGGTAATCGTTTTTAACGAATTTTAAAGGATGCCTAACCCCTTCCCTTTAGGATAACTAGAACTCTTACCTAAAATCTCATAAGTTAAGTAGACCACTAATCGGAGATCATTTTTAGCATTAAATTTGTTAATTATTTAGGTATCCTAATTTACCTTAAAATAATTAGGTGGCGACTCCTTAAAATTAAATAATTTAGGAATCATCAATATGTTGTACACCATTTGACCTTGAGTTAAAATGGGGTATAACAGCTTGGCGACTCCGCTGGGGACATAAAGGTTCTAAACCATAACAGACTTAGGTTAATAATTTGAATTTCTTTATATTTTTTAGTTTTTCTTTTTTTTTTAATTGTTTGATGATTTATGTCATGATTATTTATTTGCTATTGCTTGATATTAATGTATGTTTGCAATTATTTTGTTGCTTTATATATTTGAATATTTGTTACTGCTTTATATAAACTGTCATTCCGTTCATACTTCCTCCAATTCTGGAAAATTGACACTATCACACGTACATGTGAGGTGTGTTTTGCGCACCCACAAAGTTTTTTCAAAAATCCCAAAATTTAGGAGAGTTGGCGTATGCGCGGGGTGTCTGGATCTTTTTCCGTGTGGCCGCGTAGCCTTCTCACTCGAGTTGTCCACTCGGGAACCTTTTGTCTAGTAAGCCAAATCTTAGAAAAAACATAAGATAGAGTTGTGCTTCATTTCGATCTAAGTCATGCATGCATACGCCTTATGTGGATTGACCCAAGGTGTCAATTCCACATTTAAGAAACCACCCATACGTCGACGGGTTTCATGACCCAACGACCAATAAGCATATTTTATGGAACGTGATAATGATAGATTGATCCAAGCCAATTTTGACATAATGAGTTTGGAAAATGTGTCCTTATTTTATTAATTTGTATTGTAGGATGGATTCAACTCCCCAAATACCCAAAATTAGGATGGTCAAAGGTATCCCGTACAAATTGAAGAAATGGTGGGAAAATTTTAGCCACATCGAGAAATTAGCAATTACGAAAAAATTGGGCTTCCTCCCTATGCTATTCAAGGTCTCCCTGGATAATCATGTGGTTAGCGCATTACTTTCATTTTGGGATCCAGATCGTGTTGTGTTCGCATTCAAAGACTTTGAGTTAACACCCATATTGGAGGAAATCTACTATTTCACTAGTTTGAAGTATCGAAGAAGAAGTCAAATTATCCCACACGGTCAATCAGGAAAGAAGTTTCTTCTATACTTAGGATTGAAAAACACTAGGAAACTAGGGTGTTTCAAACACAATTGGGTTTCCTTGGATTACTTATATGGGCAGTATGGATGTTCGGACAATTACAAGTTATTCAGAAAAGAATTCTCTTGCACCTCTACCCATTGGCAAGTTAACCGTCCTATTGCATTTGTTGTGGCTTTACTAGGAACCTTGGTATTTCCACAAGAACATGGAAAGATTAGAACTTGTATATGTTATGTGGCTAAAGCACTTTTCAAAGGAGTCGACGGAAAGGAAATCACTTTGGTTCCTATGATTTTGGCTGAAATACTTCGAGCCCTCGGAAAGTGTAAAAGAGGAGAAATAAGTTTCTTTGAAGGTTGCAATCTTCTTTTGCAAATGTGGGCGATGGAACATTTTTACCAACGTGATGACATGGTAGACATATGTTTTAGTAATACAAGTCATATTAACAGTTTTAATGATAGGATGAAAAAGTTTATGTCTCCAGTTGGTACTAATGATTGGTACGAATTCTTGATTTCCCGCACTAGTGACCAAATTCAATGGAAATACCCACTACTCTCATGTCCTATTGCATTCATAAGGTGTAGAGGATTTTACTACATCGAGCTCATTGGATTGGAAGGTCTCCAACCATATGCCCCAATATGCGTGCCTCAACAGTTCGGTCAAGCACAAATGATTCCTCTACAAGCAAATATGAAATCTTCTGAAATTTCCTTCGAATCAGACTTTAAAGTCCCTAGAGTTGATAAGATTCTTCATGAATGGGATAATATCATCACGCTAGAGGTAGGAGATGGACCAGCAAGAAGAACTCCAGAATATCAGGCATGGCTTCGAGAAGATCGCAATAGCATAAGCCTAGAAGGTGAACAGGGCTTTGAGGATATTAGGACGACGATTTGGATACGACACTGTCATCTTGGAACCAAAATAGTTACACCAGAAATGTGGGCTCAAATGGTGAATATAATACAGATTCTGGATAATGTGAGAGCAGGATCTAACAGTGTTGGAGCATCATCTTCATCCACTTCACCATTTTGATTAAGAGCAAGAATTAGGCTAAGTCTTTGTTTCCATTTTTGTCATCTTTCCATGTATTTTGTTGATTATTGTACCCTTTTATTGTTGTTTAATGAAAATTGGATCTTTTGTCTTCCAAACTCAAATTATCTCAAGTTAATGGCTTGGATCAACCTATCATAAATCTCGTTATTTGGAATTTAGGCCCACCTTTGGCATAAAAGAGGTCCCGTGCATATTAGGTCGCATTTGTACTATTAATTTCTCTTCTTACTATGTAATTTATTTGCTATGTGGTACATGTTCCCTTATTTGCCAACACTATTTGCCTAATTGATTATTCGATTTATACTAATATATTTCTTTTCTTTTTGTTTTACAGAGGTTTCTTTTTCCTTTCTAATTTATTTCCCCAAAGATTGATTTGTGTTGACTGCGAACTGGCGGATCATCCATACTTCACTGGATCAAAAGGCCGATCACCCGCCGATATGACTGGTTCAAGTGCATCCGATCAAGATAGTTTAGGACTTGTCACTATCCCAAGAAATGAACCTGAGGCTTCAGAAGGAAGGGATCCTATTCCTTATAATGAACATATTGCTAACCTGATGCAACAAATGGCCAATATGCAAAGAGAGATCGATCGACTTTGAAACCTTACCAATTTGTCCATTAGCCTAAATACACCACTTTCCGAACATGGGGCAGATGCAACTATTCCACCTGTTGACTATCCCTCGCCTCAAGACTTCCCTCCAAATCCTTCCCCTTTCAAAACCAATATGACTGTTCCTAAACAACCCGTCAACCAACCACAAGTCAATTTCGCAAACATCAACTCACAACAAACCAATCCACTACCTTTCACTACCCCTTATGTTTCCTAAACTCCAGTCCTCCAAACTACACTTACCCAAGCTCCACTTACTGAAACTAACCCACTTACCCAAAAAGCCCCACTCACCCAAACTAACCCGCTCATCCAAAAATACCAAACGATCCAACATATACCTGTGACACATACTACAACTCCTAACCTATAATATGTTCCACAAGTATACGTAACAGAAGCTCAACCTTTCATTACTCCAATACCAACCATGCCAGAAGTCGATCCATATGAGGAGATGGAGAGAAAGGCCAGATCAAAAACAGATGAAAGTGTAGCTAGGGTGATTCATAATTTGAAAGAAGCATTCAAAAGTATCCAACTTCACAAGGAGTGCAAAGGGTTTGAGTATGAGGATTTATGTGTTCATCCTGATGTCGAGTTGCCTGCAGGATATAAAGTACCAAAATTTGATGTGTTTGATGGGAAGGGAAATCCACGAGCTGATTTAAGATCGTATTGTGACAAGCTAGTTGGAGTGGGGAAAGATGAGGCCATTAGAATGAAATTATTCATAAGGAGTTTGATAGGAAAAGCACTGGATTGGTATACAAGTCAAGATCCGAAGAAATGACATAGTTGGAGTATCATGGCACAGGATTTCATGGATAGGTTCAAGTTCAACACTGAGGCCATACCAGATAGATTCTATTTGATGAAATTAGAGAAAAAGTCGATGGAGTCTTTTAGAGAATATGCCATGAGATGGAGAGCAGATGCTGCAAAAGTTCAACCTCCGATGACAGAAAGTGAGATGACCTCCCTTTTTATACAATCTCAAAAAGATGCAACATATTATGAAAAGATGATAAGCGTGGTAGGACAAAAGTTCTTTGAAGTTGTAAGGATGGGAGAATTCATTGAAGAAGGTATTAAAACTGGGAGAATCACTAATTTGGCAGCCTTGCAAGCAACAAGTAAAGCAATTCAGTCAGATTCAATTGGAGGAGCCTTTAAGAAGAAGAAGGACGGAGTGTCCGCTGTCATGACCATCCAGGAACGTAGGCCAAACCAAATGTTAACATACCAAAACCCTTTACCCCAACCTTCATACCATAGTCAGTATACCCAAGTCCCTCAGCCATATTACCAGCCTTCTGTCGCCCCTTATCCAATTTACACCACTCAGCCAATATATTATCCATCCAGAGCGCCTACTTATCCAAATCCCTCACAATACCGACCTACATACCCACCTCAATCCCATTATCAAACACAAATTCGCCTATAAAATCCACCAAGGCCCCGCCTAAACTTTGAAAGAAGACCACCCAAAACCTATACACCTTTAGCCGAACCTTTATCCCAACTATATGAAAGGTTGAGAACCGCAGGGATACTCCAACCAATCCAAGCACGCATTCCCAACCCCCTTCCCGGATGGTATGATGACACTAAGCATTGCGTCTATCACTCTGGAGCTGCTGGACATGACACTGAAAACTGTCTTACTCTCAAGGACAAGATTGAGGCATTAATCAAAGAAGGAGTTATTCAAATCAGAGGTGCTGCCCCAAATGTAAATAACAATCCTCTTCCAAATCATGAGAATGTGAACATGATCCCCATTGATGAAGAATGCAATTTGGAAGGGACTATTTTGCCAATCAAAGAAGAGAAGAATGTCATGGCAGCAGCCTTTATTGCTCCCATTATCACAATCCAGGCGCGAGCGCCATTTGAAGTGGAAGTTTTAGTTCCTAAACCTAAGATTACGATTTTGGTTGCTCAATCAACTCATTTTGATACTAAAGCAGTTCCCTGGAGTTACTCAACTGACACAAAGGACAAAGGGAAAGGAAAGGTAGTTGTAGAAGCTGCTGCTGCCGGAATGACAAGATCAGGGCGATGTTATGCCCCTGAAGGTGTGGCACGAATCGTACCGAATAAGGAAGTTAACCAAAAGAGGGTTGTGACAGAAGCTGAAATAGAGGATTTCTGGAGGAAAATTCCAACAAAAGAATATTCTGTTGTTGAACAGTTGAAGAAGACTCCCGCCCAAATTTCCTTGATGTCATTATTGATGAGTTCTGAAACTCACAGGAGCGCTTTGGTGAAAGTTCTAAGTGAAGCTTATGTTCCGGCCAATATCACAAGTGAGAATCTTTCATCCATGGTAGGGCAGGTTTTGGAAGCAAACAAAGTCTGTTTTCACAAAGAGGAATTACCATCTGAAGGTTTGGGACATAACAAAACGTTGAACATCACTGTTAGGTGTAGGGACAAGTTTGTTTCTAGAGTTCTGATTGACAATGGTTCAGCTGTTAACATATGTCCTTTCAATACCCTTCGAGCTTTGGGAATTAATATCGGGAAAATTCGTGAAAGTCATGTGAGGGTTAGAGGTTTTGATGGGACACAAAGGGGAGTCATTGGCGAAATTGATTTGCCACTACAAATTGGACCCGAGGAGTTCGTGGTAGAATTCCAAGTATTGGACATACCTGCTAGTTACAATTTATTGCTTGGGAGGCCTTGGATCCATATGGCTGGTGCAGTCCCTTCTACCCTGCACCAAAATTTGAAATTTGTTTGGAACCACCACGAGATTATTGTTCATGGAGAAGGTAGTAATTCCATGTATCCTGGTAATTCAATCCCTGTTGTTGAAAGTATGGAAGAACTGGATGGGTTTGTGTTCCATACTAAAGAGATTATGTGTGCCCATCAAACCGAAGGGGTAAAGTTGCCACGTGTGCTTATGATGGTGGCTTGGGAAATGTTGAAGAATGGTTTCATGCCTGGTCGAGGTCTTGGAGTGAACTTGGGTGGAATAGTGGAACCAATTCAATTGTCGGGCCAGAAATACACCTTTGGTTTAGGATACAAGCCTACTCCTGAAGAAGTCTCATTGGCCGATCTCAAAAGGAAAAGTGATATTTCATTGCCCCATCCCATTCCGCACTTGAATCAGTCATTTTCCAAGGCATATATTATAAAGGAATCAGAGGAAGACGCTGAAGACACCCTCGTGGAAGGACTCAAAAACTTATTTATGGAAGAAGTGGAATGCAACATGATCTTGGAGGATTGTACCGAGATTCCGACCATACAGGATGTGGAGCCTGGAGATGCTTTGAACAATTGGACTTATAACCCATCCCCGTTTCCTCGAAAATCTTGGTAGACGTTTGTATTAGAATTAATGAAATAACATGATTCAAAATTGAGGCCTGAATCATGTTTAAGAATCTTTAAATGTTTTGCCTCCACTTTTGAAATCTTAAATGCCACATCTAAGCCATATTTTCTGCTTTAAATTTCAAAATTTTGTACTTAATTATAAATTTTATTTATTTATTTTTACTCCCTTTCAGCGAGCAAATTAATGAATCTGCCAATACCGAGAATGTGACATGTAATGAAATGAGCAAACAAATCTCAAATACCGAGCAATCTTTTGTGGAATATGAAGAAGAGGTGCAACCTGAAGAGTTGACTGAAGATTTTGAACATTTTGAGAATAAAATAAAGCCAAATTTGGATGAAACTGAGACGGTAAATTTGTGAGATTCAGAACTAATGAAAGAAACAAGAATTAGCATCCATTTGACTCCGTCTCAAAGAAAGGAACTTATTGATCTTTTGGGACAATATATGGATGTATTTGCATGGTTTTATGATGATATGCCGGGTCTAAGCACAAACATTGTTTCACATAAGTTGCCGACTGATCCATCTTGTCCCCCAGTCAAGCAAAAGCCAAGGAAGATCAAGCCTGATCTGAGTTTAAAAGTTAAGGAAGAAGTTTCTAAGCAAATCGATGCCAACGTCATCCGAGTCACAAAGTATCCTACATGGTTAGCTAATATAGTGCCAGTGCCAAAGAAAGATGGAAAAATCATAGTATGTGTAGACTATCGAGACCTCAATAAGGCCAGTCCGAAAGATGATTTTCCACTTCCAAACATTCACATACTTATTGATAATTGTGCAAAGCATGAGTTGCAGTCATTTGTTGATTGCTTTGCAGGCTACCATCAGATTCTAATGGATGAAGAAGATGCTGATAAAACAGCATTCATCACACATTGGGGAGTGTATTGTTATCGAGTAATGCCTTTCGGACTTAAGAATGCAGGAGCAACATACATGAGAGCTATGACTACCATTTTTCATGACATGATCCATAAGGAGATTGAAGTCTATGTAGATGATGTCATTATCAAGTCACAAAAGAGCTCAAATCACCTCACAGATTTGAAGAAGTTCTTTGATAGGTTGAGGCGGTATAATCTGAAATTAAATCCTGCAAAGTGTGCATTTGGTGTCCCTGTTGGAAAGTTGTTGGGTTTCATTGTGAGTAGGAAGGGCATAGAATTGGATCCTTCAAAGATAAAGGCTATTCAAGACTTGCCCCCTCCAAAGAGTCGAAAGGATGTAATGAGTTTTCTTGGTCGACTAAATTACATTAGTCGATTCATTGCACAGTCGACTATAATTTGTGAACCGATCTTCAAGTTGTTGAGGAAAGATGCTGCCATTAAATGGACTGAAGATTATCAACAAGTTTTTGACAGAATCAAAGAGTACTTTTCTAGTCTTCCCGTCTTAGTGCCTCCAAAACCGGGGAGACCATTGCTACTATATATGTCAGTATCGGACAATGCATTTGGATGTGTGTTAGGACAATATGATGAAACTAGGAGGAAAGAACAAGCTATATACTACTTGAGCAAGAAATTCACGCCTTATGAAGCCCGATATACTTTATTGGAATGCACTTGTTGTGCCTTGACTTGGGTTGCACAAAAGTTAAGATATTACTTATGTGCGTATACCACTTTTCTCATCTCAAGGATGGATCCACTCAAATACATATTTCAGAAGCCTATGCCAACGGAGAAGTTGGCAAAATGGCAAATTTTACTAAGTGAATTTGATATTATTTATGTCACTTAGAAGGCCATCAAAGGACAAGCGCTTGCTGATCATCTTGCTGAAAACCATATGGATAAAGAGTACGAACCTCTTAGAACTTATTTCCTTGATGAAGAGGTGTTATTTATTGGAGAGGATATTTTAGAAGAATATCATGGGTGGAGGATGTTCTTTGATGGTGCTGCAAATTCTAAAGGAGTCGGTGCTGGGGCAGTGCTTGTCTCAGAATCAGGTCAACATTATCCAGTCTCAGCGAAATTCAAGTTTCTATGCACTAACAATATGGCGGAGTATAAAGCTTGTATTCTTGGACTCAGAATGGATGTGGATATGAATATACAAGAATTGTTGGTTATAGGTGGCTCAGACTTATTGATTCACCAGGAACAAGGTGAATGAAGCACCAAGAATGTGAAGATACTCCCCTATTTGCAATGTGTGAAGGAAATATGCAAGAAATTTATCAAGATAGAGTTCTGGCATATTCCTAGAGCTCAAAATGAGTTCGCAGATGCCTTGGCAACCATGTCTTCTATGATTCAACATCCAGACAAGAATTACATAGATCCAATCAAAATCAACGTGCAGGATCAACCAGCCTATTGTTTCCATGTGGATGAAGAAATGGATGGAGAACCATGGTACTATGATATTGTGAGGTATCTCAAAGAAGGAGATTATCCAGAAGGCATAAGCAATATTCAAAAGAGAACACTGCGGAGGCTTGCAAATCACTTTTTCTTAAGTGGAGAAATCCTTTATAGGAGGACTCCAGATTTAGGTTTATTAAGGTGTGTTGACTCCCAAGAGGCGAGCAAGTTGATTGAAGAAATACATGGGGGTACTTGCGGCCCACATATGAATGGTTTTACTTTGGCAAAGAAGATTGTGCGGGCTGGATATTTCTGGATGACTATGGAAACAGACTGCATTCGCTTTGTGAGGAAATGTCATCAATGTCAGATTCATGGTGATTTGATCCGAGTTCCATCGAATGAACTCAATGTGATGAGTTTTCCTTGGCCGTTCGTAGCCTGGGGCATGGATGTCATCGGTCCTATTGAGCCAGCCGCGTCAAATGGACACAGGTTCATTTTGGTAGCTATCGATTGCTTCACAAAATGGGTAGAAGCATCTTCACATAAGTCTGTGACAAAGAAGGTGGTGACAGATTTTGTTCGCAATAACATAGTTTGTAGATTTGGCATCCCCTATTCGATTATAACAGATAATGGGGCTAATCTCAATAGCGGTTTGATGCATGAGATATGTGATAAGTTCAAAATCATTCATCGCAATTCTACTCCTTATCGACCACAGATGAATGGAGCAGTTGAGGCTGCCAACAAGAATATCAAAAGAATATTGCGGAAGATGATTGATAATTATAAGCATTGGCATGAAAATTTGTCGTTTGCCCTCCTCGGCTATCGCACCACGATTAGGACTTCGACTGGGGCAACACCTTATCTTTTGGTTTATGGAACAGAAGCAGTATTACCAATGGAAGTTGAGATACCATCCTTGAGGATAATCCAAGAAGCTGAGTTGAGTGATGCCAAATGGATACAAAGTCGATATGAACAGTTGATGCTCATTGATGAAAAGAGAATGAATGCAGTTTGTCACGGACAACTTTATCAACATAGGATGGCCAAAGCTTTCAATAAAAAGGTAAGACTGAGACAGTTCAGGCCGGGACAATTGGTGTTAAAACGGATATTCCCGCACCAAGAAGAAGTTAAGGGGAAGTTTGCGCCTAATTGGCATGGGCCTTATGTGGTTCACAGAGTGTTGACTGGAGGAGCGGTGATTCTAGCAGAAATGGACGGAAAGATATGGCCGAAAGCCATCAATTCAGATGCGATTAAGAAATACTATGTCTAGGAGCCTTTATATTGTTTTCATGTAATATTTCATGTAATATTGAAGAAATACGTTCCGACCTGATTCCCTTGGCGGGATACGTAGGAAACCCATATCGGGTCTGGTCACTTAGAAGAAATTATAAAGAAGATCTCATTGTTATGTACTATGAACTATGCCTGGCCTGATTCCCTTGGTGGGATACGTAGGCGGCCTGTATCGGCTTCGGTCACATTATGAGAAAATTTTCATTTCCCTCCTTCTTATTATTATTTCGTATATGATAATTACGTATAGTCTAGTTCATGTTGGATACATAGGCAACCAATAAAGGACTCGGCCCCTTTGTTTCAATTCTCAAGGAATGTATTCACGAATTACGTATGGTTTGGTCTTTTCGTTATCATGATGAAATATCATTATCTCTCTTTATCAAAACTGGGACAGTTTTGCGGGCAACATTACAAGAAGACATCAAGAAAATTGAAGAGTATGTGGGAAATAGAATAATCAGGTTGAAGAAAGACTCTAGAAAAATGACGTTTGCTTCGTTTCACGACATGTCGCAATCTAAAATTTTGCAGAAATTCTTTACTATTATATATATATATATATATATATATATAATTTATCTTATTATTTTTAATATGAACCTTTCCACCAAATATTTTCCTGTTATTTATTAGCCAAGATTTAGAATAGATGAGGATTGCAAGTCCAAACTAAGTTGAAGAAAGAAGGAGTATGAAGAGCCAAAGCTTCAAAGTCAATGCGAATCAATCTCCCAAAAACTCATAATTTTTCTTTAAATGCAGGCTTGCCAGAATTATCGGCCAACAAAGGGGTCAACATATTCATAGCCTCGAAAGGATCATGCTGAATGGTTTGAATTACTTATAAATTTATGTTTTAAATCAAGCTTCTCGAAAATTCCAAATATCTTGATTTCACAAATATTTTCAGTTGTACTACCTATGATATTAAAATGCCCCGCATAAATATTCTCAAATGCACTCCACAAATACTTTCAAATAATTTTAAATGCAATACGCTATACAAATGCTTTCAGATATCTTCGAACACATCGCACAAATGTCTTAAAATCTTTTAAAATGCATTGCATAAATACTTTTAAATATTATCAAATGCACTGCATTAATGCTTCCAAATATTGTTAAATGCACTGCACTAATGCTTTCTAATATATTCAAATGCACCGCGCTAATGCTTTCTTATATATTCAAATGCACGGCACAAATGCTTTCTAATACATTCAAATGCACTGCACAAATATTTCATTATATATTCAAATGCACTACACAAATGTTTTCTTATATATTCAAATGCACTGCATAAATGCTTTTCAATATATTCAAATGCACCACGCTAATGCTTTTTTATATTATTCAAATGCACTGCACAGATATTTTCTAATATATTCAAACGTACTGCACAAATGCTTTCAAACATCATCAAATGCACTGCACAAATACTTTATTATATATTCAAATGCACTGCATAAATACTTTCTTATATATTCAAATGAACCGCACTAATGCTTTCTTATATATTCAAATACACCACACAAATACTTCTTATATATTCAAATGCACCGCACTAATGCTTTCTTATATATTCAAACGCACTGCACAAATGCTCTCAAATATTATCAAATGCACTGTACTAATGCTTTTCGATGTATTCAAATGTTTTATTGCGCTCCACGTGGCTCTTAATTGTTTTTTTACTGCTTTGCACAAATGCTTTAAATACAATTGCATAAAACGCTTGCAAAAGTTGATATATTTGCAAAGACGTCATTTTCATTAATCATTGACTTGAGAAGTTGCAATCTTCATAAATTATTTGGGTTAAGGCCTCATTTCATTAATCATTGCTGAAAGGCATCATTCTCATGAATCATCGGCTAACCCTATTTTCATAAGCTTTATTTAATCATTACGGTTTGCAAGGCCGCATTTTATATACTCGCACCCTAGAGGTGTCATTCCCATAAGCTTATTGCATATTGCTTTATATTTAATATTTACTAATTGTCTTATCAAGTTTAAGTTTTGCAGAAACCGCAGCATAACGTGAAATTGTTTCTAAGTAGTGAACGGGGGATGTTTGTTGGAAAGTCAAACTCACCAACAATGGTCATGAATCTACTCTCGACCTCTACTCAACCTACTTTCATAATTCAGGTTTTAAAATCTAGTCTTGCCATTATTCGTTATTGGGATGATTTCTTTGGGGTTAGGCTTTACTTCGTTCTTCCCAATATTCTTGCCCCTTGTCGAGTCCAGGTTTATAATTCCATTTTTATCTCTTTATATTGTCAATACGCTCCCTTTTGCTTCACTTCATTTTTTTTAAATAACTCTTCACTTGTTCAATCTTATTCTTCTCTGTGACCACCTCTGTCAATACTTTCTCATTCACTAATACTGGCACAATTTTATAAATGATGGCATTTACAATTCGCTCCACCCTATTCTGGCATAACTTCAAAGTTGTACTTGGCTTGAATCCCGAAGGATTCGAGACTTGTTGGTAACTCAAAAACAAAATTCATCCATAATTTTTAACAATTTTTTTCTTATCTTCGTATTTTCATAAACTTCATTTCAACGTTGATGGCCGGGACAAAATTGGCTATTATGTCAACTTATTTACCCAAAAACTCTTTCATCGTCTTCGGTCAAAGAGGGACAGCTGTTGACACCCAATTTTTACCCTCTACAACGTAATTTTTACAAAAAATAATAATACAATAATAATAAAATATATATATAAAATTAAATAATAATAATAATAATAATGATAATAATAAGAAGAATAAAACGAAATATACATATATGGTATCATCATTTTAAATTAATTTCTCTCTATATATATAGCTATATATATATATATATATAAAAAAAAAAAAATCTTGAATATAATATATTTTATTATTTATTCAAAAAATTATCTCAAAAGATTTTTATTTTTAAAATAAATAGCTCTGTTAATTAGTTTGATTTAATTAATAGACTCATATTTCAAGTTAATTTATTTAAACTGAAGTTAATTATTTACTTTGTCAAAAATGAGAGGTTTGTTAATTAATTAATGCATACTCATCTTATTTTAATTCTAGAATTCTTCAATTTTAATTAAATTAAAATAATTGGCTTTTATAAAACCATGCATATTTTCAAGTGTATTTTAAATAATTTGTCATCTTCATAACATATGCACTTTTTTGTTATATAGTTATTATCTCTTAGTAATATTTAAATTTGACTTATAAAAAAAGAAAATTATTATTTACCATAATTAATTATTTCGTAAATTAATAATTAGTTACAATGAGGTTAATCATTTTACTTTTGTTACAATTAAGAAGATCGTAAATTAATTCGTCTAATTTGATAACCAATTTCACTAATTAATTTTACGTTTTCATTTCTTCCCCTAAATAACACATAATTAATTTTATATTAATAACTTTTTAATTCTTCCATTAATACTACAACATGCAAATAATATATATAAACCTTCCCCCAATTTTCACATCATATTCTATCTATACACTACGCATAAACTAATTTACACATTACTATACTAAAATCATTAAATAGTTTCTTAAATTTCTACACTTTATAAATTTACTTTTATTTTTTCAAATAAAAAATACACCCCACACATGCCACCCATATTCCAACACTATTACTATACTAATATATATGTCCCTTTCTATAAAACAATAATATATATATATAAAATAAAATAAAATAACAATATGTTCATACCTAAATATTATATATAATAAATATTGTATGTACAGTACTGCATGGAGAGTTGTAGACATTCGTATTGGACCATTCAAAGTGGGCACTTTCCGCAAGATAAATGATTCCCGGCTCATGTGTGTTAATATATATATACGCATATATTCATCTACTATATCCCAAATAATATTATATTAACATAATCATTACATTCATTTGTTATACTAAAATATAAAATATAAGCCTATGCATGCATCTATCTAATTCCTAAACACTATCACCAACGGCCCTAAACTAACCAGCATTCTACATTTTCCCTTATAACATCACAAGAATATATATACACCATTTCCAACATTATATAACACCTAGCAACAGCACATGCCTATCACCTTTGCCCCCAAAATCCTAAAATTTTCCTACTTTATTCCAATACTCTATGCGCATGCATTCTCCCCACATACTGTTAATAATTTATCATAACCCTTCCCCTATCCTATCTAATAATAATAACATAAAAATAAAAAATAAAAAAAATAAAAAACGAAAAGTGTGTCCCCTCTCCCTTTTTAGAAATATATATATATATATATATATATATGTGTGTGTGTGTGTGTGTATATTATTAATTAACTATTCCATCAGCCTTTGTCCCCTCTCCTTGACCCACGCATGCCGACGCCACCTCCAATTTGCCTTCTCAAAAAATGTATATTATTTATTTATTTCCATGCGCGTGCCCCTATATTCCCCTATAATAATTTTTTTTTCAATCTGCCATCCTTACATTTATATATATATATATATATATATATATATATATAACATCCACCATTCTGGTTTTTTGAGCAGAAATAGACAGGGTACTCATTCTAAATTCAAAAAAAAAATGGACAGAACGGGAAAGAGGACTTACACAAACGCGAACTAGCAAAAAAGAGGAGGAACACAGACAGAATAGGGAAGAACACTAAAAGAAAATCTTACACTCTCATTTTAAGTATATTCTTGTAAAAGAAGTTTTTGAATTTTCTCTCAATTTGAACTCGATTTTACTTGAAAAACGAGGGTATATTCGTGACCAAAGCATTTCCGTTCACTGCCCAGCAATAGGTAATATTTACTCCGTTCTTCTTTTATTTTTCATTGTTATTATCATAAAAGGTTATCCTAAATTATTATCTTGCTAATTTCGTCATTATTTTCTTGTTTGCATGAACACTCCTGGAGCAAAAATGGAGTCTTGATCTGAGACTTGATATAGTCATCATACCCTCACATGGAGTCGATATCCTAGATCTTTTGAATAGCAAACAAATAAGATGACCATATTCAGCGTCAATCCCGACTGTTTATATTTCCCACATTTATTATTGCTGTTATTATTCTTATTATCATTATTATTAGTGTTTTTATTTTCTGTCGTTATTATTATATTTATTATTGTTTTTCATTATTATTATTAGTAGTAGTATGTAGTACTATTTTTATTTACTGTTTTATGGGGTACACCTTAGTACTATATATATATATTAGTAGTAGTAGTAGTATGTAGTACTAATTTTTTTCTTTTTTTATTTGTTATTAGTATCGTTATTATCATTGCTATTTTCGTTATTAGTGTTATTATTAGCAATAGTGGTATTTTTACTTACTATTATCATTATTATATGTATTATTATTTTCGTTATTAATATTATTAGTAGTACTATTATTATTATTATTATCATTTTCGTCATTATTATTAATAGCTATTTTTTTACTATTATTATTATTTCATTAATATTATTATCATCATTTTCATTACTATTATTATTATTATTATTATTATTATTTTCATCATTATTATTAGTAGTAGTAGCAATTTTTTTTTATTTTACTATTATTGCTATCATTATTAGTATTTTTGTTATTATTATTACTATTATCATTATTAGTATAGTTATCATTATTAATATCATCATCATTATCATTATCATTATTATTATTATCATTATTTACTGTTATTATCATTATTATTATTTTTATTATTATCATTATTATTATATTTGTCAATATTTTATTTATTATTATTATTATTATCATTATTATTATTATACTATTATCGTTATTATTTTATTATTACTATATGTTATTATTATTTGTTATTAACGTTATTATTTATTATGCTTATTGTTATTTTTTTTATTATTATTATTATTTCTATTGTTATTATTATTTATTTATTATTACTCGTATTATTGCTATTATATTTACCGTTATCATATTATTATTATTATTATTATTATTATTATTATTATTATTATTATTATTATTATTATTATTATTATTATTATTATTACTGTTGTTGTTATCACTATTTATCATCATTATTATCACCGTTATTATTATTATTCCTATTACTATTATTATTACTATTCTTCTTATTATTATCATTATTATTATTAGTTTTTTTTGTTGTTATTATTATTATTACTATTACTACTACTATTATTAGTACTATTATTGCAATTACATGTTAAACTTGCATATATATTATTTGAATATGTTCTCACTTTCAAATGCAATAACTAACATTATATATATTGTTTAGATTTGGGTATCTCTAATTAAATAGGTCATTATAATAGCAACTTTTCATTTATGTATATATAAAAAAAAGGGACCAATATTTTTAGGCTAAGCTACTAGTAACATTTTTTTTACCTATTTTCATGCAATAAGCAATCTTCGTCTACTAATTTTAAGTTCAAAAAAAATAATCTTTTTCCATATAATTACTAAGCTTCATTTTTCAAAACTTTTGAGCAACATTTTAGTTTTAATCATTTAATCTAAGTTTGGCCGGTAATCGTTTTTAACGAATTTTAAAGGATGCCTAACCCCTTCCCTTTAGGATAACTAGAACTCTTACCTAGAATCTCATAAGTTAAGTAGACCACTAATCGGAGATCATTTTTAGCATTAAATTTGTTAATTATTTAGGTATCCTAATTTAGCTTAAAATAATTAGGTGACGACTCCTTAAAATTAAATAATTTAGGAATCATCAATATATTGTACACCGTTTGACCTTGAGTTAAAATGGGGTATAACAAATAGTGTGGTGGAAAGGAAGCACAGGACTATATTGGACATGGCAAGAGCCTTAAGGTTCCAGGCATCTGTACCTTTATAGTTTTGGGGAGAATGTGTTACCACTGCAGTCTATATTCTCAATAGACTCCTATCCAAACTCCTGTCCTATAAGTCTCCCTTTGAGCTACTGTATCAACATCCTCCCTCCCTCTCTCATATCAGAATCTTTGGTTGTCTGTGTTGTGCCACCTGTCCAACTATCCAAGATAAATTCTCTCCTAGAGCCATACCTGCTATTCTAATGGGCTACTCTATATCACAAAAAGGGTACCTCTTATATGATTTGCATTCTAAATCCTTCTTTGTTAACAGGCATGTTATGTTCAAAGAGGACTTGTTCCCTTTCAGCAACTTTCACACCTCATCCAATCCCATATTCCCAGTCTTAACCCGCATTCCACCTGCTGATCCACCTACTTCAAGTGTCCCTACTACACTCTCCAGTCTACATGCACCTGTATTCCCTTCCTCTCCTCCTACTCCTAACTCTCCCTTTATGTCATCTGTTGTTCCCTCACCTCCTGCAGCAGTTCCTGTCCTTCCAGGAGGTCTTCTAGACCAACCAAACCACCTCTATGGCTTTAGAACTTTGTCATTCAGCCTAAAAGCCACTCTTGTGTATATCCAATGTCTAACTTTGTTACCTACAACCACCTTTATCCCTCCTATAACTCTTGTCTTAAGGCTTATTTAGCCATCTCAGAGCCTTCCTCTTATAAAGAGGCTGCTCTTGATCCTTAGTGGATTTAAGCAATGCAGCTGGAAATAGATTCCTTGGTGGACAACAAGATTTGGAGTCTGGTAGACCACCTGGTAAGAAGCCTATTAGTTACAGATGGATCTACAAGGTCAAGTATAAGTCTACAGGGAAAGTGGAGAAGTACAAGGCCAGATTAGTAGCTAAAGGCTATAGTCAACAGGAGGGCCTGGATTATGGTGAGACTTTCAGCCCTATGGCTAAGATGGTGACTGTGAGGTCTATAGTTGCTCTTGCTTCTTCTAAATGTTGGATTATTCATCAGATGGATGTTCACAATGCATTTCTCAATGGTGATTTTTTATAAGATATTTACATGACCATTCCTCCTGGGTTTGCTAGACAGGGGGAGAGTTCTAAAGTATGCAAACTTCACAAGTCTTTATATGGGCTCAAACAAGCACCAAGACAGTGGAAGTTTAACTAACACAGTCCTTAATTCAGTTGGAATTTCAGCAAAGCCATTATGACTACTCACTCTTCACTAGACATGATGAGGATGATATACTCATTGTGTTGGTCTATGTAGATGACCTTCTGATTATTGGTAGTAATTAGTCCATCATCAGTGACACAAGGAAAGATTTACAAAAAAAATTCAAAATAAAGGATTTGGGAGAGCTCAAGTTCTTCCTAGGTATTGAATGTGCTAGATCAAGCAAAGGGATTCATATGTCTCAAAGGAAGTATGCTCTTGAATTGATAGCTGAATGTGGCCTAGGGGGGAGCTAAACCTGCAGGAACTCCATTAGAACAGAATCAGAAGTTTACCTCTGTGCACTATGATCAGTGCATTAAAAGTAATGAGGGACATAAAGATCATAAGCTGCAGGATCCTAGCAGATATCAAAGACTAGTAGGAAGACTTCTATACTTGACCATGACTAGGCCTGATTTAGCTTTCTCAGTTCAGGTCCTAAGTATATGCACTGTCCTAAAGAGTCTCACATGGAAGCAGCATTGAGAGTGGTTAGATATGTAAAAGAAGCTCCTGGACTTGGATTGTTGATGCCTGTAGAAGACACTAACAAACTTTTTGCCTACTGTGACTCAGATTGGGGTGGATGCCTAGAGACAAATCTGTAACTGGCTACTTAGTTAAGTTTGATGGAGCCTTAATATCCTGGAAATCAAAGAACCAAGAGACTGCCTCCAGAAGCTCAGCTGAAGCTGAGTTCAGAAGCATGACCAACTATGCAGTTGAAGTTACATGGTTAGCAGGGTTGTTTGAAGAACTTGGGGTACACATTGAGCTACCTATAACCATGGTGTGTGAAAGCAAAGCAGCAATTCAGATTGCAATAATCATATCTTTCATGAAAGGACCAAACATATAGATATTGATTGTCACTTTGTAAGAGAGAAAATCAATCAAGGAATGTTGAAGACAGAATTCACACACACCAAGGATCAACTAGCTGACTTGCTCACAAAGAGTCTTGGCAAGACACAACACCAGCTGCTGCTGAATGAGCTTGGAGTTATGAACTTGTTCAAACCATGAGCTTGAAGGGAAGTGTTAACCATGGGGTAGTTAACAAGTACCATGGTTGAGTAAGGTTGTTAGAGGTTGTTAGAGTTAGTTAGAGGTTGTTAAGATTAGAAACTAACTACAAAGTGATCTATAAATACATCACATACACACTCATGTAGATTTGATTGGAAAAAATATGATTCTACACAATGTAGCTATTGCTTCCTCTTCTTCTCTAATTCTACTGCTTTTGTCTCATTTGTCTCTCTTCAGTTTCTTCTTCTCTGCTTCTTTGCTTTCAGTTCCTCTCTCAACTGATTCTTCTCAAGTGTTGTGATGTTATACAAAACTCCACTACTGGAGTTATCAATTATAGCGATTTTTTATAGTAATCAAATAATTATAGAGATTTTTTGTCACTACAAGAAAACTGTGAAATACCTGGAGATTTTACTTTTCCTGTGAATTTTTATGGGACAATATGAAATTTCTAAATTCTACTATATTTTACTCGTGAAAACTATTTTCTCAAGAAAATCTGCAGGTAAATTTGGTGCCATTTTGCACAAAATATTACCTAGGGAATTATGTGGGAATTTAGTCCGTAGAAATCATTTTCATAGGTAAATCCGCAAGTAAATGAGTAAAATAAATTTTTTTAGTAATTTTTAGAAAAATCCCCAGGTAAAGCTACATGTGAATTTAGCTAGGATAGTTATATGGGGATTTACTTGGGATTATCGTACCAGGAAATTTACCTGAGGATTACATTACTTGAAAAATTACTTGGGATCTTTTTTTGCGGATTTAGCTAGGAGTTTCTTCTTGGGGATTTATCTGAGAATTTTATTAAATGGGGAATTACTTCAGGATCTTTTTTGCTGCAAATTTAGCTTAAAAAAATTCTTGGGAATTTACCTGAAAATTTTATTACCTGAAAATATACTTGAGAATTTTGATTCTAGAGATTTAACTTAGTATATAATTTTAGAGAATTTAATTTTTGATTTTTTACAAGAAAATTATTTGTAGATTTTGTTGTGCGGATTTAGAAATATTTTACAAACTTTCAAGGCTATTTCAAGAAATATTAATAGTTTCTCAAGATCTTGAAAAAGAGAAGATTTAAGCAACAATTTAGACATAATTTTTAATAACATTATTATTTGTTAAATTTATATAGGGTGAAAATTATTTATATTTTTAATTTTGATTTAAAAATCAAAATCCCTCCTCAACTTTGACTAATAGACGTTCTCCTTCTATGTCAATTAATTTTTTTTAATGCTTATAAATCCTATATTATCAAAAAAATTACTTCTTCAAAATAGTACTATATTATTTTTATTTAAGTCTTCTAAATTTTTTAGCTATAATAACAATATATTCCGTGTAATCCTACAAAGTGGAATCTGAAAAGGGTAGGGGTGCACCTACATTATAAAAGTAAATTTACCTATAAAAAATATATTACTTACAAGACAAAAAAAAGTATATAAGTATGAGGCTCGATAATGAAACAAATGAGCAAAATAATAAATTTTAATTTTATTAATAATAATCAAAACTCTAATATCTATTTACATAAGTGAAGGTAATATATAGTGATAACTTTATAAGCATATTTCAATGCAATGCAAAAAGTATTTAATAAAAAAATAGAGGTAGATTTTAAAATAACTTTAAAATATATTATGATCTATCTGTATTGTAAATAAAATTTTAATTTATAATTTAGATAATATTTCATAAATGACAATCACACTCGTTTATCCATATTAGCAATAGAGAATAACTAAGTGAAACATGAATACACGCACATACATATTAAATGCATGTATTATAAAAAGACATCGTTATACTTTATAACAACTTTATAAAAAGGATTATTATATTTAGAATATTAATCAATAAGCTTAAATAAAAAACAATAATAATATATAAAATTATTTAAACTGTTCTTAATATATCTAGGGGAGAAAATAAATATTATATATAATATTAAAAAAATACTATATAAATGGAGAATTAAAAATGATTAAGGGTAAAATAGATAGTGTATCGGATAGGGTGGAGAAAATTTATTATTTATGAAAATAAGAGAATGTTTGATTTTTAAAATAAAGTTTAAGGGATATAAATGATTTTTACCCATTTACTTATTGATAGATCAAGAATATTTATTAATTTAATTAAAGTTGGTTGTAGGTAAAATAAAAATTGTTTTTTTAACTGTTTGTAGAATTCTATTTCATACTAACCGTATTTCGTATTTTTTTCAAAGAACAAAAGAAAAATAATTAATTTTAATTTTACATTTTAATTTAGTGGATGAAAAACTTCCATAGTCTCCCAATACCACATCGGATACCGACAATAACATATTGGGTATTATATAGAGCTTGAATGTTATTTATCTTTTTTCTCTTACATTTTCACCCTTTTCTCCATTTAAAATTTTAAAAATAGAAACTTTTCTCCATTTAAAATTTTAAAAATAAAAACAAAAAAAATAAATATATTTTCCGAAAAATTGTGCCTCTAAACGGTGGTTCTCAGTTTTATAATAATATAGATAGATAGATTATACAATGAACCAAATCTTTTTTTAAACAAACCTTTGGCTTCTGCTTTTCAAAAGAAAAAATGTTAAACTTCAAGCATTCAAACCAACTCTGCCCAATATACCCATACTCTTCAGCCCTAGATTCCCAACCTCAAGATTTTATCTCCCTTCATCTAAAAATTTTAAGGAGTGCATTCTTCTGGAAAAAAAACTGGAAAAATAAGTAGTTTTTGAGTTTGTTTTTAATATCTTTTTGATTTTGTTTGTTTAGATAGTAAGCCTCGAACTATTGGATCAAGGCCACTGATAATGAGCTGATTGTAAGCTTTTTTCCCCCTCTTTGTTAGTAAAACTTATATGTTATTATGTAGTTTAATTTTTAAATTATCAATTAGTACTTTTTAGTTTTCCTACTGATAACTCCATCAAAGGAGTTAGAGCAAGCATGCAAGATGCTAGATGAAGAAGATGAAGAAGAACATACAGAGAAATAGAGAGTTATAGAGAGAAGAGAGAGCAGAGAGTTTTAGAGGGAGAAAAATATCTTTGTAAAGTGAAGTGTATGTGTATTCATTAGTACATCTCCTTTTATATATACATCCACATTGTATATGTACTGTATTTATACCTTTATACAAGTTGACTCTTAACTACATTTTTTAACTACCATAACAACCTGCTAACAAACTCTTAACTACTTTTACCAACTTATAACAATATTATAACCACTCTTCAACCTTGGTAGCTTGCAAGGTTAACACTCCTCCTCAAGCTTAAGGTTTGAAGAGGTTCATAACTCCAAGCTGATTTAGTAACTGTTGATGTTGAGCTTTCCCTAGACTCTTGGTAAGTATATCTGCTAGCTGGTCTTTTGTATGTATAAACTTGGTCTTCAGCAATCCTTGACAGATTCTTTCCCTTACAAAATGACAATCTATGTCAATATGTTTGGTTCTCTCATGAAAGATGGGATTTGCAGCAATTTGAATAGCAGCCTTGCTATCACAGATCATGTTAACAGGTAGTTCAATCTGGACTCCTAGCTCTTTAAACAAACTTACCAGCCAGGTGACTTCAGCTGCACAGTTGGTCATACTTCTAAACTCAGCCTCTGCTGAGCTTCTTGATACTGTCTCTTGTTTCTTTGATTTCCAGGAAATTAATGATCCACCAAACTTTACTAGATATCCAGTGACAGATCTTCTTGTTTCCAGGCAGGCACCCCAGTCAGAACCACAATAGGCAGTCAAAGTATTTGTACTTTGAGATGGCATTAACAGCCCAAGGCCTGGAGCTTCCTTGAGGTACCTGACAATTCTCAGTGCAGACTCCATATGTGACTCCTTGGGATTGTGCATATATTGACTCAACACCTGGACTGGGAAAGATATATCAGGTCTAGTCATAGTGAGATATAAGAGTCTTCCCACAAGTCTCTGGTACCTTTCAGGGTGCTGCAGTTGTTTATCATCAATTGTGCCTTCATGTGACAGGAGTTCATCATATTTCACTGATGTCAGCTTCTTGTTTTGTTCTAATGGTGTTCCTGCAGGTTTAGCTCCTCCTAGCCCACATTCAGCAATCAGTTCCAGTGCATATTTTCTCTGAGACATGTGAATTCCTTGACTGGATCTAGCACATTCAATGCCTAGAAAGAACTTCAACTCACCTAAGTCTTTCATTTTGAATTGCTTTTGTAGACCCTTTTTGTGTCCTCTACTAGACCAGTGTTGCTACCTGTAATCAGTAAGTCATCCACATATACCAGTACAATAAGTATATCACTGTCAACTTGCCTGGTAAACAAGGAGTAGTCATAGTAGCTTTGATGAAATCCCAGCTTCAGTAAGGCCTTAGTCAGCTTCAAGTTCCACTGCCTGGGAGCTTGTTTGAGTCCATACAAGGACTTGTGGAGTTTGCAGACCTTGGTAGTAGACTCCCCCTGTCTAGCAAACCCATCAGGGATGGTCATATAGACCTCTTCCAGCAGGTCCCTATTGAGAAATGCATTGTGAACATCCATTTGGTGAATAAACCATCCTCTAGATGCAGCAAGGGCCACAACAGCTCTGACAGTAACCATTTTGGCAACAGGACTGAAGGTTTCACTGTAGTCTAGGCCTTCTTGTTGGTTGAAACCTTTGGCCACCAGTCTAGCTTTCAGCCTTTCAACCTCACCTGTGGATTTATACTTGATTTTGTACACCCATTTACATCCAATAGGTCTCTTGCCAGGGGGTAGATCAACCAGAGACCAGGTATGATTAGCCTCCAAAGCATCAATCTCCAACTGCATTGCCTGAACCTATTGAGGATCAAGAGAGGCAGTTTTATAGGATGTAGGTTCAGTGATGGCTGAGTAAGAAGCTAGACAAGAGTTGTAAGCAGGGGAGACATGAGAGTAGGATATATGTGCTGTAATAGGATAGGAACAAGTGTTGCCTGTAGAGGTGGTGATAAAGTCTTGAAGCCAAGATGGTGGCTTACTGGGTCTGGAGGATTTTCTGGGTGGAGTAGGAAGGGAAGGAGACTGAGAAGGTAGCTCAGGAGGTGATGCAGGAGATAGAGGAGATTGGATAGGCTCTGAGTGTGGCTGTGGAGGGAGGTAAGAGGTGTCTAGAAGTGTGAGGACTGGGAATAAAGGATTAGAGGAGACTTGGGCATCCTTGAAGGGAAAAATATCTTCTTTGAACACAGCATGTCTATTTACAAATAAGGATTTGGAGTGAAGGTCATACAGGAGGTACCCCTTTTTTGAAGAGGAGTATCCCATAAGAACAGTTGGTATGGCTCTAGGAGAAAATTTGTCATAAATGTGTGGGATTGTGGCATAGCAAAGACAGCCAAAGACTTTAATGTGGGCTAAGGAAGGAGGGTGTAAATGAAGCATTTCAAAAGGAGTTTTGAACTGAAGGAGCTTGGAAGGAATTCTGTTAAGAAGATAGACTGCAGTAGTGACACACTCACCCCAGAATTTCAGAGGGACATAGGATTGGAACCTTAGTGCCCTAGCTATCTCCAAGATAGTTCTATGCTTCCTCTCAGCAACACCATTTTGTTGAGGAGTATACACACAGGTGGTCTGATGAAGGATGCCAAGTGTAGACAGCATATTTTGGAAGGCAACACTCATAAACTCACATCTATTATCAGTTCTCAGAGTCTTCACAGTTGTAGAGAACAAGTTGTGAACCTGTGTGAAAAAATTTCTTAACACTACAATAGTGTCAGATTTAGAGGTTATAAGAAAAATCCAAGAAAACCTGAAGTAATCATCAACTACAGTCACAAAGTATTTATTTCTATCATGAGTGGGTACCTTGTAGGGGCCCCAAATATCACAATGAACAAGTTCAAACACAGTATTTGACACATGAGAGCTTAAAGGAAAAGGAAGTTTAGTTTGCTTAGCAAGTGGGCAAACTGTACAAGTAGAGTGTTCAGTGTCTAGTATCTCAATACTGGATGATTTCTTTATTATATCTACAGGAATGTGGCCTAGTCTTAGATGCCATAGAGAAGTTGTGGCAGGTCTGCTAGTTGGGATGACACTGCTACTTGTGGAGTTTGCAGGAGCTACACCCTTGAACTGAGTTGCACAACAATTGACTTGTGCATTTAAAGCATCTTCCTTCAGAATGTAAAGCCCTTGATCCTCTTTACCAATCCCCTTGACCTGACCACTGAAGAGATCCTGGAAAACACAGAAGTCAGGGAAGAAAGCTGCCATACATTTGAGTTCTTTGGTGAGCTGTGATACAGAAAGAAGATTACACTTAAAGTCAGGTACAAAGAGAACATTTCCAATGGATTGATTCCCAAGAATGTTTGTGCTACCAACATGTGAGACTGACACAACATTTCCAGTGGGCAACATTACTTGTCTCCTTTCAGATGATGATATAGTGTGAAGGTCATTTAGAAGTTTAGTCTTAGATGTCATATGATTTGTTGCTCCAGTATCAACTATCCAACTTTTATCTACATATTTTGAGACTAAAGCAGATAGAGCACTACCTGCTGTAGCTGCTTTAGCTGAGTGTTCTCCTCCATTCTCACCTTCTCTGGCCAGTATCTGCAAAATCTGATTGTACTAATCCTGTGTGAAGAAGGCTGCAGGTGAAGATGTGTCACCTGTGGAATTTTGATCTCTACATTGAGTAACCTCAGCTTGATTAGCATATGAGTTTGAATTAAATGGTTCCCTCTTCTTCTTTGACTTCCATCCAGCTGGATAGCCTTTCACTTTAAAACATTGTTCCTTAGAGTGTCCCCTGTAGCCACAGACCTCACACACAATATTTGACTTCTGGAACTTTTGTGGCTTGTATTGGTTGTCATAGTGACCTCTTCCTGGGTTGCCATCACCACCTGGTTGATGTCCAAAGTTGCCACTCTGATTAGTGCCATTTCCCCTATTTTTACTGAATAGAGCAGTGCTTTCAACCATTTTAGAAGTAACACTTTCATGACATGAACTTGCTAGGTTCCTTTGGCTTTCATGATCTACTATTAGTGAATAAGCTTTGTTTAGGTTGGGAATTGGACTTTGCATCAATATCTGACCTCTAGCAGTTGAATAGGACTCATTCAGTCCCATAAGAAACTCAAGCAGTCTCTGGTATTCAAAGTGTTCTTGGAACCTCTTTGATTCAGCACACGAACACCCAGGGCATGGCATGATAGAGTCAAACTCATTCCACAACCCTCTTAGATGTGTGTAGTATTCTGTAATGGTCATAGTTCCTTGAGTAAAACTATGAATTTCCTTGTGCAATTGAAACACATGCGCAACATTAATTTTGTCAAACCTTTCTTTCAGATCACTCCAGACCTTGTATGCATCACCGGCATAAACAATACTACTCAACAGTCCAGGTGTAACAGCATTCATTATCCAGGACAACACCACAGCATTACACTTTTCCCAGACATCAAACAACTCAGGCGCAAATTGAGACTTAGGAAACCTTCCATCAACAAAGCCTAATTTGCCTTTCCCTAACAATCCGATGCGCATAGATCTACTCCAAACCGCATAGTTTTCTGAACCTATGAGCTGAAGCGAGATTAGAGAACTACCTGGAGTATCATTCGGATGAAGATATAGAGGATGATTGTGTCCTACAGTTGGAGATTCAAAGCTGGTTGGACCAGCAGTTGCATGAGCTCCATTTAGGTTTGCATCACCCGTTTCCATAGATCCGGACGTAGTCTCAGCTGTGTACATATCTATTGACAGCTGAAGCCCTAGCTCACAGGTTGACTTCTTCTACTAGAGTCTAGACCGCCGATTGTAGTCTTCTTCTTCTACCCTACGACCTTTGTAGGCTCTGATACCATGATAACTCCATCAAAAGAGTTAGAGCAAGCATGCAAGATGCTAGATGAAGAAGATGAAGAAGACTAGAGGAAGAAGATGAAGAAGAACATATAGAGAAATAGAGAGTTATAGAGAGAAGAGAGAGCAGAGAGTTTTAGAGGGAGAAAAATATCTTTGTAAAGTGAAGTGTATGTGTATTCATCAGTACATCTCCTTTTATATATACATCCACATTGTATATGTACTATATTTATACCTTTATACAAGTTGACTCTTAACTACATTTTTTAACTACCATAACAACCTGCTAACAAACTCTTAACTACTTTTACCAACTTATAACAATATTATAACCACTCTTCAACCTTGGTAGCTTGCAAGGTTAACACCTACTTATTGTGTTTTTTGATATAAAATTCTCTGGTTGAAGTTCGGTGCTATCTCTGTTCTGATAGCATATGTTAGTGCAGCTCCATTTACAAATAAGTTGGTTTACCTTTATTCCTTCTTTGTTTCTCCTTCTTAATGCGTTCAGTGAATTTTATTCAGTTAAATACATCTTTTGAAGATTTCAATAACGTTTGGACAGAGGGCTCCGGGTATTTGCACTAATCCAAGGTTCACAAATGTTAAGAAAGCTATTTTAATAAAGAAGAATTCATATTTGATTAATTGACGGGCTATAAGGACAGACCCTTAGGTGAAGGGTGGTCCAGAGGTTAAAATTTTAGAGTACTTATTATGGATTTATATTTAAATTTGTACACTCTTAATACAATTAAAAAGAAAATTTACACATTCTTCATCGGATTTCTAGCTTCACCACTGCTAGATATGTTTGCCATCACGCTCGATATACTAAAGTACTTTGTCATGTAAGGCTCAACTATCCAAAGAAAGAAGGATACCAAAAAGAAAATGAAATAAAGAAGGTCTACATGTAATTTGAAGATTAAAGGGAACCAACATGACAAACAATTACAAATTTTTGTGCGATGAGATGATTGTATATATCTTGAAATCAAATGGCACAAGCAATTTTATTGTATATATCTTGAAATCAAATGGCATAAGCAACAGGATGGAACATATCATACATGATAGTACTTCCTGTTAGAATCAATATTGCTCAAACTGTTTCAAAACTTAGCCAGAGTCTTCTCATTAATCTTATAATAATTTTTGATACATTATGTACATACAAAGTGTAGCAAAAGTTCAGAATTAGTTGTCAATGTCTAAATCAAGGATACATTTAATTGATAGCAAACAAAACAGGTTGGTTAGCAATACTTGGAGAAACTTTATCTGTTTTTAGTGAACATATAAAACTCTCTTGTGCTCTTCATCAAAAAAAGAAATCTCTATTATGCTAAATAAACTATTTACTAATTTTGTAATCAAATTATTAATGAAAAAGGTAAATTATTGATCTTTTATGGTATTTTTGAATTTTAAGCTCTTATATGCATCAATTGAACATATCGATGGAAGATGGAAGCTATTCGGAACTTGGATGTGATGGCTAATGAAACGGTCTTTCTCAATTTCCTTAAAAAGTTCTGGCCTGGTCATGATTCATGAACCTAAGAAGGAGTTCTTCATCCCTACGAGCAAAGAGAAATATTGCATCTTTTCAACGCATGTTGTCCCCAATTCTAATAATGTGCATTACTGCATTGTTTTGGTTGAGTACTTTCATATGACATCTTGGACTTTTGTCATGTCTCGGGAATATGGTTATGTCACGCTCCGAGAGGGTACCCTAGACGTGGCCTGCACTCAGAAACCATCTCTAATTTCCGAGAGAACTATCTGGTCTCATTACTCATCTGTTCATCAGCAGAAGACTTAAGTGAAAACAAGAATACTTATGCGAGCTCTTCATTATCAACATCAAAGGAAAGAAATAATTCTTAGGAGAAGTAGTTTCAAAGAAAAACTACTCCAATTACATCATCAAACTCTGTCTACGAAGCCTCTAACACTATCAGACGGTGCCAATGACATGTCCATGCCTACCTCAAAGGAAACATAATACTCAACAATAATAAAAGGATAAAGAGTTCATCCGAATACAAGAAGGACTCACAAAATAGTTGAAAAGTAATGATCTTCAACGATGCGCCTGTTGAAGATCTCTAACACTTGTATCTGCATCATAAAATGATGCAGGTCGAATAATGTTAGTACATGAAATGTACGAGTATGTAAAATGGCGGGAAAGTAAGGACAGATATCAAGATACTCCTTGTTGACACCCAATTTTGGCTCTCCAGAACGTAAATTAGCTATCGAGTTTTTATAACTTTCGAACATTTTGAAATAATTAGATTTTATAAAAATAAATATATTTTCATGTTATTCTTAACTATTTTTATCTTTTTATATAATTTTAGTATAATATACACAATTCTATATAACTATATTTTTTATTACTATTTATGTGGTTATCCGAAAATCATCTCAAAAAGATTTTATTTTTAATTAAGTACAATGTTAATTAGGTTAGTTTAATTATAGTTTGTATTTTTAAAACTTTAAGTTTATAAATTAAAAAAAAAATCATTCTCCCACATCGAATATTCTTTTGGGATTTGGGGGTTTTGGAGCCTATAAAAGATTCATATTCTCATTAAGAAGAGGGAAGAAGATTGAGGTTTTTTAGTCATCCCAAAGTTAAAAATTTTCCTTATTTTGCTAGGATTTTAGACGCTTGTCCCCAGCCTAAAAATTGTGAAAATTTCTAGCTTTCAATCTATATTTTTCTTCAAAGAAAATAAGAGATTGAAGTTGAAATTTAGGCTAAGAACGGAGTTCTTATAACGTCGAACTCACGAAGGTTCGAGTCTAAATTTTCAATTTTTCTTTTTGTGGATTGGAGTTCCATCAAGCTCTTGGATGGTGGTGAGGTCGTCTTCCGCTCGTCGTCTTCAGTCTCACTACTCCAAAAGAGGTAAAATCTTTTCTTAGCTTTATTTTATTTAATTATTTCATGTTTTATATTTAATTGATTCGTAATCTTGTTTTTTTTAATTAGAATATATTAAGAATAATTAGATTAATGATAGAAATTTCCTATAGTTAACATGTGTTAGGATTAATAAGCTAGCATGTTTTAGGATTATTTTATGAAAGCTCTTAGTTTTGTTTATTATTTTTTCAAGTAGTTTTCTTTGACAATATAGATCTTCATATTTTTAATTTCTCCTTTTAACATGATTTAGATAACAAAAATATGCTTAAGTTATTATTTAGTTAGAATTTTCATGACCTAATTGATTTAATTCTTTCTTTAAAATTTGAATTAGTATAGCGTATATATTAATTCCATGTCATTTAGTTACTTGAATATATTTCTTCTTTTCTTTCCTTTCCTTTTCTCTGTCTATAGATCTATATATATAAATATAAATATATATATATATATATATATATATATATATATATATCTAGGATGCCCATTAATTTGATACCTTAAAATATCAATGATATATTCCTTGAATTAGCTTAAAATGAGTAGATGCTTATGTAATTTTATTTTGGTGCATGTGATATCCATTCGAGTCCATCTTTGGGCTCCATCTTTGGGCTCCATCCTTGCATATCGTTGAGTTTTGAGTCTCCCATCATCTTGCTCGAACTGCTGAAAAGTTGATACATGAAAAGAAAGCTAATATACATGGTTTGAATATTGATATTGGGTTGTATACACAGAAAACAAGTGGAAACCAGTTGGTTTGAATATTGATATTGGGTTGTATACACAGAAAAAAGTGGAAACCAGTGTTGTATACACTGATATATAGTATATATATAGTCTGATATACAAGAAAATAATATTATATACACTGATATGCAGTGTATATATAGTTTGATATGCAACAAATATAGGGAACAAACAGGTGGTATACAGTGTGTATACAGTTCGATATATAGAAATAATGTTGTATATACTATATACAATGTATATACAGTCCGGTATATAGTGTATATACAGCTGTGATATACAGTGAAATTGGGCTAAAAGCCCAAAATACAGATGACCCAATAGCTTAGTCGCGTACAGAAACTAAGTATCAGACCATATTTTCATGTGTTATTTATTGTTTATTTATATTGATTCGGGTTATAATAATTTGTTTACTTATGTTATTTATGCTTGCTTAGATATTAATTTTAATTTGTTTTAACTTAATTAAATTCCCCTAAAGATAAATCAATTCATGTTAATTTACTCTTTAAATGATTTTCTACCTTTATTTAATCATTTGATAAACTTTTATTTTTTTTATATATGTATATTATTTTCAATGTTTAAGTTTGATCATTTTTTAAAAAGTAATTTTAAAGTCTCCATTTCCTTTTAAATTAAATTTTTTAAAAGTTAGTCAAATAATTTTCAAATCGTCGAATAACCGCGCGTTAGAGGCCACTTTGAATGTTTAACACCTTCTCAAAGTGGAAATAAGAACCTCATATCTTTTTCTCTGAATTTTTAAGACTTAAATCTGTTTGGGTCTTTTAAATTAAGTTTTTCTTAATTTCTTTAAAAAATTAAGTGACAACTCTTCTTTTCTAAAATTGATTTTTTCTCTAAAAAGTTGAAATTAATTTTAAACCGTCTTTTTTCAACATAAAAGAAATGATGACTCTGCTGGGGATACTTAATTAGGTTCTGATCATTGGATTTGATTGTTTATTTGACTAACTATTTGGATTTGTAATAATTAGTAATTCTTGCTTTCCTTAATTGCGCAATTGTGTATTTAATTTATATATTAATCTATCATTTGCATTTTATGGCATCTTCCGATTGAATATACAGTATATTAAATAATAATTTTATGGAATCGCAGCTGGACTTTTTTATACTTGACCTTTTTTGGAGCGATCGATAATTTATTGATGCATCATGCGTCCAATGGTTGTCGTAAGTTCCATCCTTAGTTGTCCGCTTGGATTACAAGTCTTGCAAAAGTCACTCTTAGTCAACCTAGCGAAGAGCGTTACCAAAATTCTGATTTAGCGCATTGGCCTAAGATGATCTAGTACCCAAGGCGTATTGGGCCCATTAGAAAGACCACCTTGAGTCTAAAACGACCCTCGGCCTAAATGGACGATCATACCTATGTATTTAAATTTGAAGGTTGTATACGCCTTTTTGCAAATCATTATTCCTTGGGGTTGGGAGTTTATTTTAGTAACTTAGTCTAGTCAAAGAAGGATCTTCACAAGCTGTTACTTCATCCAAAAGGCGTTGGCGTTCGAAGATGTCAAGAAATCAAGAATGAAAGATTTTCCACGAAGCCTTAGTTTAGGGTTGTACCCCTGTGTGTGACCGATTATTTGTATTCCATTTTCCTATTATGTATCCTCATTCAGTTTATTCATAAAGCTTGTATAAATATAGTTTTTTTGGGCAATGGAATGTTTCAAATAACATTATACATTCTTCAAATCGTTAGGCCTATCCTTGGCGCAAAAAGGTCACATATCTATTTAGGATGCGCAATAACTGTTTATGTGCTATATGCTATGACCGTTTTTGTGAATATGTTGCTTCATTTAGAGACATGCTAGTCCACTATTTTTCAAATTTCTTATAGAGCTTCATAGGCATACATAATTATCAAGTCACTATCAAAAGTACGTCTAAATACTCCATGAGTCTTTAGTTTCTCAACAAAATTCGAACTTTACTCTCAAATCATAAACCTTGCTCTCTCATCTCGAAAAAAGGGTTGATGTTTCATTAAAAAATCAAGCTAATTGAATTACATAGGACCTAAATTCTCCTTTGTGATATACGTAGGCAGCCTTTCAAGGCTCGGTCCCTATCTTTCAAGTTTTTAGTTTTTCCTCATTCTTACAAAGAAATTGAAAGTTTTGTCTGCATAAAGCGTAAGAAATCTTAGATTCAATGCAAGTTAACCTTTTTCACACATGAATCCCAAAATTAAGTGGGCTATTTTTTGTCCGTTTAGTCTTTCTTCACCCATGGATTAGTTTATCTTCAAACAAAGCAATATTTATATATTTAGTTCTTTGTGTGATATTTTGCATTAATTATTTCAAACACGAACTAATACTTTGGCTTTTGAGTTATTCTTCTTTTTTAGGGAGAGACTGATTTGTGTCGGAATCAAACTTGCTTGCTTCTCAAAGATCAAGGGTTCAACCAAAATTGACTCTTTTTTCCTTTGTAGAGGCTGTTATCAAAGGACATCATGCGATAAATGATTGGATCTCAATTTTGAGAGGTCAACACCTACTCCCTAACTAAGCAATTTCCTTTGTACATAGGAGAGACGACATTATTTCAAGAGATGAAATCACGACAATCCCAGATCGACTACAACATTCAACCACAAACTTTAACCCTAATCTTTTTCAATTCTTTAATCTAAGAGAAATCATAACCCTTTCTCTTATGGATTTTGTAGGGATAAAGGGTTCATGGGAAATAACGATGACCTTGAATTTCACAAGACACCAATACACAGCTTGAAAGATAAATTGGGGGAGTCTTTGACTATGAAGTCTTACTCCTATATATATATTTTTACTTATTTTTTATAATGGCCCCGCTTTTACACTTTTCTCATATTTTTGCAGAAAAACCATCCCCGACAATAGTCGACCCAACAATAGTCGGGGATGATTATAATAATGTATGATTCTCGTAAATAGTTAAAAGAATTAAAGTCATAAGAGACAATCCCCAAAAAGAACACAACAACAAGTGATTCCTGCAGAAAATTGGAAGAACACACCAATGTATAGTCTCTGAGGAATATCTGAAAAATAATACAGCGATAGGTGTCCTCAACGATGGTTGAGAGGATACGAAATATATTGGTGCAAATAGGCAAAACACACTCCCCAACTGAAGATGTCAACGAGCACTAGACTTACGAGATGTCACTCGAAGTTTGTCTAAATCTTTAAATTATTTTATATATCATATCTGCAAAAACTACGCACACCTGATTCTAATCTCGGTGAGATACGTAGGCAGCCCTTATTGGGTTCGGTATTTTCTTTTTCAAAAAAAATAAAAAAATAAATTGTGTATATATTTTAAGAGTCATATCTTCTTGATTGGGATAAATACAGTTAGGGGCATGTGAAATATTCGGTATGATGAAAAGGATTGTCTTTGTGGTAGACCATAGCTTATGTTGGTATCTTTCATTTGTACTTTTGTGATACTTGAAAATTTCTTGCAGTCATTCAAGGTAAGAATAAAACCAACTTCATGTCTTCATATGCATTGTATGGTGAGCTTTAGATTAAAATTTAATTGCATCGCACTGTTGATCTAGAACTTGGCCTGAATGTTTGGTGAGGCGAAATTCTGAGTAATGTTTGGTTTGAGAAAGGATTGTAGGCCTTTTTTGACCCGATTGTGCATTTCAAAGCCTACTAAATAACATTAATTTCTAATTTTCCCCACTTTGAGCCTAAAGCCTTTTGTTTGGACAACCACATCTTAGCCATTTCCCTTCTGAGTGCTTACATGCACTATCTCTCTCTTGGACCAACCTTCTTGAGCGCACCAAAGAAGTGCATATTATGGAAGAAGATCCAACTTTGAAATTGTCAAAGACAAAAGATATAAAGTCTCTAAATTCAAGAAAGCAAAGACGATTCCCCCTCCCCAAAAAAAGGGTTGAAAGAAATAAAAAAAATACTTCTACAAGGTCGATGTAAGACAAAAAGAAAATACTCCAACAAAAGAGGAGAAACTTCAAAAGAAAGGGGTGAAAAGAGAAAAGGCTCAAAAAATAAAGACTCAAAAAGAAGTCGAAATCAAAGAAGGGAATAACAAAGAGGATTAAGTGCCAAAAGGCATATCAATCATCAAAAGCACAAATTTAGTGTAACGCTCAAGGAGAGATTAAGTCACTTTTTATCCCAAATAAATATCCTACTCGTCCCTAAGCCTACATTACAAGCCAATAACATATCCTACATGATTCATTCCAAATATTCTCACATTAGTGGAGACTTATATGCAGGCCAAGCATATGGTATGACAGTTGCATGCGTTGAACATTCTTGAGAGTGTGAGTGCACTTTGCAAAATGTCCTCAAATCAAACACTTCAGATATGTGCAAAATAAGACTTTCTTTATTGTGAGAGTACTTGAAACATGAGAATTAGTATAATTCAAAACATTTATTTGAAGAAAGATGAATAAATCTTGTCGATACCTACGTATGTTTGAGGTACCGCTTGAAGCTATAGGAATTACCTCGAAGTCAATCTCAATCATAAGAAAGGAAATGAGAAAAAAATCTATGCAATCCTAATTATCGGTACCAATTATAGTCAAGATTTGACTATCTCCTTACATTAAAAAAAACACAAGCACCCATGTTCTTTAATGCATTCTATAGCAACTTCGGGATGATTTCCTTTTAAAATTACATGTTTACTTTGAAATTGGATGATTTTCTCTAAATAATGTGACATTAGGCTAATCCCATCAGTGTGATGCTTATTTTACTTCTTTGGATCATCCATATCAAAATGGTGGCATATCTCGTATTTTTAAGCTGAAAATATTGTAAGGAATACATTTTTCCATTTTATTATGCTCATATTACACATGTGTCTACTGATGGTCTTCTCTTAGATTCTGCAGTATTCATCATCCACAAGATTGGAATTATATTTGACCTAATTCTTGCACCAACAGGATATGTAGGCGCCACAATGGCTCGGTCATGTTCCCCGTAAGATTTTTGTTTCTCCCTTAAAATGAAAATTGGACAGAATTTTTGAGAAGATCTCAAAAATTCACAAGAAGATACTATCTCCAGCAAGTCAAGATTGGAGATCATATTAGCATATGCAATTGGACATAATTTTTGAGAAGATCTCAAAAAATCTACAAAAATGTCAAAATTCTTTTTTTAGCAGCTCAAGATTTGTCAAGAGATCTAACTGGGACAGAGTTTTTGAGGAAGATCTCAAAAAATCCATCAAGAATTATCATAATTTCGAAATCAACTTCAAATGATCTCCAATATTGCTAGAATAGAGTGAACACAAATTCAAGATACGAGCCACCGATGCCTCGTATAAACTTCCATCAAAGATATGAGTCCTAACAAACATAAATTGTTCAAGAGAAAAAATGAAGAAACATGTGAAAGCATCGAGAGGATGACACTTTCACAATCATCGAACCATCCACCTTATTATAGCAGACAAACATCGAGCCATCTACCTTATTACAGTGGAAAATCATTCAACTCATCCAAGAGGATGACATTTGCATTTTCATTTGCTCAGAGGGCCATTTCATTTTCATTGAATTACCAAAAGGGTCATGCATCATTCAAATCATTCAAGAGGATGACATTGCATATTCATTGCCAAGAGGACCATTTCATTTTTATTGCATTACCAAGAGGGTCATACATCATTCAAATCATCCAAGAGGATGACATTGCATATTCATTGCCAAGAGGGTCATTCATATTACATTACCGGAAGTGGTAATATCATTCTTAAGAGGGTTATTCATATTATATTATAGGAAGTGATAATATCATTGCCAAGAGGGTCATTCATAATATATTATCGGAAGTGGTAATATTATTGTCAAGAGGGTCATTTCATTTTCATTGCATTACCAAGATGGTCATGCATCAATCAAATCATCCAAGAGGATAACATTGCATATTCATTGCCAAGAGGGCCATTTTATTTTTATTGCATTACCAAGAGGATCATCCATCATTCAAATCATCCAAGAGAATGACATTGCATATTCATTTCCAAGAGGGTCATTTCATTTTCATTGCATTACCAAGAGGGTCATGCATCATTCAAATCATTCAAGAGGATGACATTACATATTCATTGCTAAGAGGGTCATTCATATTATATTACCAGAAATGGTAATATTATTACCAAGAGGGTCATTCATATTATATTACCGAAAGTGGTAATATTATTATCAAGAGGGTCATTCATATTATATTACCGGAAGTGGTAATATCATTGCCAAGAGGGTCATTTATATTATATTACCGGAAGTGGTAATATTATTGCTAAGAGGGTCATTCATATTATATTACCGAAAGTGGTAATATTATTGCCAAGAAGGTCATTCATATTATACTACCTAAAGTGATAATATCATTGCCAATAAGGCCATTATCATATCATGGTCGAGAGGGTCATCATCATATCATTGCCGATAGGGCTATGATCATATCATTGTCGAGAGGGCCATCACCATCATCATATCATTACCGATAGGGCCATCAACATTATCATATCATTACCAAAAGGGTCGTGCATCATTCAAATCATCCAAGAGGATGATATTGCACATTTATTGCCAAGAGGGCCATTTCATTTTCATTGCATTACCAAGAGGGTCATACATCATTCAAATCATCCAAGAGGACGACATTGCATATTCATTGCCAAGAGGGTCATTCATATTATATTACCGGAAGTGGTCATATTATTGCCAAGAAGATCATTCATATTATATTATTAAAAGTGGTAATATCAGTGCCAAAAAGGTCATTCATATTATATTATCAGAAGTGGTAATATTATTGCCAAGAAGGTCATTCATATAATATTACCGGAAGTGGTAATATCATTTTCAAGAGGGTCATTCATATTATATTATCGTAATTGGTAATATTATTGCCAACAGGGTCATTCATAATATATTACAGGAAGTGGTAATATTATTTCCAAGAGGGCTATTCATATTAAATTACTATAAATGATAATATTATTGTCAAGAGGGTCATTCATATTATATTACCAGAAGTAGTAATATCATTGTCAAGAGGGTCATTATCATATCATTACCGAGAGAGCCACCATCATATCATTGCAGAGAGGGTCATCACCATCATCATGTCATTACCGAGAGGGCCATTATCATTATCATATCATTGCCAAGAGGGTCATTATCATATCATTGTCGAGAGGTCCATCATATTATTACCGAGAGGGACATCATCATTATTATATCATTACCGAGAGAGCCATCATTATTTTATTTTTGAGAGGAACATCATCATTATCATATCATTGCCAAGAGGTACATCATATCATTGCCGAGAGGGACATTTCATTACATTGCATTTCCAAGAGGGTCGTGCATCATTCAAATCATCCAAGAAAATAACATTTGCATATTTATTTGCCGAGAAGGTCATTTCATTACATTAAATTGCCAAGAGGGTCATGCATTATTCAAATCATCCAAGAGGATGATATTTGCATATTTATTTGTCGAAAAGTCCATTTCATTACATTGCATTGCCAAGAGGGTCATTTAATTACATTGTATTGCCAAGAGGGTCGTGCATCATTCAAATCATCTAAGAGGATGACATTTGCATATTTATTTGTCGAGAAGGACATTTCATTACATTGCATTGCTAAGAGGGTCGTGCATTATTCAAATTATCCAAAAGGATGACATTTGTATATTTATTTGTCGAGAGAACCATTTCATTACATTACATTGCCGAGAAAGCCATTTCATTATATTGCATTGCCAAGAGGGTCGTGCATCATTCAAATCATCCAAGAGGATGATATTTGTATATTTATTTTCCGAGAGGACCATTTCAATACATTGCATTGCCAAAAGGTCGTGCATCATTCAAATCTCCAAGAGGATGATATTTTCATACTTATTTGCCGAGAGGATCATTTCATTACATTGCATTGCCAAGAGGGTCGTGCATCATTCAAATCATCCAAGAGGATGACATTTGCATAATTATTTGCCAAGAGGACCTTTGTATATCCATCTCATTAAAGAGAAACATCAGCATTTTTCAGCGTTATAAACGTCTGAAGGGCATACGTAAGACATATCAAATAAAATTTGAAGTACAAATTGTCAATGGATAATCATCCTACCGGTGGAGCAGCATTATCTTGCAGATAGATCATCTTTATTCGTTCTATCGATGGACATACATTTATTTTGCCAAGTATCATATCAATGGATCACCATTATACCAATGGAGCAGCATTATCATATTAAGGGATCAATGAAGATTTTCAACATGCAAAGAGAATGAAAGAAATTTTGTCAAGAGCATGCAAGAGGATGAATTCTCAAACAAACCACAGGTGCAAAAAAATCAAAGAGAATGGAGCACAACCTGAAACTTTTTCTTAGCAGCGAATTTGGACACAGTCCAAAGAGGAATATCAAACTCATAGAACACGAGCTGAGGAACGACTTTCATTAAAATAAACCACACTCCTATCAGAATATCATTTACATCTCATCAAAACATCTTGCTCAAGACATCATTTAACCCAAATAATCAAATTCATTTAAACTCAATACTTTTGCTCTTTCAAAACTCAATAATATATATATATATATATAGAGAGAGAGAGAGAGTGTATTAATTCAAATCACTCTTTTTGTCAATACATATTAAAAGCCAACAACTTCACTCAAAACACGCATGAAAAGAAAAAATTCATGAATATCAAATCAATTAGATTTTATGGAAAAGTAGCCACGAATAATAATTCCAATATGAGAGATAAAGATAATAATAATCTCAATGCATAAATATATCTAATTCAATAGAAAAAGAATTAACTCATTTAGAATTTAAGAATTTAGGTAAAACTCAACTATAACTCAATTACGATGAATTTAAATATTGGGCGCGTGGACGAACTCAATCTAATGCTATGAATAGCCTTACATACCTGAAATTCAAATCTTTACTCAAAATCAAAGAACTCAATAAACACTCTTGAACCCTATCTTTTTCTCCTCGCTAGAGCATTTTGTGTACTATTCGGAGTATATGAATCACCGAAATAGTTTTTTTACACTACTAAAATCTAAAACTATAATTGAGAATGAGTAAAGAAGTATATAGAGAGAAGAGTTGCTTGAGAAAGTTTGATGAACAAAATAATGAAATAAGGTGGTATTTATAAGTGTGAAGGAGGGACCTAATAATAAATAAAATAGTTACAAAGAATAATCTTAAAAATTTAATGGAGGATTGTGATGTCATGGGTGATGTCACGGGCCTAGATCCTCCATCATTGGTGAGATGAATTTTTATTTTACAGAATACTCTTTTTTCAGAGCTACGTTTGAACAAGATAACTTCTTAATTATGATTTGGTGTCTCATATGAATTGTAACTCTAAAAGTTTCATTTCATATCATTCAAGAATCAACTAAATTTGATCATCCTACAGTGCGATATGATTTTTCTTTTACAAACACTCTATTTCATCACAACACCAGGTGTTGCAAAATCAATTTATTTGACCTACTTAGCCTCCGAATCTTAAGATATGGTCTCACGAAAGTTGTAGAGAATGATGTATGGGTTCTTTAGCAACTTGAATCACCTAATTTGGACCATCCTATGAAGCGTTAGGCCCAAAATACAAAAGTAATAACATTTTTGTCTAGAATTGGAACACCACACATAACGTTTTAGGGGGTGTTACAATATCTCTCCCTTGGTATCATTCGTCCTCGAATAAAAATGAAACTAGGAGATATTAAGTACGAATACCATCAAGACATCAATTATTCAAAAACTCTGATACTCAAATGCTCAAACAACACATACTCAAATAGTCAATGACTCAAACTCAAGAATACACATTGACTCAAAGGTAGAAGTAAGAAATATTACCTTGAATATCATCATCGAAAGGCACGACTAGATGAGGATATTTAGCCTTCATATCTTCTTCAGCTTCCTCAACAAACTGATTTCTCCACAATAATTTGACAGATGCAACCTCTTTGGTTCTAACCTTATGAACCTGACGATCAATGATTTTGGAAAAGAATCTCCTTATAGGACAAACTATCTTTTACTCCAATACTTTCAATAGGGAAAACCAATGAAGGATCTCCCAAACACTTCTTAAGCATCAAAATATGAAACACTGGATGAATAGCCGCTAACTCTAGTGGTATCTGTAACTCATAGGCTACATTACCTACTCTTTTCACAATCTGGTAAGGACTAATATATCAAGGACTTAACTTCTCTTTCTTTCCAAATCTGATCATACCCCTCATGGGTGAAAACTTCAAGTATACCCAATCATTCACCCAAACTCCAAATTTCTTCTCCTAACATCGGTGCAGGATTTGTGGTGACTCTAAGTAGTCCTCAACCTCTCTTAGATGATATTCACCTTCTCCATGGCTTGGTGAACTAATTCTGGTCCAATAAACTCTGCTTCACCAACCTCAAACCAACCAATTGGTAATCTGCATCTCCTTCTATAAAAGGCCTCATAAGGAGCCATTTGAATACTCGAATAGAAATTGATATTGTAAGTAAACTCAATAAGGGGTAAGTGATCATCCCAATTACCTTTGAAATAAATGACATATTCTCTCAGCATGTCCTCAAAAGTCTGAATAGTACGATCTGCCTGGCCATCAGTTTGAGGATGAAATGCGGTGCTAAGGTTCACTCTCGAACCCAACCATTTTTGAAAAGACTTCCAAAACTAAGTAGTGAACTGGGATCCTCTATCTGAGATGATAGACAGAGAGACTCCATGAAGTCTGATAATCTCTCAAATATACAGTCGGGCATAGTCTTCTGCGGTATCAATAGTCTTAACGGGTAAGAAATGGGTTGATTTGGTCATACTATCCACAATCACCCAAATCAAATCATGTTGTCTGTGAGACTTTGGTAAGCTTGTAACAAAGTCCATATTGATCATCTCCCACTTCTATTCTGGAATTTCTATATTATGAGCTACACCACATGACCTTTGGTGCTCAACCTTGACTTGTTGGCAATTTGAACATTTGGAGACATAGTCTGCAATGTCCCTCTTCATACCATTCCACCAGTAGACTTCCCTCAAATCATGATACATCTTAGTAGACCCTGGATGGATAATATACCTGGAACTATGAGCCTCTGCTATGATCCTATCATGGATACCATCAATACTCGGAACACACAATCTGCCTTGGTACCTCAATACACCATCTCCCTCTTTCGTAAAGACCATCACCTTCTATTTATGTACATCTTCTTTTAACTGAAGTAAAATAGGATCTTGATCTTGTTTTTCCTTCACCTCCACTACAAAAGATGACGGAGACCCATTCTGAACCATGACTCCGCCCTCCCTAGAGTCAACTAGTTGGACTCCCAATCGTGCAAGTCTATACACTTTCTTTTTTCCAACTCCTCATTTTCCTCTTCTACATAGGTCGTACTCCCCATGGATAACTGCTAAGAGCATCGGCAACTACATTTGTCGAAAATTGGAACACCACATACAATATTTTAGGGGGCGTTATAGGTTACAAAGAGGGGCTCTTTTTAATTTTCTCTTCTCTATCGAAAGAGAAAAATATTATTTTATACAAAGATATTGTTCCTTCGCTACAAAGTGATTGCTTTAAATACTATTAGGGGCTCAATAATAAAGTTGCATTGCTCAAGGTTCTTTTCCATATTAATCTTTTATTTTCATTTATTTAGTCACTATTAGGAATCTGGAATTTCAAGTCTATTTCGTCATAAAATTGAATCATGTGTGACAACAGTCATTTGTCTGTCTAAAAATGGAATTTCTTTAATATCCTATTTTATGGTTGTTTTCCACGCTGCGCAAAGCGCAGGTCATAATTTTTCTAGTTAATAATAAATATGAAGAATTTGGATTAAAAATAAACTGTTATAAAATAAACTAAATTTAGCAGAATAAGGCGTGGATAATAAGAGGAAAGAAAGCGAAAACTAAGTAGAGCAAAAAATTTAATGGCAGCATGTATCTGTTTCTTTTCTATCTTTTCTTTTGCACAAATTGTGCCTTATATAGGTAAGAAACTATCATTACATACCAAGTGGGCAAGTTGCCCACCATGACATCCACTAAATAAAAATATCCAATACTTAACACTCTCCCTTGGATGTCAAAGAATAAATAAACATAGTTATCATGAACATCTATAAATCTTGTGTCTCGTTAAAACCTTACTAAGAAAAACCCAGTGGGAAAAGGCCTAGTGAAGGAAAAAGAGTACACACATTTGGTAATACGTCTTGAGTGTTACCTCATTAAAAATCTTACCAGGAAAACCCAGTGGGACAAAACCTTGGTTAACGAAAAAAGAGTGCAGTGCATATTTTACTCCCCCTGATGAAAGCTTCATTTGATATTTTGGAGACGACGCATTCCAACCTTATATCTTAATTTCTCAAAAGTTGATGTTGGTAATGCCTTTGTGAATAAATCTGCAAGATTATCACTTGAACGAACTTGTTGTACATCAATATCACCATTCTTCTGTAGATCATATGTGAAAAATAATTTTGGTGAAATATGTTTCATTCTATATCTTTTTATGAAGCCATCTTTCAACTGAGCTATGCACGCGACATTGTCTTCGAATATAACTGTGGGTACTTTAACATCATTTTCCAGACCACATCTTTCTTTGATGAACTGTATCATCAATCTCAACCATACACATTCTACTTGCTTCATGAATTGCTATTATTTCAGCATGATTTGAAGAAGTAGCAACTATAGACTGTTTTGTAGATCGCCATGATATAGCAGTTCCTCCATGTGTAAATAGATAGTCTGTCTGAGATCGAGCTTTATGTGGGTCTGATAAATAACCTGCATCTGCATAACCAATAAGGTCTACGCAACCTTTGTTAGTATAAAACAAACTCATATCAATAGTACCATTCAGGTATCGCAAAATATGTTTGATACTGTTCAAATGCCTTCGCATTGGGGATGAACTATACCTTGCTAGCAAATTAACAGAAAATGTTATATCAGGTCTAGTTGCGTTAGCAAGATATATAAGTGCACCAATAGCACTGAGATATGGTACTTCAGGACCAAGAATTTTTTCATCCTCTTCTGGAGGTCGAAATTGATCTTTTTCCACTTCAAGTGATCGAACAACCATTGGAGTACTTAATGGATGTGCTTTGTCCATGTAAAAAATCTTTTTAAGATTTTCTCAGTGTAGGTAGATTGGTGGACAAAAATCTCATTTGCTAAATGTTCAATTTGTAGACCTAAACAAAGTTTTGTCTTTCCAAGATCTTTTATCTCAAATTCTTTCTTTAGATACTCAATCGCCTTTTGGACGTCTTCGGGGATTCCAATGAGATTTATGTCATCAACATAAACAGCGAGTATAACAAACTCCGATTCCGTTTTCTTAATAAAAATATATGGACAAATAACATCATTTATATAGCCTTCATTTATTAAGTACTCACTAAGGCGATTATACCATATATGCCCTGATTGTTTCAGACCATATAATGATCTTTGCAGTTTTATTGAGTACATCTCTCGAGATTTATTACATGCTTCAGGCAATTTCTTCATAGTTGACCTTGGGTCTTTGAGAGAATCCTTGTGCAACAAGGCATGCTTTGTATCTTACAATTTCATTTCTCTCATTTCATTTTCGTATAAAGACCCATTTATAGCCAACTGGTTTTACACCTTCAAAAATTTGGACTACAGGTCCAAAGACCTCACATTTAGCAAGCGAGTCTAATTCTGATTGAATTACCCTTTGCCATTCTGGCCAATCACATTTACATCGACATTCTTCGACGGATTTAGGCTCAAGACTTTCACTATCTTGCATGAGGTTAATTGCAATATTATATGCAAAAATATTATCTACTATAATTTTTGATCGATCTAGATTTATCTCATCACCGGTAGAACTTATTGAAAGTTCTTCATTCACTTGAGTCTCGGGCTCACTAATTTCTTCAGAAATATCAGGATTACTCAAATTTGACCTTCTTCAGAGGATTCTTGTGTAGTATCATTTTTATGGTTTCTCACGCTTCTCTTTCTAAGATTTTTATCTTTTGATCCCAATGGTCTACCACGCTTCAGGCGTGTTTGGGATTCAGAAGCTATAATACTAGTAGATGGTCCTTTGGGACATCAATTCGGATAGGCACATTCACTGCAGGAATATATATGACTTAGTTATCCGTTTCAAATCAGTAAATGCATCTGACATTTGATTTGCTATTTTCTGCAAGTGGATGATCTTCTAGACCTCTTGCTCACATGTGCGAGTACGTGGATCAAAATGTGATAGTGATGAAACTCTCCATGTAATTTCTTTTTTTTTGGGTTCCTTTTTCTCTCCCCCTAATGGCGGGAAAATTATTTCATCAAACCGACAATCTGCAAATCGAGCAGTGAATAAGTCTCCAGTCAATGGTTCAAGGTATTGAATTATGGAGGGTGAGTCAATCCCAACATATATGCCCAACCTTTATTGAGGGCCCATTTTTGTACGTTGTGATGGTGCTACAGGCACGTATACCGCACAACCAAAAATTCTTAAATGGGCTATATTTGGTTCATGACCAAATACTAATTACGACGGAGAGTATTTATTATAATGTATCGGTCTGAGACATACAAGTGCTGCTGCATGTAAGATAGCATGACCTCAAACAGTAATTGACAATTTTGTTTTCATTAGTAGAGGTCTTGCTATCAATTGTAGGCGCGTTATAAATGACTCTGCAAGCCCATTTTGAGTATGAACATGAGCAAAAAAATATTTAATTTTTATCCCAATTGATAAACAATAATCATTAAATGCTTGGGATGTAAATTCTCCAGCATTATCAAGGCGAATGGCCTTAATTGGATAATCTGGGAATTGAACTCTCAATCTTATTATTTGTGCTAACAACTTCGCAAACGCTAGGTTGCGAGATGATAACAGGCACACATGAGACCATCTAGATAATGCATCTATTAGGACCATAAAATATCTAAACAATCCATTAGGTGGATGAATAGGTCCACATATATCTCCATGTATACGCTCTAAAAATGTAGGAGATTCGATGTCAACCTTCAGGGTCGATGGTCTGGCAATTAATTTGCCTTGATAACAAGCAGGACATGAAAAATCATCATTCGTAAGAATCTTCTGGTTCTTTAGCGGATGTCCATTTGAATTTTCAAAAATTTGTCTCATCATTATTGATCCAGGATGACCTATTCGATCATGCCATAGCACAAATATATTTGGATCAGTAAACTTTTGGTTTACGATCATATGTGCTTCAATTGCACTAATTTTTGCATAATATAGGCCAGATGACAGAGTTGATAATTTTTTCAAAATATATTTCTGGCCAGAGATACTCTTGGTTATACCAAGATATTCAATATTCATTTCATTTAGTGTCTCAACATGATATCCATTTCTGCGGATATCTTTAAAACTTAATAAGTTTCTTGGAGATTTAGAAAAAAATAGTGCATCTTCTATAATAATTTTTGTCCCCTTAGGCAGAATTATAGTAGCTCTTCCGGAGCCTTCAATCATTTTTGAATTACCAGATATTGTAGTAACATTAGCTTTTCTTCTAAGCAAATTGAAAAAATATTTTTTGTCTTTAAAAATAGCATGAGTTGTTCCACTATCAATTACACAAATATCCTCGTGATTGGTCATTGATCCAAATAAAATTTGAGGCATTTCCATATTTTCTTCAATAAGAAATAAAATAAGTATTAACACATGATATATTACACAAATTTTATTTATTTACATATTTTCGTCTGGAAAATTAAAGAAATCAGCTACATCCAAATGCATGGGCTCAATATTATCTTCAGAGATAAAATTTATCTCTGGATTATTTTCTGTCCTCTTTAATGATGTCTGATATAGCTGAATCAGACGTTTTGATGACCGACAAGTCCGCAACCAGTGTCCCACACCTCCACATCTATAACATACACTTTCTGAATTATTCTTCGGTAAAGCTTCTGGCTTTTTACCCTGCCTTTTATATTGCTGATCATTTCTCGGTGCCAACCGAGTATCATGATTAAAAAATTTTCTTTGAGCACGACCATGACCACGACTGGGGCAATTGCCTTTTTCTCGTTGGTTATAATTTGTCTGATTCACTTCAGGGAGTGGCAAAGAACCAACGGGCCGACTATCATGATTTTTTATTAATAGTTCATTGTGGCGTTCAGCAATCAGAAGGTGAGAAAGTAATTCAGAATATTTTTTAAATTCTTTTTCGCGATATTGCTGCAAGAGCATATTCGCGGGTGGAAATGTGGAGTATATTTTTTCCAATTTATCCTGCTCAGTGATTTTTTCTCCGCATAAATTTAACTGAGCAATAATTCTAAACAGAGCAGAATTATATTCAGTTATATTTTTGAAATTCATTAATCTCAGATTTAGCCAATCATGATGAGATTGTGGAAGCATGACCAACTTCATGTGGTCATATCTTTCTTTTAAATTTTTTCACAATTTAAGGGGGTCTTTTAATGTGAGATATTGTAATTTTAGCCCCTCGTCAAGATGTTGGCGGAGAAATATCATGGTTTTAGCACGGTCTTGATTAGATGTCGTATTGTCATTTTTAATGGTGTCTGTCAGACCCATTGATTCTAAATGAATTTCAGCATCAAGTGCCCATGATGAGTAGCCTTTTCCAGAGATATCAAGAGCAGTAAATTCAAGTTTGGAAATATTTGTTATTTTATGAAAATAAAATTAAATGAAATTCTTACCGCTTTTTGTTACCTTGAAAAAATAGCCGAAGTCTCGTGTTAATAACGTGTTATAAAATAAACTAAATTTAGCAGAATAAGGCGTGGATAATAAGAGGAAAGAAAGCGAAAACTAAGCAGAGCAAAAATTTTAATGGCAGTATGTATCTGTTTCTTTTCTATCTTTTCTTTTACACAAATTGTGTCTTATATAAGCAAGAAACTATCATTACATACCAAGTGGGCAAGTTGCCCACCTTGACATCCACTAAATAAAAATATTAAATACCTAACACAAACTATATAATGGGGTGGGGTATATCCTGAAAAGTAGTAATTGTAGTCATCAAAAATAAATATGAAGAAAGTGAATTAAAAACAAATTAACCCCTCTTTTCTACATTTTTTAATCAAAAATTCCTTAGCAATTCACTTGCGGAATTTTTTCCTATGAAAATCTGCAAGAAATAGTCCTTCTTTCACAAAATTTTACCAAAACATTCTTGCGAACTTTTAATATATATGCAAGAAAATACGTAGGCAATTTATATGCTGTTTTAAAATCCCCATGTAATTTATTTGGGGATTTAAAAATCCGCAGGTAATAACCCACAAAATTTTTACCACCGGATATTTTTTAGTAGGAAAATCCACAAGAAACTTACATGCGAATTTTCATATATAATCCGCAAATAAATCACCATGTAATTTGCACTTTTCTAGTAGTGTGTAGCAATCAAAACGAACAAATATTGTGACAGAATAGAAGATTTGGAGGGATAACATAGCAGATTTAGAGGGATTGAATAGCATATGTAGAGGGATAGAATAGCTGATCTTTAGGGCTAGAATTGACTGATCTTTAGGGATGTAATCTTTATACCCTCTATTTAATGGAAAGACTCTCACTTTGAGAGGCATTCAACAGAAACTTGACAGCACCTGCATGCAACAATTGCACTGTGTGGTACAAACTAGCACATCCAAGAAAGTGTTGTTTAGTGGAATAGAATGATATTTAAGAAAGTGTTATTTAGTGGAATTAGAATGATATTTGTGATTAGTAACAAGAGACTACGTAGTTTGATGATTATGTTGTGATAATATAAGCTATATCTTGACTTATTTATTCCTAGAATCTATTTTGGATTGACTTTTAAGCTCTTTTTTAGTTTTAAAAGTGTTTGGGCAAAAACACTTCTTTTAGACCGAAAAAATGTACCCAAAAGAGCCGAAAGTCAAAAGTTAGGTGTTCCCAACTTATGACTTTTAGCTTTTAACATATATGTCACTTTAAAAAAACCATTCCAAACACTCCCTAAATTGCTAATTGCATCTTATCCCATCTATTTTGAACTTCTTACTCGATGTTTAACCTAATGCCAACACAAAGATATAGAAAATTTTTAATATGTTTGAAAGGAAGTTAGTCTGCAGTGGATTCAAAAGAATCCATAAACGTAATACTGATATTTGTTGTTACACTTACTACTACTTCTGTTTTTGTCAATATTCCTTTTATTAGCTAAAGATTTGTATGTCTGCGTTCCAAAACTGGGATAAAAGTAAGATTTAGAGTTAGGCAATTCCAAGATTGGATTGTTAGGACTTTTTCATAATCAAATTGAAAAGTGAAAGTCATGAATATGGTAAATTTTCTAATAAAGTAGTATTCAATTTGTATAATGTGCTTTACAATTGTGTACTCTTAAATGTCCGTCTCTATAAAAACTATTTTTGAGTTAGCATTTACAAAAAGAATATTAGCCTTGAATCAATAAACAAGAAGCTGCCGGCTTCCACTTTCTTGGTGCAGAGAAGAAGTTGAACAGCAACATGAAAGAATCGATAGGAGCACTGCTTTGTGAAGATCTCCACCAGCTACACCTTTCTTGATTAGTGAAATGATGTAGCTTATGAAGATTGAATCACAGGGTAATGTAATAGGGCCAGCCCTTGGCAATCCAAACTCTTCTTCGGACATGCTTAAAAGTTGCCTAATGACTTCATTTTCGAGGTAACCCAATGGAATGACAAAGCGGGCTTGATCAGCTGTATATACTACAAAATGGCCTTTCTCAACTGTAGAGGATGAAGATGTACTTCCCTTTCTTGGAATTGATATCCTCTTCCTCTGCATGGCTGCAAACTTCTACCATCTCTTGGCCATTTTGAAGAGTTTCTTGGTACTAAGCATTGTCATTTTCTTATTTGGAAGATTGAAAATAAGAAAGTAAAAAAGAAATTTAGAGACTTTTGATGGTTGAACAGATAATGCTTGTCGTTGATGATGAAAAGGCTCATGGAAGAGGGATTATTTATACAAAATGGAGCTGAAGTTTTTGTCACTAACCACCGAAGCAAAGCCATGTGCCGATGTCTGTTGGCCAAATTGGTATGGGGCATTATGGGGCCTAAAATTTGTGGATGAAGCTAGTTTAAAAATTTGAGATAATAGGTTTCTTCCTTTCTTCAGTTTGATGAACAACCGATTAGCCTTATTAGTTACTTCTCACCAATGCCAATAATTTGAAAGCATTAAATGAACAATGTCTGGTAAGAAGCAAAACCATGTTTCACTCTTTCCTTTGTCATGTAGATAGGTGACCTGTAGATTTCCATCTTGGCAATCAACTTCATCAATTCCTGTGGATTTTATTTTAAGGGTGTCCTTAAAATAAAGGTAGGGCCTAATGTTGTTCTTCACCAAATTAGTTGTCTTAAATAGTTGATAGTAACAGAGTAAGCAAATCCTTGTGAAGTTTCATGTGCCATTGTCTCACCAGTAGTCATCAATTTCTCTTAACCACTAAACATTTGATATGAAACTTGTCATAAACTTTTAAATATATATATTCAGACCCAAACATGTCAGCAAAACACAAGTATCCTGACATTCAAAAAACTTTTAGTATCTGTGCAATTCTCAAAGTTCTTGTTCTTTGTTTTCCTTCATTAGTTAGAGTTGCATCTTATTTCTTGAGATAATGGGTATCAAAATGACTCCATTTATTCAGGCTAATCGAATTCTAAGGAGGTCTTCAACGTCTGGATGTGTTCCAAAAGGACATTGTGCAGTATATGTAGGAGAGAGCCAGAAGAAGCGATTCGTCATGCCAATATCATACTTAAGCCATCCTATATTTCAAAACTTGCTGACTCAAACTGAAGAAGAGTTTGGCTTTGATCATCCAATGGGCGGTCTCACAATACCTTGCAAAGGGGATTTGTTCGTTTATCTCACTTCCAGCTTGAGGAGATTATGAGAAGGAACATGATGCAAATTCTTCTGCACATGAATTTTTGTAAAGTAACAGGATTATAAATGAGATAGTAGAAAACAATTCCTTGTTTTTTCTTAACCATTTTGTATAGTAGTAATAAACAAAGATTTTCTGCTTGTAAAGGATATAGCTAAGTTTTATTTAAGCAAAATATTTCAAGTCACTTGACTAGAAGACTCAAACCTTTGTGTTGGTGCATGTTAAGATTCCTAATTTTACAAGCTCCATATAAATAGTAAATCTGAACATTCTTCTGTTCAGATGAACCCTACATTGTTTCTAATAGAAGTGAAAAAGAGCTGTGAAATCACGCGATTGTATGTTCAGCTTAGTTTCTTGACTGGAATTAGGGGAATTGCTGAATTTGATGCTTTCTTTTGTTGTGTTTTCTGTCTCAATTCCCAAATTCTAAGCTTCCAATGACTTCTATGAGAGAAGCAAGAGAAATGTTGTTGCTCTACGAATATAAACAATTTCTGTTTCATTGTCCAAAAATAGGCAGTAGTAAAGGCTCGCGATAACTGGTTCAAACTTGAGGATGATCTACTCTTCATTTCCACTAAGCATATTGGAGACCATAGTCTTGTGAAGCTACATAAATGCACGATTCAAAGTCTTCTTTATTCATTACAACTTATACTAAACCACTCGACTTCAACAGCTGGTTGGTCTTGCAATGTGTCTTGATTTGTGACTTATTTTACATCCGGGTTATAAGCTAACTGAAATTAAATATATTTGTGACTATGGGCTGGGGAAAACATGTAGCATTCATTTGTACATTTGGATATGAATACCATATTGCCCAATGACGTCGATACATAGAGGGATGTCACACAAGCAACAATTAGTCTGAGAAATAGAACCACAAGACCTTCACAAAGGTTGATTTGGGATCCAGACCCAATTAGTAACTAGTTTAAAAGGACCCGCAGTTAGAAAGAATAGTTTATGCATATTATGATATGCTTAGGCAAAGTTTGTATCTCTCATCCTGCTTTCTCTCGGTCTAGTTCCTCGTCTCCTTCTTCCATCGATCCTAATTCTTACTTTCAGTACTTCTGTATTTTCGTTTGGGCTTTTGCCTTTTGAGTTGTTGCATTTACTTTCTGGAATTGTAGTTGAATTTTATCCTTATTGATATAGTTAAGAAACTGGTTTGTGTCATCATTGAATTTGAGTTCATTACAGTTTGACTAGTAGACTCCCTGCTAACCCTAGTAAACATTCAATATCTATCCTACATTCATTAGTGAAGGTACTTGATGGGTTAAAGACCATATCAACAAATCTTCCATCTTGTAAATAAGGCAGAGTCTATGCAAAATTTTGGAAATGATACCTTTATTTTCGTGTCTTCCAAGTACTTTATGCCTACTTTGATTTCACGTTTTTGTGAAATATATACACGAATAGTTTTTTTAGCAGAAAACTAATATCCAGATTCAGGGAAACCTTCCATTTTCTGTGCAATTCTCAAAATTCTTGTTCGTATTTCCCTTCACCATTTAGAGTTACTATTTCCCTTGAGAAAATAGGTATCAAAGTGACTCCATTTATTCAGGCTAATCAAATCCTTAGGAGGTCTTCAACATCTGGAGGTGTTCCAAAAGGTCATTCTGTGGTATATGTAAGAGAGAGCGAGAAGAAGGGATTCGTCATGCCAATATCATACTTAAGCCATCCTATATTTCTGCTGAACTGGTATTTAAGAACCTGCTTTCTTGAGAGAATGTCATTTATTGGAAAAAGAATAAGTCGAAGAAAAATGAGAAAAACAAACAAGATTTTTTTTATGTGTGTCAAATTCAGCATTTGACTTGAATCAGAATCAGCTAAAGATCTGCAGATATAGGCCATCCAACGTTCACAAATAGCTAAAGCCATTTGTGATGCTAGTAACTTTAGTTGCTGTAGCCAACATTGGGCTATATAGACAAGTACATCAGAAATGAAGCCAAGTTAAAATAAAATTGCAAATAGTTGAAAAGATTATCTCTAAAGATTGTTCTGTATTCATTCTTACTATCAAACAGGTAAATGGACGTTAATTTCTGAAAGAAATGTGCAAATCATCATTCCGAATACTTTTCTGTTATTTCATTGGTTACTAAATATCCTCATTGTTAATGGAGTTTAGATTTGAATACATAGGATTACTAGAACACAGCTGAAAGAAATCAGATTCACCTCAATAATCACAGAATTAAACATCTTGTTGACAAGAAACTGGAGTATTGATTAATAATAAGATGTTGATATTATGTACACTTGTAGAGTATCATGCATCAATTACAAAATTTATCACAGTTAGTTTAAAAAACTAGCAACTATGAGTTTCCTTGTTCTTGAAGGTATGAATCTGATGAGCATCGGCTGTAAGTGATTGCTACAAGCAAAGTATTCTGAAGATCTGCGGTAACACCTTTGCTGATGAGTGATATGATGTAGTTCATGAATAATTCATGGCAAGGTAACGTGATAGGACCATCACTTGGAAGTCCAAACTCTTCTTCGGATATGTACAATAGTTGTCTGATAACCTCCTGTTGAAGATAAGCTAAAGGAAACGCAAATCGCTTCTGATCGTTTGTATAGACCACAAAATGTCCTTTGCCATCTAGGACCTAATGGTGTTGTTCAATAAATTTATGATCTTAATACTTTGACACACAACACAGTGGGCAAAATTATGTGAAACTTCATGTGCTTACGTCTCTCAGATCTACACATTTGTATAAAACTTGAGGCTGATTTACTCTTCATTTCCATCTAAGTATATAGTAGACCATGGTCTTGTCGTTCTACAGAAATGCACTATTAAAAGTCTTGTTGATTCATTACAACTTACTAAACCACTTATTCTCGACAGCGTGTCCTTATATCATGACTTATTTATGTCCGAGTTACAAGCAAATTAAAATTAGACATGTTAATGTATTTGTGGCCATTGTTGCATCTACAATCTTAATGATCAATATGAAATTTAACTGCAGTGAAAGATGGAATGCTTTGTGATACCAAGTTTATCATGACCCGAGGCTACCTCCTAGTCGCAATATGGTGCTTAGAGCCACAAGTGACTCCAAGCTATCATCATGGCATGACATGACACAAAAATAAACAAATCAACAACTGAATGATACAAGAATAGTCCAATAAGATTCTAACATCAAAATAGACAATATCTGAGCAACACATAAGCGTAATCTAAACTGACTGTCTAAAATGCCTCTACTAATACGAGTTGCTAGGACAAGCCCCTAGTTAACTCTAACTGTCTGAAACTGAAAGTAAAATACTGAAAAGAAACATAAGGATTGTCCTCGACAAGACGAAGACTCACCAACACTACTGCTAGCTGATCGGATATAGTACTAACCGCACGTTGGACATAGAGCGTCAGAACCTATATTATAACACAATATAGGTAAAAGGTATGTGGTAAGTATTTTGAATGTACTAAGTATGAGGGATATGCAAAATAAGCATGATATCTGAACGTACTGAATCTGTAAAACATGTTGATGCAATAATCAAGTAAGTATCTGAATACTTGATCATGCAATACTGAAAAGATTGACGGACTGTGGAAGATACTAAAATAGACATAAACTATGTGAGCTACTACATGGAGTTCGGTGTACTTCCTCTGCACCGAAAAGAGGGTGTCCAATACTTGCCAAGGTAAGGGACCTGAGCGGAGGTAATGTGAATCCACTAAGCTAGTGTCTATCTAAGACAGATCCTATAGTGGCACGTAGTTCTAGGACTTAGGAATTGCTACTAAATATCCACAGACGCTAACCGAAATTTGTCATCCCTAAATTTGCTCGGAGCTAAGTATTACTCCCATGAAAACATATAATTAACTAGAAACAGTAATAATGTGATACTACTAAATCATAATGATAATCTGATAAGTAGCTCATAAATCGTGATAATTGATAATATACTAACTGATCTTTATCTGAAAGCATCAAAATCATGATAAATTTAATAATCTGAAAACATGCTTCTGAAAGAACATAATTGTAAATCATGAAAATACTTGTATGCTATAAGTTCATGAAATTGTCCTTAAAAACATAGAATTATAATTGAAACCATGCAGTTGAAGGCTAATCATGAAGAAAAAGTGAATTTCATCAAGAACCCATGAAGAAACCCTATGTTTGGAGAATTCATAAATTTGAAAATCTAAAGTTTCTTTGGGACTCAACGGGTGAAGGAATACTCATTGATGAAATCTCACATACCTAGAACGAAAATCACTAGCTTGAATCTTGAAATGGAGACTTAAAGCTTGGAACCCTAACTTTTGTTTGCGAGAAGACTTGAGAGAGAAGAAATCTCTAATTTTAAAGAGGTTGTGAGTGAATGAGAGGTTTAGGCGGATAAGAATCACTTAATCCCACTTAGAATAGTCCAAAACGACACAATATAGAAATTAAAAGAATGGAAAAAGACCAAAACACCCCTAATTAAAACTGTCGGAAGGCAACTACAACCTATGGGGATCATCTACGGACCATAGATCCATCTACGGATCTAGATCCCGATCCATAGAAATCAGAGAAGATTTTTGGATTTTTGAAGTTTCAACCATGAACCCAAACTACGACCCATGGTCCACTTTACGATCCGTCCTGTTTGTTCGTGAAAATCATGCTCAAATACATTATCTCTAAGATTTGACTTATGAGGCCCTATTTACAGATCGTAGTGCAGACTATGACTCGTAAATAGGCTTCATAGAACTCAGGGACATGTTTGAGCACTGAAGTTTAAGGACTTTGATTTACGAGATTTTTCTACGGTCCATAAAATCATCTAGGACTCGTGATTTCCACTCGTCTTGTTCTCTAAAAGGTTTTACTAGCCATAGACTTGGCTCATAAATTTCAAACCCAATTTTTTGATTTCTAAATTTCATTTATGGATGGCTTCTGCGAGCCGTACTTCTATTTACGATCTGTAAAAACTCCTTGTACTTTTCAAAATTATGCAAACTTATTTTTTTTTGAAATAACCAAAACTTGTTTTGGACTAAGGACTTTTGGGGTGTTACTCCAATAAGCCAATAACAATTTTGCGATTGACTGATTAGTTACAGTTCAATTTCAACAACCCTAAAAAAAGTGTTAATGCCACTTTTGGGGTGTTACACCAATAAGCAAATAGACCATTTTTGCGATTGATTTATAGGTTACGGTTTAATTTTGAACAACCCTAAAAAAATTGTTTATGACACTAATTTTAAAAGACATCAAATTTTATTAATTCACACAAGCACATATCTCCCTCTCCCCCTCCTTAACCCCTCACCACCGCCACCCCTTCTCCGTCGGATCGGAGATAGTCTATTAAAAGTGATAAATAAGTTTGTCAATTAAGTGAGAGTCCTCCAAGTTTTAAAATTAGATAATAGTGACAAATAAACAATTAATATCAAAATATGCCTAAATCTAATTGTTTTAACCAATAATTTTCACAGTTGTCCGGATAACTTTGAAAATTGTTAGAAGAAAATGTTCAATATTTGGCTGATAAATACAGAAGTTGTTGGGACAACTTTTTAAGTTGTTCGACAACTTTGCTTAATTGTTGGTCAACTGATTAATTATTGGGATAACTAATGCAATTGTCCATCAACTTTTGTAGTTGTTGGAAAACATAGTTAGACAATTAAAGGAGTTGTTTCAACAACTCATTCGTCACTTTTATTTAATTAAAAGACTTAAAAGTCTTTTATACTCTTATCACCTTTATTTAATTAAAGACTCTCATTTTTCCTTCTCAGTCGTCAGCGCTACGATCCCTTCTGAAAATTTTAATTAAGGGTGACAAAGAGTTTCAAAATTAAGAAAATGTGATTCAGGTCTCAATTATTGAGTAGATGTGACAATTTTAAGATTAACTAGTGATACTAAATTTAAAATTCTCAAGTTTTATTATTTACACAAAAGATCTATATTTTACATACCCCCCCTCCCCCTCCCCCTTTCCACCCTACCCTTATGCCGTCGCCATCCCCTCCCCTTCTGTTGTTATTATTGTCGTCGTCACCACCTCCACCACCACCTATTCTTCCTCCATCATCACCACTTCCTCTTTTTTCTTCCTCCACCACCACCGTTGCCACCTCCTTCTCCTCCACCGTCGCCGCCACAACAATCTCCACTTCCACCTTTGTTGTTACCACCAACATCAACACCTTATTTGCCATCATAACCATCCTTTCCTTCAGCTCACAATTGCTTGCAACAGATAAAAACAAATTTCTATTTTTTGCAACATATAACATATTTGTTGCAATAGACAAGACATTTGTTGTAATAGATTAGCAACATGTTGCAACAGGTTGTAAATATAACGACCAAAAAGAGAAAAAAGAAGAAAAATGCAATAAAAAATGATGTACGTCGGCGGCTATAACGACGACTACAAAGACCATAAAAAAGAAGAAGAAAATAGAGAAAGAAAGAAAAAAGAAAAAGATGAGGGAGAGAGAAATTTGAAGAGAGAAAAAAAAATTAAAAAGATAACGAAGGAAAAAATTTCAAAATTTGAAATTTTAAAAAAAACTTTTTAAAATTTTTGAAATTTTAATACACACTCCAAAATTTTTAATTATTGTAATCAAATTTACCTTTCATTTAAATCACATTTCACATTTAATGAGATCAATAATATCATATGAACAAATTTTCATGTTAGTCAAAAAAGCTTAATACACGAGTAGCAAATTCACACAAACAACATCTCCTGGTAGATCTCCTCCTCAAACGACTCACAATTTCCTCGGAGGCATAGTTGTTGTTGCTTACTTGCGGGGTCTTCATCGACAGCAGCACACGGTGATTTGGTGATCCTCTACCAGCTGCTACTCAGCTCATCACCGTCGTATGCTACTCCGATTCATCTTGGATACCTCATACCTGCAACAGTTGTTCCACTAAGACAAGGCAGATCTAGATCTAAAAAGCATTTTGGAGCTACTTGGCTATTTACGCACAAATACAAATCTCGTACCCACCGGCCGAAAGCCAGCAGCGGTAAAATTCTTGACACATAAAAAGCAGTTGCGGCAGAGCTCGAGTCAGTCTTGTTTTGTTGCTACTTTCATGATTTAGATATTTAGGGAAAATTTGTTTGTTTGCCCTAAATTTCTAGTCTTTATTTGTTATCCTGCAATGTTTTGTTGTTCTATCTGATTGTTGGATTTTGGCTTGAGGAGTTGTAAGTTATTTAACCTTGCGGAATAGGCCATCACAGCCTCAGCCATCGCCGGTGGGACCACCCCACCGGAGGAGTTTCCACCCTTACCTCTGAAAAGCAATTCAGATCCACAAAATACTAAACCTAAAGAACCAAATAAAGCTCAGTTTGCTAATATTCTTAAACCAAAATTGACCACCACCCCACAGATTAATGTTCCCCCCAAACTTGTAGTAATGATTCATAGAGAACCGAATATCACTTGAAAAGCATCGGAAGTCATATCTCTTATCATTCAGGAAAACGTACAATTTGCCATTATTGACAAATTTTCGTATGGGAAACCTGAAATAATGGAGTTGAGGCGAACAATACCTAATCAATGTGAAATTAAAAGTAAATGCACGATTGGCATTTTAGACACAAGATATATTTTAATCAGACTCACAAGTTTGGAGGACTATGTGCATATGCTTTCAACATCATCCTTTTATGTGAAAGCGAGAGAGAATTATTGGCAGATAAGAACACTAAAATGGAACCCTTAGTTTGAACCAGATATTAAAACAACGATAGGAGTAGCATGGATATCCTTTCTAGATCTTGCAACTAGCGTTTTTGCGAAGGAGTCAATTTTCTCTATAGCTGCAGCAATAGGTAAACCACAAATGGTAGACATGCCAACGAGGAATCAGATGAGACCTAGTTGTGATAAAGTCAAAATAGAGGTAGATCTTACTGTGAAGTTGCCACAAAGGGTTAGAATAACGGAAGAAGATGATGTGAAAGGGGTTATAAAGTTTAAGTAGATCAAAGTGCAATATGACTACATGCCCAAATACTATAAGGAATGTTGCTTACAAGGACATGACGAACACAGTTGCTCGGCAATCCATCCAGATTTGTGTGATTCAAGGATTGAAGAAGAGCGGAAACAAGAGGAAAAAGAACTCAAAAATAAGCAAAGAGCGAAAGGGGAAAAAAAGAACGTTGACGAGTAGAAAGATTGTGGGACCAAAACACAACAAACAGGAGTGAATAGTTTGAAGGAGTAACAAATATAAGAGGGATAAATATAGGCATATAAAATGGAGGAAGGATGTACAAAATGACAATTCTTTTGCTGCATTAAGAGAAGAGGAAGAACGGCATGAAGAAACTGATAATACAAATAAGTTTATCGGAAGAACGAAAGAATGGGTGACAAAGAATTTTGGGAGACAAGAAGAGGGGCAACAAGTGATAATTGTAAAAGAACAATATGAAAGGGAGGCAAACTGAGACACAACCAGAAAACCAAAATAACAAAGAGATATTTGCAGAGGAACAAAAGGAAAGGGAAGTTGATGCAAAATAAAATAATGAAGAACAAGATGTCAAAGAGAGACAAAACAATGAAGAAGAGGAAAAGGCTGGAACCATGGTGATTTATGAACAAAGTAATAAGGAAGTAATGCCCTACCAATCCAGAAAGATAATCAGAAGGGACGTATTGAATCAACAGAGTTGAATAATGAAAAGGAAGATATGGCACAAACCATAGACAAGGTAGCTATAGAAGGGGATTTATCCCTTAAATAGATAAATAGGCTAAAAGGATCACATACCAAGCCAAAGAAGCATGGGGGAGGAGAACTCAATACGGCACAAGCTTCTTCAAGGTCTAAGAGAAAGATTATCAAAAATACTAAATATCAATGAGAGCTCTAATTTGGAATATTAGATCAGTAAAATCTCAAAAGGCGTTTACTATGCTTATTAATCTTCATAAAATAAACCAACTTTACTTTGTCGGTCTTTCAGAACCGTTTAAAGAGAAGCAAGAACTAGAGGTTTTCGAAAGGAAGCTAGGGATGAAACATGCAATGACAAATATGAATGGAAAAATTTGGGCATTCATTGATAAAGCACTGGAATACTCTATAGAAGGAGATGAAGAGCAGATGTTAACACCCAAACTTCAGAATCAAGGGTTGGGCACCGAAGTAGTGGTATCAATTGTATATGCTAAATGTATGCAAGGTGAAAGACAAAGGCTATGGAAATCCATGGAGGAGTTGACAGATAGTATCAATGCCCCTTGGCTGATAGGGGGAGATTTTAATGTAATAAGCAATGCAGAGGAGAAGTTAGGGGGTCTACCAGTTTTTGAAAAGGAAGTCAGGGACTTCAATCATTGTATATTTAATATGTATAATCTGGAGGATAAGGGATTTAAATGAGGTAAATACACTTGGTGGAATGGTAGAACAGATGCAGAGTGCATTTTTAAAAGGATAGATAGGGTGATGGGCAATGACAAATTACAAGATCTCTTCCCAGTACTGGAGGTGGAGCACTTAGTGAGAAACGAATGAAATCATACACCTCTTCTAATTATCCTCAAAACCACTGAGGAGATAATAGTGAGACCGTTTAAATTTCTTAATTTCTGGTTAAGAGAAAGTTCTTTTAAGAAGGTGGTAAAGCAACACTAGAAAGCAGATTTTGAAGGGGATCATTTTATCTTATTCCATCATAAAAAGATTAAAGAAAGCTTTGGCCAAATAGAGTAAAGATACTTTTGGGAATATATTTTAGGAGATAATCACTTTGGAGGAAGTCATAAAGTTTAGAAAACTCAATTTGAGATAGACCCATCAGAAGACAACAGGTAAAAGCTTCACAAAACTCTAGAAGAACTTAAAAATAACTTTCTAGGGAGGAGGAATTCTGTAAACAGAAAGCAGAGATGGAATGGTTCAAGAACGAGGAGAGAAATACAAATTCTTCCATACAACAGTCAAGGGGAGAAGGAACAGACTTAGAGTGAATACAATCCAAAATGATGATGGGGAATAGTTAGAGGATCAAGAAGATATTGCAAAGGAAGCTGAAAAGTTGTACATAAAGCAATTTACAAAACAAGCAGATAGGGATGAATTTGAAATGCTGAATGAACTACCAGTCGTGATTAGTGAGGAAGAAAAAGAGCAATTTGAAATGCTGAATGAACTATCAGTCGTGATTAGTGAAGAAGAAAAAGAGCAACTTTAGGGAATACCTTCAGTAGACGAAGTCAAAAAGGCAATCATGGAACTAAATAAGGATAGTGCAGGAGGGACAGATGGAATAACAGAAGCTTTCTATCAGCAAACATGGGACATCACTGAAGAGGATATTTACAGTATGGTTAGAGCTTTCTTTGGAAGGACAGAGCTGTCGAGGTTTATAACCCATACGAATTTAGTGCTCATTCTTAAGAAAGTTAATGTGAATACTTTCTCAGATCTTAGACCTATCTCTTTAAGTAATTTCGTGAATAAAATCTTTTTAAGAATTATTCATGAACTACTTAAGGCAGTGTTACTTAAGATTATTTCTCCGAAACAAGCAGGATTTGTGCAAGAAAGGAGTATAGCTGAGAATGTGCTATTAGTGCAAAAAATCATTGTTGAAATCAGAAAAAGAGGAAAGCCACCAAAAATAGTTATAAAACTCGATATGATGAAAGCTTATGACAGGGTAGAATTGATATTCATGACTAAGGTATTAAGAAGAATAGGTTTTGGGGAAAAGGTTATTGATATGGTGTTCAGACTAATCAATAAAAACTGGTACTTGATTTTACTAAATGGACAACCAAAGGGATTCTTTAAATCATCTAGAGGACTTAAACAGGGTGATCCTCTCTCACCTACCTTGTTTATATTGGCAACAGAAGTTATGTCTAGATTTCTAAATGTTCTTATGGAGAAGAAAGACTTTAAGAGGTTTGGAATGCCAAGAGGTAGTCTCAAAGTGAATCATTTAGCATTTGCAGATTATATGTTTATAATGTGCAAGGCAGAAGTGAGAACAATACAAATGATTACAGATACTTTGAAGAGATATGAAGATACTTCTGGGCAGAAAATAAACAAGGAGTAAAGTGCTATTTATATGCATCATTCTGTAGCAAGAGGAGAATCATTGATAGCTGAGGTAGCAACAGGAATCCTAAGAAAGGAATTCCCTTTCATTTACTTGGGATGCCCCATATTCTATAAAAGGAAGCAGAAAGCATATTATCAGCAGATTTTATAAAGAATTGGTTCTAAAATTCAGGCATGGAAAGAAAAATTACTATCCTATGGAGGAAGAGCTATTCTAATAAAACATGTGCTTCAAAGCACTCCTATTCATTGCCTGTCAGTCATGAATCCTCCCATGAATGTACTGAATCAAGCTCAAAAAATGATGGCACAATTTTTTTGGAGTAGCTGTGTTGGAAGGAGAGGAAGACATTGGACAAAGTGGAGCAATTTATGCTTGCCTAAGAAGGAAGGGGGACTAGGATTCAGACTAATGGAAGATGTATCAATGGCCCTATTTTGCAAACTATGGTGGACTTTTCGAACAAAGCCATCACTATGGAGTGAGTATATGAGGAATAAGCATTGTCGAAAGGAGCATGCAAATGAAGTGGTGTGGAGAATAGGAAATGAAGGATCACAAGTGTGGAAGAAAATGTTATAGGCCAGAGATCTTATTGAGCATCAAATCTTTTGGCTACTAAGAAAGGGATCAGCATCAGTGTGGCATGATAACTGGACGGAAATGAGAAACTTGTATACCATTACAGGAGAAGACTATGAATGGGAAGACAATTATAAAAGAGTTGATGAATTAGTAAAGAGGAAAAATGGGACATAGAAGTTTTGAATGATATACTACCACAGGAGCTAGTAGAGCATATCAATCATAATATTAAACCTCCTGGATAAATGATTGAGTCAGATAAGCAGTATGAATGATGGACAATAAATGAACCTTTTCTATGAAATCGGCTTAGTAGTATATAAGGCATAAAAAAGGAGAAAATAAAATTTATAAGTGTATCTGGACAAAAGGCATCCCTTTTAAAGTGACATTTATAATGTGGAGATTATGAAAATTCAAACTACCTGTAGATGACAGAGTGAGAAGATGGGGACTGGAAGGCCCATCTAGGTGCTGGTGTTGTGAAAAACCTACTCAGGAGACACTTGCTCATGTGTTCCTGAGATCGTTTTTAGCTAATAGGACTTGGTCCTATTTTTGTTCTTTTGCAGGTTTTATCATTGAAGGACTGCACTTAAGGGAAGTGATAATGCTATGGTGGGAGACAGATGTTAAAAAGGAATGAGACCATACTATAGAGTTATTCCTAGCTTTATAATATGGGAACTTTGGAGAAGGAGGAATAGAATGAAGAATGAGGGAAAGAAGACATCAATTCAGAGAGTCATTCATAATATTACCAAGAATATTTTTATGATGATACAAATGAGGAAGCCTAATATGAAATGTCCTAGTAATTGGTCAGATATGATTAAAGAATTGGAAGGTTACAGTCCCAAGATGAAGGTAACAAGAGTATTGTGGATTTTCCACCTGTAGGCTGGCTAAAATACAATACAGATGGGGCTTTGAGGGGAAATTCAGGTATAAGCTCTTATGCCCTTTTTTGAGGAATGAAAGGGGGGATTTATTGTATGCAGAGAGAGCTACTATTGAAAACACCACTAACACTATAGCAGAGACGAAGACGATTCTAGAAGCATGTAAACATAGCAGGCAGGAACAACACAATAATATAATCATTCAAACAGACTATATGTTATTTGTACAAGATTCTAGAATAAAAATTATCATGTCTCCGGATAATCACAGAGATGGTGAAAGAAATTAAAATATCCTTACAGGACAAACAACATACATTCCAACACATTCTTAGGGAAGGAAATTAACTAGTAGATTACTTGACAAATATTGCAATTGATAAAGGAGGGTACAACTATCAAGATTTCAGCATTTTGAAAATAGCAGGAAGAAAGATCATTAACAGTGATAAACTGAAATGTCTCTAATTGAAAGTAACTTTAGCAAAGGGATAGAAGGACAGGGAGATTCAAAGTGTTATGTATATTGTTTTTAGTTGTTTGTTTATTTCTTCAATGGTATTTTATACTCACTAATTCATCCATAAAATACCAAAATTTAACAAAAAAAAAATCAATAATATCAACAAAAACAAAACCACACTTGTATGATCTCCTCCTCCACCATTACCATCACCGCCATTACTTTCGCCGGCACGGCAGTTCTATTTTGAATGGAGTAAATTGGGATCCTATAAATTTCATTTCAAAAATCAAAATTGAACTGCACTTTTGTAGAGATGTTTGGACTTGGTAAAAATGGTGGAGAAAGATATTTCCTTTCCATATATGGCATCAAATTCGAACACTTTTGTTCCTCCACAACTGCACCCAATTTAATGCCAGAATTTTTGATGAATTAACTTGGGTTCTCCACAGAAAAAGCCATTGCTGCTAGCTCCAAGGTAACTTACTTGAAACCCAAAAACAACAAGCCTAATTTAGTTCTCAATTTCTTCAAACAAATCGGTTTAGACAACACCCAGATAAAAATCTTGGTCTCTGCGTCACCCACATTGTTGTTTGCTGATATCGGAAAAACCCTTGAACCCAAAGTTAAGTTTCTTCAAGAAATTGGCTTATCTGGGTCGGATTTAGTTAGGGTTATTTCAAACAGTGGGCCTTTTCTTAAAACAGGTCTTGATACTGGCATTCGACCTAGTCTTAAATATCTTAGGAACTTATTGGGTAATGATGAAAATGTAGCTAAAGCTCTTAAGAAATCTCCTGTATTGCTTCATAATCGTCTTGATAGAGTAATGGCACCTAACATATTATTTCTGCTAAATCGTGGATGGTCGAGTTTGGATATTAAAAAGCTTATTCTTAGGAATCCGAGAATTTTTATTCAAAAGCTCGAGTGGCTGGAGGATAAAGTGCTAAGAGTTGAAAAGGATTTTTGCATTCGTAGCGATTCCGGGATGTTTTTATATGGAGTGGAAATGCTTTCCTCGCTTAGTAAGTCGAGTTTAGAAATGAAACTTGGTATTTTCAGGAGTTTTGGTTGGTCTGATTCTGATATTATTACAATGGTGCAAAGGCTTTCTTTATGTTTGACTGCATCTGAGGTTAAGCTGAGAAATGTATTGAAGTTTTTCATGGGGGAGCTTGGGTGTGAATCTAGTTATGTAGCGTGTCATCCCACACTTATAATGTTCAGTTTGGAGAAGCGGGTGTTACCCAGGATTAAAATCTGGGAACTTCTGAAGGAGAAACAGGTGATGGAGAGAGTGCCATGTTTTTATACAGTTATCAAGTGTTCTGAGCGGGAATTTTTGGAAAAATATATCCTTCTCTTAAGGGAAGAGATGCCTGAGGTATATGAGTTTTACATCAAAAGTGGAAACTAAGATGTGAACAAGTTTAATCGTTCGATGCTCATCAGATCCTGGAATCATGCGATCTTAATTCACAGTTTTGATGTGAAGATGGACTAGGCTGTCTCCTAAATAATCACAGTAATTATCATATTCGTTTTGTGCCTGAACCATTAACGATGAGTGCTTAGTTTAATTATGTGTTGCATTAGTTACAGAGCTAGTTTTCCCCCACGAAGCAAGATTTTGGTGGCGTTTTCAGGCCAGTGCATATGTTGAGGCATTTGTGCGGAAGTTTCCAAAGTTTGATCAACAGTTGGTTAAGCAAGGGCAAGAGTTTGAAGATGTTGAGGAAAAAACAGAAGTTTCTTAGGAATAAAAACAGAAAACCATTTTCGTGTGGAAAGGTATCATGCTCTCTAACTTTCGCAATACACTTTTGCAGGGGCCATTTTCTTATTTGTACCAAGTTAAACAACATTTTATAAAATATTTTTCTACTAAAAGTTACTGCATTGGGAATATGCTTTTTCAATTAGAATTTTAATAGCAGAAGTACCATATATGTGTCATAGTATGTAGAGCTGTGTGCTTTATCATGATTTGATCCGATCTTTGAGGGAGAAAAATGAGAAGGAAAGAAGTCTGTCTGGAGGTTTTATAGATGCTAACCTCTTCCAAGCTTCTCTACTCTTCTTTTTACTTATTAGTTATGAACTTATGATATCAAGTCTTCCTATGTACAATAAAGGATCAACTTCCATTTACATTGTCCAAAATTGCTAACTTTTTTGGACTTCAATACCTTCTGCTATTATTCCCTTTACTTAGCAGATCACTTGATTCCCTTATGTGATAATGGGATGTCTGGATGACCTGGGAACTTGCATTATACTCCCTTCCAAATTGTTATACAGAATACTCCGATTATTTGGAATGCGATACAGAATTATCCAACCATTCAGAATGTGAAACGAGATCTATTATTCATTTATTCTTGGTACCTCTTTCTAGCTCATGTTGTGAAAAACGAGGAATAACAAAAAAATATTCAGTCCAAATAATGGGGATAAAAGGGCAGCCCGGTGCACTTAAGCTCCCGCTATGCGCAGGGTCCGGGGAAGGGCCCGACCACAAGGGTCTGTTGTACGCAGCCACTGTCATTTTATTTGTGAGAAGATTCAGAAAAAAATGATTTTCGCTGTTTACGTGAAGACTAAGAGAGAAATTAGCTGATTTGTTCATGCCAATATCATACTTAAGCCATTCCATATTTCAAAACTTGCTGACTCAAGCTGAAGAAGAGTTTGATTTTGATCATCCAATCATTGGGTGGTCTCACATTACCTTGCAAAGAGATGTGTTCATTGATCTTACTTCCCGCTTAAGGAAATTATTGAAATCTGATTCATGAACTGTTAATTGATGTTGAGTTGGCATGATGACATGGCTGCTGATGTGTTTTTTCTTTCCAGAAGATAGATGTTTTTTTGTTTTAGTTATCAGTTGAAAGTTTCCTAGTCTGTAGGCATGTAGCTGTTGGTAGAATTAGATCCTAGTTATTAGGAAGTTTCTGTTTTTGTATTACTGCATTATTTACTGCAGATGTGTTAGGATTTCCATTATTTAAATATCTCTTCTTTCAGCTTAATAAAATAACTCTGCATTTTCTTCCTTTTTGTCGTACATTTTTCTTTGTTAACACCAACATATTGTTATCATAGCTTTTCTTCTTAAGGGCCTTGTGGGTGACTTGTGAGTGTAGTCTGAGTGATCCATCAACAAAGTTCCTACCTGTTGCCTGAAAAGCCATCAGAACACATGGAAACAGAAAATTCTTCTGGTTCTTATGCTACTTCTCCACCAGTGTTTGATGGAGAGAACTACCAGGTATGGGCTATCAAGATGCAAACTCATAGGAGGCATGTGATCTCTGGGAGGCAGTAAAGGAGGATTACGAAGTTCCTGCTTTACCTGGCAATCCAACAATGGCTCAGATCAAGCTTCACAAGGAAAGGAAGACGAGAAAATTCAAGGCGAAATCTTGCTTATATGCTGCAATTTCACCCATAATTTTTTCCAGGATCATGGCGCCGGAATTGGCAAAAGAAATATGGGATTTTCTCAAAGAAGAATATCAAGGAGATGAGCGAATTAAAGGTATGAAAGTTCTGAATCTCATCAGAGAATTTGAAATACAAAGAATGAAAGATTCTGAAACTGTCAAAGAATACTCAGCTAGGCTTCTTAGCATAGTGAACAAGGTAAGAATGTTGGGCTATAAGCTTCTTGATAACAGAGTTGTTGAGCTCTTGTTACATTATCTGAGAAGTTTGAACCAACCATTGCTTCCTTAGAAAATACTAAGGATCTGTCAAAGATCACTTTGGCAGAACTACTTAATGCATTGCAGGCACAAGAGCAAAGAAGTTTAATGAGACAGGAAGGGTCGATAGAAGGGACACTACAGGCCAAGTTGCAAAACTATGCCGGAAGCAAATACAAGAAAACAAAAGGGAAGAAGAACTATGCTGAAAATAATCAAGTTTCTGCTGGTAATGGAAGTAGTCACAACTCAGGCAGTAACAGAGGTGACAAATTCCCTTCGTGTCAGTATTGTGGAAGGAAGAATCATCCTCACTTCAAATGTTGGAGAAAGCCGGATATGTCAAAAACCTGGGCATGCTGATATCATCTGCAAGGAGAAAGGACAGCAACCACAGGGAGACGCTCAAGTTGCAAATCAACAGGAGGAAGAACAACTTTTTGTTGCATCATGTTTTACATCTAGTATTTCAAGTGACAGCTGGCTTATTGATAGTGATTGTATGAACCACATGAGTAGTGATGAAAAGCTTTTCAAAAAGCTTGATGGAACAACAACATCAAGAGTCGAGATTGGAAATGGAGAATACCTCCCTACAAAAGGAAAGGGGACTGTAGCTATTGACAGTTATACAGTTACAAAACTTATTCTGAAGTTTTGTTTGTTCCTGAACTTGATCAGAATTTATTAAGTGTTGGACAACTTCTTGAAAATGGATTCAAACTATTTTTTGAAGATAAGTCGTGCCTGATCATTGATCCAAGTGGTCAGGAGCTATTTAGAATTAAAATCCAGGGTAAAAGCTTTTCTTTGAATCCAATAGAGGAAGAATAGATGGCTTTTCCAAGTCAGTCTACTATTGCAGAGACTTGGCACAAACGGTTGGGTCACTTCCACCACAGGGCTCACTTGTATGTGCAGAAAAAAGGGTTGGCAAAAGGTTTACCTCCACTTGAAGAGGAACTCCTAAGTTGCGAGGCATGTCAATTTGGTAAGCAAACAAGGCTGTCATTCAAAAAATCAACTTGAAGAGCAACTCAAAAATTACAACTGATTCATACAGATCTTGGAGGTCCCCAAAGAACTCCATCGTTGAAAGGAAGCATGTATTACATAATTTTTATTGATGATCTAACAAGGATGTGTTGGATATATTTCTTAAGATTCAAATCAGAGGTTACTGAAGTTTTTTTGAAATTTAAAGCCTTCGTAGAAAATCAAAGCGGCTGCAAAATATAAGTGCATAGATCAGATAATTGGACTGAGTACACTTCAGATCAGTTCAAAAACTATTGTGAATTTGCTTGAATAGAGCATCAACTTACTACTCCATATATTCCACAGCAAAATGGAGTAAGTGAAAGGAAGAATAGGACTATAATGGAGATGTCAAGATGTATGTTGCACGAGAAAGAGCTTCCCAAAAATTTTTGGGCAGAGACAACCAATATTGCTGTATTTTTGTTGAATAGGCTGCCTACAAAGGCAGTGAATGGTCAAACACCTTTTGAAGCTTGAAATGGCTACAAACCTTTACTGAAGAACCTCAAGATTTTGGTTGCTTATGTTTTTCTCACATACCTCAGCCGAAGAGGGATAAACTTGACAAGAAGGCAGAACCTGGAATTTTCATTGGATATAGCTTGCAGTCAAAAGCTTACAGAATTTTCCACAACCTCAAAGTGGAAAATTTTTGGTAAGCAGAGATGTGGAATTTATTGAACAAAAGCAATGGAATTGGGATGGAGAAAAACAAGAAAGGGAAGCTAATGAGTTGCATATTTTTGAGGAACGAGTTGATCATCTTCCAGTTCAAGGAACCAGATCACTTTCAGATGTCTATCAAAGATGCACTGTAGCCGTATTTGAACCTGTTGAATATGCAGAAGCTGAAAGAGACAAGAAATGGATAGTTGCAATGCAGGAGGAGCTAACCATGATCGAGAAAAATGACACATGGGAGCTGGTTGAAAGAACTCAAGACAGAAAGATTATTGGTGTTAAATGGGTTTACATAACTTAGCTAAATGCATATGGTTCGGTGAGCAAACACAAAGCTAGGCTTGTGGTGAAGAATTATGCTCAGATTTTTGTTGTAGATTTTTCTGAAACATTTGCACCTATCGCAAGACTTGACATAATCAGGCTTCTTCTGGCAATTGCAGCACAAAAGGGATGGAAAATCTACCAATTAGATGTTAAATCAACTTTTTTGAATGGTTTCTTACAAGAAGAAATCTATGTTGAGCAGCCTGAAGGGTTTGCTGTGGAAGGACAGGAAGACAAAGTCTACTTGCTGAAAAAGGCCCTCTATGGATTAAAGCAAGCTCCAAGGGCTTGGTACAGTAGAATCAATGATCATCTTTCTGACTTAAGTTTTCAAAAAAGCCCAAGTGAATCAACTCTTTACATAAAGCATATTAACTCTAACATTATTATGATTTCTCTGTATGTTGATGATCTTTTAGTAACAGGAAGTAATGTTATGCTCATAAAAGAGTTTTAAAAGGAGATGATGAAAGTCTTTGAAATGACGTATCTCGGATAGATGGCTTTCTTTCTTGGAATGGAGATTTAAAAAATCCAAGATCAAATATTCATTTGTTAGAAGTAGTATGCAAAAGAAATTCTGAGGAAATTTAGAATGGACGATTGCAAAAGTATGAGCACGCCTATGTGTCAAAAGAAGAAGCTAATGAAGGATGATGGTGATGAACAAGTACATGAAGGAGGCTATAGAAGCTTGATAGGATGTATGATGTATCTTACAGCAACAAGACCAAATATATTGTATGTTGTAAGTGTACTATCCCGATTTTTGAATTCTCCTAGTGAATATGAAAGCTGCAAAAAGAGTACTCAGATATGTCAAAGGCACAATTGACTATGGAGTCAAATTTAGCAAGTGCCAGAATTTCAAACTTCAAGGATTTTCTAACAGTGATTGGGGAGGTTCTGCTAAAGATATGAAAAGTACTTTAGGGTACTGTTTTATTTTTGGTGCTGGATGCTTTTCTTGGTGTTCGAAAAAATAAGAGATTGTTGCTCAATCAACTACAAAGGCAGAATTCATTGTTGTTACCGCTGCAGTCAATCAAGCTTTATGGTTAAAGAAAATCTTTTGTGATCTTGGCTTGGAGATGAAGGACAGCACTGAGATATTTGTGGACAACCAAGCTGCCATTGTTATTTCTCACAATCCAGTATTTCATAAAAAGACCAAGCATTTCAATGTGAAGCTATATTTTCTTAGAGAAGTGCAAAAAGATGGTCTAGTGAATCTGGTATATTGCAGGACCGAAGAGCAGCTGGCTGATATTTTTACAAAAGCTCTTCCGACAAGTAAATTTGAGTACTTGAGAAAGGAACTTGGAATTTGCAGCTCTTGATGTAAGGAGGAGTGTTGAAATATGCTTCATGAGCTGTTAATTGATGTTTAGTTGGCATGATGACATGACTGGTGATGTGTTTTTCTTTCCAGAAGATAGATGTTTTTCTGTTTTAGTTTTCAGTTGAAAGTTTCCTAGTCTTTAGGCATGTAGTTGTTGGTAGACTTAGTTCCTAGTTATTCGGAAGTTTCTATTTTTGAATTACTGCATTATTTACTGTAGATCTGTTAGGATTTCCATTATTTAAATATCTCTTCTTTCAACTTAATAAAATAACTCTCCTTTTTCTTTCTTTTTGTCGTACATTTTTCTCTGTTAACACCAACAGAAATCATGAGTAGTGTTATGTGACGCCTTATTGAAGTGCCTTAGAATGGCATGTTAGCCAAAGCAATCGAAATCAGTAGTTACTTTCTGTCAATGATGCTCAATATGCGAGGCTAGACTGTCAGTGCCAAGTCGGTTGTGTCAATAGGAATATAGGATCATGGTGCAAATTTTTTTGCCCATGAGATTGCTAGACAATTCTCTTATTGTTGTCGTTTGGTTGAGAACAAGCTATTCCGGGATAAGTTGTCCTGGGATATGTTATTCAACCATGTATATAGGATAACTTATTCCATCACCAAGGTATAAATGGTGGGATAACTAATTTCAAGACTGCCTAATACTTCCAACCAAACGCAGGATAAAATAGACCTGCATTTTATCTTTGAGATTATTATACCTTATACCTCACACCAAATTATTACTGTTGAACTAGTATTTAAGCACCTGCTTTCTTTAGCTGTACTAGTGTGGAGGAGACTAATGCATTAGAGAATGTCATTTATCGGATAAAGAATAAGTCGAACCAAAATGAAAAAATTAACAAGGTTTTTTGTATGTTCAACATTTGTCATGAATCAGAATCATCTAAAGATTCTGGAAGATCCGCAGATATACGCCATCCAACATTCACAACTAGCTTAGGCCATTTGTGATGCTAGTAACTTTAGTTGTTGTAGCCAACATTGGGCTATATAGACAAGTACATCAGAAATGAAGCCAAGTTAAAATAAAAATAGTAGACTTTAAAATGCAAATAGTTGAAAAGATTATCTCTAAAGATTGTTCTTTTTTCAATCTTTAAGTTCGGAAAGAAATGTCCAAATCGTCATTCTGAATACTTTTCTATTATTTCATTGGTTACTAAATATTCTCATTGCTAGTGGAGTTTAGATTTGAATCCATAGGATTACTAGAACACAGCTGAAAGAAATCAGATTCACCTCAATAATCACTGAATTAAACATTTTGTTGACAAGAAACAGGAATATTGATTAATAATAAGATGTTGATATTATGTACACTTGTTGAGTATCATGCATCAATTACAAAATTTGTCACAATTAGTTTAAAAAGCTAGCAACCGCTGACTTTCTTTGTTCTTGAAGGTATGAATCTGATGAGCATCGGTTGTAAGTGATTGCTACAAGCAAAATATTCTGAAGATCTGTGGTAACACCTCTGCTGATGAGTGATCGCAAGGTAATGTGATAGGACCATCACTTGGAAGTCCAAACTCTTCTTCAGACATGTGCAATTTGTCTGATAACCTCGTGTTGAAGATAATGGTGTTGTTCGATAAATTTATGATCTTAATACTTTGACACACAACACAGTAGGCAAAATTATGTGAAACTTCATGTGCTTATGCCTCTCAGATCTACACATTTGTATAAAACTTGAGGCTGATTTACTCTTCATTTCCATCTAAGTATATAGTGGACCATGGTCTTGTCGTTCTACGAAAATGCACTATTCAAAGTCTTGTTGATTCATTACAACTTACTAAACCACTTATTCTCGACAGTGTGTCCTGATATCATGACTTATTTATGTCCGAGTTATAAGCTAATTAAAATTAGCCATGTAAATGTATTTGTGGTCATTGTTGCATCTACAATCTTAATGATCAGTATGAAATTTAACTGCAGTGAAAGAAGGAATGCTTTATGATATCAAGTTTGTCACGATCTGAGACTATTCCCTAGCTAGTCGCGACACGGTGCTTAGAGACACAAGTGACTCCAAGCTAACCTCATGGCATGATACTAAAATAAATAAATCAACAACTGAAAAAGCAGAAGATACAAGAATAGTCTAATAAAATTCTAAAATCAAAATAGACAATATGTGAGCGACGCATAAGTGCATTCTCAACTGACTGTCTGAAAAGCCTCTACTAATATGAGTTGTTAGGACAAGCCCCTAGCGAACTCTAACGGTTTGAAACTGAAAGTAAAATACTGAAAATAAACATAAGGTTTGACCTCGGGGAGACGAGGACTCCTCAACACTGTTGCTAGCTGATTAGAGATAACACTAACAGCGCACTGGATATAGAGCGTCAAAATCGATATTATAACATAATATATGCAAAACGTATGTGGTCACTACTTTGAATGTACTAAGTATGAGGGGTATGCATAATAAGTATGATATTTAAATGTATTGAATCTATAAAACATATTGATGCAATGATCAAGTAAGTAACATGAAAGTTGAATAAACTGAACTAAAATATGTGAATACTTGATCATGCAATACTGAAAAGACTGACGGACTGTGGGAGATACTAAAATCGACATAAACTATGTGAGCTACTATATGGAGTTCAGTCTCCCACACCGAAAAGAGGGTGACCAATACTTGCCAAGGTAAAGGACCACAGCTGAGCTAAATGTGGATCCACTAAGCTAGTGTCTATCTAGGACTTAGGGATTCACGGAGCCCTTCATAGGTCGTGAAGAGCCATCGTGGTCCTACCTCTGCACAAGTGGATCAGGGATGAAGTCCACGAGAGGTACCACAGGACGTGGTGGGCACCACAAAGGACCTGAGCTGAGCTAATGTGGATCCACTAAGCTAGTGTCTATCTGAGACAAATCCTACAATGGCACATAGTTCTAGGACTTAGGGATTGCTATTAAAGATCCACGGATGCTGATCGAAATCCTTCATTTCTAAATTTGCTTGGTGCTAAGTATTACTCCCATGAAAACATGTAATGTAAGATACCGAAAGTTAGAAAGTCAAAAAAATAAAGACTCTAAGAAGAGTTCCCAGAAAAATGCAGTTTTTGGCACCAGGTGGCCTTCACAGAGCTCTCCACGGGTCGTGAAGTGGACCACGCACCGTGAAGATCCACCGTGGTCCAGCCTTTGCACAAGTGAATTAGGGGTGAAGTCCACGAGAGGCACCATGGGTCATGGTGGACACCCCCTTCAGACCCCAAGACAGCCTCCTCACCACTCCCCTCACCACGGGTCGTGGTGACCTTCACGGACCATGGTGGTTTCCGTGGAGTAACCCCTTCCAAACCCAATGTCCCAAAAGTCCAATTCCACCAACACAACCACCACTACGGGCCGTGGTGAGTTTCACGGACCGTGGTGGATCCTCCATCCAGGTGCAAATTCAGTTAAAGTTCAGGGATTTTTTAGTCTTTTCCTATGTTTTCATTAATGAATGTGGACGATTTTAGGGGTTTTTTCTAACCTATTAACTACCCTAAGCCCTCCTAACCCTCTCATTCTCACCCAAACACTCAAAATCAAAACCCTCTCTCTAAAAGTGTTCTCTCAAGAGTCTTCTTCTCCCTCAAGCAATCCAAAGGATTTCTTCAAGGACAAGGCTTCGATTCTCTGAAATTTAGGGCTCCTAAGATCAAAGGTATGTGAGAATTAATTCATGGGCCCTTTCGCCCACGGAATCCCAAGTTTTCTCTCAAAATCCTTTATGAATTGTTCTTCTAAATGCCCTAATTTCATGATTTTACATTGGGACATCTTACTCATGATATATCTTATGATTATTGATTAAATTATTCATAATTCCTATCACATTGCATGATTTCAAAATGAATTTTAATGATCCATGTTATATGCTAGTTTAAATATATTTCAATAAATCATGATCATGAATTTCAAGAGATTTCAATGAAAGTTTTATGAATGATATCCAAGGTTTATGAATGGCCCATAAAATACTATAAATAATGTTTCAATGATGCTTTAAGCAAGAGATTTTAGTGCGATAAGGAAAATTCTCTCACAATAATTTAAAGAGGTGAAAGGACAATTTTCACCAACTCATGAATTCTTATGAATCAAACATGTTAATGAGCTATTCTATAATTTTCTTGTGATGATGGATTGGTATCTATTATATCCTTTTTATTGATGTTAATGACTATGTTTTCATGAAGTTCCGTTGGGATAATGACTAAGCACCGAGAGAACTTTAAGGTGGGGTTCGGTCTGGTAGCCATTGTAGCTACACAAGAAAATCGTAGTAGCAACCTTTAGTCCCTAATTACGTTGTCCGCGTAGGTTTAAAGTTCCAATATGGCGTAACTATTGGACCCACATATAGCATAAGGTTAGAGAAAGTACCATCAAGAATTCTACCTTGGCAAAGTAGCCTTCCCATTCTCGATGTGGGGATCATCAGATTCCATGTTATACCTTGTATGGTCTTATTTGTCAGTTAAAGGTCGGTCTTATATGTCATTTAAAGGTTTTATTCCACATCAAAGTAAAAAAAAAGGTATAAAGTTCTCATGATGATATTTTGATGCATTGACCAATGATAATGATGTTTTTAAGGTTTTCATGGATTTACTCATGTTTTAAGATGTTGGTCCTGCATCTCATCATTCATATTGATTATGTCATATGTTTGTTGTTCATCCATATTCTCACATACTTAGTGCATTTCATGTAATAACGCATACTTTTGCTTACATTGTATCATAATGTAGGGTCACACATCTCCCACTCGTGGCTAGAGTTGAGCTTTACTTTTCCATCATTGGTGAGTCCTCATGCTTTGAGGACAAGACTATTATATTTTCATCATTTTATGGCTTTTCTTATGTTGTCATGGGTGAACTATAAGCTTGTCTTATGCCCCCATCTAGTTAGTAGAGGCATGTTGGATGTTGGTTGAGTCTATGTTGTCTTTTATTGGAGTTTGAGATTTATTCTCCTTTATCGACTTTACTTCCGCATCTATGTTGTTTCTTAATTGTTTTACTTATCTTATGTATGCTCATGTATGATATGCTAAGAGGCTTAATTGAGGTTCTCTGGGATTCCGATCGCTATGACACACCTTGGGTCTAGCTTGGATCGTGACATGTAATTAACTGGAGACAGTAATAACTTGATAATACCGAATCATATTGATAATCTGATAAAATACTGAGTATCTTATAAATCATGATAACTGATAATATACTGAATGATACTTTATCTAAAAGCATCAAAATCATGATAATTTGAAAATATGCTTCTGAAAGAACATAATTCTAAATCATGAAAATATTTGAATGTTATGGGTTCATGAAATTACCCTTGAAAACATGGAATTACAATTGAAATCATGCAATTGAAGGCTAATCATGTAGACAAAATGGATTTCATCTAGAACCCGTGAAATTCTAGAAATCCTAAGTTTGGAAAATTCATAAATTTGAAAATCTAAGGTTTCTTTGGGATTCAATGGGTGAAGGAATACCCATTGATGAAATCTCACATACCTAATACGAAAATCACTAGCTTGAATCTTGGAATGGAGACTTGAAGCTTGGAACTCTAACTTGTGCTTCAGAGGAGACTTGAGAGAAAACAAATCTATTTATTGAGAATTTATGATTCAATGAGAGGTTTAGGTGGATAAAAATCACTTAATCCGACTTAGAATAATTCAAAACGATGCAGTATAGGGATTAAAAAAATAAAAAAAGACCAAAACACCTTTGATTAAAATTGTCAAAAGGCAATTACGACCTACGGGAGTCATCTATGAACCGTAGATCCACCTACCCGTCGTAGATCCTGGTCCGTAGAAATCAAAGAAGATTTATGGGTTTCTGAAGTTTCAACCACGAACCCAATCTACAATCTGTAGTCCACTTTACGACCCATCATGTCTGTTCGTGAAAAAATCATACTGGAATACATTATCTCTAAGGTTTGATCTACAAGGCCCTTTCTATGGACCACGTGCAGATTATGACTCGTAGATATGCTTCATAGAACTCAGGGACATGTTTGAGTTCTGAAGTTTAAGGTCTTTAGTTTATGAGACTTTTCTACGATCCGTAAAACCATCTATGACCCGTGATTCCCAATGGCCCTATTCAAGTCAAATTCTCAAATTTCTGAAGTCGATCAACGAATCCTTCCTACGATCCTTAAAAGGTTTACGAGCCGTAGGCGGCTCATAATATTTCAGACCCAAATTTTTGATTTCTAAATTTCATATACGGATGGCTTATACAAGCCGTACTTCCATTAATGACTCGTAAAGACTCATTATACTTTTCAAAATTATTCAGGCTTTATTTTTTCTGAATTGATCAAAGTTTGCTTTGGACTAGGGATTTTTGGGTGTTACACCAATAAGCCAATAAATTAATTTTGCAATTGCTTTATCAATCGTGGTTCAATTTTGAACGACCCTAGAAATGTTAATGACACTTTTGGGGTATTACACCAATAAATCAATGTGCAATTTCGTGATTAACTTAGAGATTACGGTTCAATTTTGAACGGCTATAAAAAAAATTATGACACTAATTTTAAAGGAAAAAGGCATAAATTTCCTCCTAAAGTTGTATCGAAAAATCAGATACACAATTAAACTATCATGGCGATCTATTACACACCTAAACTACCTAAAAGTGAAAATATTAAACCCCCCCCCCAAAACTGACGTGGCAAAAAAAAAAAGTAGCGCGTCAGATTCTATAAAGTAAAAAAAAATTAAAAAACCAAAATCAGCCACCCCCACATCCTTTCTTCTTCACACCCACCTACTCTCTTCTTCTTCACACCCACCATTATTTACTCCTATTTTGAATCTTGATTTTTTTCTTTCAAAACCATTAAAGTAAAAAAAAATACAAAAAAATCACCCCACCCCACGTCCTTTCTTCTTCACACCCACCTACTATCTTCTTCTTTACGCCCACCTCTATTTACTCCCCATTTTGAATCTTAATTTTTTTTTCTTTCAAAACTCATTAAGAAGAAGAATTTTTCTCCCTATTTTGGTGGAGAAGACGATTGGAGTTTTGGGGGAGGGTCAGATGGATGGTTAATAATTAATTAGGAGTTAATTAGTATAAAATATAGTTAATAAAAGAAAAGTTAATTAATAAATAAAAGAAAAGAAAAAAATGTAAGAAAATCGGATGGATAGTTAATAATTAATTAGGAGTTAATTAGTTTATAAAATATAGTTAATTAATAAAGAAACGAAAAGAAAAAAATATAAAAAATTGGATGGATGGTTAATAATTGATGGGTAGTTAATAATTAATTAGGATTTAATTAGTATAAACATTGTTGATAAAAGAAAAGCTAATAAATAAGAAAAAAAAATAAAAAAATTGGATGGATAGTTAACAATTAATTATGAGTTAATTAGTATAAAATATAGTTAATAAAAAAAGTTAATTATTAAAGGAAAGAAAAAATATAAAAAATTATAATTTCTGAGGTGACAATGACGTGACGCCATGTGGCAGCGAGTGTAATACACCATATACTATTAGAGTGGTGTTATGCATTTAGGTGTGTAATAATTTACTTTTAAATAATTTAAATATGTAATAAGTCATCATAATTTAATTGTGTAACTGACTTTTCAGTATCTATTTTTCTAATTTTAAAAGACATCAAATTTTATTAATTCATACAAAGCACATATCTCCCTCTCCCCGTCCTTAACCCTCACCCCTTCCAACCACCATCATGACTTTCGCCGGCACGGCAGTTCATTTTCAAATGGAGTAAATTGGGATCCTATAAATTGCATTTCAAAAATCAAAAATCAAAATTGAACTGCACTTTTGTAGTGATGTTTGGACTTGGTAAAAATGGTGGGAAAAGGCATTTCCTTTCTCTGTATTGCATCAAACTGGAACTCTTTTGTTCCTCCACAGCTACACCCAATTTAATGCCGGGATTTCTGGTGAAGTCACTTGGCTTCTCCACAGAGAAAGCCATTTCTGCTAGCTCCAAAGTAACTTGCTTGAAATCCGGAAACAACAAGCCTAATTTAGTTCTCAATTTCTTCAAACAAATCGGTTTAGACAACAACCAGATAAAAATCTTGGTCTCTGCGTCACCCAGATTGTTGTTTGCTGATATCGGAAAAACCCTTGAACCCAAAGTTAAGTTTCTTCAAGAAATTGGCTTATCTGGGTCGGATTTAGTTAGGGTTATTTCAAAAAGTGGGCCTTTTCTTAGAACAGGTCTTGATACTGGCATTCGACCTAGTCTTGAATATCTTAGGAAGTTATTGGGTAATGATGAGAATGTAGCTAAAGCTCTTAAGAGATCTCCTGCATTGCTTCGTCATCGTCTTGATAGAGTAATGGCACCTAACATATTATTTCTGCTAAATCATGGATGTTCGAGTTTGGCTATTAAAAAGCTTATTCTTAGGAATCCGAGAATTTTTATTCAAAAGCTCGAGTGGCTGGAGGATAAAGTGCTAAGAGTTGAAAAGGATTTTTGCATTCGTAGCAATTCCGGGATGTTTTTATATGGAGTGGAAATGCTTTCCTCGCTTTCTAAGTCGAGTTTAGAAATGAAACTTGGAATTTTCAGGAGTTTTGGTTGGTCTGATTCTGATATTATTACAATGGTGCAAAGGCTTCCTTTATGTTTGACTGTATCTGAGGTTAAGCTGAGAAATGTATTGAAGTTTTTCATGGGGGAGCTTGGGTGTGGATCTAGTTACGTAGCGTGTCATCCCACACTTATAATGTTCAGTTTGGAGAAGCGGGTGTTACCCAGGATTAAAATCTGGGAACTTCTGAAGGAGAAACAGGTGATGGAGAGAGTGCCATGTTTTTATACAGTTATCAAGTGTTCTGAGCGGGAGTTTTTGGAAAAATATATCCTTCTCTTAAGGGAAGAGATGCCTGAGATATATGAGTTTTACATCAGAAGTGGAAAGTAAGATAGTAAGTTTATTGTTTTCTTTCATACAGGGATTTTTGATTTACGAATAGTATTCACTGAATGTTTTCCATGCTACCTGGCCAGACCATTGCTGTTAGTTTTAATTGTATTTTTGGTTGCTATTGTGCCAACATTTTACATTCATTGTTGAAACAGGTAATTGAGGACATTATCTTTCCGAAATCGTGTCTTCTTTTTTTGGTTTGACAACAGAAAATGGGATAATTCTTTTGATGTTTGGAACATCAATGATGTGATTGCTTGTCTGAATGAGGGCGCGTCTTGTTTATTACTGATAATGAGCTATAATTGCTCCTTAAGACACTAATACATGAACCGGAGGAGTTGAGCAAATACTTCAGGTTAGATTGTTATAATCTCTTACCTTAGTCTGTTTAAGATTGGATCTCGAGATAAATTATCTCCTTATCTAAAGGAGAAAAAGGGGGAGAAAAGCTTGGATGTCAAGATGATTAATATAGGACAGCCATGTCACTTTTTTCCCTGCATTTCACAATGTTTAAATACTCTCCTATTTGGTGCCTGTTTGTCATGGATTTGATGTAATAGGAGAGAGAACTGTGAGAGATATAGAACAAAAAAAATCATTGAATTGTGTCTCTACATTATTTCATTGATTAGACACTATATTAGACTCCTTTTCCAACTAGAACACTACAATACAATCCTTTTCTAAGTAGGATTCTATATACTATTTCTATCCCTATTCCTATTCTAAGTAGGATTGTATATATTATTCTTATTCCTATTCATATTCTAACACTCCCCTTCAAGCTGGTGCATACAAGTCATATGTACATAGCTTATTACAAATTACAAATGTAATTAATACGAGGACCGATGAGGGGCTTGGTGAGATATTTCCAAGTTGATCACTCGACTTCATAAAATTGACAGTCAATCTCAATGTGCTTAGTCTTCTCATGAAATATTGGATTTGTTGCATAATGTCGATAAAACACTGAGTGATAAATTCATGAATTATAGTGTTGAACTTCCCAAACCAAGCTTGAGAATACTGTTTCAGACCATAGAGTGACTTACGTAATCGACATACAAGGCTACTAAACTCCCTCTAAGCTACAAAATTATGTGGTTGCTCCATATAGACTTCTTTACAGTGCAACAGTCACCCGAAAAGTGCTCAAAATTTGATATAAAATATATGGATCGTTTTGGAATCCATAGATGAGTCGATATTAAACAAGAAAGTCATTGAAAAACTGGTCAGAACATGCTCATGCGTCGGAGTATTAGATTTGATGGCTGAAAGTGGTCACAATCTGAGAAATAAAATTATGTGGTAGGGTCAGAATGATGGCACAAGCCTACTGAGAAAGAAAATTATATGGGTAGGGTCGGAATGATGGCACGACCCTACACAAATAAGAAAATAGTTACCAAAAAGAACGATGCTACGCAAATTAGATATGAAAAAGTAGTCACTAAAAAGATGGCACGGTGCTACACAAATCGAATATGAGAAAGTAGTCACCGGAAAGATGGCACGGTGCTACACAAATAAGATGTTAGAAAGTAGTCACCGGAAGGATGGTACAGTGCTACACAAATTAGATATGAGAAAGTAGTCACCGAAAAAATGCACGATGCTACGCAAATCAAATATGAAAAAAGTAGTCACCGAAAAGATGGCACAGTGCTACACAAAACTGATGGATACGGGTTGACACAAAATAGTCTCAGAGAGTCATCGAAAATTGACACACGGTGACATGTTTGACTAAGTTTTCTTCCACTTAATGTTGGGTTCATGCATATATCATTGATCCTACTTTTGTTAACATAACCATTGGCCAGACAGGCAGCATATATGGGTTATAGCCACCCCCGACAGCGGAAGATCTTTGATTCTCTACCAGGATCGTAGAAGCTCTGATACCATGTGAGAAATATAGGAGAAAAATATTATTGAATTGTGTCTCTACATTATTACATTGAGATCCTATTTAGAGACACTATATTAGACTCCTTTTCCAACTAGGACACTACAATACAATCCTTTTCTAAGTAGGATTCTATATACTATTTCTATCCCTATTCCTATTCTAAGTAGGATTGTATATTCTAACAAGAACCACAATCACAGAAGGGCATAATGGATGCAAGACACCTTAAATTGGGTTAACCCCTAGTACCTGAGGGAGAGTGAGAGGAAAAAATGAGAGCAGTTACGTTTAGCTACAACAGTGTCAACAAGATGAGATTTACTTTCCTCCTCATTGTGACAGCACTTGTTTCCAAAACATCTTTCTTAACTTTCTGAGTTCACAATCTCTGATGAACCTGGAGAGCATCTACTATGTTGAGAAAACTGCACGTAATTTCTTTCACCTTTCTGTCTTTTTCTTGGTTAAATACCATCGCATAAACTGACACTGGATATGCACGGTACAGTTCAGTCATTAGTTAACCGTAGAAATGGCAAAGCACCATATCGATTGGAAGATTGTGTTTATCTACCTGATATAAAAAGCGAGTGCACTCCTTCTCTGTCACAGAAAGAGTTTATTGAACAACTTATTTCTTATGACAAAATAAAACGTTTCTATATTTATTCTATGAGGCCTCAGAGTAGAGCTTTCATTCACCTTCAGAAACAAAAAGTGATCAACTGATTTTAAAAATGTTTCCTTTTCATATATAATTCTGAAGCTGCTTAAAGTATTTCCATGAATCTATGATAAGATGGAAATTATTTCTCTAAATATTGGGTTAGTCACTTTATTAGCTCTTTGTTATTTTGGTTCAATCCCAACGCCCTATTATGATAGTTTGTTTGTTTTCTCCTTATAAGGTACAAGTACAAATACCAATAAGGAAAAAACATCGTAGTTACTGCAGAACTGCAACTCAATTGACTTAAGAATTGGATCTCCATCTCTTCTAATGTCATCACACATAAAACTCGTCATCTTTTAATCTGTTATAAGGTTAGCAATCATTCCTAAAATATAACAGTCATGGATTATATTATTTGTTATTTTGCCCCAGAAGTTTGTTTCTGTGTTTGCTTCTCCAATTATTACTTAAATAGCTATCTTGTGCTTATGTTAGATTATGCATGATTCATATCAGCCAAGTACCATCTCATAATTTTCCTTATTTCATTATAGGGAATTTTTTTTATCACTATATTCCCTCATGATGCAGTTGACCCTGTGTGTAGTAGGTTCTAAAGACTCCTCAGGACCTTCATTTTCTTGGGTAGCATCAGTATTGTATTCATTTCATTATTAGAAGACTTATTCTTTTCATATGCATAAAGATACCATTATGATGGTAACCATAATTTTCCATCGGCATTAGGCATTTCTCGGTTACTGGATAGTTCTGTTTTGTGGGGCTTGAGTCAAGATTACTCATAATGGATTGATTTGTTCACTTCCTGAAATCTTTGCTCAAGAGTTTTGAAGATGAGGTAAGGCCCATGGCAAAGGCATATTTGGTTGATTACAAATTTTCTTTCAACATGTGTTGATCATATTGGTGTGCTGGAACAACTGTATTTTGGTTGATTGATTTAAACGTGCTGAATTCGTGGCTATTAATACAATTTGGTAGAAACCTTAAAGGTTCGGAACTAGAATTCAAACTTGGAAAACAAATCACTCTCTTTCGTCTCTTGTCCCCCTATGGCGGAGGTGAATGCTTGTTAGTGTACAGGAAATACTGGTGGTATGGTCTTTGTACGTCGTAACACCAAGGATCGTACACATAGCTGAAGTTGAGGTGGGTTAAGAAATGAAAGTAACTGCTTAAAATAAATGTAGAAAATATGTGTGTGAAGTTTATTTTGTAAATGTTTTGAGAAACAGGTCACTGTGGGTTGAGATTTGGCCATGGTCGAGGTACTCCATAGCCTCCAAATCTCTTCCATGTTCTATACTGTCTGGCTTACTTCTCCCAATCAATTCTAGTGCACTGGCTTCAGTTCCGTGAGGGGCCACTCAAGCAAGGGGTGGATTCACGGTGTTGGGTGGGGGTTCCCCGAACCCAGTAACTTTTGCACGGATCCTGTATTTGTATTGAGAAATCCAGTAAATATATAAGATTTTCCGAGTTGGGAACTCATAAGCAAAGTGTATTGTTGATCTATTGGCAGAAAAGGTACTTGTTAAGCTCTACGGCCCTCTTGGTTGAGGTTAGAATCCCCTTGCTCACCATGTAGGCTTTTGTTGCCTCCTTTTATTTTGTAAATTTGATACTGGTAGAAACCTACAAACTAAAAATCCTGGACCCGCCTCTGCTTAGTCAAGGCAATCAATACAGAAGCAAGCATATACTTGTAGATTGGGCTAAATGTCTAATAGATAGGTAGGCTAAACTAATGTTGAGGTTCTGGAAAACGCTAAACTAAGCCGCGCCCTCTGTCTCACCACTCTTTTATTCCTTCCCAAGTGAAGTGATGATATTGTCTGTTTATCACTTTAGGAGTTGTGTTCTCAACAGTTTTGCAGGTTGGCTTTGAGTTCTTCGAGGGACAGACGGGGGCAATGAGGTCTTCTTTCCAAATAAATTCACTTGAATGAAGGCATAAGTGATCTCAGTGAACTTATTAGAGTGGCATCTTTTTTAATCTATGTAACTTGTTGAGTCCTAGTATTGTTGCACAAGATATATATATATATATATAATCTGTGATTAAAGCTTGTGACCTGGAGTGGGAGAATCGGTTTTGTAGGCTACATACAAATTATTTTTAATCGTATATGTTTTTTTACAAGAGTTTCATTTTTACGCATAAGAGATCTGCAGATCATTGTTTCTGTTTATTTTGTAAGTGGTCAATCGATCTTAATTCCGGAGCAGTTTTAGAACAGCCTCTGTTGCTGCACTAGTTTTCCTTGTGTGAAGGAGATTTAACAATTTAATGTAAACAACAAAGGAAATTCAATTGAACTCGCTACAGGTAGTTTTCCCCTTGTTTGTGTGGGGGATATTTGTTTCTTTGAGCTTGCTTTTAGTGCAGCGACAAAGGTGGTTCCAAAACTGCTACGGAATTAAAGATCAATTGATCACTTACAAAACGAATAGAAAAAAATGATATTATGTTGTTGATATTAATCTTTAAAATCCGAAAGAATTTTTGGCAACACACAAAGGACTACTCTATCATTTGTAGGATTACAAAGAAATTGAAAGAGAGCATGTTATTTTTGTTGGTACATAATGTTATGTTGTGATACTGATTTTTGAAACACGAAAGAAATTTTTAGCTCTATACGATGGACTATACTGTCATTTATAAAATTACAGAGGAAGTGAAAGAGAGTTTCGAAATGTTAAAAAATTGTTTAATTTTAGACATTCATCTATGAGCAATGAGATTGGAGAAACTTCTGAAGCTTGAAAAAATAAATTCAAAATAATGAAATAAGGCATGAATCATTTTGACATTGACACACAAGTAATAATTGTCATAACTTGTGCAGTCTTATATGAAATATTTACGAAATACAAATATGATAATATAGTTATAAATGTTATTAACGAATAAACAGCTCAAAGTAACAATGTTGATTCGTCTTTTTATTCATCTGATCAAGAAATACATGTTAAGTATTAAGAGACTGTATATATTATATGAGAGGTATATATTAAAGAAAAGTATATTTTATTTTATTTTTTATTGAACCAAAGTGTTATGAAATGAGATTAACTTAACAATTTATGTAAGAAAATAGAGTAAGAGAAAAGAGAGAACTGGAGAATATATTTTTGCTGCTTGTTGTTGTGTTTTCGTTTATGTAAATAAAGGCTAATTATAGCCTAAGAAATGAAGGGATAAGGGAGAGTATGTAATATTTTTCTCCTCAAGTGGTTTGTCCACTTATCTTCCAAATGGGTGGGTCCCACATGGAAGAGGACATCCATACATAATACTCTCCCTTGGATGTTCATTTATAATGTGTCTTCCTAAAAATTCTATAAGAAATAATATACATAGTTATTTTCAATATCCATAGATGTTGTGTCTACATATCTGATAATACACCTTGATTGCTGGCTCATTAAAAACCTTATCAGAAAAATCCAGTGGGACAAAACCTTGGTTAAGGAAAAAAGAGTGCAGCGCATATTTTACTCCCCCTGATGAAAGCTTCATTTGATATTTTGGAGACGGCGCATTCCAACTTTATATCTTAATTTCTCAAAAGTTGATGTTGGTAATGCCTTTGTGAATAAATCTGCAAGATTATCACTTGAACGAACTTGTTGTACATCAATTTCACCATTCTTCTGAAGATCGTGTGTGAAAAATAATTTTGGTGAAATATGTTTCGTTCTGTCTCCTTTTATGAAGTCACCTTTCAATTGAGCTATGCACGCGGTATTATCTTCGAATATAACTGTGGATACTTTAACATCATTTTCCAGACCACATCTTTCTTTGATGAACTGTATCATCGATCTCAACCACACACATTCTCTACTTGCTTCATGAATTGCTATTATTTCAGCATGATTTGAAGAAGTAGCAACTATAGACTGCTTTGTAGATCGCCATGATATAGCAGTTCCTCCGTGTGTAAACAGATAGCCTGTCTGAGATCGGGCTTTATGTGGGTCTGATAAATAACCTGCATCTGCATAACCAATAAGGTCTGCGTAACCTTTGTTAGTATAAAACAAACCTATATCAATAGTACCCTTCAGGTATCGCAAAATATGTTTGATACCATTCCAATGCCTTCGCGTTGGGGATGAACTATACCTTGCTAGCAAATTAACAGAAAATGTTATATCAGGTCTAGTTGCGTTAGCAAGATACATAAGTGCACCAATAGCACTGAGATATGGTACTTCAGGACCAAGAATTTCTTCATCCTCTTCTGGAGGTCGAAATTGATCTTTTTCCACTTTAAGTGATCGAACAACCATTGGAGTACTTAATGGATGTGCTTTGTCCATGTAAAATCTTTTTAAGATTTTCTAAGTGTAGGCAGATTGATGGACAAAAACTCCGTCTGCTAAATGTTCAATTTGTAGACCTAGACAAAGTTTTGTCTTTCCAAGATCTTTCATTTCAAATTCTTTCTTTAGATATTCAATTGTCTTTTGGACCTCTTCAGGGGTTCCAATGAAATTTATATCATCAACATAAACGGCGAGTATAACAAATTATGATTTCGTTTTCTTAATAAAAACACATGGACAAATGACATCATTTATATAACCTTCATTTATTAAGTACTCACTAAGGCAATTATACCACATACGCCCTGATTGTTTCAAACCATATAATGATCTTTGCAGTTTTATTGAGTACATCTCCCGAGACTTATTACATGCTTCAGGCAATTTTAATCCTTCTGAAATTTTCATGTAAATTTCATTATCAAGTGAACCATAAAGGTAAGCTGTAACCACATCCATTAGATGTATATTAAGATTTTTATGTACAGCTAAACTGATGAGATATCGAAATGTTATTCCATCCATAACAGGTGAATATGTTTCTTCATAGTTGACTCCGGGTCTTTGAGAGAATTCTTGTGCAACAAGGCGTGCCTTATATCTTACAATTTTATTTCTCTCATTTCGTTTTCTAATTAAAACCCATTTATAGCCAACTGGTTTTACACCTTCAGGGGTTTGGACTACAGGTCCAAAAATCTCACGTTTAGCAAGTGAGTCTAATTTTGATTGAATTGTCTTTTGTCATTCTGGCCAATCACATCTACGTCGAAATTCTTCGACGGATTTAGGCTCAAGACTTTCACTATCTTGCATGAGATTAAGTGCAACATTATATGCAAAAACATTATCAACCGTGATTTTAGATCGATCTAAATTTATCTCATCATCAAAAGAATTTATTGAAAGTTCTTCATTTACTTGAGTCTCGGGTTCACTGATTTCTTCAGGAATATCAGGATTACTCAAATCTTGACCTTCTTCAGGAGGTTCTATTGTAGTATCATCTTTATTATTTCTCACGCTTCTCTTTCTAGGATTTTTATCCTTTGAACCCAACGGTCTACCACGCTTCTGGCGTGTTTGGGATTCAGAAGCTATGATACTTGTAGATGGTCCTTTTGGGACATCAATCCGGATAGGTATATTCACTGCAGGGATATGTGACTTAGTTATCCGTTTCAAATCAGTAAATGCATCTGGCATTTGATTTGCTATTTTCAGCAAGTGGATGATCTTCTAGACCTCCTGTTCACATGTGCGGGTACATGGATCAAAATGTGATAGTGATGAAACTTTCCACGCAATTTCTTTTTCTTTTTCGGGTTCCTTTTTCTCTCCCCCTAATGGCGGGAAAATTGTTTCATCAAACCGACAATCTGGAAATCGAGTAGTGAATAAGTCTCCAGTCAACGGTTCAAGGTATCGAATTATGGAGGGTGAGTCAAACCCAACATATATGCCTAACTTTCGTTGAGGGCCCATTTTTGTACGTTGTGGTGGTGCTACAGGCACGTATACCGCACAACCAAAAATTCTTAAATGGGCTATATTTGGTTCATGACCAAATATTAATTGCGACGGAGAGTATTTATTATAATGTGTCAGTCTGAGACGTACAAGTGCTGCTGCATGTAAGATAGCATGACCCCAAACAGTAATTGGCAATTTTGTTTTCATTAGTAGAGGTCTTGCTATCAATTGTAGGCGCTTTATAAATGACTCTGCAAGGCCATTTTGAGTATGAACATGAGCAACACGATGTTCAATTTTTATCCCAATTGATAAGCAATAATCATTAAATGCTTGGGATGTAAATTCTCCAGCATTATCAAGGCGAATGGCCTTAATTGGATAATCTGGGAATTGCGCTCTCAATCTTATTATTTGTGATAATAACTTCGCAAACGCCAGGTTGCGAGATGATAACAGACACACATGAGACCATCTAGATGATGCATCTATTAGGACCATAAAATATCTAAACAACCCACTAGGTGGATGAATAGGGCCACATATATCCCCATGTATACGCTCTAAAAATCCAGGAGATTCGATGCCGACCTTCAGGGTCGATGGTCTCGCAATTCATTTGCATTGATAACAAGCAGCACATGAAAATTCATCATTTGTAAGAATCTTCTGGTTCTTTAACGGATGTCCAGTTGAATTTTCAAGAATTCGTTTCATCATTATTGATCCAGGATGACCTATTCGATCATGCCATAGCACAAATATATTTGGATCAATAAACTTCTGGTTTACGATCATATTTGCTTCAATTGCACTAATTTTTGCATAATATAGGCCAGATGACAGAGTTGGTAATTTTTCTAAAATATATTTCTGGCATGAGACACTCTTGGTTATACCAAGATATTCAATATTCATTTCATTTAATGTCTCAACATGATATTCATTTCTGCGGATATCTTTAAAACTTAACAAGTTTCTTGGAGATTTAGAAGAAAATAGTGCATCTTCTATAACAATTTTTGTCCCCTTAGGCAGAATTATAGTAGCTCTTTCGGAGCCTTCTATCATTTTTGAATTACCAGAAATTGTAGTAACATTAGCTTTTCTTCTAAGTAAATTGGAAAAATATTTCTGTTCTTTAAATATAGCATGGGTTGTTCCACTATCAATTACACAAATATCCTCGTGATTTATCATTGATCCAAACAAGATTTGAGGCATTTTCATATTTTCTTCAATAAGAAATAAAATACGTATTAACACGTGGTATATTACACAAATTTTTATTTATTTGCATTGATTAGAAAAATACAAACATCATATTTAATACAGATAAAAAAATTACATATTATTAGTCCTGTCAATATTCATATTTTCGTCTGGAAATTAAAAAAATCAGCTACATCCAGATGCATAGGCTCAATTTTATCTTCAGAGATAAAATTTGTCTCTCGATTATTTTCTGCCTTTTTTAATGATGTCTGATATAGCTGAACCAAACGTTTTGACGACCGGCAAATCCGCGATCAGTGCCCCACACCTCCACATCTATGACATATTGTTTCTGAATTATTCTTCGGTAAAGCTTCTGGCTTTCTATCCTGCCTTTTATATTGCTGGTTATTTCTCGGTGCCATCCGAGCATCATGATTAAAATTTCTTCTTTGACTACGACCACGACTGGGGCCATGGCCTCTTTCTCGTTGGTTAAAATTTGTCTGATTCACTTCAGGGAGTGGCAAAGAACCAACTGGCCGACTATCATGATTTTTCATTAATAGTTCATTATGTCTTTCAACAATAAGAAGGTGAGAAAGTAATTCAGAATATTTTTTTAAATTCATTTTCACAATATTGCTGCTGCAGGAGCATATTCGCGGGTGGAAATGTGGAGTATGTCTTTTCAAGTTTATCTTGCTTAGTGATCTCTTCTCCGCATAAATTTAACTGAGATATAATTCTAAATAAAGCAGAATTATATTCAGTTATATTTTTGAAATTCATTAATCTCAGATTTAGCCAATCATGACGAGCTTGTGAAAGCATGACCAACTTCAGGTGGTCATATCTTTCTTTTAAATTTTTCCACAATTTAAGGGGGTTTTTAATGTAAGATATTGTAATTTTAGCCCCTCGTCAAGATGGTGACGGAGAAATATCATGGTTTTAGCACGGTCTTGATTGGATGTCATATTGTCATCTTTAATGGTGTCTGTCAGACCCATTGATTCTAAATGAATTTCAACATCAAGTGCCCATGATGAGTAGCCTTTTTCAGAGATATCAAGAGCAGTAAATTCAATTTTGGAAATATTTGTCATTTTATAAAAATAAAATTAAATAAAACTCTTACCACTTTTGTTATCTTGAAAAATTAGCCGGAGCCTCGTGCTGATAACGTGTTATGAAATAAGATTAACTTAACAATTTATGTAAGAAAATAGAGTAAGAGAAAAGAGAGAACTGGAGAATATATTTTTGCTGCTTGTTGTTGTGTTTTCGTTTATATAAATAAAGGCTATTTATAGCTTAAGAAATAAAGGAATAAGGGGAAATATGTAATATTTTTCTCCTCAAATAGTTTGTCCACTTATCTTCCAAATGGGTGGGTCCACATGGAATAGGACATCCATACATAATACAAAGTTCAATGTATAAATATTTTATTATTTTTACAATAGGTTTGTGACTGCGTGCTTGTACATGTGTCAGGATTGAACAATCTCTCTTTCTCCTTCCTAAACAAAACCCTTTCCATATTGAGATTGACCTCCATTGAAGAATCCACAACTTCTCTTTCATAAAAATGGCGGAGCTTGGCACACAATCTCAGCTCATCCCGAACCTCCCAGATGACATAGCCTTACAGTGTCTAGCTAGAGTCCCACGTTCCCATTACCCCATTCTCTCCCTCGTTTCCAAATCTTGGCGTTGCACCGTAAACTCTACTGCACTCTATACCACCCGATCAATTCTCCGTACTACCGAAACTTTCCTCTACTTCAATATCCGGGTAAACTCCACTTTCCACTGGTACATTCTCTCCCACAACCCTATTTTCACAAACCCAGAGAAACCCAGAAAGCTTTTTCCCCTTTCTTCAATACCCACTAAGCCGATTGGACCGGCATTTGCAGTTTTGGGCTCAAAAATCTATGTGATTGGTGGGTCTATTGGTGAAATTCCTTCGAATAATGTATGGGTTTTTGATTGTAGGTTTAATTGTTGGGAAATGGGTCCAAGAATGAGAATTGGTAGAGAGTTTGCAGCAGCTGGTGTTGTGAATGGGAGGATTTATGTAATGGGTGGGTGTGTTGTTGATAATTGGGCGAGGTCGATGAATTGGGCTGAGGTTTTTGATCCGACGACGGGGTTGTGGACTGCGCTGCCGAGTCCGATTGAAGTTAGGGATAAATGGATGCATGCTAGTGCAGTTGTGGGTGATAAAATGTATGCAATGGCGGATAGGGGAGGTGTGGTGTATGATGTTGGGGGATGTGAATGGGGGAGTGTGTCGAAAAGGCTTGATTTGGGTTGGAGGGGACGAGCTGCGGTGGTGGGAGGGGTGTTGTATTGTTATGATTATTTGGGTAAGATTAGAGGATATGATGTGAAGGAAGATGTGTGGAAGGAATTGAAAGGGGTGGATAAGGGGTTGCATAAGTTTCTGTGCGGTGCCACGATGGTGAATTTTCATGACAGGTTGTGTGTTGTGTGGGAAGGCAAGGGGAGAGGAAAGGAGGTTGACATTTTGTGTGCGGAGATCCAAGTTTGGAAGGATGAAGATGGAGGGTTGAGTGGGAACATTTTGTGGTCGGATATGATTCTTGTTGTTCCTAATGGTGCCTCAATTGTGCATTGCTTGGCAGTTAGCTTGTGATGATTATTACAAACAAGGTGCGGTCATTCTCAAGCTTTTGTTAAGCATTTTTATTGAATTAGCATTCGATCAATGATAATCTGACTGTTTGCTGTTGTCATTTCATTTATTTTCTTTATCCTTTTCAGTATTTGGTGTTTTTAATAGTTACTCAGAAGCTAATGCTTCTGATATACAAGCTCGTATTTGAGTTGGGCCAGGTGGCGCGTAACACAGCACTGTAAATTCACAATGTTGTGAATAATTTGGGATTATTCTTTATCATGTAGCGCTTTCTGTACGTGTATTCTGTTTGAAAGTAGGATATATTAGATGGAATCTACAATTAACTTACTAATATGTAGTCTGTGGATTGTAGCTGTGTATAGTGTGTGGTAGATGTGCTTATGGTGTTCGTAGCTGCTAGTGATTGCTCTGTCTGTTTCGGTAGTTTCTAATTTTATGGACACTAGAGGAAGAAGTGTGTATTAAATCCCCAAGAGTAAGGAAGACGTACAGTGGTCTGGGAGCGTAACACTAAAATACTGTAGTCTTAGATTTGGGGGGATCCAACGTGTGTGAAAGAGGATCTTTATTACTTATCAAATAAAGTGTGTGAAAGAGGAATTACTGTCAATTGCAACAGTGAGCAAAATCACTTGTTTTTATATGCAATAAGATGGATAAATCAAGAACTGATATAGCTTAGCATGTTTTTCCCTGACACTTTCATGTGCTAAACATTGGCTTTCCTCTTTCATAAGTACCTTATTCCTCTGATTTTTTTTTGATAATTAGTTTTGTCAACAGATTTTCCATTAGAAGTTTGGCTTAAAGTGATGGTAGCATCAGTGGTTCTGGACAAGAGATAGATATGTTAGTTGTAAATTTGGCATTAATTTGAATCTTGTTAATCAAGCATGTATGGCAACTTCATTTTATAAGAAATTTTAATGACTTGGAGGTGGAAGCATTAGTGTTTTGCTCAAAATTTGCAGCGTGTGGTACTAGACGACAACGGGAGAGACTCTCAAATCTGTAAACTTTTCTGTCCGTAGTTGTTACAAAAAAAATTTGAAGCAAGTAGGAAGATGGGAGGAAAGAATGGCCATAGAAAATTTTTGTTACCTTCAAAATAAAAAAAGAATGACCATGAAAAATGATTTGGAAGGCAGTGGTTTGGAAAACTGTGGGAAAGTTTTTCAACATTTTTGGGAGAAACTTTTAAACTCTTGGTTTTTGAAAATGAAGATATGTTTGGATAAACAAATCTTGCAAAAATCTTTTGGATGGAGATGCTCGCTTGATATCACCCTTTTAAAGATATAGAACACAATTTTTTACCCCAATATTTTTAAGAACTATCGATTATTCTCAATATTTTCTATATTCATCTTAGAATTATTAAAATACACAACTATGGAGTAGGATAAACAAAAACTGCAATTATAATGATTTGAGAAAAGCAAAAAACCAATCAATTCTGTGATGGATACACATGGTTAGCTATAATATACACATGGTGATTATGGCTATGAAGGAACAAGAAAAATAAAGGAATGAATGCACATGGTGATTCAAGCTTAGAGAAACAAACTAGGAAACAATCACAACTTTGGAGAAACCAACCACTTTTCAGTTTGGACCTCCAAGCATATACCTCACTAGCTTAGAGAACTTGACGAAAACCTTATGGCAAACAGAAAATGATGCAGCAGTTCTTCATTAAAGTACTTTAAGTGACATAATAATGAATAGAAATAACCCACACCCTCTATTTCAATTTATATGACATAGTTTGACTTGGCACGGAGTTGAACGAATTCATGTTCATCAACCAAGTATCACAATGATACTAACTTAATCAACTAAGCGTCCAACAATTATGCATGATTCTCAAGGATATATATATATATTCCCATTGAAGTTGATTCTCGATTTTTTACTCCAATTTATTCATTATATGAGTTATGCAGTCTAGTCACTTCATTAGAAACTCCAATCGACATTGGTCCAACAAACCCGACATTATTCATCTTCTTCCTCAGTTTAACCATAGCTTAAAAATAAGTCACTTCAAGGCTTTGCTTCGAACTTCAAGTTTTGAATCTAACTATGGGTTGAGTATTTGGAAGGCGTGGTGAAGCAAGCAGTTGACAATTTCTTTCTTGAAAGTGAAATCAAAAAGACATGGGAAAACCCTGATATATTTGATCTTGTTAAGGATTATCTTGACAGTAGTAATTAAATTATAAATTTGTTCTTCACTTGACTAATGTCTTGAATGTGCATGTAATAGCCAATCTGTAATTCTTGTAACATTAACAGAGTTTGAGGATGATCGAACATGGCATCTCCGGCATCGTTGCCGCTTCCCCGACGCTCTGGATCCTTTAACTTTAAATTTCTCATTTTGCCCTAAATGTGATGATTTATAGTCTCACAAATATTTACGGTTTGTTTAAACCACAAGTTTCAAAAGTCCTTTTTTATGTGTGGTTCATTTTAATGTATTTTTCACAATCCTCATTTGTAGTTTATGCTTAATTTGTTAGTGTGTAAACTATTTTAGAAAATTCAGGGGCTTACGTCCCATTTGTGCTCACGCTTTTACAAAGGAATGCGATTCTTGGATATACTGTTGTTGATTTTCAGCTCAAAGAGAACATGATCCTAAATAGGAGAGCACGGAGGTCAAGAATTGGGGTGGAAGGTTAGTAGGTAGTTGAATGATTTCTCTCTTTTACGTGGGAGAGCGTGCTTCTAGTTTAGAACACCTTCTATCATTATCTTATTGGTCGATTTTATTATTATTTTTGTTTCTTTTACGTTGGTTGTCTTTATGCTGAACTGGAAGAGAAAGGTGGGGACAGAAAATTATTCAGGCTAGCCAGGGCCCGGGAGAGAAGGGCACGCGATGTGGATCAAGTGAAGTGCATTAAAGACGAAGACGGAAAAGTATTGGTAGAGGAGACCCTTATCAAACAAAGATGGCAGTCATACTTCCATAAACTTTTGAATGACAAAGGGGACAGAGAAATTATGTTGGGAGATTTGGAACATACAGGAAGGAGTCACGATTTTGGGGGTTGTAGGAGTATTACGGTCGATGAGGTTAAGGATACTGTTCGTAGGATGCGCTGGGGAAGAGCGACCGGACCTGACGAGATCCCTGGAGAATTTTGGAAGAGTGCGGGCTCGGTAGGTTTGGAATGGCTGACTAGGTTATTTAATGTCATCTTTACGACGGCAACGATGCCCGTAGAATGGAGATCGAGCATCATGATCCCGCTTTACAAAAATAAATGGGATAGCCAGAGCTGTGACAACTATAGAGGTATTAAGCTTCTAAGCCATACTATGAAAGTGTGGGAAAGAGTGGTAGAGATGAGAGTGAGGAGAGGCGTGTCTATTTCAGAGAACCAGTTCGGATTTATGCTGGGACGCTCAACTACAGAAGCCATCCACCTTATGAGGAGACTAATGGAGCAATATAGGGAGAGGAAGAGAGACTTGCATATGGTGTTCATCGACTTGGAAAAGGCTTACGATAAAGTCCCACGAGAGATACTATGGAGATGTTTGGAGGCTAAAGGTGTACCTGTAGCGTACATAAGGGTGATCAAGGACATGTACGAGGGTGCCAAAACTAGGGTAAGGACAGTAGGAGGGGACTCAGAACACTTTCCAGTTATGATGGGGTTGCATCAAGGATCAGCTCTTAGCCCGTTCCTATTTGCCTTGGTGATGGATGGATTGACGCGATAAATTCAAGGTGAGGTGCCATGGTGTATGCTTTTTGCGGACGACATAGTCCTCATCGATGAGACTCGTAGCGGAGTTAACGCTAAGCTGGAAGATTGGAGACGCACCTTGGAGTCTAAGGGGTTTAAGCTGAGTAGGACCAAGACAGAGTACCTAGAGTGCAAGTTCAGTGAGACACCTCAAGAGGTTGGCGCGGAAGTTAGGCTCGGGGACCAAGCCATTCAAAAGAGAAGTAGTTTTAAGTACCTTGGTTCTATCATGCAAGACAGCGGAGAGATCGACGAGGATGTCACACACCGTATTGGGGCAGGATGGATGAAATGGAGGCTCCCCTCCGGTGTGTTATGTGACAAGAAGGTGCCACCACAACTTAAGGGCAAGTTCTACAAAGTGGTCGTTAGACCAGCTATGTTGTACGGGGCGGAGTGTTGGCCAGTTAAGGTCTCCCACGTGCAAAAGATGAAGGTTGCCGAGATGAGAATGTTGAGATGGATGTGTGGGCATATCAGGAGTGACAAGATTAGAAATGAGGCTATTCGAGAAAAGGTAGGAGTGGCCTCGGTGGAAGACAAGATGCGGGAAACGCGACTGAGATGGTTTGGACATGTGAAGAGGAGAGTCCCAGATGCACCAGTGCGGAGATGTGAGAGGCTGGCCATGGATGGTTTCAGAAGAGGTAGGGCTAGGCCGAAGAAATATTGGGGAGAGGTGATCAGACAGGACATGGCGCATTTACGACTTACCGAGGACATGACCCTAGATAGGAGGGTGTGGAGGACACACATTAGGGTAGAAGGCTAGTACATAGTGGTTTTATTCTCCCTTATTCGTAGGCGTATTAACGCACTATGATTTCTTGTACTCTGATGTATGTTATTTATGGTATTTATGTTATTATCCAATAATAATATCTACTGTTTTTTTTGTGCTTTGATTATACTATTGTTTGGACCGTTTTCGTCATCTACTTATTTACTCTAATATTCTTCTCTGACCTTTTTCTATGCTTTTATTGAGCCGAGTGTCTTTCGGAAACAGCCGTCCTACATTGGTAGGAGTCAGGTCTGCGTACACTCTACCCTCCCCAGACCCCACGATGTGGGATTTCACTGGGTTGTTGTTGTTGTTGTTGTTGTTGTTGTCTTTATTATTTTTGTTGTCAACACTTTTCTTTTCATCATAGCTTTTTTACTCTTGTGTTTCTCAAACCTGTTTTGAAAAAACACTTTTTCTTGAGCCTGATGTTTATCTAAAACAGCCTCTCTACGCCATAAAGATAGGGGTAAGATTTGTGTACACCCCATAACTTTAAATTTCTCATTTTGCTGAATCTCTTTGAATCGAAGGCTGATAAGTTTCTATGCAGATTGAAGGTGCTGGTCATGCTTGTAATGAGCTTTCTTCTCAGATGCCCGCTTGTTTGGTTTGCATCATTATGCTGCGTTTTGTCTCTGAGAGTTCAATAGATGACTGCACAAGTTCAGATACCGGCATGTGGCCTCAAGTCTGAACCCTCAAGAATCAATATTCCCAAGATGTTGAATGTTTCATAGGCCATTTTCCAGATAAAGGTAAGTGCTTCTGGTTCAAGTTTGAACCAGATTGAGCAGTTGTAGATTGTGAGTTGTGTTTCAAACACATTTCTGGAAAACTGCTGCATAAATTCTTGGAATAAATTCTAGCATAACAAAGACAGTGAGCAGAAGTTTGTATATGTCGTTGAACTCTGTTAGAAAAGGATCAACAAACTTTTCGACAAGAACTGAACCCCATCGCTGCTTGAGTTTCAAACATTTCAACAACTCTCTGCAATTGGGCTGAGCTTATAAAACAAGCCTTGGTCGTCTACTTGTCAGGATTCCAACTAAGATTTTTGCAGATTCTAGTGCATTTCAAACCTACTATATATTTGTAACATCAACACTGTTGAATATTGTGGACTTCCAAGCTCCAATCATTTCTCTAACGTCGATGGATTCAGACATGTTCGCAATACTCAGTAATTATCAAACGACTACAAGTAGACCTCAATCGCAAGTTAATTGGGGATCAATCGGCTATATGATTCCTCACTTCACACATCATTTTGTTTATCCTTCCTCTATACAAAATAGTCTCGTGTTCAAAATGGGAAAATACTACTGGATCTGAATTGTACGAGTCTCCTGTATTATAAAAATGTCAAGGAACAAAACTGTAGAAAAAACATGTTTGCGTGGGATTAATGCAGACTTCAAGGTCTACTTTGGTAGTTCACTTTGGCATTGTAATTCCAATACGAGTTTTCCATTCTTTACTTGCATATTTTCTTGTGAGATGAATTAATTGCATAATTTCGTTCCCTACTTGGTTTATCATCCTAAACTAGGCATTAAACAACTATATCAGTTAGACTCTTCAAAAATATTGTTGGACGTGTGCTGGATCCTCAAAAAATGTATAGCTTTTATGATTTGGTATACCAACTTCCCCTTTCCCAATATTCTTACCATGTGGTTTTATTGCCGTCTAGAAATGAATTAGTTTCCATGTATTCTTATTTCATAAGATGAATAATATTAACATAGTAGGCATAAAATATCACTTCCTTTCCACTGCCATGGCTTGAACTAAAATGTAAAACAGCTGATCTGTGTGATCTAAATGAGAGCTTGAAACCTGATTTTCTATATATTGGAAATTTGGTGATTTATTTCTGTCACAAACTTTGAAACAACGAAATAATTAATGGGTTTGCATTCTTTAATTAGTATACAACAATTGGACGTTTAGGATACACTACAGTTCCAAAAATGGTTTTGATTATGTACAATTACATATCCAGTGCATAACAGAAAAACAAAACCTCTGAGTGTCTTGAACACCTAAAATCGTACCCTTGTCCCCTTGTCAAGAAAGCAAAGATCAAGTAGAGCACCAAACCACGCACCTCCACACGACTGGCAGCAAAAAAATCTTATAGCACAACTATGCTCTTTTGTGTCTTTAAGAAGTTCTCAATTTGTATAAGAACCTGCACACAATGGATGTAGCTCAGCCAGAAGTATATTGAATTTGGCCCAACACTTGAGGTCTATTGGCATTGTATATGAAGCAATGAGCACAGAGTATCACTGAAAGAGGGTCAAGAAATGCACAGATGCACGTGCACACGCAGATGGAATTCAAACGAGAGAATCCTTTCAGGATGTCAAGAAATATGTATGAGCAATAACACGCATGCATGCAAAGAAGTGCAGAAGCTGAGAGCCAAGAGAGGGTACGGACCTCTAAAGTAATTTCAGTAGGTGTAATATGGCAGACATCTTTTTCCCTTTTCACTGCAATATCTGTAAAAAAGAAACAACTATACATCAAACATACAGGCCACAAAAAGTAGCATTCTGAAGAAGAAAGTGTGATGCTTCGTTCAGAAAAATTAGTTCTCAAAAAGTAAATATTATGGTGGAGAAGAAAAGCACGAGAAATGCATACTTTCTAGTGAAACCCTGGCACTTGCATTGGCATAATTTTCACCTCTCTTCTCCATTAAAGTAGTTAACCGCTTCAAAGTCTAACCAAAGCCAAGAGGAATCAACAGGAAGAATGCAATATATCTGCTTTAGTGCAAGACATACAAACCAAAACAGGAAATTCCAACTGCCTATTGCAAGGAAAAACTACCTTATCATAAACGTCTCCTGATTCTTCATGTAAAAGGGGGCGAGATTTAGTTCCTTCAGCAGTAATTCTCTTGGCCAAAGCTTCTAAAGGAACATCTAACCAAACACTAATACCCTTGTGCATATGTCTCCTGAGAAGAGCAGTAATAGCAGCCAAATAAGCATATGTCATCAGAAAGCCACAGCACAGGATCAAGGAGATACAAAAACTTCATTACTGTAATCTGACTCAAGTACCAATTAATGGGACGAACAACTGCACCTCCACCCGTTGAAACAACAAGCCGATGCATCAAAGATAGCTTGTGCAATACCTCCGTCTAAACAAAACATATAGAATGAAAGACCATTTAATATCAGGAATGGAAGGGAAACAAACAATCAACTCAATGGTAAAAACAATAAAAATTGTTCACGACATGGAGTAACATTTGACATTTAGATATATTTGGCTATTATAAATAAAAATTACCCAAAAAAAGGCCATGAATGATATAATGAAGAGATGGAAGCGTTGGCTGAAGGAATGTAAGATGGAATATATTGAGAAATGGCAAAAATCAAAAAGTCCCCAACTTCATCTTTTAATTTCTCATATTCCAAGTTACAAGAGCTGTTAACATTCCAAATTCCTAGTTGGAATTTACAAAATTTATTGAAGTTATGTCCCCAACAAAATATAATTAATAGTAGTTTTTTTTTGTTATTATAAAATAATAAATACATCAGTATTTGAGCAAGGTTGTTCAGAGGTAATTTACAAAGAGTGTACCGTTATAACATATAAGGATGGATGTTGCTTTTATAAGTAAAAGAATGTTACAGAAGAAAAATATAACATAAAAAATATGTTATTCATCAGATAAAAAAAAGCTAACCACAAAAATCATGAGATGGAAAAAACTTGGTTTTGGTTAGCAATTTTCAATTTCATACTTCAAAACAGAAAGTATACAACAACATACGTTTGCTTTTATACAAAGCATCACAAAAAGTATGACACACTTATTTGGCCAGAAAGCTACTATGAGAGTTTACATGTTCAGTTCCACCTGACATGCCAAAGATGGAAACTCATTCATCACTTAGTTCAATCTGGTCAAAGTTTCAATTCCAATTCCCATATTCAAAACACGCCATACTTAAGTTTTAAGGTAGTGATTTCCAAAACTTCAATCTGTACTGAATGGGCATGTTGCTAGACTGAAAATAATGGCTATAAAAAACCTCCAACTTATTAACACAATTGTCGTACCTCGCTATGAAAAACCTCCAACTTATTAACACAATTGAAGTACCTTGTTCCATTAATCAAGCACTCAGCACAGTTGCTTCAATATGTGGCAGCAAGAACAAGATAAAGCAAAAGAAGAAATTTGCAGCTCCTAACCTCATTATCCCTGAAAAAGTTCTCTCCACGAAGCTCAAATATTTCAGCTACAGTAGTTCCACCAACAGCCTGCTCTATCAGCCTGTCACTGAAGGAAGTAAAAAAGAGAATGACTCACTCTTATGAGAAGAAACAACCACCGCAAACTGGAGTAGAGGGTGTCAAAGGATTGTTAATGACAAGATGGAAGCTAGGTACTCGAGCTTCACTAGTCATGTCATTACTTAGATAGCCCTAACAAACAGTTGAAATGACATTTCTCATGAAGCTACCATTTCCAGAGAACAGAATCCAAAAAATATGTGCTATTTAAGCTTACCAGTCAAAAAAGGAATATCCCAGTGTTTCTGCCAAAATCCGACCCACAGTTGTTTTTCCGGAGCCCATCATTCCTGTATTTAGGAAAAAGTGTCTTATCTAACAGGATACCAAAAGTGGATAAGCATTTACATAATAGGCTCGTAAATATAAACAAGATCTAACAGTATTAGCATGACCCATGATCTATTTAGAAGAAAATTCATACGTATCTATTTAAGCAGAAAAGTCGTAAGTGAACTGACCAACGAGGTATACACATCGTCCATCTAGATACTCTTCAACCTCTTCTGCTTTATTCTGGAATTAAAATGAAACTGAAGCTATCAGAAGCCAGTACAATACAGAAAGAGATATCTTACTTATCCTAGACAGTTTTCTTTGAAAACAGAAGGGAGGGAAAAGGAGGCAACTATATTTTTTTCCTTCGCTTCTTTCGTTAAAGTCAAAGGGAAAGATGATAGAGGAAAGTGAATTCAGTAACTTAATTGTTCTCATTCTTTATAGAAACTAAATGATAAGTTCTCTCCAACTGTCACGTAGTGTTCTCTGTAAATACGCTTTCCTTATTTTTCTTTCATTTCTTTTCGTTTTTGCAAGTTTCCAACCAAGGTAGGTCTCCTATTGACAGAGAGATTGAATAGAGAGGCAACATGAAAAATATATGAAAAGACAGGAGAGTCTGATACAATGTTAGATTAGCTGAGTGAAAAAGGTAAGGAGGCAAAAGGACATATTACTATACCTTCAATGTCTCAATTTCATCAATTGATGCAGATAAACATCCCGATTCCAGAACTGAAGCTATAAAACAAACATTACAGTTCAATAAGAAATCGATTAACATATTATGTTTTAGTGCTGAATTTTCTTATCCTGCTCCTATATTTTTGTGTGAATTTTCTTTCACTTGCCAGCTATTAGGTAGTTTTAGGTGCTTCCAGAAAACACCCATGCATGAAAGGTATAACAATGGACATATAAATAAACAGAATGTAACCCCCCCCCCCCCTCCAACCCCCTCCTCCTCCCCATCTCTATTCTCTTGGTAGTTAACATTTATCATGGAAGAAAACAAAACGTAAAATGTGCTGACTGCTTTGGTAGACAGGGAAGTACTGCAATTTGCTGAACAACTATATAGGAAAAACAGAACTAACCACAGGTTTAAGTATGTCATGGCAGGCATCTGGAAGTCTACTCACCTGCTCTTGGAGCCATATAATACAATTTAAGTTCAGAAACCCATCGAAAGTATGAGATTGAATTTCATGGCCCTTTTTAAAAATAATTGCAAGCATGCTTGAAGAGATAAAATCATCCTTGGTGAAATATTTGCTACCTGAGAGGACACTGGAACTTCACAGATATAAAATTATAGAAAAAATAACTCATACTTTATTGACCAGGGGAAAAACAAACAAAACCTAATTGTGAGATTAGCTCCTAATTAAGGCACTAACTAGGTCTGAAATTTATAGCTGACGAAACTTGAAAGGTAATATGAAGCTCCCAAAAATTGGAATCGATACTGGGAAACATGCTTGGCTTCTGATTCAAATATGTAAACCTCATGCAGTGTTCTGCTTTCAGGTGGATCAAATATCAAGTGAAATTGCTAAACATCCATTCTAGGTGCATCGATTTTGAAAAGAAGTATTTGCACTTTTGTCATTGTTTCATTGTGATGCCAGAAGGAATAAAGGGCACACCTCACATAGAGTATCATAAATAAACAGCAATACTAAGTTATTCAACATTCTCCCAAAGAATGTCCGCAGGTTGACGTCTAATTTAAAGTTGTAACCTTTGGGTTCATAAAAACTTGTTGACAAACTTTTATTGAGGACTACTGTGTTCTAATTTACTAACAATCTACCACCTCGTCATCTGACAACTGAAGTAGACTTAACTGGGTATTAATTTATTCCTCTGAGTTAAGCATTGGTAGAATTGGTGCAAAGCAACGTTGCTTTCACTCAGATGTCAGTAAAATTAAGGTCAAGGCGCTTAATAAGTTTTGGGAGAATTAAAAAACTTGATGTGCATCACGATTAATAATCCAAAAAGAGATGGAAACCACCAACAAATCAGAGTGTCAGGGAGGTGGCAGCACATGAAACCAAAGAAGAAAATGAACTGCAAAAAAAAAAAAAATTACAGCCGAAAAAGCCAAGCTTAGTTTCAACGCTCCGTCTGAAAGTACACGACTTGCCCTATGTGTGGAGAACAGAAGAAAGTGTTGCACCAATCAAGCTGGCTGCACCTTTTCAAGATGCATGCACTCCACAAATCCACTTAAGTCTGTTACGGTCAAAAGTTCTCTTCCAATTGTAGGAGAGTTTTCAAATAAAATCAGTTGATGCCTTTTGTTGTACTTGCATATAAGTAATCAACATGATCAGCAACTTGGAGCAAACACCAACATCTTTTTTATATCAATGGTTTTTAACACTAACAAGTATGTAATTTTAATTTGTCACCTTCTTGGCTTAAGGAGTTGCTGACAGATTTAAATTATTGATTAATCCAGGCAACTTTCCTAAAGTTCCTAAGGATGCAAAGTTCAATTAGGAATATTAGAAGGTACAGGGAATGAGAAGGAAAGACATGTTCATGATTACCCCTCCAAAATTCTAACCAGAGGCATTTTAATTTTAAACAAAAGAAGGGATGACAGATAAGTTCAACATTTTCCCACGTGAAGTCAGTTTTATGTTTCCCTCATTTTCTTTGGACTAAGAAATTACCAAAAGAAATAGGTTGACCATGCCATCTTCTCATGTATCTACATTTTTAGCATGAAAGGAAGAAAAGGTCAAACAAATCTACGAATGAGTTGCACATGGTTGCAGAAAGGGGAATATCATCAGTAACAAAGAGCTAGATGTTCAACCGTGTGGAATATAGCTGTTCAAGGGGAAGTCCTAGTTGTAATGAAAGGTTATTTTAGTTAGCAGATCAACCATCACCCTCATCCAAAGAATAAAACTAAAAATAAAAGAAACAAACAAAGGGAGATGGGAGCTTAGGATTTCACCAGAAATTTGGTACCGAGTAAACTAGTGTTCTCAAATATTTCAGCCACTATTCAAACACATAGGTACAACAAGGCATAGGCTCACCAACACATTATCCACAAAACTAAAAACTACTCAAAGCAACAATCAATTGCATGATTCAAGCATACTACACAGTACGCACAACTAAAACAACTACTACCACTACTACTATGCGTTAGTCCCAAGCTAGTTATGGTTGGTTATATGAACCCTCTACATCCATTTCACACCATTTGATCCCACTTCATTCAACTGTATATGTGTATGTGTGTGTTTATATACGCACATCTGAATATTTCAAGCATACAATGCACAAATACAATGTCTTGTACTGAATTAAATCATGAATATTTATGGACTATGGGACTGCAAACTAGTACATACCCTGAACATTTTGAGAAGAACATGAAACTTTCAACTGTACTTGTCTATCAGAACGTGCAGCTTTTCTAGGCTGTAAATGGCAGGATACGACTATCCGATGCATTGGTTTTTCATTCCACTTCTCAGAGAAACGCAACAAACCACTCTGTTTCTTTACTACCTTATCTGAATTTATCCATGAGGACAACTGAAGGCTCTGCGAAACTCTAGCCTCCATAGTCTCTACTCCACCAACAAACAAGAAAATGTATCTTTTAAAATCAGAAAGAGCTGAACAGTGCACTCTATATTGTCACCAAGATTCTGCTGCCTGCTAAATCCAGATATTGCAAAAACCCACAATTAATTACCTCAAAATCTACCCCCAAAATAGCAATATTAAAACTTTTAAAAGAAAAAAAAACAGTCAAGATTTTGTTCGCCCAATTTCTGATAGGCAAAGAAGAGTAAAAATAACAAACGAAAAAACGGAAAATATGAAAGTCTATTTTTTGTTATATTTTTTTAAAAATAAATAAATAAATAAATAAAAAATAAAAAATACTTGGTCCAAGGATTTTTCTATCACTATTCCACTATAGTTCCTCTTTACTTGTTTCTAGTTCTCTAATACTTCTATGCCCCATCTGGCCTCATTCAGCTGTTGTTCCTTTATGGCTATTCCCTTATTGGTGTAGGTGGCTTCATGTCTGCCACATTTGTTACTCATAATCTGAAACACTACATAGCATCAGATAGCAAAAGGTGGTTCTTCATTGTGGTTGCTATCTTTCTGTTTCACCACTTACTCTTGCTTTGGTACCGAGGGTTTACTTATTCAACAACACAGTACAGCTAAGAAACTATTGAAATGTGTTTAGGGTCAGTTTGAACATGCCATATTAATTACAGAGAAAGGACAATGTTCTTCATATCAACTTGACTGCAAGTGTGTTTGGTCATTGAAACGGAACTGTATTCATTCATTTTTGACGATATACAATACTCCCTCTGTCCCAATTTAAACAAGAAAATCTTTGAACGCAATTTATTTGAGTGCACTTTAAATTGTTAATTCTTGCAACTCATAGTACTTTTTATGTAGTGAGAGCCCGTTTGGATTGGCTTTAAGTTGGTCAAACCTTTTTAGCTTTTGGACATGTACGTGTTTGCCTAATGCTGACTTTAAGCCATAAAGTTCTCAAACTACTTTTTTTATTCTTTTAACCCTAAAATTCACATTATAAGCACTTTTATCCAAACACTCAACTTCTTATTTATAAAAATAACTTTCTGCACTTCAAAGTTCTAAAAGCACTTCATACATAAAAGCTATTTTTTTTAAGCCCATCCAAACGGGCTCTGAGTTATGTAAATTATTTTTCAAAAACCTTAACGATTGTATGCCCGAATGCATAGTCAAAATAAAGAAGTAATATAGTTTCACTTTCTTCCTTGTCTCTACTTTTTGGACAATTAAACAACTGAAACAGTTCAATAATCTAAATCAAACATATAGACCCAATGCATCAAAATTTGGGAAATTTCTTGATTTCTTCTACAACTCAAATATTGACTTCTTAAACAGAAAAAGCTTAATCCAAATAATAGAACTCACACTAATTACCCAAATTCAGCCTCTTTTAACAACCATTTAAGCCCAAAACAAGAACCAAAAAAATCGATTAAATTCTACATCTTAAAAGAAAAAGTAGTGGAATTAACAAAACCCCACACTATTTTCTTAAAAAATAATTTCTTCTACAACTCAAAACAGAGCACAGAAAAAAAATCACAAATAAATCAATCTGTGAATTGAAGGATTAAAAAATAACATACCTTATTGAGCAGAAGAACAATGAAATTTAGAACAACAAGATGGAAAAAATAAATTGGGAATTTTTTTGTGAGATTAGGTAGGTGAAGTGTTTGTTTTAAAATGAGTTATATATATATATATATATATATATATAAGGAGCCATGTGTTAGGTGAGGTGGATAATAATTTTGTGACAAAAAAAAAATATATATCACTAAAAAGGAACAAAATGTTAGATTTCACTAAAGACTCTTTATTAATCTTTGCATTATAAATTATTGGTAAGACTTTTATTTAAGTGGTTTAAAATATAAATAAGTAAACATACGAAGAAATTGAAGGAAGTTCAATGTTTAATATTTGCTATATTTACTTTAAAATAATTTGAAATATATATAAACAATATAATTCAGTTTCGTTTCAAAAAGCATGCTTACACTATATTTTTTCTTGGATTTTATTTTATGGATTATATTTATATTAGGTATGTTATTATACAAATTGGTATAGCATTTGCATAAAGTTAACAATGTCAACTTGGGCAGGTAAGTAAAGGTCAAATTCAAAATTAGTTTTTTTGAGTCAATTTTAGTTAACAAAACGAAAAAAAGTTAAGCTTTAAGCGAAACAATTTAGGGATATTATATACATATGCTCATCTGGTTTATTGTAACAAAAATAAAATAATCTCAATATAAAAATTTGCATAAATTATAAGTAGTACCATGTTTGGTTGGTCGCATTATAATATAATCTTTGGTTTTTCAACTACTTTTTATTTAATTATGTTGATAGTTTCAGAATTATGTAAATTATTAAAGATAAGTGTCAAAAACACATTTTAACTATCCTTTTTTTTAGTTTCATACCTAAACTATTAGAAGTATGAATTTCAAACTTAAACTATCACTTATTAGTTTGAGAAACACATCTCAGTAGTGTGTGTAATACACTATTTTTACTCTCCCTATTTCTTACAAAAATCTTGCCACATAGCATACCACGTGGATAAAATATTCCACCTCACAAAAATTAAATAAATTATTAATATTAATTAAAAGATAAAGACTAAAGCCCTTTTTAGAAAAATAAATTATTTTTAAAAAAAAAATTAAAATATTTTTCTCTCCCACTCCACCCCCTCCACTCTCCCACCACCCCCACCCCCGACAATCACCGTCCTTTTTAAAAAAATTCTTTTATAAAATATTTTTTAAAAAAATCATATTTTATCCCCTCTCCCACTCCCTCCTAAATTTTTTATTTATTTTTATTTTCTTAAAAAAAATAAAATTATACTCACCCCATCTAACCCTCCACTTTTAATTTTTTTTTACATTTTTCTCGTTTTGAGTTAGATATGTATATATATTTTTAGGAAAATATTTTTTTACTTGCGTAACAAATATAACAGAAATAAAGATTTTATTTTTAAAAAAAGTCTTTCGGCAAGTTAAAAGTATTTTTCTAAAATCATATGTATATATCTGACACAAAATAAGATGGAAGCCCGGGGTTAGGCGGGGGCAAGGTAGAATTTTTTAAAAAAAAATTAAAATAATATCTAAATTATTATTTGAGGAGGAGATAGAGTAAGAATTTTTTAAAAAACTTTTATAAAAGAAATTTAAAAATTAAAAATAAAACTAAAAAATGGGGGGGGGGAGAGGTTATGGTGAGAAAAAGTGGTGGAGCAGGATAAGAAAAATATTTTATATTTTATTTTATAATTATTTTTTGGGGGCATGGGGTGAGGGGTTAGTAATACTTTAATCTTTAATTTTAACTTCTAATAATTTATTTAATTTATGTCAAGATGGAATATTTTGTCCATGCAGAGTGTGATGTAACAAATTTTTTTAAATGAAAGAGAGAGTGTAGTACACCCACCATGATGAGATTGGAATAAAAGAGAGAGGTGCGTTTCTTAAACTAATAAGTGATAGTTTAGTTATAAAACTCACACTTCCAATAGTTTAGGTATGAAACTCAAAAAAAAAAAATAGTTTAGATGCGTTTTTGACACTTATCTCAAACTATTAATATACATTAGTACAAACTAACAATCGATTAAAAATAAATTACTATCACAATTAGTTTAATACATAAAGTGTTTTGTGTTCATGTAAAATACAGAGAAAGACCGCACCTCAAAATGTGATGTAGACAAAACTCCTAATATTTCTATTCACTTGAGAGTATATAGCTTGGCTTATAATAATCAAATCAATAGCAACTTGCTTTTCCTCCAATGTTTTATTAAATTTGCAGTCATTTTCCTTACCAACTTCACAATTCACATAATAATGGGTTGGTGATAATTTTGGGTGGTTGTTGAGTTTGCTTCTGACCTTCGTAGAAATTGAATAATGTCAAAAAAAAATAAAAATTGAATGATGTTCCAAAAATACAAAAAAGTTGAATGGTGTTGTTGACCATTCATACGTGTATTCTGAGGACTTTTATTCAAAGATGTTGAATTCAAACTCTTCGTGATTTGGATTTAATTGGGTTTCCAATGCCGATTCTGAACATCGGATAGAAAATCAAAAAAAAGTCATGTCATTTTTTCCACAGACTCTCATTCCATTTCGTTGACCACTAGAGGATGGATTTTTAACAAGGTACAAAATATATCATCAAATATTTAATATGATTCTATAAGATCTCGTTTCGTTCAAGTAACGGATTCTGGCCAACTAAAAGAATCTATTCATCAATCCAGAGATCATTTGGATTCCATTAATAATGAGGATTTGAAATATAACACATTGATTAATCAAAGAGAAATTTAACAACGAAAAGAAAGATTGATTCTTTGGGTTCTCCTTCCTTTCTTCAAATGAAACGAAAAGAGATAGACTCAGACTGATTTTCAAAATGCACTTCTAGATATTCCTTAATGTCCCAATAATTCACGAAACGTTAGAAGCAGATGATTAATCATACGTTTATGAATAAAATTAAAGAATTTCTTGAAAATTCTATAAGATTCGTTCGTTCTTTTTTCTCTGATAGATGGTCAAAACTTCACCTGGATTTGAATCATATTAAAAGGTCCACTAGAGATCAGAAATTTTGAAGAAAAAATGAGATCTTTCTTTTGTCCTTCCAATGCAAACACCCAATATATTTAAAAGAACAATTTTCTTCTTTCTAAAAAAATCCAACTTTCATATTATGCATGCAAAACTAGGATGGTTCAAAATCAAATCGAAATCGATAAATGAACCGAAAAAGAGTTATTGATTTATCGATGATGGATTATTGTTTTAGTAATTTCAATAATGATTTTAATTTTTTTATTATCGAGTTATCAGTTCTTAACGGTTTAATATTTTTTTAGCAGGTTAATCGATAACCCGATAGCAACTTAATAATTTGTCTTTATTATCATTCGGTATATAAAGTTCTTCACTTAGAATTTAATTTTCATACTTTTATTTTTTGTTATCTCAAACTCTTGGTTATTATATAATGTTTTTACATTTGCTTTTGAGTAAGACGTAATTTATCAACTCATGTATATTATTCATTTTGTTTTTCACCTTGTTTTTAAGTGATTTTCAATAAAAAAAAATTGTATCAAATCTTAACAGTTAAACTGATAATGATCAATATCCGATACGCTAATATCTTAATGGTTCTATAACGATTTAGCATGTCCATAAACCGATAACCAATAAGTCAAACAAATAAACTTCAAAACCGAACCGACCAATATACAACCCTATTCAAAACACACAACTTTTTTTGTCTTAAATATTTCTGAGATGTTACCTGATAACTGTGTAATTAGGAGCCCGTTTGGATAGGCTTAAAAAAATAACTTTTATGTATGAAGTGCTTTTAAAACTTTGAAGTGCAGAAAGTTATTTTTATAAATAAACAGTTGAGTGTTTGAATAAAAGTACTTATGTTGAAAATAAGTATTTGAATTTTAGGGTTAAAAGAACAAAAAGGATAGTTTGAAAATTTAGTTAAAGTATAAGGGATATAAAAGTAATTTTCATGGTCAAACAAAATGGCTTTAACTACTTAGAAAAAAAAGTTAGAAATCCTAACTTTTCATTTTTGACTGACTTTAAGAACTTTATGACTTAAAGTTAACATTAGGCCAACACGTCCAAAAGCTAAAAAGGGGCTTATAGGTTGGTTTGACCAACTTAAAACCCATCCAAACGGGCTCTAGATCACATTCCACAACGTTCTAATCCCTTCCCCACCCCCAAGAAAAAGGAACAAAAAGGAACCAGAAGTAGGACATTATACAACAAATTAAAGCTATGATAGCAACTTATCCAACCATCCAGGGTATAGGAAGAGTTGAAAAGAATGTCCATTTCTAAGAACATAGAAATGAGTTATAAGTAATGCTACATTCAAATACATAACCAATAGAAGGTTATCGCCCCCCGCCCCCCGCCCCCCGCCCCCCGCCCCCCACATGTTGCTCGAAGCCATGACTGGAGAACAATGAGGGAAGACCATTACGACTCCCGGACTTCCAAACTTCTTTAATTTCTATGTAGATATATATCTTATTCTGGTTTTCTTCATCTTCTGCGTTGGTCTCGGTAGGGTCCCTCATCCTCCTGGTCTTTCAAGAGGCCAAGGAAAGCAAGAAACCCGAAAAAGAAGAACCCACCTTTCCAATTGCCTCCACCACCCCCACCTCCACCTCCACCTCCATCATCATCACGAGGAGGAAACCCAGTCCCACCATCATCCAGGTCAGGAGATTTCTCCTTTCCTGCATTCAGCCCAGACATATCAGCATTCAAATGATACTTTTTTACACTGGATCTTTATAAAGTACAAAAATAGCTGTTGATAAATCATACTGAACATCATTAGTTAAGTACAGCTAAACTGATTCTATGATCTTTTTACAGCAGCAGGACGGAGTACAGAACATGAAAACAACTAAGTTTCTACCAGTTGTTACTAAGAGCATGAAAGATTACCTTGAACTGGTGCAACTGTAATGGTTGATGATTCCCGTGTAACCGTCTGTGTCTGTCCTTCAGCACATCTCGCATTCTGCATAGATGCAAGTACAAAGGGTCAAACAGAAATGACTAATAGTTTACTTGAATGATGAAGGAAACGGAAAACCAAATGCTGAATGCACGATTGCAAGTAGTAGTTGTTGTAGCAACAGCATCAAGAACAACAATATACATATTAGTAATCAGTCATTTTGCCTGTAACTTGAATTGTTAGAAAAAAGAACAAAAAGGGTTAAAAAGATTGGTATGTGCATAAAAAACATATGTGCAATACAAATTCGATCCAACCAAGCTCCCAATCAAGCAGAACTTGCCTATGGCGTGCAAACCTCTTTCACGGAGGGTTATTCTTAAAAATTGTATTTTCATCTCTGAGCCTCGAAAGAAAGAAAAATTGTTCTTTGTTTTCACTTCGATGAAAACAATTCAGATATTCGACGGAAAATACCATCTACGGGGATTGCATAACGCTTACTCCTAGTACTATTTAAGCGCAAAATTTATTGAAGATCAAGAGACATTTCAAATAAAAGAAGACCATGTTTATCTATTATCCTTTATCTAGAATTCTTTGTTCTTTAAATTTTTATAAAAAATGGATTTTTCTGAACCAATACATGATTGATAAATCCATGATTTTCTTTTAGTTCCTGTTTGGCATAACTTATTTTAAGCAGCTTATAGTTTAGATAAGCTAAGCCAAACAGACCCAATTATTTTTTGGGGCTTATTTTAAGCACAAAATGGTTTTAAGTTGGCTAGTCAAACACTCAAAAAAGCTGAAAACAGCTTATAAGTCTAATCCAAACGGGCTCTTAGCCTTTCTAGGATTGGGCTTATATTAATGGGTCTAACCATTTTCAGGTAATAAACAAACATATATCTCCAGATGTAACCTTCCCAAAAGATATATCTCCAGACTCTAAATGTTATAGATTCATATATCTATACATAATAACTAGTAAATAGAGAGGTTAATAAACTTGATTTTCGGGTACTTGTTTTAGCAAATGCAGTTGATTTCAATATGGTGACTGCAGAACCTGCTAGGCATGCAGAACTATATATACAGAGACATAGTCCAATATGATGACTTATGCCACAACCAGCTACTTGAAGTAGCATTCTGAAATTCCAAAGCTTCTCACAATGAAAGTTGCCCAAGATTAATATAAAAGGCATGACAAGTACGACTGACCCTCTAGGATTGCTAGAGGTATGTAATTAGCTAAACAAGGCACTGAAAGCAAATATAATTTTTTTAAAAAAGTACTCAAGAGACTGATACCAGAGCAGAAGAACATATTATTGAAGCACGCTTTTGTTGAACAGAACATATCAAGCGTCTTCTGTTGTTAATGAGTTGAGACTGCATGCCAAGCGGATGGAGGCCAGCAGGAACTACTGCTATTGGCTTGAATTGCTTCCGGCATTGATCTCCTGCTCTCACTGTGACAACAACATCCAATGACTAACAACATAGATAACATGAGCTACAGGTTGAGCAGCAAATCTTCAAAAGGATTTTGCTAACACTGGATTTTAAAGTATCAAATGTCTTCATGACATTGTTGTCACACCTTAAAAGTAACGTTCAATTTGATTATCAAAATATGTAAATATTCAATCAGATTACTTCAAAACCTAAACACCATCATATCAAGTAAACTAGAAAATCAAAGAGAAGAACACTTATTTTCCTTTTTTTCCTTTTTATCCATAGAGTTAAATAGCACCAAAATTTGAGCAAGCTAGACAATAGATCATAAACAAAAATTTAAACTTCTACCGATCTGCAGTATGAAGGTATTATATATTTGACATGAGCAAAAAATGGAGTAACATGGGCAATGAGAATTCATATAGTTGACCTCAACTTGTTTAGGATTAAGGAACAATTGTTTTTGTAGTTATTATTGTGTGAGGTGTATAATTGACAGTTAGCAGGTGAACGCCTATACACATTTTCATATAGAGATAAACGAAAGCTAAACAGTTTAATAGTATATGCAGAACAGCAACTAAAATATAACAAGAGGATCATTAATTAATGTGATTGTCTTAACTCACAGGCTACAGCACTTATGCAGCAATTCAAATACTCTTACATCTAATGTGGCAAAGGTTTCTCAGTCTAAAAGCAAGAGATGCTGATCTATTAATGTTTAACGTGATCAAGAATATGACAGTTTTCACTATGTGATCCTAATTGAATGGAAACATCAATGCTAGCATCCCTCTTTTCTGAGAAGGTAACATGTATATTCATCGCATCAAGTTAGTACTTGTATCCGATATTTACAATTACAACAGGCCTTGTTCATCTTACAAGGATTCAAAACAGCAATTCTAACATTCCTTCATAAGACATGTGGATGTACCAATTGAAAATAACCAATCAGGGATATACGCCCACATACCTATTGGCAAAGTAGCTGCATTAATGGTGGTGCTGGCAGTTAATGACATCTCTTAGCAATAATCTGAGTCTCCCTGGGATTGAACTCCTATTAGAATCCTGAAATCAAAGGGAAGATAGATTCAACATGCAATTCATACAGGATAATAATTGCACATGCAAGACAGTACCATCAAAGAAATTGTTTTTTCACGAATATGGAAAACCTTCCTCGCCTTTGGCACACTACAAGTGTTCTCGGTTGGCAAAATGAAACTACCAATGAAAGGATGGTAGAGTCCACTTCAAACTATGACTTCATTCAGTTATTTGAGTCATGTCTTTGAAAACAAGTGAAGCTTATGCATATATGGAGAATCATCCAATATTTTTACCGCAAACTGTTATTCTTGAAAAGGTACAGCTAATGCTCTGTGAGGCAACTAAATTTCTCCATTTTCATTCTAAAGGTAACAAAAATACCACTAAATTAGGGAATGGACATAGAGGGCCAACTCCATCTCAACTGCCCACGGCAAACCACATTTTCTCATGTTTCCTTTCTCTATCCATCCCGCTCTCTTTATAAGACATTACAAAGTTCAGTTTGGACCCAACGAGAAAGTTGACAAGGCAGAATTAGATGCATATGAAGGAAAAATTAGAAAACAACTTGTTTTTCCTAGGCCTTTTTCTAACTTGGTCCATAGAAACAACCACCATTCAACCTAAATCCTAAACTTTGGATGGAAACAAATCAAAGTCTAGTTGAAAACCTGAGACAGAGGATCCCTTTTATTCACCAAAGGGTTAATCTCAAGGAGAAATGTGCATTTCACTAAGGTACGCTACCATCCAGACATTAGCAGGCTCCATAGCTCCAAGCCTCCACCTTGGAGGAAATAGTTATGCATTTCAAGGTCATTATCTCCAAAAATAGTACTACTATAGTCAAGTAAAATCTTCTCAAAAAAAAAAGTCAAGTAAACTAACAACTTAATAACAAGTTATGTTGCAATCCCATAAAATTGTAAATAAACCGTCTCTTAGATCAGATGTCACATGTATTCTATTGCATAACCAAATAGATACCACCCAAGTATTCCTTCTTAAAAGGAGGCTCATAATGGCTCCTATTAGACGAGAGTGTGCTGTGTTAACTAATCTAGACGCTAGCAGCTTAAACAGGATTTTACATAAGCAGTGTCTATAGTTCGGCTTGTAAGTGAGTTTGGGTCTAAGATTTTGTTGGTACTTGGTATTAACGTTTTACTTTCTGTTTCAAATCAATAAGCAGTGAAAGCTTATTGTAAGTACACATGACATTTTTATAAAAAAGTATGCTTACAAACGCATATATAAGAAAATTTTCTGCAATAATGTATCAGATGACACCCTTTTCTGGAGGGTGTCGTCGCCCTGCTAGATGTTAGACAGCGCAACCTGCACTTGTTTTGAGATATTCCCAAATAGACATATGCCTCTAGTTTAAGCTTCAGTCACATTACTTTTCATCTGCCTTGACGTATTCATGTGAAATGATCTTACTTAGCTGTGTACTTCCAACAGATTTCTTAAAAAATATACATTTTCCTTTTGATAACCATGGTATCCGGGCCAGCTTGCGCGCACCTCGACTAATTCCACGGGATACTTACCACCTCCCACCAGAACAGGTACTGGATAACTATGTCCGCCAAGGCTATAACAAATGGAAAAAAATCACCTAGTGTTTTTGTCACTACTCGCATTTGAACATGCTCAACCACTTTAGTGACCACCAAGCCACACCCTCCTTGGTTTTAGCACTTATAAACCTCTAGTTTGTGCTAAAATATTCCGATAGTTTCACCCCCATAGCATATCAGGAACAAACTTGTTCTTCTACCACTCTCCTTATATTGCAAAACAATGAAAGTGGCTATACATACATACCAACAAAGGGTCTACTTCCTGCAAGGGCATAGCACTGCCAAAAAAAAAAAACATGTCCTCCAAGAAACTCTTAACTAGAATACACATCACCTTTTTCCTATCTCCTCTAAATAAAGTTGCAATTACTCCCAGCAAAAATAAAGACAGACCAATATCACTAAAACCCCAAAAAAAAAATCGCTTATATCAATGGGAAAATCCAATCTTTTCACAAAACAAGGTACAACTCAAATGATAATTCACAGGAAAAACCGTAAAAACGAGTAGAAGCACGAACCTTTTTCAAATACCCAATAGAAGGAGAGCGAAATCTGACTCTGTCAGTAGCCCAATAATGAAGAAAAATGATACAAAGAAGGGAAAATCCTTTGCTTTTCGTTAGGTTTCTGGAAGGAGAATGAAGAGAAACTTTGAAGCTTTGGATGAAGTTTATCCTTTGAAGAGGATTTGATCCGTCGTTTCGGACTTTCGGGTTAACCCAGACCCGTTTTACCGAGTTTAGGCTTTAGGGGTTTTTGGTACGTGGTGCGGTGGTGGTATTTGATTTCGACGATATTTGGTGTGAGATATAATTGAGATATTAAGGTATAATAATTTCAAAATAAAATGTAGGATATTTAGTATTTGGTTAAAGGTATTAACTAGTTATTGAATTATTTATTCCATCATTTTTATCACATTGATAGGATAATTATCTCATATACAATTCCAGAATAACTTGTTCTCAAAAAATCAACTCCTACTAGTTAATTTTTAAATTATTTTATCCTATTATTTATATTAAAATTGTGAAACTACTATCTTATATAAAAGGTCGATAAAATATAATTATAACGAAGCCTGACTAGGATACAATGTATGTAAATTTTACTTCAACCTCTTGAAGGTAGAGATCATGGGCTCTCAAATAAAATAAATCAAAGTAGTAATAAAACAAAGAAATAATAATTAAAAAAAAGATATAATATTTAGAATATACTTGCTTATTTCACCCCATGTATCAAACAAATCATATTTTTTTTAGTTGAAGAAATAACAATTCTATTTTTGTGCTATTGATTAATTTCAGTTTTGAACTTTATAATATTTGATTTAATAAATTTAATTTTTAATTACATAAAATGAATTATTATAGTCTTGTACTTATAAAACCTTAAGACTTACATATTTGTTTTCATCCAGGTTAATTTAAATATTAAGTATTAAACATCTTAATATGATCGAATATTTATATATTAAGATATTGTTAAAATCTGAATATAAGTAATAAAGATTATCTATTTTCTCAACATCTTTATTACATGAAGTATAAAACTCATCTCTTTAAGAAAATTAATAAATAAATATCAAATTAATATAACATTATATTATTCAAAATAATTTTTAAATTTTATTGAAGTTAATGGTAGGGTTGTTCAAAACTGAACTGAAATTAATAAATCGAACCAATTTTTTTTTATTGGTTTATCTATACTGGGTTATTGATTTAGTGATTTCGATAATGGTTTTAATTTTTTTTATTATCGGATTATTGGTTCTTAACAGTTTAAGATTTTTTTTAACGGGTTAACCAATAACTCGATAGTAACTTAATAATTTATATTTATTACCATTCGATATATAAACTCCTTCACTTAGGGTTTAGTTTTCCTATTTTTATTTCTTGTTGTCTCAAACTCTTGGTTATTATACAATGTTTTACATTTGCTTTTGAGCAAGACACAATTTATTAACTCATATGCATGGTTCATTGGTTTGTCACCTTGTGTCTAATAAGTGATTTTCAATAAGTTTTTTTGTATCAATTCTTAATTGTTAAATCGATAATCGAACTGATAATGATTAATAACTGATAAATCGATAACCGATAAGCCAATATTTCAATGGTTCTATAACGGTTTGGCATGTCTATAAACTGATAATCGATAAGTCAAACCGATAAATTTCAAAACCGAATCGAACCGATCGATGCAGCCTAGTTAATAGCGATTTCATTTAAGTGATAAAGTGCTTCTTGCTGAGAGTTATTGTTTAAATATTTTCAATTCCTCCAAAAGATATAGAATATATAATTTGGGGTCATTACAAATTGAGTCATCCTTTATTATTAAGCTAAATTGTGAATAATAAGAATATTTGATGGTTCAAACTTTTCTTGTTTTGAAGTAATTATTAGAAAACTAGTACATTTTAAATTTATTTTGTTAGTCGAAAGGTACTTTCAAGTCAAAAATATAAGAGAGAAATATTGAAAATATTTTAAAATTTGGCGCGTATTATTAATTTCGTCTCTAATCTAATTGACTGTCTTAAAAACGTTTCTCTATTTGATTAACTGAATTTAAATACACCTCTCATGTCATATACATAAACGTGTTATTCACGCGCGTACACATAAAATTTTCTATTGATGTGGCATATAAATAGATATATTGTATAACACAAAAGGAGTGTTTTAAAAGTTAGTTAGTCAAGTAAAATAGTATTTTTAAGACTGTCAATAAATTCGGGGACAAAACTAATAATTTTTGTCAAGTTTAAGAACGAAACTAACAATTATCTTTATTTTAATTTTAAAATATTATTTGTTACTTGTCATTTTCTTATTGATTTAAATAAAAAGGCCACGTTCGTTAGATTTTTTCTTTATAACCTACCTCCGTAAGATTTTTTCTTTTATTTTATCTAATTTGAAATAACGTATCGACCTCATGACCCTTTTTTTATTTTTGCAAAAACAATAAATAAAAAAAATTAAAAATGTCAAAGACACTGAATATAACTTATTTTTAAATTATTTACTTTGGTATAAATACGCAAAGACCAACAATTGGTCTTTTATATCAATTTTTTCGTTAGTTTTCTAATTTATGGATCATTCACCTTCTTCTAAAGTATGTGTCTTGATAATGAGATGTTTTTAAAGGAATTGAATGAGTCTAATTAGTTAATTTTTATTTAAGGAGTGTCTTACAATATTCGGTCTCAAGGGCCAAGAATTAGTGTATGTTTGATTTAACTTATTTTAAGCAACTTATAAGTTAAAACAACATATAAGTCAATTTTTCTTTAGATAAGCTAAGGCAACCAGACTTAATTATTTTTTGGACTTATTTTAAGCATAAAATAATTTTAAGTTGGCCAACCAAACATTCAAAAAAGCTGAAAATAGTTTATAAGCAACTTATAAGTCAATCCAAATGGACTCTTAGTTCAATTATATTTTCTATACATTCTTTAATTTAATACAATTTTTTTTCTTAATCATGCGCCAATTATTTCTACTAATTATTACAAATATTCATCATAAGAATTATAATTACGTGATTATTTTTTTTATTTTTTTTGGATCATAGTGCAGGTATATTATTTTAGGTGAAAAAATTATCGAGAATTTCTTTGATAGGGTGGAGTTTTTATTTCACCCATGTAGGAAGATCGAGGGTGTATTTAAGGTAGCTAGTCAAGTACAAAGATGCTTTTAAGACTGTTAATAGTTTATGGACGAAATTAATAATTCTCCTAAAATACAGCGGTGTTTCCAATATTTTTTTCAATTTTTTATTAAGAATTTCATGCTCTTACAAGAGTTTGAGACCACTTGTTGTTCTATATGGCAGATCAGTGTAGTATTTAAGTTCAGTTAGTAAAGTAAAGTAATGTTTTAAAACTGTCAATAATTCAGGGCCGAAACTAATAGTTCGCGTCAAGTTTAATGATGTTTTTCTCTCAAAATATAGTGATAAGTCAATAAAGATATTTTTGAGCTAATGAATAATTAAATTGACCCATTTTAAATAGTTCAAGAATATATTTGATTTTTTTTTCCTGACAAAATAAACAAAATAAATTAAAAATAAAAGAAAAACTAAGAAGCAGCATCGCAAAACCTCAAAAACACATTCGAGAAAACTCCAAATTCTCAGCGCTGTCTTTACAGTCCCTCTTTCTTCCGGCGAAACTCTCCGGCGTTCGAATCAGCAACAATGGCGACCGTCATGCAGAAAATCAAAGATATCGAAGATGAGGTACCATAAATACACCAGATTTATTGCTTTGTTTCATCGAAATACCCAAAAAAAAAGAGGAAAAATTAGTATTCGATTACTCAGATGTTTGGATGTTAGTCTTCAAAATTGATAAGATACTTATTTCAGTCTTCAAAAAATTAACCTTTTTAAATTTTATTTATTTTAGCTATAGAGCTTTATGATAGTAAAAAAAAGATGTTTTTTTTTGTGAATCCGTCTATATTTGAAACTCTGTTGAAGAATGAATGTACAGTTGAAGTTTTAAAGTAGAGTGTCTAGGCTTGTTATATCTGTCTGAATAACTTAAATCTTATGTAAAAAAAAGAGTTGAAATGAAATTTAACTGGTTGCCTGAGTGATATCAGAGAGAGTATTACTTGATTGTGAATTGAGAAATGGGAAGGACAGAATGAGAAAATTAGTTTCCATTTAATCTTCTGTATTGAGCATTCTTTTCCTTCAAAAATCCTCTGATGCCTTTCCTTCCAGATATTCCACTAGATACAACCAGGTACTGTCCTCCACCACTTCTTTTGGCTCTTGCTGCCTCCCCCTTCTGATCCAACAACTCAATAAGTCTATTGTGTGTTCTGGTATACATCAGTTTAGGCTAGCTAAATTGAAGAATAAAGCCCATACTTGTGTTGTTACTTGGCAATGCAAAAATAAGTGTTTGTTGGTTTCCAGTGTCTCTTTGCATAGTAAGCATCTAGAGGCTATGTTGATGCCCCTTTTCTGTAATGCTTCATGAGTCGAACAGGCTCTCCTAGCTACCAACCGGACAAAACACTTCACTTTAGTGGGAGCCACACTCTTCCAAACAGTACTCCATGGCCTTGGTATCCTTCCTCCATTTATGGATAGACCCCACTTATACAATCTGTTGACAGAGAATCTTCCATCTGGGTGTTGTCTCCATAATAGTCCGTCTGTTTCCAAGTTAGTGCCTGGAAAGCCTTCTATCATATTCAGTAGTTCAATTACCCCTTCTATCTCCAGTCATTTAACAACCTTCGAAATACCAAATTCCATCCTTGTTGAGACCACAATTCATTGATGTTGCTATCCCAATGCGCACTGATAAAATAAAGTCGAGGAAACAAACTTTGAAGAGATCCTTGACCAGTCCAGTCTTCTTTCCAGAGTAAAACCTTATCCCGCCTCCCAACTTTAACTTTTGTATTAACTTCTAGAGCCGGCCAAAAGCTTCTGATAGTCCTCCAAACTCCAACCCATAAGTGGTTGTATACTTTTCTGTAATGGAATTTCAGAAATAAAGGAAAATGGTCAGGAAAAGATCTCAGTTTGGTTAAACTTACGGCTTAGTATGAGTTTTTGTCTCATTTAGTTCCAGTTTCGAGATAATTTTTCAAATTGGTAGTTTATTATGCTGCGTAAAGCGTATTGGATACTTCAAATGATGGATAACCAAGTTTTAGGTGTCCAGGTGAAACCCAATAAGTTTAAAACCTTAGAAGTAGTTTGGAGATTTTTTTATGTCCACCTGTAGATGGAGCTAGCGTAACATATCTTTGGGGGGTCTAAATCCATTTGTCCACACTCTGATATGCTTACTAACCTGAAAATAAATTTAGCCGTTGTAAGTGGCTTTCTTGACCAATTATTAGCTTTGCTTAATTTTTCTTTATTATCAAGAATTAAACATGTTGTGTAGAGTGTAAATAGTTCAATTGAACAACACTTATTTTTGCATGAATCCTTATTATCAAGAATTAAACATGCTGTCAAAGAAGAAAAAATTGTATAAATAGTTCAATTCAATTCTGCTTCTATGAATCTATGTATTTGAATCATGTCTATTAGAGCCCTTTCTTTAAATTTCTCTGTTCAGTTTGTATTCACTCAATTATGCCTTTCGCAGAGAGTGCCCCCAGGGCTTTGGTCTAGTGGTAGGATCGTAGCATGTTATCTGTGAGTTAGGCACATGTCATGAGTATTAACTCTGCCACAGACAAAAGTCGGGTATCTACGCGGAGGAGGGTAAAAGGGGGTGGGGGTGTTATTCACAAAGTTCTAAACTTGCATCATTGGCCTTCGGGGATTTCCCGGTTATAAAATAATATGCCTGTAGCAGTATGACACCCTTTATTTCTGTGTGCTGAATATTTATTACTGTTGACTAGAAAATGTGAATTTTTCTCTTTGATTGCAGATGGCTAAGACCCAAAAGAACAAAGCTACTGCTCATCATCTCGGTTTGTTAAAGGTAGTACATTCACAAGCATTTTCCTGGTTAATTTATGAGGTTACACGAAATTTATTTTGCCAGGTCATTGATATGCAATTGGCTTTCTTATGTTCTACAGTCGTATATTGTAGACAATATCACTCTAAAGTTATACTTGACTTTGGAGGTTATTTTTTTTAAAAAAGCAATCAGCTATTCAGCTTTATATTCAAGAATCTTAACCATTGACAGTTTATTTTTATTTTTTAATCACAAACAGGTTTATAATCAAGACTCTTTAAGTCTTAACCATACACAAGACATAACCAACAGCTGACAAATCTTTTGTTACCAAAATTTAATTTATTCTTTTGCTTGACATGCTTTCTAGTTCAATTTGATACTATATTGCGATGCTACTGAAAATCCCCCACCCCCCAAAAAAACACAGGTTTGACAAGACACTATACCTATGAAATCTTCCAATGCTTTGAGTTGTTTTTCTCTAGTATAGATATTGGTTAATCTGAGAAATATCTGTTTTATATACTTATCAGAAGAAAAAGAAATATCCTGTTATAGGTGATTTTGACTTCTTTAAAACATTTAAGGAGATATTTAGGTAAAGTGTGAAAATTAACGCTAGTTAGATCTTAACTTCTTGAATTATTTTCCGCATTTTTCATACCTCTTTCATTTACTGCAATGTGAGATGCTTTGAGGGGACCTACTATCCTAATCTTGAAGGCTAGATTTCAAACCTTTTTCCTTGGTGTGAAAACTGAAATGCAAATGATATTTATCAGTTTTGGATTTCCTTTGCTTCCTAAGTTTTGTATAGAATCCATACTTTTGCTAAATTGGTTCTTCTGGATATTATTAATAATATAACCATTATTTCATAAAATGAACTCTTCTATTAGTCTTTTCCATCTATTAGAAAATTTTCCATTTACTGTTTTCACCGAATTAGGTTTTAATTCGTTACTCCTTTTGCTCTTATTGCTTGAATAGTTCATTTTATTTCCATTAGCCGTGGCATTTTCCATCCGGAGCCTCGAATTAGCATAGAATAATAGTGTTGTATATAACTGATGATGTGGTTTGACATCATTGTAACACTTCTTAAACTCCAAAAACTTGATTTTCTTTATGATCTCCATTTTGTATAGTATCAGAATTTCTGCTATTAGTTTTTTAGTGGTCACAGTCTCTGTGACTTTTTAACATGCTAAAAAACCAACTAGGTGAATTCAGTTTCTACGGTTATTTTATTGAACAATTAGTTTTTCATACTACAAAGTAATAGTCTTGTGTGGTTGTCAAAGAAACAAAGTAATAGTCTTGTGATGCAATACATGGTTAGGCAAAACTGGCAAAACTTTGAAAGGAGCTGTAATACCTTCTCAATTTAGCATAGGATAATACTGTTATGTAAAACTGTTGGTGTGGTTTCCCATCATTATAACACATTTCTTACTTCCAAAACCCGATTTTTTAAATCCTTTTCCAGAACTCTAGTTGGTATAGTATCAGAATTTCTGCATTAGTTTTTGTTAGTCATAGATGCAGTAACGTGGGATAAAACGAATATCCAGTCTCTCACACTCATTCATCTCTGATTTTGTATCTAGTTTTTCACACTCATTCTTCTTTGAAATCTGAAAATGTATAAAGTTAACTAGGTAAATCTACAATCTATTTGAAGAGATTTCACTTGCTATGGTTTTCATTGTACAGTTTGTTTTTCATATTACAAACTAATATTCTTGTGATGCAATGTATGGTTAGGCAAAACTAGCAAAACTCCGAAGGGAGCTTCTTACACCTACGTCAAAAGGTGGCGGTGGAGCTGGAGAAGGTTTTGATGTTACAAAAAGTGGTGATGCAAGAGTTGGTTTAGTGGGCTTTCCTTCAGTTGGAAAATCGACACTCTTGAACAAACTGACAGGAACTTTTTCTGAGGTGTGTAACCATAGAGTGATATATAAGTTCGTTATCTATGATTGTCTTAGGGGTATTGTATTTTTGACTAGTGCAGGTGTTTCATAAGAGGTTAAGTTTTCACTTTTTTAATTATATGAGAAAGGGTCTTGCATTAGCTTTTCAGAAGTTTGATTTTTGAGTATCAAATAGCATAAGAAAAACTTTTCAGCTGAAAGTCAGCTTTTCTTAAGAATAATTTGAAGGAAATGATGACAACTCTTTTCTAGTAGAGGAAGTACCATGAAGAAAAACCCACCCTGGATATATTTCAGAGGTATCATGCACCAGATGAAGTTTTTTATGAGAAGCATGCGTAAAGTATATTTAAATGACATTCTAATTATAATTTGGCCTGGATTCTGACGCGATAGGGTTGTTCAAGTGAAAGAGACCTTCCCCTCGAACCATGAAGCTGGATGTCCAACTTAATAAGGAGAAAAGCTGGACAAAGCCACTGTTGGCCCATTGTTTGGGGGTGGTGGTGGTCAGTGGGTGTTTCCATATTTAAAAAAGCTTAGATTTTATGAATTCTGTAGGATGTGCCCTTTTTAAGAGTTGTATTTTGAGTCAGCCCCCTTTTAAAGGAAATGAGTTTGATCTCCCTGGCTCCTATGCTGTGTAAGAGTATAATTATTGCCAGATACAATTTCAAATGCTTTTGGATTGAAAGTTCATATGCTTTTGGAAGGAAGACAGATTTCTTATGGTCTATAAGTAATGAACTTTACATTGATCAGAAAGCAGTACAATGATGCAAAATGAAGTTTGTCTTTCAGATAAGGAGTTGTACTCTCACAAATGGTTAACCTGACTGCAGAATGCAATTAAGAGAAAAAAAAAAGAGGAGAAAATATATAGTTCTTCTAGGAAATGCGGTTTCTTTACGAAGTACATCTTTCAGATTAGGAGTTGTACTCTTCACAAATGGTTAACCTGACTGCAGAATGGAAGTAAGAGCAAAAAATATAGGAGAAAATATATAATTCTTCTAGGAAATGCAGTTTCTTTATGAAGTACATGAAATGTAGTCTCTGACTGTAACTGAAAAATTTAATGATGAATGTATTAGGGAAAAACTGAAATTCATCTAGAATAGGAGAAGCATGAGGACAACAAATTAAACACTTCAGCTCGACAGATGTACGAAGATGCTTTCTTGAATTCTTCTTTCTTTTTAGCATTTGCGACTGATAACATTCAACAGCAAAGAATTGGCTTAAAGTCTTTCTCGGTAGGTTAAGCTGTTGTGGATGATGGATAAATTTCCTACCTGCAAATATATAATTGCCAGATCTGGATCTTCTTGACAATTTACTGCAGTAGGGTTGCCATGACTATACTCTCTATTTTGGAAGTTTAGATCTAATTTCTTATCACAAGGTTTAGTTGGTAATTGATTCTTTTCAATCACACTTGATTTTGATTCTTTTCAGTCAAAAAATACACCAATCACTAATTTCTCGGAGTTTGTTTTTTCTGTTGTAACTTTTGAGGACCACCAAAAGAACTTTAAAAGTAGTGTCAAGAAAAGGTATGGGTGGTTGTTGATCATGAATTGGGTCCATATCTTTAAACCAAAATAAACTCTTTTCTAAGTAAGAGGCTGTTTGGATGAACTTATTTTAAGTAGCTTATAAGTTAAAAAAAAAGTAGGTGCAGCCCAACTTTTTTTTTTTGACTTATAAGCCGTTTTCAACTTATAAGCTGCTTAAAATAAGTCTATCCAAACAAATCCAATTATTTATTGGGGTTTATTTTAAGCACAAAATGACTTTAAGTTGGCCAGCCAAACACTCAAAAAAGCTGAAATCAACTTATAAGTAACTTATAAGCCAATCCAAATGAGCTCTAAGAATGGCCTATGATTATGAGTCATGCATGCAACTAAAATCTGTTCTCCTAGAAAATGTAATCTATTTTGTTAGGTTTTGCTCGCCACTTCTAGGAACAATATGATCAAACTTCATGGTGCAGTAAGGTTTCCGAACCTTTTTCCCCCTAACAGCCCCTCTTATGTGGTTGACAGGTTGCTTCATACGAATTTACCACTTTAACTTGCATTCCTGGTGTCATCATGTATCGAGGAGCTAAAATTCAGGTATCCGACACCTTTATGATTTTTTAGAACCTGGCACTTGAGGACTCTTCAGATAAAGTTTGCTACCTGTGCAAATAATACTGTCAACTTGAAAAAGTACTGCTCTTTCAAGGAATACAAGAATTGATCTCTTTGTATATGAATACTTATCCTATCCACCTGTTTCCAGAAATATTTGAAAACAGATTCTTGTAAAAGTTAACTTTGCCAAAAAAAATAAAGATTCTTGTAAAAGTAAAAAAGGAAAATCTGAAAACAGCTTAAACTACTTACTCTGCAATAATATTTCTTCCTTGAAATGTGGTTCTAGATTAATTAGCTACTCCTAATTTCTTCGCTTCAATTATATAATCCAGATAATCAGAGGCAAGTGAACTCTGAAAGGCGGTCACCTAACTTTTTGGTCTCTTGAAGTGCACCTTTTCTCAGTTTCAAGAGAGAGTATGTTCAATGATGTTTATGTTGATATCACACTACATATAAGACAATGGTTTCACTTATCAAAATATAGGAAATAGAAAAGATGTTGCGGTTTCATCTTTATATTATTTTTTCTTATATGTCAGATTCACTTGTTAAATGTTGCGACTGTTTCCTTTTATAAGTTAAAAACAATTATTTGCTATTCTCTGTTAGGGTGAGTATTATAAATTTGTCTAGAAGAATCCGTACTGCTTGAAATTTTATTCGTGACATCCCATATTACAATAGCTTTTCCCCCACTAATATTCTTTTATCGGTCATTTGTTCACGGACTAATTTTGCAGAGATTATAATGCAAGTATTTTTTTATAATGTAAGAATTGATTACTTTAAGGGATTTCTTATTTTTATTTATTCTTATCCATGTACGTATTTTGATTCAACATTCTATCTTGCATAAAAGAATAGATAGGTTCTCGCATAACTTATGCATGTGTTAACGATGCGACATTTAATACCACCAACCAAATGCTTAATTGAGTTATGCAGCATTTATTTTTTCTTGTTCAACCGAGATATTACTTTAGTAGAATCTTATGCTGAGGTTCTCTGATTAGTGAGGTAAACCAACTGAGGCCTTAGTTATAGTATTATTGGAGCCAAGTGAGCTAAGCTGGCCTGGATGTTGAAGCTCTTGCCTTGAGAAGGAAAATGGTCAAAGACAAGTGGACGTGGAATGTTTGATTTCTCTTTAAAATGCAGGGCATAAAGGTATCTATTCATAGGATTGGGCTAGCTCCTTGTCTTTAGTATAATGTCTGTAATGGAGCTTCTTAGTTATTTTTGCTACTACTCGTTTGTAACTCGTATGCATCTGCTTGATGCCAGCACTGGGAACCTTTACTTCATCAAAAAAAAAAATACCTAGCTATCGTTAATCTATTCTTCATTTCCCCCCTTGTCTTTTCTTTAAATTTTAAATTTTATAAGAGAGAGCTCCCTGCCTGGTGGCAAAGGTGTGTTACAGTGCAGGCAGTCAAAATAAGCACTAATCCTCAAACAAGATATCAGTAATTGGGAGGATGTAAATACAACTAAAATTGCAGATGCCAGTCAGTGAAGTAGTATTAAGTTTTCCTAATTCACAGAACTCTTTTTATCTGCATTTTATTATTGTCAATAAGTAGGATACACGGTGAACAGTGGGAAAGACCATTTGGCTTTTTTATACTTGATATATTTTTTTTGTTCCTTTTTGTTTGATATGTGTGGTTGATATCATAAGAGATTGTCCATCTCACAATCATCATAATGTTAATTCTAGAGTTTTGCTTAATTTAAAACTCTCTTGCTCATCCCTTTTGCTAATTTGTTTGTCAGTTGTTGGACCTTCCAGGAATTATTGAGGGTGCTAAGGATGGAAAAGGTAGAGGAAGGCAGGTAAAGTATTGTGTTTGCAACTTCGCTATCTTGTGATTTCTTTAGCACCATATATTTTATCATAAGAAAAGGGAGATTTAATTCATAAGGAATCTGTATCCAAGACGACGAGTAGATACATTTGAAACCTAAGAAAATGGTACCTAAAATGAATTGCTCTCCAGTCATGATGAGAAGATACCAGAAAGTATCTTTGTATCTTCTCCACATTGAGTACACCCTCTGTTTTTCCTTTTTTTTTGTTATCCCAAAATGAGTATGACATTCCTATATTTAGGGGGGCAGCCCGGTGCATTAAAGCTCCCGCTATGCGCAAGGTCCGGGGAAGGGCCTGACCATAAGGGTCTACGCAGCCTTACCTTGCATTTCTGCCAAAGGCTCTTTCCAAGGCTTGAACCCGTGATCTCATGGTCACATGGTAGCAACTTTACTAGTTAAACTGTACATTCCGAATTTCCATTGACATGAGTTGTTGTACACCCCACTGAATATAGAAACAAACATCAAAGGGTAGTTTGGTAACTAATGCATATTAAGCTTATTTATCAAGAGTCTTTCTTAAAATTCATGTCCAATCTATTAGTTCCAAATAATTTGGAACAGAGGGGATGCACTGATAAAAAAATGGAATGAAGTATATGAAACCACTAAAGCACACCTCTTAAAGCAAATACACCACACTGATGCTAAGGCCAGCCACAGTCACATCCTGCTTTACATCTGCCATTACCTTTCTAACTGTACTTTTAATGAATGACTATGCTTTATGCTACAGATCATTCTGGCTATATTAGGGAAAACAAGGACCCAAGCATTTTAGCTATATTGAAGACGTGAAAACTATTGTAAAATTACTGAAAGAAAGGGGAATGTTTTGGTGTTACATCCCAACTAAATACACCATATCAAGGCCAACAAAGTCCCATTCCCTCAAATCCCTCTGCTCCTCCTTACTCTTGTACGTAGGTCTAAATGAAATGCTGTGTGATCATGACTATTGCTGTATGACCTAAAACCTTGTGTTTTTCACCTTCATCTCTTATCTTATTAAGAACTAGTTGGTGAGCTTATTATGGTTTACCTTGTGATTGATGATAAATACAGGTTATCAGTACTGCCAGAACATGCAATTGTATACTTATTGTCCTCGATGCAATAAAACCAATCACTCACAAACGTCTCATAGAGAAGGAGCTCGAGGGATTTGGCATTAGGTAATAGACTGTTATGTTTGTGTACGCCTTGTGTAGTCTGCTTTTCCCTCCCAATCGATCATGATTCTTGGTGATCTTCCCTTTATTAGGTTGAACAAGGAACCACCTAATATGACATTCAGAAAGAAAGAGAAGGGTGGGATTAATTTGACGTCAACAGTGACCAATACCCATTTGGACCTCGACACTGTGAAGGCGATATGCAGCGAATACAGAATACATAATGCTGATGTTCATCTTAGGTATGATGCAACTGCTGATGACCTTATTGATGTCATTGAAGGCAGTAGAGTATACACGCCTTGCATCTATGTTGTGAACAAAATTGATCAAATCACAATGGAAGAGCTGGAGATTCTGGATAAACTTCCTCACTATTGTCCAATCAGGTAGTTATCCATTCCTTTAAATTTCTTTTTTCCCCCTTTCATCCATTATTTACAGAAAGTTTCATGGCTAACAACATATAGAGATCATGACTTCCTAATAGGCTAATACAAAATGTGCACTTCAATATTTTTCGATGAATTCTATCAGAAATATGCTTTTCTTTAATAAAACTTAAAGATTCTTGAAGACAAACATACATCAGTGATCAGACTCTGTTATGTTGGTAAAATCCTTATTAGTGCTGTGTATACCACTTTATTCCTTCCATTAATTAGCATTTGAGCTGCACATGGTTTTTCCTATTTCCCTATTTCAAGTCAATTTCTGTTCTTTTCAAGTTTCCAGTATGGGCAGACTTAGATTTTGTTTGGTTGGCAAACATCATGTTGCTATCAGGAGTATCCAATAAGAGAACACATTATTGGAGTGGTGTGTAGTTGAACCAGTTTTTCTACTAAACATCGGTTCAACTGCACTGTCTGGTAAAGAGGCAAGTAGGTGTTTAGCTGGCTAGATCTTTTCAGGAGATTGGATTGGTTCAATCACACGATGTAGGCTTGGTGATCGAACCTCATCAATTCAGGGTTAAAGATTGCTTACACAAGTTCTGGATTCGTATGAGTGCCCTATACATTTCCTGCTTGTGTTTCACAGCCATCTCTCTTTTTTACATTTACGTTTATGTGAGGTTACTCTGACTTTCTGTCATCATATCTGTGGAAATTCAGAAGGTTTAGTGGACTTATTTTTAGATTTACGACATATCTAGATTCTTTGAACTTTAGTAAGAGAATAATAGATTATATTATTTTGTATTTTTCCAGTAGAAGATAACTTGATTACACTGAGTATGTTGTTGTTGTAGTAGTAGAAGATTACTTACTCTGGTAGTAAAGCACAACTAATTACCATATTATATATATAACTAAGACTCTCATATAAGAAGCTGTCATTATATATTGCTACAAGTTACACTCAATTCAAAATAAGTCCTGTGACTTTTTTTTACATGGTATCCGAGGTTCTATGGTCTTAGTAGAAATCTAATTTTCTTTCACTTACTCGCAAGTGATATAATGCTGCTTTTCTAGCCATGGCTGTTCCAACAACATTGTTTCTTTCTGGCTTAAAGACACGGAAATTTAAGATTCTACTCAAATTGCTTGGGTTTAGAATGTAGTATCTACTGGAATCATTTTAGTTCATGTCTTCTCTTTTCCCTTAAGAATATACCGATATTATTGTAAAATGCTTTTTTTATGATTTCCAGTGCTCATTTGGAATGGAATCTTGATGGCCTGCTGGAGAAGATTTGGGAATATCTTAGTCTAACCCGCATATACACAAAGCCGAAGGGAATGAATCCAGACTATGAGGATCCAGTTATTTTATCATCAAAGAGGAGGACAGTGGAGGACTTCTGTGACAGAATCCACAAGGATATGGTTAAACAATTCAAATAGTATGCTTTCCTTGCAACTCATCTACAATTTGCTCATAATGGAATGAAAAGTACCTTTCATATGTGTTGTCAAGAGGATGGGTTTAAGCGGTGTGTGTGTGTGTGTGAATTTATAGGCAAAAATTGGGGCACGTGAACCCATGGTCTCTCTGTAAAGTAGGTATTTATGTACATATTTTCTAAAATTAGTATAATACCCATGCTACAAGAACACTAAATGGTGCACTTGGTTGAAGGGTGAGTTATTTACCTGGAGGACTAGGGATCAATTCGCATTGAATAACATCTTTTCCTTCTTTCTTCTTTTAGTGCACCATGTTTTAGAAATCCTAGATTCGCCACCGGATTTAAGTATGGCATCCTTCTTCACAAAGAAAGGAAAGGGCCTCCTAAGCGAGACATGAGGAGGGCATAGTAAGTATGTCAAGGAACAATTGTGCATTAATTTGAGGAGAAAGTGTGTGAGCTTTCATTTGTGAACCACCACCTTGAGTGATAAGGACCTTCTCTCCCATGGCCCAAAGATGATGATGAAATGGAGAACAGAGTGTGACGGGGGACGGGGAGGGTGCTTGGAATTCCATGTAGTTACTGAAACAACAAAGGAACATGATATTGCAAACTCTTGCCTTGGTTAACATTCTTTAAAAAACTGAATTCAAAATACTGCTAAAATGTATTGTTACCATTCTCAAAAAAAAACAAAAAAAACAAACTAAAATGCTTCTTAGACTCGGAACAGGATATTGCTAACCAGATAAATGCTTATTGAGCTTGTGGGCTGTAATTCTCATTTCCATTCCCCTTCTGTGTTTGGTTTTCTTTAATGACGAGAAACAGGACTACATCTATCAAGTATTAGTGAAGCATAATTGATATTTCCTCGAAGTTTGTTTTCAGATTTAGCAATAATTGGATGAAGGTTAAATCAGAAAGAATTACAGACATGAGTTCTAAAATAGCTTGTGTGTGCTCTCTTGGTCCATTTGGTTGAAGCTTTTATCGTCAGTGTCTGTACCTGGGAGCTTGGAATCAGCATTTGAGCTTTAGTGTTATACTAACTTGCATGCTTAATGTGCTTCGTCTTTGAGGACTTTTTTCCATTGCCTTCACATCATTGATTTCATTAAGTTTGTCATAGAATATGAACTTTTGGGTTTGGTAGCGTTTGGTTGGTATTATCCGTCTCCTTTAACAAACATTTGCCTTGGTTGCTGCAGTGCCCTGGTTTGGGGTTCAAGTGCGAAACACAAACCTCAGAGGGTGGGCAAGGTAAATTCTTCCGAACTGCTTGAATTATACATTTTATCCACTGGATTTTTTGTCCCTTTGTTTTCTGCACTAGTATGCCGGTCTTTACTCCTGCACTGTACCAGGAACATGAACTAGAAGATGAAGATGTCGTCCAAATCATCAAGAAGGTGTGATTGCAGAAATTGTATCTTGATTGCTGCAGTTGATGGATATCTCTAGCACTATAAAGGTTTTCATCACATGTTGAGGTTTGTCCTAGTTTGCAGAGCATGGTTTTGTTGTTCTTTTTTCCGGTAGGTAGAACTAGTTTGAACAAAGTACAGCTTGATGTGAAAGTTATCATGGTCAAGCTATATTGAGTATCTGGCTAATCATCCTATGTATCATCTAAACAAATTCCATGAGAACTTAATAGTGTTTTTTGGGGATTGTGTTGAATCTCTCTTCAAAATCTGCATTGCATAAACTAGGACTTTCCATACATTTTCTTATTTGGTGCAACCTGGATCAAATTTTCCTCAAATTTCAGAATATGCTACGTAAGTAAATAAGTACAAAATTTCAATCCACCAGAACTCCTTATGACTGTCAAATCTTCCCAGATCTACTTCCACTTCAATTATGACCTTTTTTTTTTAAAAAAAAAACTTATACCATCTTAAAAAATAATTTTTCTTGAAAAAGAAACCCATAGTCCCACAAATACTTGACTCTTGAGAAGTTTTTTGGGAGGTGATGGGGTTTACTAATGTAGTAAAAAGAAAAGAGTTTATGTGCCTTTGAATTCTCTAACTTTCCTCTCCAGATTTTGAACACACATAAACTCTTTACTTTTTACTTTTACTTTTACTTTTACTGCAGCTGTATACCCATTCCAAAAAGCTTCTCAAGAGTTGAGTCTCTGGATTATTTTTTGTCAAGACAATTCTTTTTTTTTTAAAAAGAATTTAGATCTACTATTTGGGATACTAATCTATTGGGAATTATCCTTGAAGTGAAAAGGAGAGTGACACTCAAAATAAAATTTCTCTTTTTCTTTTTTAGATTTTAATATGCTCTTTAAGAATATTTATTTAAATTTTATCTTTTATCTCACTAATTTGAACAGAAAGTGAATTGGAGCAAAAAAAAAATAGCAAATATTTCTTGTTTCTTCTTAAACAAATATTTTGGAAACAACTTAATTTTGTTTTAAAAAAACGATTAATATTTGGAAGGAGCACGCAATTGTTCAGAATGACTTATCATAAATGAAGAACCTGCATATGTAATTGTGTTATTTGGAGAGCAAGTTATTTCAAAATTATTATATGAGAATGCGGAATAATAATAAAATTATAATTTCGAGATAAGTAATTTCGAATTAAGTTAACTCGCAAATGGAAAAAAAAAGCAGTCTGTATAATGGATTAAATCCAAAAATTGGACAATCAATTGTAATTGTCAGCTCACTTTGCCCCTCGTTTTTTGTGATCATTGGATGTCCCGTGATCCATTTTTAACTTTTTTTTTTTAAAAAAATATTTTAAAATAAATATCATTCTAAAATTAATGTCAAAATTGATAAAAATTTTAATTTTAATTTGTTTGTTCTATTATAGAGAGTTAAAGATATTAAAGTAGATTTTTATTTTGTAATCATAAATTAAAGATATGTTTGTTTATTTTTTTAAAATTAAAGATATATAGAATATACCAAAATGTCTTTAAATTTTGTGATTTTGAAAATATCACGCAAAAAATTGAAATTAAAGAATTGCTAAAAAAATATATTTTTTGTATGAATTAAAAAAAAGAACAAATAAATTTAAACGGAGGAAGTAATTATTTTCAACAATAGCTACAACATTAAAGTAATCATTTTTAACATTGCTTAATTTTCAAAAAAAATTAATAAATAGAGATATGTTCATGTCTTTCAAACAATAAAGGAACAAATCAGGTTTTTTTTTGGCAATTAGATACAGTGCTTTTGAGTTTTTTTTTTCCACAATCGAAGTTCATAATATGTAAAACTCTTATCATTTAAAATACTTTGTAAGGACAATTTCAAGATCAAGTGAACTTTATTAGTGAGGTACGATATTGATTTGAGTTTTCTATCTAATATATAAAAATTAGAAGATATTCATATTTAACAATTATGTGTTATGTTTTTTTCAAAGAAAACAATTTGGGGTAGGATGAAGAAAATGAAGGAAGGAATTACAAGATTGGGTAGTCGAACTGTCACCAAAAAGTGAAAGTTTAAGCCGTCAATCATGATGGGACTAAAAAAAACATGTTTTGACACCAAGTTTCTGTTCTAAAAGCGATGATATTAGAAATTGCAAAAGTTTCTTCTGGTGAGAATTTTATGGCTTGTAATGCACTCGCAATTCTGAGAAGAGTTCCATACACCTTGAAACATTATCATTACAGAAAAGTTGGAAAAAAATACAAAAGAATCAATCCATCCCATCAACTTCAAGCTTTCACACAGCAGTTGAAGTAGCTGAAGATACTTCTTCTTGTCTGTCAAACAAAAACAAAAAATAAAATTAAAAAAATGCAATGAATATCTTAAATAACACTAGTGCAAAATTTACGATTTGCTAAAAAGCTTACAATACATGAAGAAGCACAAACCACCAAAATACTTCACTTCAACTAAGAGACATTATAGATGACTGTGAACCCAGGATTTGAAGATAGGGAGGCACCACTATTTTTCACATACAATTCTCTTAAACTCAAAAAATGCAAAAAATTATGGATAAAGTATAAATTTCAAAATGAATGAAAGTCATTAATTTAGCACTAATATAATAAAAGTAAATTATCTATTCATACTTGACATCGACGCATTTTCATATTCTGAAAATGGTCAGTGATAGCATCATTACTTATATTTACAAATATTTCCTTTTCGGTATAACAAACTAAACAATCATTTAAAAATTCATCACCAATACTACTACGTAGTTATTCTTGATATGCTTCATGGCTGAGAATGCTCTCTCCACAGTTGCAGTAACGACAAGTAAAATTAATGTCAACTTCACAAGTATACAAGAGAATTAAGTCTCCACAAGATTTGCATTAACCAATGCTTCTGCCAAATCACCAATTCCTTTCAAATCAGAGAATGTAGGATCACCACGCCGCATGTGTATTATGAAAGTATCAAGTTGATAACTAAGATCTCGAAGCTTTAGTTCACCAAACTCATCTGGATAACGCTTGGCCAAAGTCATTATTTTTTCCTTATCAAAATTAGCAAAAGCAGGAGCCGGATTCAGGCTTGCCATACCAAGAAGCAAGTTACCACTCACAACATCAAAAAGATTATTAAGCTCTTGAAGTTGCAGGTCAATTATAGCATAGAAGAGCTCAACACGCAAGTGGTGCGAATAAGTAACACTAGAAGGCCTACGTTTTGACTTTCCAAGAATATAAAATTCCTCCATCTTAGGTACCGAAATTTCATGTTTATCACAAAATGAAGAAACTTCAGTCATCATAGATTCCCATCCATCATCTTTCAAGAATTGCAATCTTTATTTAGTGATGTCAAGAAATACCATGCATTGACAATATCTTGCTCCTTCCTCTGTAATGCGGCACTCAACTCATTTGGCATCACCAATATTTTCAACATCAAGTGAAGTAAGAAAACAAATTCAAATTCATTGATCATATCCAAAAAAGCTCCTGCTTGCAATCTATCACTTAGTTTAGAACCTCCACATTTAATTGCATCCAGCACATGAGTTATAGATGAAAATAAAATAGCAAAGTTATCCAATGTTTTAAAATGAGATCCCCAATGAGTGTCACTTGGCCTTTGAAGCCCTCGTTCTTGATTTAAACCTTTTCCACTTTGAATCTCACCGCTTTCTAGTAATTGCTCCAACATTTCTGCTTGATGGTCCCGAAGTTGATCTCTAAGCTTAAATGATGCTCCAACCACATTCAACACATTAAGAATAATAGCAAAGAAATTATCCACAAACAAATGTTTTTTGGCAACAACTACAAGTGTCAATTGTAATGGTGAGCAAAGCAATGAATGCAATATGCCGATGGAGTTTCCTGTAAAATCAAAGCTTTAAGACCATTCATTTCTCCATGCATGTTACTAGCCCCATCATAGCCTTATCCACGTATTTTAGATGTACTCAAAGAGTGTCTCAAAAGCAAAGAGCATATTGTTTCCTTCAATGACTGTGCAAATGTATCACCAACACGAACAATAGCAATAACTCGCCCATTCACTTTGCCTTTTTTGTTAACATACTGCAATGCAAGGGGCATTTGTTCATAGTGTGATATGTCCTTGATTCATCAACTAATATCCCAAAAAAACACCATCCAAGTCATTAATTATAGCTTTTACGGTTTCTTGTGCACAAGCACTCACAATCTCCTTTTGAATTTTTGGAGAAATCATCATAGCATTTTTTGGAGCATGTTTTAAAATAACATTATTCACATCCGGAACCATTTTTCCTAGCCATTCCAAAAGACCTAGAAAAAGGCCTTTATTTTTTGACCAGTGCACCCAAAGGCATTTTGAGAATAAGGGTGCATAATTAAATATATGATCCTTGTTTGGTTTAACTATACATATATACGCAAAAATATTTAAAAAGTTACCGGGTGCACGTGCACCCTCATTGGACCATGTGGGTCCGCCTCTGAGCAATACAACGATTTTTCAAGGCGTTCAGATATCTTTTTTCCGATCCTTTCCACCATATTTGTCGAGGGTATTTTTTTCATATTTTCAAGGTGTTGAGACTTTGCTATGCTTTTTCAATTTAACAAGGGTCCACAGGAAAATTGGAGTTATAGGAGACTCAAGAATGGTTATGACCAAATATGATTTCTAGAACACATTTTAAGATTTCTCATCTTTTTCGGTCACATGGTGGCCGAGGCAGGGTGAGGAGGAAGGGAATGGGGAGGCTGATGGTATTTGGTCCCTACACACCATGAGTATGGGCCGTTCCACCACCCAAGTCAAAGGCCTATTTACTAAGATGTGTAAAATCAAGATCACTAAAGAAAAGGTTCGTTTTTTGAAGACCAAATTTGTTCCACTAGGATGTTCGGAAGAGGTTGTATTCGAATATGAACAGAGTGTTTCCACCACAAGACCGGCATTGAAGACTTGCAACAGCCAAAAGCATTTTTCTGGACAAGAAAAATTGGTTACCCAATTAGGGAAACATCACTTTCTTGCAACTTGTTTACAGTTTTCATGTGATTTGGCCCTTTTGGGAGTACCACTTTCCATCACTCATAAATGAGTGGAACACCACATGGGAGCAACACTTGTGCCCAAACTACGACGACATACCAGTGTGATCCCACAAGTGGGATCTTGGAAGGATAAAATGTACATAGACCTTACCTCTACCTTTGAGGGGAAAAGAGGTTGTTTCCGATAGAACCCTCGGCTCAAAAAATGAGCCTTTCGCTTTCTACATCAACTAAGAGTTCAAGATGAGAACTTCTAATGCACCAAAAATCATATTCGAAATTGGTAAATGCATAGTGCATACACCCTATTAAATATAGCCTCAACTTTTCTTACACCAAGCCTTGCCAAAGGGAAAAAAAGGCAAAAGAAAAAGGCAACATTTCTATCCTTTTGAGCTGAGGGTCTATCAAAACCACCTCTCTACCACATAAAGATAAGGGTAAGGTCTGCATATATTATACATATGTTGTTGTATTCCTATGTTATAGCTCCATAAGATTACAAATAAATATTTGGTTGTACAATAATTTTCCATTCCATTGTCTGAAGATACTCATGAGCTGGTATTATTTTAGTAAATTACTTGTTAATAAGAAAATATAAGGTTGTCCATACTTCCACCTACTGATCAGTAACACAATGACCCCACCACATGTATCCAGCTAAATATTCTTTATTTAATAACTGCCAAGTACTTGTCTGATCCATGTATTCAATACAATATTTCCTCTGAAATTATCTGACACTTACCTATAACTCTAATCAGCATTTATACTAAATAGGAAAGACTGCCATTTTAAAAGCGAGAAGCTATGTTGTTCAGACTCATTCAAAAATGTTGCCAGGTGCATGTCGGATCCATCAAAAACAGTACATATTTGAAGGATGTGACACAGATGCGGCAACATTATTAGAGAGTCCGAGCAACATAGGCCAAAAGAACTTACAGTTGATGGGTGGTTTTGATGGAATTGGAGATCATCGCTTTGTGATGAGTGAACTGTATTTGACTTGCTATGGGTTGTGGAAATAAGTTCTTCCTCATTTCCAAGACTGGCTCTTGATTTGTTCTGTTTCCTATTCTCTCTTATCTTTGAGAAATCCATTGAGTAGTCTGGCATCACACCTTTTTGGTCCCAGTCTCCAAATTGTGGCACTGATAGCCATGGTGCAGTTTTCTGTTAATGAAGAAAAAGATTCACAGTCAATTCAATAATAACAATATGTATCTAAAAATTCTCCTAATTTTTCCTTTACTTGGTATGTTCAAGAACTTAGTTTTTGGCAACCCCACTTAACAAACATTAGACATCGTCAAGAAGACAAAAAGAATCATTATCCTGTAAAACTTTCAGACAGTTACAAGTTTAGTCCTCATAAATGCAACTACTAATTTGAAATCATTTTTTAAAATCAAATTGTTTTGAACTTGAATTTTTGTTTGACCATGCAATTTGAATTTCTTAAGTTGTATTTTTTCTCATAAACATGAAACCTCACAAGTTGTGAAAACCTATTAAAATTTCCTCAATTCTTATAGAATCTTACCAAATGAGCAAACCATAATTCATCTTAAGGCGCCACACTAATAAATCGCATATCTCCATGTTCCTTTTATAAATAAATGTTTGTGATATACAAACTTGCAAATACACATAATTTTTTATAAAGATTCATTAATCAACAATATTAGTAACTAGTTATTCTTTAATATAATCCTTCCACATGGTACATACAATCTATTCACGATTTAGAATCCCAAAATTATGGTTTTTTTGAGAATTTGAGATTTGAAATCGTGACTCCAAATCTCATGTCAAAACGCTAATTTTAAATCATAATTTCACATCGCATGTCCAAACGCCTACTAAGTACTAACTTAAACACAATCTTGACTATTTACTGAGATCTTCCATTTATTATGCTTATCTAAGAGGAAGTGATTTCATATTCAACTAAGGCATTCAAATTTATTTCCACAAACAGAGACAACAGAACATTGATTAAGTCACTCACATTCCTTCAACCAGGTGCTCATGTATACAGGTCCACAAAATAGACTACCTAACTTAAAAATAAACACTTAACATAAATAAAAATCCATAAACTGGACCAACTAAAAGATATCAACTGTTAGGAAGACAATTAATTTGGCTTCTACTGACCTAACATTTTTAAACAACTGGTGCTCAACAATGAAAGCTGAAAATTCATAAAGATTAGCTAATTTTAAAGTTCAAAAAATAGTTCCACCAATCATGACACCCAAAGAATAGTAGTATGAAGGAAGAATAATTGAGAATTTTGACTAATTGCCCAACATCTTTTACCCAATTACTATATTTTAGTTAAGATGATTAAAGTTGACCAAAATGATAAATTCTTGACCACAAGAGTAAAACTGTTCAAAAAGTTGAATTCACCAAGAGATAGATATTCAAGCAGACTTATATATTCAAGATTCAAAAAGACACACACTTTGACAACAACAATCCAACCAAACTGCAAAATCTACAGATTCATGCATTTATATAGACCAATAAAGAAGCAGAAGCTCAAACTTCAGATTCATATACTTAATACTCCCAAAAGGGTATCCAAAAAGAATGAAAAAAATACAGTTCAGAACCCCCCACCCCCACCCCCACCACCCCAAAAAGTAAAGCTTTGAACTTTACAAAGGGGTTTGCCTTGTTTCATGTAAAATGCAAAATATGGAAACAAAGATCATATTTTGAACTTCAAGAAACTGTTTCCCAATTCTCAAGAAAATCAAGAAAGTAAAATCAGCAAGAAAAGTGAGTAAAGATTTAAACTTTTTTGTTCCTTTACGTCCTTGCGATCATCCATTATGCAGAAACTGAAGAGTAAGCAAAATTTTGTCAAAAATATTTGGATTATTTTGGAGATACTAGAAAGGCCATTACCTGGGTGCCTGCTCCTTTTCGTTTCACTCAAAGTTAACACATTTAGAACTGGTACTCATCTTAACTTAAGCAGGAGACTGCGCTTTAAAGAGACTTCAAGCTTTAGACTTTCCGTTGCCAATGCAACCAGACGGAACGACTCAGGATATCTCACTTAATCAGGATATATCTCTCTTTTCAGATCTTGCCAGACTTCAAGGCCTTTAGGGTGAGGACTTACATAAGTCTTCATGAATAATTTCTCTGAGGAAGCTAAGATAGTGCTCAAAGCCAATGTTGCATCCACTTTTCCTTGATCTTTGAGCCAATTATACATTGAAATCCTAAGCATGATTCTTTGAATTGTGTAGTTTAGGTAAGATGGAAACGAAATTAGAGTAGACACTGGATGACCCAATATATTCAATAGAAAATCAATCTTTGTCTCAAGTACTTCTTTCCTTTGATTGAGTACTTGCGGATATATTTTCAGCATTGAAGCAACATGCTTTCGATCCAAACCAGCATTTACCAAACAATCAAACCTCTCTTGGAGCTCCACCCCTTTTCCTCTAAATACTTTGAGAGCTTTCTCCATTTCGCTCGAGTTCTCAGCAAAACCCAAATCCAAAAGGAACTTAGTTTTCATCATTTTGGATCTTAGCTCCTCCTCATCTATTGGTAACTGTTCAACTTTGGCTCCACGAACCAAATTCCTCAAAAATTCTGGATTCTCCTTGATCACACTACAAAGCCGCTTCTTCCCCGTATTCAGGATAGTTAGCAAGCTTGTAGCTTTCTTCAAAACACATGAGCCTAGCAATGTAGGGTATGAACGAACGATATTTCCAATGTCTAGGACAGGCATCTCGATCTCAATCAAGAACTGATAGCATTGCCTCATATTGAAAACAAATGTGGTTATTGGAATTTGTGGTAAGCGTAGAAATACATCAAGTAATTCAGGCTTCTCAAAACCAAATTTCAACCAGAATCCAATTAGCAAAAATGTAGTGCGTCCGGAGCAATCAAGGAGAAGACCAGGAACTCGACAAATCAATTTTCCTAATTGTTGATCAGTGAAGCCCAAGCCTTTCAAGAAGCATATGAGCTCGAATAACTGGCTCCAATTGATAGAATTTCCATTCAATTGCTCCTCAATCCAACTGTATTCAACTCCTATTTTCTTTAATTCCTCAACAACTTGAAAAAATTCCTTGTGTACATTCCCAATCAAAAGATGAGGACTTGCACTAACAAGCTTAATGACAGTAGACTGATCTAGCCCAGCCCCGTGAAAAGAAGCAAGTTTCAAGTCCAAAACTCCAGGATCATATCTAAAAACTTCTGGAGCTTCAGCAAAGATTCTTCCTATCTTATTTCTTGAAATACCATAATTACACAAGATGTGATAGGTATGGAGCAACCTTTGATCATCATTTAAAAACATGAGATCTCTGGGAAGAAATGACAAGTAGTGACAATGTTTCAGACCAATGCTCTCAAAGAATGGTTCGAATTCATTGATTGGATGATATCGCAAGAATCGAGTTAGAGAACGTCGAATATCAGTTTCATTATCAATTCTTTGTAATAATTTGGAAAGAAAAAAGGGTGAGTTTTTACTCATATGTTCAGCATCCATAAACTGCAAACTTCTAGTGGAATGCAAGTAGTCTAGCAAAGCAGCTTGAGCTTCTTTCCTCACTGCACGAGGTATATGACATTCTTCTTCTTTCAATTTACCAATCTTTTTAGTTGCATAAAACCTAACCCCAAAAATGGGTTTACAATTCGTAAAAACATAACCCCATTTCAGAATTAATGGAGTTGTCACTTTCATAACGCAATCCACAGAGAAGAGGAGAAATCTATGAATTCAAGAAATGACTTACACTTTGTATTGTAAGAGCTCTTGTTTTTGTGTCCCCCCAAAAAAAAATCAAAAGGGTTTTGGTGCTGAATTAGGGCAGCGCAATCATATGGAATAGGGCATGTAGTTGTATTTAACTACGGAATTGCCATCAGGCTTTTGCTAACTAGATAGATGCTTATTGAGCTTGTGGGCTGTAACTTTCTTATTTCCATTCCCCTCCTTTTTGTGTTTGGTTTTCTTTAATGATGAGAAACAGGATTACATCTGTCAAATATTAGTCTTTCAGGCATAGCATGTGTACCAAATAGATGGAAAGAATTACAGTCGTGAGTTCATTTGTATTATTAAAAAAAATTCCATGACAACTTAATGGTGTTTTTTGGGGATTTTATGTTGAATCTTTCTTCAAAATCTGCATTGCATAAACTAGGACTTTCCATACATTTTCTTATTTGGTGCAACCTGGATCAAATTTCAGAATATGATACGTAAGTAAATAAGTACAAGATTTCAATCCACCAGAACTCCTTATGACTGTCAATCTGCCCAGAAATACTTCCATTTCAATTATAAAAACTTATAATTTTAACTGCCATAAATTATGACCTGCGATTCACAATTTTTTCAGCTCTTTCCAATCCTTGCCGTTTTGTTGATGAAGAAAAAGTATGGAAGAGGTAAAACAGAGAGTAGGCTGCATACTTCAAAATCTCTAACTCCTATACTTCAAAATCAATTTTGGGGTTCTTCTTGTTTTACAGCAGTTTTGGCCATAACGAGATTCACGACAATTTACTGCCATAAATCTTACGAAAAGCTTGAGACCAAGTACTTTTTCTTTGTTTGAGGTATGTGAAAGTCATGATATGAATCTTTTTGTTACTGGTTAATGCATAGTGATGTCACTGCAAAGAAGCTTAACAATCTTTAGGTTCTTATAAAACATTGGATTTTTTGTGATTTCTTTTCCTTTACTTTTCTTTCATTTTTGAAAGTAATTAGATTAATAGTTTTCAGTATATATATATACACGAGAACAGTAAGTTGGGAACCAATAGAGTTTATCCAGTGCTTATAGATAAATAAGGAATGTTTTATTTGTTGATGTCAATATATTTTTCATTCTCTTTTCCATCTTGAGGAGGGATAGGGAAAATGATTAAAAGAGTCTGGAGTGCTGAATAGAGAATTAAAGCTCCTAGAGCAGCTTAGATGTTGTGTTGGTGAGCTTAACCAAGTGAGTTTGAAGTTACAATATCTGTGAAGTTTATACAGAGCTGGCAAAAGGCTCTCTCTGTACTGGTAGTTGATAAAATAAATTAGGTGCCAGGGCACGTGTTTGTCATCTTTGGTTTGTATACATTGCAGTAGTTTTCGTTTAGTACTTGTTTAGTTGTGGTGTGCTATCATATGAAGGCCATAAGGTCCTTATGATTATACTGATGTCTTGCTTCTACTATGTTGGAAATGAGACATAGTTACTTTGGTTTGTACACCTGATTTGAAATCCTCTGCTGATTAATTTTTTTATTCACTTCAATAGTACTTCGTCCCAAGCTTTTCGTAAGGAAGTAAGGGTTATCTTTCGTGTTTTTCTTAAAATTATTATGGATAGCATTTTTGCTTTCGTGTGTGACTACTAGATGTGAAAATTGACTATGTTGGCTTGAGCTATTTAGTGTTAAATTGAGTGAGTACATTAACTAAAAACTTACAGATAGTTCGGGTTAGAATAGTGTTAAGGCATAAAAAGAGAAATAGGAGAATATTTGAGTGAATTAAAAACTTACTCAAGTTACAATCTTGGTTCCATGATTTGGGATGGCTTGGTAAGTGATTCATATTTCTTTTGATTCAATTAAATAATAATAGTCATTTCTTTTAATAGCACAATGGCCAAAGAGTAAGTTGCAGCCTGTAATTTAGTTGCACTCTATTTTGCTGTTGCTTCTTGTCTTTAGATCACTACTATGAATGATCATTAGCCTTAAATAATTTGGTTATGTGTTTGTTTTAGCTGATACAAAAAAATAACTCTATTATATTTTCAGGATTTAGTTTTCTTGACTTTGATTTGGTTATTTTCAAAGAAAATTCAACTTTACTAAAAATATTAAGATCAACAGTAAACGCCAAAGAAATTGATAAAGCAAACATATGTTTATTTTAATGAATTATTTATTTTGCGTAGGTGCGTTATGTTCATTCGATGGTTGATAAAGCAAAATCACTCGGTGATCAGAGGATTTTTACATATTTCGTTCAATGGTGCAGAGTGAAGGAGAAAGATGCTTGACATATGTGTACGAGGCTGATATTATGGTCAAGGTAAGTTATTTATGGGAGCTCCTTGTACATCTTTTAAATTATCCAAGGACTGTCTGTTTGTGTGTGTATCTTCACTAGAGCTCACTGGATTTCTTCTTGTATTGGTTCCACGATAAGAACCTCAAGATCCTTAAATGGTGACTACTAGTTCAAGGATTGACTGCAAATTGCTTATTAGAGACGTTATATTTTCTGTAGTGCAACTAATATATTTTGTCTGCTTTCTGATTCTATCATTATAACATTTACTCGGAGGTAGTAGTTATCTTACCTGATAAAAAAAAAAGGAATAGAATTTATCAAAGGTACTTAATTGAGGATGCTGTGATATACTGAGAGGTATGAAGCAGTGAGGTTATTCTAATACACCCATGGACTTTCCTCTTTCCAATTGATAATTTTATACTTTTATGTTCATAATGAAAAGACTTGTAAATTGATGATGTCAGTAGGTAGCTTCATCTCTCAATTAAGCTCATCAATCATGTCAAAACGGTTTATTAGTAAAACCTCATCTGCAAATTAGTAGTATTAAAATAGGGCCTATATGTGCGGAACACTGCAAGTAAAGTAGTTCTCACAAACTTTGTAGTGCAAGCACGTACACGCTTGGTCATCTCTGATTTAGTCAAGTCCATGAGCCAAATCATAAAGAATCTAATGTTTTTGTTTTGATGGTTGAGTTTGTTGACAAATTCAACACTGCATACGACAGGCATAGTAGGAGGGGCGGCCGAACTGCTTTTATTTGAAAGTTGATGTATTGCCGAGATTGCTTTTTTGCTCTTATTGAATCACATGTATGGAATATAGGAATCGAAGTGGTAACTTTATTTTTTTCTTTTGCCTTGTTTACAGTATGCCATTAGAGCCATGCATAGAGACATGGAGGTTTCTTCTTTTTTCATCTCACTTCTTTTAAATTAGTCACCTGCGAACACTTCATTATTTGGTTTGATTTGTATGTTGTACTTTTCATCTTTCTAAATGAATGTATTCAATTGTGGAGGAGTAATCATAGGTGTAGAAGAATTTAAACTCGGAGATTTATGCAGAATAATACATACCTTCTTCACTAGGTTCGATGTGTTATCACCACCAATTGCTTTGGCGGTTTCTTACAAGATTACTATAGAGTTTTGTATTGATTTTCATAACAGCTACACTCTTTTGTCTAACGAACTCTCTCAATGTGTTTTGTGTTTTCTTTGGATGAGCTCAAGTCCTCCCTTTTATAGGATAATGTTGAGACTAGTAACTCTTGTTCATTAAAGAGTTACATCACCCCTTATTCCATAACTCTCACTTCATTCATGAAACATAACTCTTCCTCTTTTACTATAGGGAGTTATTTAGGAAGTTTGTAACTTTATGAATGAAGCAAGTTACTAGCCAATCCATCAATGGGTGTATCTATTTCCAACATCTCTCACTCACACATGATGGGATGAATCACATAGACTATTGAAAAGTAAATTTTCTTTTAGACATTCATACTGAGTGTGTTGTCGTGACCGCTTAGGCACTAAGTTTGGGAGCTCTTATACTAGAAATCTTTTCCTGGATCAGCATAAGACTACTACCCTTTATGATCATTTATGATATCATGTTATATAAAGTGCCTTAGATGCCCTAGACATGTCTATATACACATATGGCTTCTTTAACCCTCTTGCCATCTACAATTTTAATATGTCTTGTGTCCACACTTATGATGCCAACTAAAATAGGCTTCATAAAGGACTGGTCTCAGACACAAGCATAATGTGTATATATTTGACATGATCTTCCTTTCGCCCACATATCACTAGGATCAAGATTGATTGTTTTCCTAGTATTACTTCTTCAGGTTGCATTTTCATAACCTTTAGTTTCATACTAAAGTAGCATACACTAACCCATCACCTCGTGATATTGTCAAAGTCATAAGGGCACTATAGAAAAAAAAATATTTTTTTTCTTTTCAAGGTATCACACAGAAGTGAAGTAGGGTCTATTCACTTACCTTTTAATTTGCGGTAAAGAAGCACATGCAGTATGAAAGGCATGTTACGGTGTGTCTCTGATTCCATCAGAGTGTACGTCGATTTTTATTTCGTTACACCGTACAGATCTTGGTCCAAGTAAATCATTTACTTGACCTGAGTTCTACTACTCTTCTAGATTTTTAGAGGAGATCTCACATCTTGCTACAAGTATTATGGATAGTGGAAATCCATAATTTTGATCCTTTTTTTCTTTTGGATCTCATCCTAATCTTTTACTAGGGCGACATTAAATGATATGTTCTTACTCGAAGGTGCCCTATTTATTAGCTATTCTTTTAGCGCTAAGAAACAATGTTTCATCTTGGCTCACTTTCCATAAGCACCCAAGGTGGTTTCTCGTGTGAGAAAGCCAACCTAATTAACTTGTACGACATACTCTAGTATTATGTTTGTGTTAATCAATAATAATGTATGAAATAATCATGAAAAAAAATTTGTGCATTGTTGTAAAAATAAATATCCATACATTATGATCAAGATTTTTAATAAGGAAATATATCGTTTTACATCCCATACAAGCGTAGAGATTTCACATGTTTAACAAACACATCTTTAGATATTGGCTTTGTTAAGGGATCCACTATCATCTTGTGCGTAGAAATGTACTGTAAAGTGATTTTCTTATGTGCTATGATATCTCTAACAAAGTTATACTTTGTATCGATGTGCTTGGTCTTACTATGATACTTAGGGTCTTTAGTATAAGCAGTGCTACTTGGCTATCACAAAATATTTGCACTGGATCCATCGGCTTACCAATGATCCCTAAGCGTTTCATGAACCTCTTAGCCACACAGCTTTTTGTACTACTGCAGAGCATACAATGAACTCTGCTTCCATAGTTGATAAAGCTATGCATGTTTGTTTCTTGCTACTCCATGAAATAGTACCATTATTAAGGAAAAAAAACATAACCAGAGGTGGACTTTCTTTCATCCAAGTCTCCACCCCAATCATCATCAGAGTAACCCACCAATTGTAAGTCACTCTCTTGATAACATAATTTGTAATCAGCAGTGCCCCTTAAGTATCTCAAGATTCTCTTAACAAATTTTCAATGTGTTTGCCTCGGATTGGACTAATAACGATTTACAAGACCCACTGCATAGCAAATGTCGGGACGCGTACACAACATTGCGTACATTAAACTCCCAATTGCACTTGAATATGGGACCCTCTTCATGGCATCTTTTTCACTTTGAGCTTCGGGGCATGTTTTAAGGCTCAAATTTTCACCTTTGGCTACAAGAGTGTCTATTGATTTACAATCTTTCATCCTAAATTGTTCAAGACTTCGTTTAATATATGATTTTTGTGATAGAGCTAATAAATTCTTAGAACGATCTCTATGAATTTTAACTCCAAGGATGTATTCTGCTTCTCCCATGTCCTTCATTTCAAAATTGAGGGACAATCAACTTTTTATAGCCTTTACAAAAGTAAGACTATTTCCAGCTAATAGTATATCATCCACATAAAGGGACAATATCACAAAATCAGTTTCAGACCTCTTCATATACACACAATGGTCTTCATCGATCATATTAAAGTCATAAGACGCAGTAGCTCGATGAAATCGTAAGTGCCATTGCTTAGATGATTGTTTAAGTCCATAAATAGACCTTTTGAACTTGCAAACTTTGCGCTCTTGACCATTTTGGATGAAACCTAATCTCCTTTGAGAAATGCAGTCTTTACATCCATTTTGTGTAACTCTAAGTTCATACTTGCAACTATAGCTAGAATTAGTCTAATAAAGCTAAATCTCGCATCTGGAGAGAAAGTATTTTCATAATCAATACCCTTTTGTTGTGTGTATCCCTTAGCCACCAAACAGGCTTTGTAGTGTTCAATTAAACCATCTTCCTTTCTTTTAATTTTGAGAACCCATTTATTCCCAATTGCCTTTCGGCTTGGCGGAAGATCAACCAAATCCCAAACATGATTTGTCCTCATGGACTCCATTTCCTCTTCCATTGCTTTCATCCATTTATCCTTAGTAGGGATTAATAGAGCCTCTTGAACTGAATTAGGCTCTTCATTATCTTGTGGAGTAACTATTAATGCTTCCCCTTCGATATTAAATCGACGTCGGGGAACAGTTCCTCCTGTACTCCTCTGCACCTGTGTCTCTTGTGGAATATCCTCTAAATGAGTGATTCTCCCACTTGGATCAACAAGAGAAGGTACAACTACTTATTTCTCACTCCTTTGATCTTGAAGATTCTCTTATTGGTCCACAACGTCATAAAATGACACAGTTCTATCAATATCACCTTTACTAGGAAATTCTGTCTCTGTAAATGTACATCTCGTGACTCAACTTCTGTTATACTTCCATCTTCATTTTCTCCTATGAAGATATAACCCTTTGATTGCTTTGAATAGCCAATGAAGATGCATTTCTTGCCCTTAGGGCTTAACCTTCCATATTTATGAGAAGAATCATATACGTATGCTACAGACCCCCAAGGTCACAATATATTTAAGCCAGGTTTTCTACTTGTCCATAATTCATAGGGTGTGGAAGCAACAGACTTAGAAGGCGCACGGGTAAGCACAAAAGCTGCAGACATCAATGCATCACCCCAAAGGAAATTGGCAAGTTAGCCTGCGCCATCATAGACCTAACTATTTCAAGCAAAGTTCTATTTTTGCTCTCGGCTACTTCATTTTGTTGAGTAGTATATGGAATTATTAACTGTCTTACAATTCCTTTTTCATCACATAGATCCTTAAATTGATTTGATAGATACTCACGTCCACTATCAGTTCTTAAAGCTTTTATCCTTAAGTTTAAGTGATTCTCTACCAAATTCATAAATTGTCTAAAGCATTCCAATGCTTTCGACTTATGGGAGATCAAACAAATATGACCATGACGAGTATAATCATCTATAAATGTGATGAAATATGAGGCTTCATGCCTCCCCTCATACATATATTCGAATGGATGAGTTGCAATGGAAACTCAGCTCTAGTTCCCTTTCCAAATGGTTTTCTAGTTGTTTTTCCTGCTAAACTGTATTCACAGATTGACATTTCACTTTTAATTAAGGGCCCCAACAATCCTTCTTTTGTCAATCTATTCATTCTTTCAAAGCCTATTTGTCCAAGTCTATCATGTCAAGTATTTATATCTAAAATAGGAGTTGTTACAGCAAAACAACCATGATTATTAGATATATAATTAAAATCACAAATTGTGTCCAACATAATAAAACCATCAAAAAAGTAATCAGAACCATAATATTCAGTGCCATGAATAATGTCAACAGAATTATTGTGAAAATTAACACTGAAATTTAATTTAAGAAGAGAAACAACTGAAACTAAATTTCGTTGAATGTTGGAACATATAGGACATCATGTGGGAGAAAGATTCGTCTGTCATGCAACTCTAGTTTGCATGTTCCGATCCCTTTCACTTCAATTGATGCATTGTTGCATACATAAAGTCATCTGCTCCTGGAAGACAACCGACGGTATTCAAGAAATGATCCTCTGTATTTTGCTATGTGGTCGGTGGCACATGAGTCTACAGTCCACAAAGTATTAGCATCTGCCATTAATGCAGTACTAGAGACATAAGCAAAATGAGGAGTTTCAGTGCATGATGTTGTCTTATTCTGCTCTGGGTAATCCCGCACAAAATAACCCATCTTGTGGCAAGAATAACACTCCATTTTAGCCATATCAATCTTTTTAACACCACATTTTCCTCTCTTAAATTGAGATTTACCCTTTTGATTTGACTATCAGATTCCTTGTTCTTTTGCTTAGGATTAGAAGTCCCAACAGATTCAGCTAGAAAAGCATAATCAGTTATTTTAGAAGCGTCACAACGCTCATCTTCAAGAACAAGATGTTGTTTAATGTCTTCAAAAGAGTTGATACTTTCATTGTGGGTCATATGAATTTTCATATATTCCCAACTAGCAGAAAGAGATCTTATAACAGCTTGCACTTGCTGTTCGTCAGAAAGATTATGACCAACTGATTTTAGTTCTCGTATCATGTTTGACATCTCTCTTAAGTGCTGCCTTATCGATGAATTGGGGCGCAATCTATAAATGTCAAACTTGATGGTCAACCTCCTAAGTTTTTGTAGCAGAAGTGCCACCAAATTTATCTTTCAGTGCAATTCACATGGCTTGGGCCGTTGGATAAGATTCGAACTCACACATGAGATCATCATCCATACTTCTCAGCAACGTTATGCGAGCAATACTGTTTTTTTTCTTCCAAACTTGAAAAGTTTCAAGATATCTCTCATGTTGTTGGATGTCTTTCTCCATCGGCTCAACCATCACATGGTTTAGGGTCTCTAAAATCTCTTGCTCTTCAAGGATATATTGAATTTTATGGTGCCAAATGTCATAATTATCACCATTCAATTTTCACCCTTATTCAATTCAACGACGATAGTCTTTGAAGCCATTTTATAAACTTATCTACGCACATAGAAGACATAGCATAAATAAGCACAAACACAATACTTTTATTTGCTGCAAAATCGCATCTAAACTAATATTGTTTTGCTAGAGGCACAAGTTTGAAATTCTATGTTTGTCTTACTTTCATCACATGTAACCTTAAGTACACCAATATTATTAAATTAATTTTGCGCTAATAAATTATAATATATCTAAATAAAAAATTGTCTATCAGTAAGAACTCCCACTCAAAAATAATATATTAGAATTCAGAATTTTAAGTTTGCAATGTGTATCAAAATGCACATAAATATATCAAAGAAAACTCATCAAATGTCCTTCAAAACGATACATAAACTATTTTAAAATAACAAAATTTGGTCAGTCATTCCTTTTTCATTGAAATCTGTCTAGAAAACTTTCAGAATATAAAATTTTAAGATTATGTTTTCAAGCAATCTTTTTACACTCATATCTTCTTTATTCAATATCACAAAATTACAAATAATATATAGTCGAAGCATTTGAAAATATCTTTGCAGTAATATTTCGCTTGCACATATCGAAAGCCTAAAGAGGGAGAAAATGAGCTTGAAAGTTTGGGCAGTCATGCTGAAATTTTCAGTTTTCTTTCTTTGACAGCCAACTTTCAATACTCATATCTCCTTCATCCGATATCGAAATTTCTCAAATAATAAATCGATGGAAAGCTATTGAAAACATGTTTCCATTGATGTATGATTCATTCAGTTTGGTAGTACACACTCGAAGATAAATTAGCTGAAAAGTCAGTATGTTTATCAAGAAAAATTTAAAAACTTTTAGAAATGCTATAAATTCTAAAAATTAATCTTTCACTAAATTTTAATCATGCAATGGTGAAAGATAAATACATCTAACAAAACTGGCTTTGATACCAACGTAGGAGAATTTAAACTCGGAGATTTATGCAGAATAATACATACCTTCTTCACTAGGATCGATGCGTTATTACCACCAATTGCCTTAGCGGTTTCTTACAAGATCACTATGGAGTCTTGTATTGTTTTTCACAACAACTACATTCTTTTGTCTAACAAACTCTCTCAATGTGTTTTGTGTTTTCTTTAAATGAGCTCAAGTCCTCTCGTTTAGAGGACAATGTTGAGACTTGTAACTCTTGTTCATTAAAGAGTTACATCACCCCTTATCCCATAACTCCCACTTCATTCATGAAACATAACTCTTCCTCTTTTACTATAGGGAGTTATTTAGTGAAGTTTGTAACTTCCTTTATGAATGAAGCAAGTTACTAGTTAACTAATATTTTTTTTTCCACAGAGATAATGAGACCAACGTTATCTGTATAATGATGTAAATGCTGAAATTAGTGATGAAAGTTCAGAGGAAGATGAACCCTCAAAAGATGATGATGAGAGTGAACCTGATGAAGATATCGATGATACTAGTGTAAGTCTTCATAACCACATGAACAGGGTGTGTCTGAAATGCAAAATTATGATATAACATTGGAGAATGAGGAAGACATTTTCATGTCTACATGTGAATCTGAGATGGAATATGGTTCTGTTTGGTCTAAGGAAGCCGCAAAAGACTTGAAAAAAGCTATGTTTTTTAGTAGTAAAGAAAAGTTGAAAGAAATGGGCTATAACGATTTGGAGTTTGCATAAGAATAAAGAATTCAAGGTGGTAACATCAACCAAGAGTCTATAGGCTGTGAGATGCAAATTTTATAATTTATTGGGTTGCTTGTGGTTTCTTCGAGACCAAAAGGTTGGAGATAACATTTGGAAGATAGGAGGACGAAAGGTTGGGGATAACAATGAATTGAGGTATGTTGTATTTTTGTATGTTGACTCTTAGATTTCCGTTGGTAAATTTGCTAACTACAATTCAGTTGGTATTCTATTACAGACTGTACTAACCAATAGATTTATTAACTTATTTTCTATCGCAAATTTTTGAGGCATGAAAAAGAATTGTAACAAAGATTGGTCATTTTCAATTTTAAACTCAATGAACCTTGTAATGTTACCTTGAGTTGAACATGTATATTTTCCAAAAATATCCATTTGAATATTTTCACTATTTGTTCCCATTTTCTCATGCAACATCCAACCAATTCAACATAGTTAGTTGAGGTAGACATGCTAATGACCGTTCTAGCACATTCAGTATACCTGAATCCGTTCATGCCAGTAATTATTTCACCACCCCAATACAAAGCAACCATCACATTATGTTCAAAGTTCGTCATCTTTGTCCTACACATAAAAATAATACATTTTTTTAATAATTAACAAATCAAAAAAATAATTTTAGAGCAATAATAAAATCTTAACAACATACGATATATCAACTTGACTTATTTAATGCAGACCTAATGAAGTTTTGTGAATATTATTTAAACAATGGGCCACACAAGTAAAAACTTTGTTGAATAATGTTGGAATATGCAGAATATTCCTTCCTACAAAATTTATTTTATAATCATGCCTGGAAAATGGGGGAATATGACTTTAACAGAGAGTCGTAACTAGCAGACAGTAACGTTTTATAGTCAAATTTGCAAGATTCGATTCCATATTTGCAAGATGCAAGATTTGATAGCCTGTGGTTGGATTCTTAATAAATGTTACTGTGAGTAACATTTTAGGGGTAAAACGTGTTTTAAAGTAACTTTTTATAAAAACGTTACTGTGAGTAACATATTATGCTTAAAACGTTACTGTAAGTGACGTTTTTTTACTTAACGTCGTCAACTCGCTATATTTACACAGGTGAATATTTTTGAATAATATATTACCTAAAATGTTACTGAGAAATACTTTTATAATGATTTTATAAAATTTCAAAAATATGTATTTGTTTGGTGAATTAGTTTTAAAAATTGTTTACTTTGATAAAAAATATTCTTTACTATTGTAGTAAAAAAAAAAAAAGATTTTATGTGGTGTCTTTGAAATCTCTAACTTCCCTCTCAAGATTTCGAAGACACATAAACTCTTTACTTTTACTGCAGTTGTAAACCCTATCGCCTTCCAAAAAGCTTCTCAAGAGTCGAGTATCTGTGCAGGGCTATTCAAAATCGAGCCAAAATCAATAAATCGAATTGAAAAACAAAGTTATTGATTTATCGGTAATGGGTTATTGGTTTAGTTATTTCGGTAATGGTTTTAATTTTTTTTTATTATCGGGTTATCGGTTTTTAACGGTTTAAGATTTTTTCTCAATGGGTTAACCAATAACCCGATAGTAATTTAATAATTTATATTTATTACCATTCGGTATATAAAATCCTTCGCTTAGGATTTAGTTTTCATACTTTTATTTCTTGTTGTCTCAAACTCTTGGTTATTATATAATGTTTTACATTTTCTTTTGAGCAAGACGCAATTTATCAACTAGTGTGCATGGTTCATTTGATTTGTCACATTGTTTCTAAGTGATTTTCAATGATTTTTTTTGTATCAAATTTTAACAGTTAAACCGATAATCGGACTGATAATAATCAATAATCGATAAGCCAATATCTTAATGGTTCTATAATGATTTGACATGTTTATAAATCGATAACCGATAAATCAAATCGATAAACTTCAAAATCGAACCGAACCGACCGATACAGTCCTATATCTGTGGATTATTTTTTGTCGAGAGTTCTTTTTACAAAAGAATTTAGATCTACTATTTAGGATACTAATCTAGTGGGAATTGTCCTTGTAGTGAAAAGGAGAGTGACACTAAAAATAAAATTTCTTCTTTTTTTAGATTTTAATATGCTTCTTTAGAAATTTATCAGCCTTAAGAATATTTATTTAAATTTATCTTTTATTTCACTAATTTGAACAGAAAGTGAATTGGAGCAACAAAAAAAAATTAGCAAATATTTCAGAACGACCTATCATAAATGAGGAACATGCATGTATGCTTGTGTTGGCTTAGGTCTTTCCTCAATCTCATTTGGTTGGAGAACAAGTCATTTCAAAATTGTTATATCATTCATGAAATAAAATTAAAATTTTGAGATAAGTAAATTCGAGTTAAATTATCAAAAAAAGAACAAAAGGTCAAAATATTGACATCCACTATAATTGTAGTCCAAAAATTGGACAATCAATTGTAAATTTGTAATTGTCAGCTCCTCCTCGTTTTTTTGATCATTGGATGTTATTCCCTCTGTCCAGTGATCCATTTTTAACTGACGTTTTAACTTTTTTAAAAAAATATTTTAAATAAATATCATTCTAAAATTAATATCAAAATTGATATAGTTGTCGTTTTAATTTAATTATCCTATTTTGATATGATACAGAGTTTAAAAAATTAAAGTAGATTTTTCAATTTTGTGATCATAAATTAAGATATGTTTGTTTGTTTTTAAAAATTAAAGATATATATAATATATCAAAATGTCTTTAGATTTTGTGGCTTGAAAATATAATGTGAAAAGTTGAAATTAAAGAATTGCTAAAAAAAATACATTTTTCAAATAAATCTTTTTTAAAAAAAAGAATAAACAAATTAAACTAGAGAAAGTAATTATTTTCAACAATAGCTATAACATTAAAGTAATCATTTCTAATATTGCTAAATTTTCAAAAAACATTTAATAAATACAGATATGTTCATGTCTTTCAAACAGTAAAGGAACAAATCAGGTTGTTTTTTTTGGCAATTAGCACAGTGCTTTTGAGTTATTTTTTCCACAATAAAAAAAAAAGGGCAGCCCGGTGCACTTAAGCTCCCGCTATGCGCAGGGTCCGGGGAAGGACCCGACCACAAGGGTCTGTTGTACGCAGCCTTACCTTGCATTTCTGCCAGAGGCTGTTTCCAAGGCTTGAACCCGTGACCTCCTGGTCACATGGCAGCAACTTTTACCAGTTACTCCAAGGCTCCCCTTCTTTTTTTTTTTTTTTTTTTCCACAATCGAAGTTCATAATATGTAAAACTCTTATCATTTAAAATTTTTAAATAATCTACATTATCTCTTTGTCCCAATTTAAGTGGAGCATATAGAATTTCAAGAATCAACAAAATTTGGGCGAAAATTACTTTTAAAATCAACCCCCCCCCTCAACGTTGAACAATAATCAAACTCCCCCATTTATCTCATGCATTGTCCATTTTATTCTTCTATTTAATATCTCTTTATATTATATATAATTTTACTTTTTAACATAGATATTTATAATTTTTTTCTTTAAGATCTTTAACATTATAAGTAGAATAATGTATTTAAGATTTATCACAAAATTTAATATTATTCTTATGACCATTATTTCAATACAATATGCATTAAGTGTGTGTATATGTATGTATACGTATATTTTTTCTTTTCTCCATTATTTTACTCCATGCGTTTTATATTACTTGACTCTTCTTGATATATATGTCATCTCTTAAAAAAATTAATTAGAGGTGTATTTTACTTAACTAACATTGTTAATAATATTTTCACCCATCAAATTTTTATGTCTTTTAAATATTTTAAGTTGTTAATTATTGTGATTTTTTAATGTAATTTGTAAATAATATATCCAATTTTATATGGCATTGATTAAATTTTGTGAGTCAACCAAATTTTGTTTGTCTTTTAAATATTTAAAGTTGTTAATTATTGTGATTTATAATATATTTTTACGTAATTTTCAAATATGTAACAAACCAAAAAGAAAAATAAGACAAACAAATGAAAATGAAGAAAGTAAAAAATTGTACGTCGACGAAGAGATATCTATTTCTGGCCCGAATTTATGTGATTTAGTTTGATTTGGCATGAAGTTTTAAAAAATAGGAATTTTTGAAATTTGTGGTTTAAAATAAATTATAAATATTTGTGTTGCTATAAATTATTTTATTATGAATAAAATGAATATTTTAAAATTAAATTATTATAAAATATAAAAATATAATATTTTTTTAGACTGATTAAAAAAAATGTGAGTAGTATAAATTGAAATCGAAGAATGATAAAGCTGAAAATCGATAATGTAAAAAGCTATTAAGTGGGCCATTAAACTATGAAAAGGGGAAAAGGTAGTATACATATTGAAATTTGAAGTTAAGTAAGCACACAGGAGGACTCCAAGCTCCTTTGCTGTAGGTTTCTAAGAGGATAATTATGTCTTCAAAATAAAAATAAAAAAGTTAACCTTGAAATGGAATTAGAACCAATGCGTTACACTGAATTATTAATAAAAACAAATGAAAAAAAAATGAAATTACAGAAATATTCTATAATTGACATTAAATGCTACCCCTTTTATAAGATGGTAAAATTAAAATTATCAATTATCAAATATATAACAATTAAAAAAATAAAGCATGACAAATAAATTAAATCAGAAAATTTTCAAAAACTTTGCTTCTAGCAATAATTTGTCATTTCTAAAAATTTGTTTGAATTTAGTCAACAAATTATTTATTTAATATTGAGAATAGTGTTAAATTCTTTAAGAAATATATAAGGAAGAAATAGTGAGAATGGTTTTGGGCTATTGTGTGTTGGAAGAGTGATAATGAGGTGACATATGCAGAGGACACTTTAGTCCACACACTCAAAAATAAAATTTTCTTAGGTCCAATTAAATTGCTTTAATTTAAGTGAAATGACTGAAATACTCCTTACAAGCCAAACAGCCATGTTGACAAGGTGTGTGCTTATTCTCATTTATAAGATAGTAGAAAATTAGAAGATTTTCATATTTAACAATTATGTGTAATGTCTTTTTTAAAAGAAAAATTTTTTACCATAGGAAAGGAGTTGCCAATAAAGTGAAAGTTAAGTAGTGAACCAATATTTTACGGCTTGTAATAATGCACTTGCAATTCTTAGAAGAGTTCCATACACCTTGAAACATTAATCATTACAGAGAAGTTGGAAAAAATAAATACACAAAAATCAATCCATCCCATCAACTTCAAGCTTTCACACAGCAGTTGAAGTAGCTGAAGATGCTTCTTCTTGTCTGTCAAACAAAATAAAAAATAAAATTAAAAAAATGCAATGAATATCTTAAATAACACTTGTGCAAAATTTACCATTTGCTAAAAAGCTTACAATACATGAAGAAGCACAAACCACAAAAATACTACACTTCAACTAAGAGACATTATATCAGCAATACGATGACTTTTCAAGGCATTCAGATATCATTTTCCCATCATTTCCACCATATTTGTAGAGGGTATTTTTTTTCATATTTTCAAGCTGTCGAGACTTTGCTATGCTTTTTCAATTTAACAAGGGTCCACAGGAAAATTGGAGTTATAAGAGACTCGAGAATGGTTGACCAAATATGATTTCTAGAACACATGTAAGATTTCTCATCTTTTTCGGTCACATGGTGGCCGAGGCAGGGTGAGGAGGAAGGGAATGGGGAGGCTGGTGGTATTTGGTCCCTACACGCCATGAGTATGGGCCGTTCCACCACCCACGTCAAAGACCTATTTACTAAGATGTGTAAAATCAAGATCACTAAAAGAAAAGGTTCGTTTTTTGAAGACCAAATTTGTTCCACTAGGATGTTCGGAAGAGGTTGTATTCGAATATGAAACTCTGTTTCCACCACAAGACCGGCATTCGAAGACTAGCAACAGCCAAATGCATTTTTGTGGACAAGAAAAATTGGTTACCCAATTAGGAAAACATCACTTTCTTGCAACTTGTTTACAGTTTTCATGTGATTTGGCCCTTTTAGGAGGACCACTTTCCATCACTCATTAATGAGTGGAACACCACAGGGGAACAACACTTGTGCCCAATCTACAACAACAACGATAATCCCACAAGTGAGGTCTGGGAAGGGTAAGATATACATAGACCTTACATCTACCTTTGTGGGGCAAAGAGGTTGTTTCCGATAATACCCTCGGCTCAAATAATGAGCCTTTCACTTTCTCCATCAACTAAGAGTTCGAGATGAGAACTTCTAATGCATCATCATATTCGAAATTGGTTAATGCATAGTGCATACACCCTATTAAATATAGCCTCAACTTTTCTTACACCAAGCCTTGCCAAAGGGAAAAAAAGGCAAAACAAAAAGGGCAACATTTCTATCCTTTTGAGTTGAGGGTCTATCAAAAACCACCTCTCTACCCATAAAGGTAGGTGCAAGGTCTGCATACATTATTTATACGTATGTTGTTGTTCTTGTATTCCCTATGTTATAGCTCCATAAGAATTACAAATAAATATTTGGTTGTACAATAATTGTCCATTCCATTGTCTGAAGATACTCATGAGCTGGTATTATTTTGAGTAAATTACTTGTTAATAAGAGAATATAAGGTTGACCATACTTCCCCCCTACTGATCAGTAACACAATGACCCCACCACATGTATCCAACTAAATATTATTTGTCGCACCCTTTATTTAATAACTGCCAAGTACTTGTCTGATCCATGTACTCAATACAATATTTCCTCATTATCTGACACTTACCTGTAACTCTAATCAGCATTTAAACTAAAATAGGAAAGACTGGCATTTTAAAAGCGAAAAGCTATGTTGTTCGGACTCATTCAAAAATGTTGTCAGGTGCATGTCGGATCCATCAAAAGAAGTACATATTTGAAGGATGTGACACAGGTGCAGCAACATTATTGGAGAGTCCGAGCAACATAGGCCAAAAGAACTTACAGTTGATGGGTGGTTTTGATGGAATTGGAGATCATCACTGTGGGCTGAGTGAACTGTATTTGATTTGCTATTGGTTGTGGAAATAAGTTCTTCCTCATTTCCAAGACTGGCTCTTGATTTGTTCTGTTTCCTATTCTCTCTTATCTTTGAGAAATCCATTGAGTAGTCTGGCATCACACCTTTTTGGTCCCAGTCTCCAAATTGTGGCACTGATAGCCATGGTGCAGTTTTCTGTTAATGAAGAAAAAGATTCACAGTCAATTCAATAATATAACAATATGTATCTAAAATTTCTCCTAATTTTCCTTTACTTGGTAAGTTCAAGAACATAGTTTTTGGCAACCCCACTTAACAAACATTAGACATTGTCAAGAAGACAAAAAGAATCATTATCCTGTAAAACTTTCAGATAGTTACAAGTTTAGTCCTCATAAATGCAACTACTAATTTGAAATCATGATTTAAACTCAAATTGGTTTGAAGTTGAAGTTTTGTTTGGATATGCAATTTGAATTTTTTAAGTTGTATCTTTTCTCATAAACATGAAAGCCCCATAAGTTGTGAAAACTATTAAAATTTCTCCAATTCTTATAACAATCTTATCAAGTGAGCAAACCATAGTTCATAAGTAAGATATTAGAATATCTAAAGGCGCCGCACTGATAAATCGCTTATCTCCATGTTCCTTTTATAAATAAATATTTACGATTCACAAACTTTCAAATACACATAATTTTATAAAGATTCATTAATCAATAATAATACTAACTAATTATTCTTTAATATAATCCTTCCACATGATACATACAATCTATTCACATTTAGAATCCCAAAATCATGCTTTTTGGAGAATTTGAGATTTGAAATCATGACTCCAAATCTCATGTCAAAACACATATTTTAGATTCATATCACATGTCCAAACGCCATCTAAGTACTAACTTAAACACAATCTTGACTATTTACCGAGATCTTCCATGTATTAAGCTTATCTAAGAGGAAGTGACTTCATATTCAACTAAGGCATTCAAATTTATTTCCACAAACAGGGACAACAGAACTTTGATTAAGTCACTCACATTCCTTCAACCAGGTACATATGTATATAGATCCATAAAATAGACTACCTAACTTAAAAATAAACACTTCGCATAAATAAAAATCCATAGACTGGACCAACTAGAAGATATCAACTGTTAGGTAAACAATTATTTTGGCTTCTACTGACCTAACATATTTAAACAACTGATGCTCAACAATAAAAGGTCCGCCCGTGCATTAAACCTCCCGCTATGCGCAGGAAGTCGGAGAAGAGCCCAACCACAAGGTCTATTGTGCGCATCGCTGTAATGACAGCTGAAAATTCATAAAGATTAACTAATCTTTAAAGTTCAAAAAATAGTTCCACCAATCATGACACCCAAAGAATAGTAGTATGAAGGAAGAATAATTGAGAATTTTGACTAATTGCCCAACATCTTTTACCCAATTACTATATTTTAGTTAAGATGATTAAAGTTGACCAAAATGATAAATTCTTGACCACAAGAGTAAAACTGTTCAAAAAGTTGAATTCACCAAGAGATATATATTCAAGCAGTCTTATACATTCAAGATTCAAAAGGACACACACTTTGACAACAACAATCCAACCAAACTGCAAAATCTACAGATTCATGCATTTATATAATCCAATAAAGAAGAAGAAGCTCAAACTTCAGATTCATATACTTTAACTCCCAAAAAGGTATCCAAAAAAAATGAAAAAAGACAGTTCAGAACCCCCCACCCCCCACTACTCCAAAAAGTAAAGCTTTGAACTTTACAAAGGGGTTTGCCTTGTTTCATGTAAAATGCAAAATATGGAAGCAAAGATCATATTTTGAACTTCAAGAAACTGTTTCCCAATTCTCAAGAAAATCAAGAAAGTAAAATCAGCAAGAAAAGTGAGTAAAGATTTAAACTTTTTGTTTCTTTACCTCCTTGCGATCATCCATTATGCAGAAACTGAAGAGTAGGCAAAAAATTGTCAAAAAAAATTGGATTTTTTGGAGATAAGAAGCTAATGGGTAGGAGGAAGTTTGGGAGTGAAAAGAGAAATTTTGCAAGAATTGAAGGGCTTTTATATGTGTATTGTATAGTTTAGCTTCATTGGAAAAAAATACTAGTGCAGTATATAAAGAGATTTTAGGAAACAAATAGGGCCTGTAGTTGTATATAACTACGGAATTGCCATCGGGCTTTTCACACGGTTCTTACACTTTTTTAAAAAAGAAACTTTCCATACTGTCTTTGCAAAGCTCAATGCTAGCTGTGAATACTTGACACGTTTTCTTAAGTTCTGCATCTTTCATAATTATTTTTATTTAGTAATTATCTTTTTAAAATTAAATGTAAAAGAATATAGTGGATAAGAGATGACTAATTTAGAAAATAATTTTATGATGAATTTATTTCACAATTGGTTGGAGTAATTTATTGTCCAACATAATGAGTCCTAAGGAAATAGTTGGAAGAACATACTAATTTTTGTTTTGAATTTGTAAGGTGACATTTATTTTGAGATGAATGAAGTATTTTTTATTGATATAATAACAAGGATCAATTGATAGCTAGTAAAAAGATAACTTATTTATGTATTACTTTTTGTATAAGTTATATGATATTTGATAGTTAGTTAGAAAGTAAGTTATTCATGTATAAAATTATCACGATTCAAAAAGCACAAATCGTGATGACACATATGTTCCAAATTGATAGGTAAGCCAACTCAATAAGTTTACCAATTCAACTTAATAGATAAAATAGAAAGGTATGTAACAAGCAAAATATCCCAAGTATAAGTCTCTTAAAATGAAATGCGAAAAAGGTGAAATATTACTCAAGATTTTGTGTCATGAGTACAAGAGCTTTTAAAATAAGATGCAAATCTAAAACTAAAATAACCAGTCTAGAGGTAAAAAGTATCCTGTCTGAATACTAAAACAACTAAATAAATAAAAAATAGAGGAAGGTGTGGCCCGCAGAACAACCAAGCAACTCACCACAACTCCAAGATAATCCAAGCTCGGACTCAAAAGCTCAATAACATGAGTTCGTATTCAAAATTGAATTTGCACCACAAAAGAGTGCGACAAGTTTAGTATGAGTATGAAATCACACGTACCTATTATGTCTGATTGACTCATAACAAAAAAATAGTTACAAGAGTATATAAGAAATTATTCTTCAATTTTACAAGTCTACATTATACTTATCAGTCAAATTTCATCAAATGGGGATAATTAAGTGTCACATAATGTCCAAACACCAATGAAGCACACAATCAAACAAAAATGAAGGATATGATGAGATGCAGTGCTACATCATGAGATGATATGCCTCAAATGCCAAGTAATTTCTCAACTGTATATATACAATATTTCTCAAAAATTCTTCGAGAGTTTGTGAGGGGAACTCACGAGGTCCACATACCGACATGAACGATCACTATGTGCCTATGCGAACGATCTGAATGCACTATCATAAAATCAAATCATCTTCAGCACGGACGATCTCCACGTGTCCAACTCATAATTATAATACGATATCAACACGGACGATCTCCACGTGTCAGACTCTTACTTATATTGAATCTCATGTCAACACATGTGCATAATATATTATAAACAAAATAGGGGATGATGCATCTCAATATATCATTCAAATATCGATATGACATGTAATCACCTTAACTATCACGAATATACTAGTGCAGTAAATTACAAACACACAAGCAATCAAATCAATATTACATCAGTTAATGCCCATGTGCTTTGGCATTCTTAAATTACAATCCATCATTTCATAGTAATAAACTTTCTCGCTTATAGAAGTGGAAATTCGACCTATATTTATTTCCAACTAAAGGTAAAGACGATTTTCGCTTCATCGAAATTTGATTCAATGGTTGTTTACTCAAATAGTTCTTATCAAAGAGGAATTCGTTTCAGGCAAAATCAAATCAGAAGCTATTTTTATTCTACTGTGAATTGTGTAACACCGATACTTATACCAATGCCCATCACAGTATTGATATGAGACCATCTTTCGCCCTTATCCATTGTCTATTTCATTTTAATCTTTAATTGAAAAAAGTCCTTCAACAAAGTCTAGAAAGTCCTAACATACTTCAAATGTCGAACACGTATTGCGAATCCTTAAAAAAAATCTTTTCCCGTCGTAAAGCTTCAAACGTTCTCAATCTATCATATGTGCATTATTTGTAAGTAAACGAATTCGTAGAAACTCACCTAACTAATATATGTATAAAATATGAAAAAATTCATGTATTATTTTATGTAAAATAAAAAATAAAATAACTAATATTTATATAATTGTAATCCCTTATTAAACGACCCATAACTTTTTCTATTAAGATTTAAACAGATAAAAAGAAATTAGCTAGCATTTTCTTTTGTCGTTGCTGCTTTGATTTCTTTTTGTTGTTCAAATCTTTTTAGGGGGTGAAGTTGAACTATTGAATAGTAGGAAAAAAATTAGCCTTTATTTTTACTTAAAAAGATGTACAGTGTAGTGGTAACCAATTAAAATAATTGTTTTAATACTCCAGAGCAATTAGTATTTTGCATATTTATTTAGGTTTTAACAATTATTTAGGTTATTCAATGGGGATTTTATTTGGTTGAATAAAAACAATATGCAATATAGTGCTTACTAAGGTGATTATATTTAAAAGCATAATAAAGAAGATTACGAGATACTTTGAATAAAATAAACTTTCTCTTACCTTTGAAAATGAAAATCTGAATTTTCACAAAAATCAACATTTAATTTAACCTATATGAAAATTTAAACAATTAACTTTGGCTTAGAATATAACGTTTGACTAATTCTTGCATTTGAATCTGCTTGTATATACAATTTATATCGTAATCCCATTCAACAAATTATCATATCTTAGTATTATTTAGATGGATAACCAGATCGTTTAGTTTGTTGTTGCTATTGTTTTTTTATTATTATTATTATTTTATATAATTTTTTATTATTATGTTTTTTATAATTTTTATGTGCTTTATTTGAATCGAAGGTCTATTATAAATATTTTTTTTATTTTCACAAAATAAAGATAAAAAAAAATTTAGTCAAATATTAATTATATTTGTCATATACTATCAGATGATATATACATGGGTCCACAATATATTGTCATTAGAAATCAAGACATTGTTTGTAAGTGAAATACATATCACTTTTTTTAGATTTTACTTATAAAATTATACCAAAATATATATTATTATTATCGTAGATGAATTACCTTTAGAAGCAAAGAATCAAATATGTCGTTGAAAAATATCGTACAAATACTTGATATAGAGGAGGCAAAAGAAAAAGGGCTTTAAAGAGAAATTATCATAAATGGAGAGAGAATTTTGTTTGTGATAAAATAACATAAAGATAATGATTAAAATAATCAAAGTAAGAGGAAGCTAATTATGATCGATATTCCATGGTTTTTTTATTTATAATCGTGGTGTCCTGGTATCCGGACTAGTTTTTACACATTTTAACATAATCCTAATGATATTTGTCATCTTCCACTATCAATATGTATTAAGTAATTCTATTCACCAATGCTTAGACCTAATATAATATGCGAAGAGAGACAGACAATATGCTTTTTTTTTTTAATATTCGTATTTGGGTTTAATTAAATTCGTATTCAGATAATGCATGATCTATTTTTGGGAGTGACACTCCCAATGTTAATTTTTTTTTTTATTTTCAAGATCTCGAATTCAAAATTTTTAATTAAGAGTAGAAAAATCTCAATCATTCAATCACAATTCATACTGATTTGGCAGAAGTTGTTATTAGCTGTAAAATTCTGGGGTAGTTCATATAGATTTAAAATATTTTTGTTCATTATTATAGAGAATGTTGAAGAATAATAAACAAACCTAAACATAACTAGAATACATGTCAGCAATATTTTAATTTTACATCTTAAGAGCATAATAATCTTTGGACCACCAAAACGTTGTAACTTAATCAAATGGGCAAATTATTGATTTCGACTGTTGCAATTAAATAATTAATTATTCTTAGAACGAACATTCCCCAAAATATTAAATTAAGAATTCCTCACTATTCACTAATTATAGATTTAGTTAATCCCAAAGTTACATGGTACTCTACAAGTTCTATACAATATTTTTTATTTTAAAAAAAGAAAGATAAGTGGGCATAATTTTTTGGATCTAACAACACTTGTAAACAAAGCTTCCTTTGACTGCCTTTTTTTAATTTTTTTTAAGGCGAAATCCATCGGTGGCCCTTAAAATTGGCATCAAATTCATTTAGACACTTCAACTAAGCTTTGTTTATTTTAGACACTTCAAATAAGGCTTCGATGTGTCATTTGTGATTTTGTGTAGTGGATGCCACGTGTAAGCCGAGCAAGAATTTTTATTTATTGATTTTCAATTATAACTTTTTATATAATTTAAGTTTTAGACCAATTATTTATATATATTAAACATTTTTTTAATGTAAATTAAAAATTTTAAATTATGTTGAACTCATAATTATAAAGATGACTTTCCCCTGATGCCAAATGCATGGGATAATACAAATTATGCAAAAGCTCCTCTACAAACATTGACACTAATTTTAAAGAGAACCAGTGTATCACAAAGTGATTTACGTTTGCCATATTTTTATTTTTAAATAATTTTTTACTTTATTTAAAAATTAAAATTTGATCATAAAAATTCAAATTCAATTTAAAGTTATATTTTAAATTAGGAAAATAGCTCAACTTGTTTTTCAATTTATTTTTTACTTTTTGAAATGTATTTAAGCAGTGGCGGAGCCACATATATTTAGAAGGGTGTTGACCCTTCGTTGGAAATATACACCGCGTAGCTAGGTAAAAAGATAACACACACACACACACATATATATATATATATATTCGTGACTTCTACGCGATTTTACTTTTTTATATTTTGGCATCCTTTAGTCAAAATTCTGGCTCCACTACTATATATAAGTATAATCAAATATAAATATAATTTTAAATACTCTGTATAAAAATATAATCAAACATAACTTTATTTTTTATGAAATAAATAAAAAATATTTTAAATCTATACCCAAACACCCTCATAATGTTGTTGGAGAAATGAAAAGTGACTATCAGTGACATTGAATTGTAGGGTGGATATTGGGCAGGCAGATCCACTTTACAGTCGTTTGAATTCTTTCATGACATTAGAAAGTATTCTATATGGTACTATAGTATACTAGTACTCATTCTATCTTATTTTATATGGTCATACTAATTTTAGAAATAGAATCGGTTAAATAGAACATGTTCTAAAATAAGGATAAATTTATTAAATCATAATTAATTTATATTTATTTTATATAAATTTAAAAAATAATTATAAAAAAATCAAAATAAGGAAGGTAAGAGCAAAATCTGAAGAAAAATTTCTGAAATTATCTTTTTTTATGTTTTAAAAAAAAAAAGTCAATTGTTTTGACAATTCCTACAACATTTACTCCTATATTTATTGGAGTGGAATTAATGGGTTCTAGTGGACCTATTCCATCCCCAACCCTAAATTTGACTAGTGTTTGAACTTAAATTTTTAAATATTTTTGACGAGTTATTTTTTGGTGAAATTTTGGTAAAATTTCACTATACGTTTGATTATAAATTTTTCAAGAATATTTGATTATTTCAAAATATATGATTTATATTCGTAGGTTCTAAAAATTATTTAAAATACCTATAAGTTTGTATTATCATTTTATGATAAAAATGTTCCGTTAAAAAATAACCTTATAACATAATGGATAACAATCAACAACAACAAAATTAGAATATGGACAAGAGCAATACATTAATCGCATACTCAAACTTGTCACTGATTCAGTCGGATTTATAATTCATTAAAAACAAATTATTCTTTTTTTTTCAATCTTGTCACTCAAATTATAACTCAAAATTTTTCGAAGGAGGTAGATAAATATTAGTTGAAAAAAATAAATAATGGTTATTTTTTTATAAAATATAAATGTTTTGGGTAATTTTTAAATATTTATAACTTTTTCAAATAGTAGAACTTGGCCCAAATACTAATTTTTTTAGTATTCGAAAACTTGGGAGATTGTCAAATATATTTGCTAAGTTGTATGACCAAATACCAATTTTCAAATTTTTTTCCAAAAATATATGTGACCAAACAGGTCCTTGGTCACAACAACAAAAAGAATTCGGTATGATAACAAAAAAATAATTGTATGGCAAATCTCAACATTTTATGCCCCAATAGTCCATCTATCTATACTATATTAAAAGCATGAAAACTCTTAAAATATTGATTGAATTTTTGGCTTTCATTAAAGGATTTCGCATTAGATAAAATCGTCTTTTCACCACTTTTCTTCCATTATTATTTATGCATTTGAGTTGGATAAATTGTAAACAATAATAATGTTGCGTTTTTTTTAAGGCTCTCTTTTGTTTAGGTTTAGCCATTAAGGTATAGGATTCACTTTAAATTTAGAATTCTTTTAGGTACAAAGAATAACTACTGTGAAATTATGAAACATTCTATTGAGAACAAATATTAGTTTATTTTTTAAATAATTATCATTTAATTATTATCTTGATATTTAGGACTTTAAATTAATTGAATTTATAATTATTAGATCTTTACTTATTTTCAATAGGTAAAAGCTCCTAATACTTAATAATTTAAAATTGACTATAATTTTACTTCTTAAATTTTTTTCCTTAATTGAATTATTAGATAGAAGTCCCAATTGAATGTACGACCAAATATAAGAATCCTAATTAATAAAATAATTTCTTATTGAATCAACAAAATTTAGCACTTTTTCAAAAGAAAATTCGTGAACTTCTACCTTTTAACAACTTTCAATGTTTTAGCTGTTTTAGAATTATATCCTATTAATGTGGAAGTTTTAAGGCGGCTATATCAATTCTAAGAGAAGCTTTACGTATGGTAATATCTTTAAAATATATTATGCTAATTTTAAATTTGACATATTGTATTCAAACCTCTATTTGAAGTCTAAAGATTATATCAATTTTAAAAAAATAACAAGACTATTTTGATATCTATACATCAAAAATCAAATTGATGAACACGAAAATTTCTACAAAAATAATTTAGGTCATGTATTTTTTCCTTTATAATTTTCTCCTTTTCATAAGTCTTTCACCTTATTTTAATTCTCAATAATTGATGTAATTGTATTATAGTTTATGCAGATAGATATAATATTTGCAATTATCATTGGTTCTAACTACATTATGTTGCATTGTGGGAGGATAAATGTAGTTTTAGTCTTTTTTTTCTTTTTTTATGTAATAATATACTTTACATATGGTGATTTCTCTTATTTTGTAGTGAAATATGAGAAATTTCAGTTGAATGAGCATATAGCTTCATTATTACGAGATTTGCAAATTATACAAATTTAATTTGTAGTGTTAAACTGATAATTGGATTACATTGAGTGTTTTAGAATTAGTTAGGAAGTCTTATTTCTCACCAAATAGGAGTAGAACTTTATATAAAACAACAACAAGAATTTCTCACTTAATATACCGTTACAGTCTATGAGATATTGATATTAATTAATTTATGTTAATATTTTCATTACATTTTTTTGTTTGCTAATTTTTCCTATGTATACAGACACATTGTTGTTTGGTAGATACTGAGTATTGTGTATAGTAATCCAGAGATTAGTTTGGCAAATATTATTATTCCTTATTCACTTTTTGATTTGGTGTATTAAGATTAATATTATCTTTAATCATGCTTATCAGTGTATGTATAAATTTAGGTTGCTAATTTTTATAGCGATCGATTAAATCTATTTTTATCATGCCTAAATTAAATGTGATTGAAATTTGTATTGAGGAAAAGGAAGAGTCACACACTTTTTTAAGTGAAAGGGATGCAAAAATTTTAGTCAATTTTAAGGTTCTATGTTGGATTAACTCAATAAAATAAAAGGATTTAAGAAAATGGCCCACTGTACAAATTTATTTTTAATTTAACTCTTATGTCAATGTAATAATATTTACTTTTTCCATTTAAATGGATATTGAATCCACATTGAAGTCAAAGTGTTATTAAACTTGATTTAGTATTATTTTATATTCTTTGAATTTATTTTTGATAGACACTAAATTCATGTGCAACGCACCTAGCCTAAACTAATCTAACAAAAAAGTATTTGTTTACACTTTACACTGTATTTTTAAATATATGTATTGCTAAGTAATTTGATTCCAGATTAACTGAGAGAAACTCATGTTTGAATAATTTTGTGAAGAGTGATAACCTTAGTTGAATATTAATTTTCACGTTGAAAAAGTGTAATATGAAATTAAAAGGCAATTACTATGTGAGGAGTAATGCACCACAGCTATGTTTATGATTCTGCCATTCCTTTTAGCAAATTCAAAATTAGAAGTTTATAGATTTGTATAATGATATTTTTAATTTAATATATACTAATAACTGAGTTTATAATAAAATATTATTGAAATCTCGTAAGAACACGTATAATATTCACTAAATCCACCATTGACTATTTTAAAATAAGGAAAAATTATGTTCCAAATTTATCATTTATTACGCTTTTGGTCCATTCTGTTATTAAATAAATAATGGTGGATGTTCACCATTTGTAATTGCTCATTATCAAATTCTATCACTATTAATTGTCTCATCTTATCATCCCTCAATTTGCCTATAAATAAGGCAATGCAGAGAATGAAAGACCGCAGAAAATATCAATACAAATACAGTTCTAAATTTGTCTTCCTCCTCTCTTCTTATTATTAATTTACTTTCTGCCTTGCTTACTTTTTTAATGTAATTACTTTATAACACGTTATCAGCACGAGACTTCATCACTTTGAGCTATTTTAAACAGGTAACAAAATGGTAAGAATTTTATTTTTCTTAAAATGTCTAATATCTCTAAACTTGAATTTGTTGTTCTTGATATATCTAAAAAAACTATTCATCATGGGCAATAGATGTCGAAATACACCGAGAATTGATGGGTCTGGCAAACACCATCAAAGATGACAATAAGGCATCTAGTCAAGATCGTGTCAAAACCATGATATTTCTCCGCCACCATCTTGATGAGGGGTTAAAATTACATTACCTCACATTAAAAAACTTTCTTAAACTGTGGAAGATTCTAAAAGAAAGATATGACCACCTGAAGTTGGTCATCCTTCCACAGTCACGTCATTATTGGCTTAATTTGAGATTAATGGATTTTAAAAATATAATTAGATATAATTCTGTCTTGTTTAGAATTATAGCACAGTTAAATTTATGCTGAGAAGAAATCACTGAGCAAGACAAACTTGAAAAAATATACTACACATTTCCACCCGCGAATATGCTCCTACAGCAGCAATATCGCGAAAAGGGTTTTAAAAATTATTCTGAATTACTTTCTCACCTTCTTATTGCTGAACAACATAACGAACTGTTAATGAAAAATCATGATAGTCGGTCCGTTGGTTCTTTGTCACTCCCTGAAGTGAATCAGGCAAATTATAACCAACGAGAAAGAGGTCATGACCCTAGTCGTGGTCGTGGTCGTGGTCGAAGAAGAAATTATAATCATGATGCTCGTCTGGCACCGAAAAATGATCAGCAATACAAAAAGAAGAGTGAAAAGCAAGAAGCTATACCAAAGAAAAAATCAAAAAGTATATGTCATAGATATGGAGGTATGGGGCAATGGTAACAGACCAGCCGGTCATCAAAACGTCTGGTTCAGCTATATCATGCATTTTTGAAGAGAGCAAAAAATAATCAGAGAGAAACTTTATCTCTGAAGACAACATTGAGCCTATGCATTTGGATGTAGCTTATTTCTTCAATTACAGAAGGAAATATGAATATTGATAAGCCTGATAATATTTAAATAAAAAAAATTTAACTTGTCTGTACTAAATAATATGTTTATATTTTTCTAATCCATGTAAATAAATAAAATTTGTATAATGAGTCATGTTTTAATTATAATATTTACTTTATTTCTTTTTTTTAAAAAAAATAATATGCCTCAAATTTTGTTTGGATCAATAATTAATCACGAGGATATTTGTGTAATTGATAGTGGAACGACTTATGTCATTTTTAAAGACGAGAAATATTTTTCCTACTTGCTTAGAAGAAAAGCAAATGTTACTACAATTTTTGGTAATTTAAAAATGATTGAAGGCTCCAGAAGAGCTACTATATTTCTACCTAAGGGGACAAACATTGTTATAGAAGATGCATTGTTTTCTTCTAAATTCCCAAAAAACTTGTTAAGTTTTAAAGATATCCGTAGAAATGGATATCATGTTGAGACACTAAATGAAAAGAATATTGAATACCTTGGTATATCAAGAGTGTCTCAGGCCAAAAATATATTTTGAAAAAATTACCAACTTTTTTGTCTAGTCTATATTATGCAGAAATTAGTGCAATTGAAACACATTTGATCGTAAATTAGAAGTTTACTGATCTAAATATATTTGTGTTATGGTATGATCGAATAGGTCATTCTGGATTAATAATGATGAGACGAATTCTTGAAAATTCAAATGGACATCCGTTAAAGAACCTGAAGATTCTTACGAATGATGAATTTTCATGTGCTGCTTGTTATCAAGGCAAATTAATTGCGAGACCATCAACCCTGAAGGTTGACATCGAATCTTCTGCTTTTTAGAGCGTATAAATGGGGATATATGTGGACCTATTCATCCACCTAGTAGATTGTTTAGATATTTTATGATCCTAATAGATGCATCATCAAGATGGTCTCATGTGTACATCTTATCATCTCGCAACCTAGCGTCTGCGAAGTTATTAGCACAAATAATAAGATTAAGGGCCAAATTTCTAGATTATCCAATTAAAGCTATTCGCCTTGATAATGCTGGAGAATTTATATCTCAAGCTTTTGATGATTATTGCTTATCAATTGGGATAAAAATTGAACATCATGTTGTTCATGTTCGTACTCAAAATGGCCTTACATAATCATTTATTAAGCGCTTACAATTGATAGCAAGACCTCAACTTATGAAAACAAAATTGTCAATTACTGTTTGAGGTCATGCTATCTTACATGCAGCAGCACTTGTACGTCTCAGACCGACAAATTATAATAAATACTCTCCGTCACAATTAGTATTTGGTCATGAACCAAATATAGCCATCTATGAATTTTTGGTTATGCGGATACGTACCTGTAGCACCATACAACGTACAAAGATGGGCTCTCAATGAAGGTTGGGCATATATGTTGGGTTTGACTCACCCTTCATAATTCGCTACCATGAACCGTTGACAGAAGACTTATTTACTGCTTCGATTTATAGATTTTCAATTTGATGAAACAACTTTTCTGTAATTAGGGAGAGAGAAAAAAGAACCCAAAAGAGAAAAAAAAATGCGTGAAAAATTTCATCACTATCTCATTTTGATCCACGTACCCTCACATGAAAGCAGGCTGTTCAGAAGATCATCCATTTACAGAAAATAGCAAATCAAATGTTAGATGCATTTACTGATCTGAAACGGATAACTAAGTCACATATCCCTGCAATGAATGCGCCTATCCGAATTGATGTCCCTAAAGGATCATCTACTAGTATCATAACTTCTAAATCCCAAACACGCCTGAAGAATGGTAGACTATTGGGTTCAAAGGATAAAAATCCTAGAAATAGAAGTGTGAGAAATAATAAAGATGATACTACAAAAAACCTTCTGAAGAAGGTCAAGAATTGAGTAACTCTGATATTCCTGAAGAAATCAGTGAACCGGAGACTCAAGTGAATGAAGAACTTTAAATTAGTTCTACCGGTGATGAGATAAATTTAGATCGCCCGAAAATTACCATGGATAATGTTTTTGCATATAATGTTGCACTTAATTTCATGCAAGATAGTGAAAGTCTTGAGCCTAAATCCGTCGAAGAATGTCGACGTAGATGTGATTAGCCAAAATGGCAAAAGGCAATTCAATCAGAATTAAGCCCACTTACTAAACGTGAGGTTTTTAGACCTGTAGTCCAAACTCCTGAAGGTGTAAAATCAGTTGGCTATAAATGGGTTTCTGTGTGAGATAGAAATACGAGAAATGAAATTGTAAGATACAAGACACGCATTGTTGCACAAAGATTCTCTCAAAGACCCGGGGTCAAATATGAAGAAACATATTCACCTATTATGGATGGAATAATTTTTTGATATCTCATTAATTTAGCTGTACATAAAAATCTTGAAATACATCTAATGAATGTAGTTACATCTTACCTTTATGGTTCACTTGATAATGAAATTTGCATAAAAACTATAGAAGGATTAAAATTACTTGAAGTATGTACTAAGTCTCGAGAGATGTACTCAATCAAATTACAAAGATCATTATATTGTCTGAAACAATCATGGCGTATGTGATATAATCGCCTTAGTGAGTACTTGATAAATGAATGTTATATAAAAAATGTCATTTATTCATATGTTTTTATTAAAAAAATAGAATCAGAGTTTATTATACACACCATTTATATTGATGACATAAATCTCATTGAAACCCTTGAAAAGGTTCAAAGGGGATTGAATATCTAAAGAAAGAATTTGAGATAAAAGATCTTGGAAAGACAAAATTTTGTCTGGGTCTGCAAATTGAACATTTAGCAGACGGGGTCTTTGTCCACCAATCTGCATACACTAAGAAAATCTTTAAACGATTTTACATGAATAAAGCACATCCATTAAGTACTCTAATGATTGTTCGATCACTTGAAGTATCTAGAAGAGAATGAAATCTGACCCAAAATCCTTTCTCATTGGCCTATCCATAACGATGGAAACAGATCGTTACAAAAAATAGGTTAGCATTTCTATTTATCTAGGTGAATTGCTATTCATTAAGTGTCTAATTTGCATATTAATATATTTATTTGGTTTGAGTGGTATCATATCAAAAGTTATTAAATTTCATAGAAGCTTTATGTCTAACAAAATTCTTTTCTTGTTCAGTTGTATTCAAGAATATTTGCATGACAGTGATTTCATATTGAAATCATACTATCAAATATTTTCTGTAGTCAAACTTAATAAGTATTATTACGATTTTTATTTTTTTTGTTTTGTGGATTTGAGACTTTGGCTACAAATCATAACACCATGTAACATTATTTTGTTAATATTTATATTAACACTTTAAAATTAAAATTTTAAATTTGTAAAATTACATAATAAATATATATATATATATGTTTTTAAGAAAGTGGGTTGACGCAATCTACACAGTAATGAATTGGGCCACTATTGAACGCCTATCAAAATGATAGGCCAATCCTTGCATAGATTAGTACGTCCGAATAAATTGAACCGATTCGTATTGACAATCTATTAAAATGGAATAGAAAGAGTACTAATTAGGATAAAACCATGATAATATAACTAACTCATTGTATCCATATGTTGCATGATCAAACTATGACCTAAAATTAAGAGCATCTTTATTAAACAAAATTGTGAAATTAGACGAACAATCAGTGGAATTAATTTTGCACCGCTTCATTCATTAATTATTAATTAATTAATCAATCAATCATGAATTATTTTAGCTTATTAATGCATGCATGGAATAGTAGAAGAAATCAAAGCATGCCAACAATGCACAAAATTAAAATATCTGATAATTGTTTAATGTCAATGAAGAAATCATACTCATCTTAATTAATTGAATTATTAATGAAGTGTTGTTTTATTGTTGTCTTCATCTTTATTGTGTCACGTCCTACAATTTACGAAATCATTTGAAGTTGCGTAAAGAAATATAACTTGTCTTTTGTTTTATTTTAGTACTCTCTTTGTTTTTTTTAGTAGTTGTAGTTTTGTTTTTGAGAGTCAAATAAAATAAATTTTGATTATAGCATTTTAAGATGTATTTTTTGATCATCTTGATTTGAAAAAAAAGTTACAATTTATAGTATTTTTTGTATAGTTTTTTAACAGTAAAATTTTTGTTTTAAAATATTGAATTAATGTGATCTAATTTAACTTTGAAATTTAGTTAAATTAACTTTTAAAAAGTACAACATAACAACTAAAAGAAAACAAAAGGAGTAATATTTTGTTATTTGAGAGAGAGAGAGAGAAGAGAAATCGAGGGAAAAAAGGGTAAAAAAGAAAGAATAACTCGTAATTTATAGTTGATGAACATACATATCTTCTGAACAGCTACATTATTATTTTAATAATAAATTTACATTATTATATCTAATTTCATATTTCACACATAATTAAAAATTGTATCTGATTTTTTTTAACACGAATTGTTTTCAATTTATTCTAATTCAAATAAGAGTTTTTTTAAAATTCGACATTCTTTGTGATTATCCATATCAGCTAAAGATTTTAATTCATGTTAAGTGTATCTACTTTCAATTCTTATTTTCTAAGCATAAATAATAACAACAACATACTCAGTAAAATTTCACAAGTGAGGTGTGGGGAAGGTAGGATGTACGCAGATCTTACCATTACCTCATTGAGATAGAAAGTTCTTTTCGAAAGACCCTCAGCTCAAAAGTATCAGCCCCAAATAAGAAAGAATATATATATATATATATATATATATATATATATATATATATATATATATATATATATATATATATATATATATATGGCACAATGGCTAAAGCGAAACGCGATGCAAATTTTACAAAATAAGAACAATACGATAGCAAAATAATGTGATAATCGAAAGGCAATAGCATCACAACTAAAAACACATGCCTAGACCTAAGACCAACCCTAAATTGTCACAAGGCAAGACAACATTCTACCCCTATTAGCCTTCTATAGTAATCCACGACCTCCACTCCTTTCTATCTAAGGTCATATCCTCAGTGATATGGAGTTGCGTCATATCCTGTCTAATTACCTCTCCCCAATACTTTTTTGGTCTACCCCTATCTCTCTGCATAACTCCCAAATCTAACTGCTCACACCTCCTAATTGAAGCGTCGACCTCCCTCCTCTGCACATATTCAAATCATCTCAATCTCGCTTCTCTCATCTCTAATGATCTGTGGCAGCTTTCATAGATTCTCTAACAATAGTGAATTCTAGTACCCCAAGAGGGTTACTTATGGTATACCCTTGAATCCACAGTCTAATGATGATCTTCTAATTTTCTAATTATCGATTCTTACACAAAAAATTGATTATGCAAGGGTGGCTGCATTAGAGGATATTAATACAAGTGTCGAAAAAATAAAAGTAAAGAAAATCATCAAGATACTTGTAAGATCAAACTACACACAAACCTACAACACTGATACATGATGTATATCATGATACCTTTTAGATATACGGTGTATACATTACAAATACAAAATGTATCATGATATCTTTTGGATACATGATGTATCATTAATATGTTTTGGATACATGATGACTCATAATACCTTCTGGATACATGATGCATCATCTTTTCAATACATGATGTATCATGATACCTTTTCAATACAATCTCATCAATAAAATTCTCGTAAGTTTTATAGTCTTTTATAACAATATCATCAATTACATAATCTATGTAATATTCTCTACGTTTTCGATCTCAGAATGTCGTATCAGAACTTGAATGGTTGACATAATTGATACACCACAACAATAGACTAACTTTGATACTTCAATCAATAACCCCTCAATAAACAAAAACACGACAAAGCAAATAGCAAAAGTCTCGCGTCAATTCTAAAGTAGTCAGATTTAGTTTTTGAATTTTTTTGGGATAAATTGTTATTGGTATGAAAGTTTACAATTCTACAACAAATCACTAATGTAAATTCTGTAAATCTATATAATTGGTTACATTGTTGCTCTAATTACTCGCGTCTGTTAAAGGAATTGCGCAAGTAATGACAACATTCAGAATTATATCTTTGATACAATAGTCCCACAACTCCGATACCAAAAAGGGAAAAAGTAACGATGCTATGTAAATAACAAAAGTCTCATTGAACGATATAATACCTTTTATTTAATTTTTTAGAACATAATTATTAATACTAAAAATAACCACTTTGAAAATTCAGAACGCATAAAATTAAAATTCTGACTCCATCTTTAGTTATTATTCTAACATTTTGATTGGAAACAAAGAGAAGAGTAATTCAAAATTTGACCACACTCACGCTAGGAGAATCGAAAAAAAGAAGAAGATCAAAAACCTAATTAAAACAAAAAGAGATATACAACTTTGGCCGATAACTATTGATGTTATAAGTTAAAGCATGACTAAATGTGCAAATAATCACTTTTTGAACCGCTAATTAAATTTTGGTCAATATTTTGTAATTAATACCTATTTTAAATTTTATGAAAAATTCTTGGAGTTTGAACTCCATGAATCATTCTTAAACTTTGAATTAATAAAAAAGTTGATTCCATGAAATGTTTATGGAGTTTGAAACTTTAAGAATTTTTTAAATTTCAGTACAATGTGTTGGAGTTGTTATGTGCTTTAGCTAGGTGTATTTTGTCCAAAATTTAATTTTGCATTAAAAAGTGATTACTAATTTCAAACTATAATTGAAACAGTGGCTAAAATTTAATTGTCTACTCAAAATCTGACTATCCTATCCAATATTTAAGGATATCAACACCTATATACAGTTTCAACTGAAATTGACATATTTTTTGGCAAAAAATATATTTAGCAACAAAGATTCAATTATTTTTGTTGTCATTTTATAGTTATATCCAACAAAACCAACTTGATAATTGGAGATTATGATAATTATTTTCCTAATTTCACGCTTGAAATATATCCTTTTCAAAAATTATTGTAACCATTTTTAACTTGGGTCATAGAAAACCAAAAGTAAAAATCAACAAAAGAAAAAGAAAAAGATAAATTCCAACCTCTCATCCTGCTATCATTTTTTGGATTAAACGACTATGAGGATATTCAATATAATGAGAGAGAGATTTGGGGAGAAGATTAGAGATATTTGGCTACCAAATGTCAACTTTTTAAATATGAAATGTGGGTGCCAATCCCAATAAGTTGAGCTATTTTATGCCAATTAGTGGGCCGAGTTGATATGTCAGTGCCAATTTCTCTAATATTGTATGTTAAAAGCCCAGCCTGAAATGTCAATGGGCTGTTTACATCTCCATTTAAGTTGGGCTCAAATTTGCTGTCTAGACCAATAAATATAAATGTTGCAAAACTTGTTTAACATACGTAAATTTTACCTAGATCTCATAGTGATTCGTCTCAATTACATTCTATTTATACTCTTTTAAAATTTACCCAAAATTTTATCTTTTTGGTGGAATTCGGATACATCACCTACGTCTTGATACATCACTTTACGTGATGTATCTGATCGATTCATCGCGTAAAATAATGTATCCGACATCCTAATACATCACGTAAATGATATATTCTATCGATATATCACGTAAGGTGATGTATTCGACTGATATATCACGTAAAATGATGTATCAGAGAATGGAAAATAGTAGAGATTTTTATATTTTTTTTAAATGGTAGGGAATTTTAGAGAATATAATAAAATAAGTTGTTTATTTAGGTAATTTTTCCTTTGAGGTAACTTACAGAAGTTCCATTAGTTTAGGAGCTAATTACTTAGATTCACGCTAGTTTATAATATTATGAATATTATCAGATTTTGAACTATAAATACATGTATTTGGCGTGTCCAGATACGTCTACATACATGTATCTGAGATATATGAAATCAAAATTAAGTGTAATTTGTTATAGATACACTGCATCCAAATGGATTCATATGTATCTGACTCTCTCGCTTGCCTCTCTTCTATCTCGCTCTCTACTCTCCTCTCCCTCTCACCTCTTTTCCTGTATCTGGTATCCCAGGTATATGTATCTACTATCCTATATACATGTAACTAGTGTGGTTCATATGTATCTGAGATACATAAATTATCTCGCTCGCCTCTCTCTATATTTTAGTGTCTCAAACTCTTGATTAATATACAATGTTTTATATTTTCTTTTGAACAATACGCAATTTATCAACTCATGTGAATGTTTTATTTGGTTTGTTACCTTGATTCTAAGTGATTTTCAATATTTTTTTCTTATCAAATCTTAACAGTCAAATAGATAATAATTAATAATCGATAACTAATAAGCTAATATTTCAATGATTTTATAACGATTTGACATATTTATAAATAAATAACTGATAAATCAAATTAATAAATTTCGAAATCTTTTAGGAGAGCAAGGAGAGATGCGAGTGAGATTTGAAAGAAAGAGAAAATTATGTATATGTGATTTGTATATCTTAGTTTCAATCAAAATACAAATTTTATTTGATATACAACATACTTGCTTCTCTCTACTCTCTCAATCTCGCTCATCTTTCTTCTTTATCTTGCTTGATTTCGCTCACTTTTTTCCCTCAAATTATTGCTATGAATTATAATTGGCAAAACCCATCGGTGACCCTCTAAAGTTGGCACCAACTTTCACTTAGACACCTCAACTAGGCTTTGTTCATTTTAGACACCTAAGTAAGGCTCTGATGTGTTATTTTGACAATCACCAAAATATATTAAGTGTGTGTAGTGCACTCGCCTGACGTGTCAAAAATATCAAATTAAATAAAGAAATGTGGCATATATATATATCAAAAATAATTATCAAATAATGATTTTTGAATAGAAAAATGATCAATAATTTGATAACACGTGACATTTTTTTTATCCAAATAATAATTTTTTTTAAAAATAAAAATTAACAACTATTAACCCACCCACTCCGCCGTCATCTTCTCCAACCCTACCCATTCCAACCCCACCAAATCTTCTTCTCCTCCAACACCCACCTAACACTATCCATATCATCTAAAGAGGAAAAAATGGAGCTATAATGACAAACAAAAATATAAATCAAATTGGATAAAAAAATCCGACGAACCTTCATTTTTTCCGGCAAGATTAATACAAATCTAAAATTATTTTCTTTGAAATTGTTAAAGAATTCAAACCTTAACGAATCCACAACAAAATTCGAAATTCAATAAAAAACAAATGGGTTATTTTCCAATTTCTCAGATTTCTAAGAACAACTTCAACAATACAAGTAGTAATCTTTGAACCCAACTCATCAAATTCTTATTTTTTTGATGAATCAAGAAGCTTAGTGAATATGTGAACAAGTCTATCAACGATTCTTGAATCGTCTGGAGAGATTGGGGGAGAGAAATTTATGATTTTTGGGCAAATGAATGTTGAAGAAAATGGAGAAAGATTGTGTTTTGTAAAAGGAATTTGTAAAAGAAGAACACACAATGAAGAGGAAAAAGAAATGAAGAAGAAAAAGAAGAAGAAATGATGACAGAAATGAAGAAGAAATGATGACAGAAATGAAGAAGAACAACAACAACAACAAAAAAGATAATAAAAAAATATTTTTAAAGGAAAAAACATTTTTCAAGCGCTTAAAATGGGTGCAACACACGTAATGTGCCAAGTCAGCACAACGTGTCAAAATGACACATCGAAGCCTTACTTGAGATGTCTAAAATGAACAAAGCATAGTTAAGATGTCTGAGTAAAAGTTGATGCCAATTTTAGAGGACCACCGATAAATTTCGCTATTATAATTAAATAAATTATTATTATTATTCATAATTATGATTCAAACTATAGTCATTTATAAAAATTCCTCCTGCTCTACTTACTTTGGATAAACTTTGGTGAGAAAGACAATATTGGCCTTTGTTTGACTTATTATATTAGCCCAAACAATGAGCCAATGTGAGAAAATGTTAAATGACCATGAGCCGCACACTTGTGATGTTCTCATTCTCATGTGTTGGCCAAAAAATTTCATGTCTTCATAGTCATATCTATAACTGCGTGGTTGATGCACCATCTTGCATTTCCCCACCACGTGGCACAAAATGACAGGATGGAATCATTGTCTTTGGCTTTGGAGAATAGTCTCTCTGTGTTTATGTACCACAAATTCCTTTCCTCCAAATTATCTCATTAAATACCATATATATATTTTTTGTATATAAAAAATTATTCAATTTGTGCCCCTTTCGTGTTCCAATTTTTCTTAGTTTAGAAAAAAAAAAAATCTTTTAATATTTGGTAAAATTTTTAAAGTCTATTTGAATGAGCTAATTTATGATTTCAATAAAAAATATCATTTAATATTAATCTTTTTTTATATTAATGAAAAATCTAATTTTGGGTTGGCTTCTCTTTGTTTGGATGATCTAACTTATAAGTTATAGCATTAATCTTTTTTTATTTTTTGTATTTGATGAAAAAAGTTAACAAAACTTGTTTAAGAAGTAGATATTATTCATTCCAATGATACATCTCAGAAATTTTCTCAAAGGAGAAGAAAAGTTCAAATTCTAATCACACAAAAAATGAAGATAAGGTTAGTAATAGGCAAACTTAAAATTTCATCCATTTGAATGGTAATTTTTTTTTTAATAATAAAGAACCTTAAGTTGTTATTCTTCGGATGCACAAGCTCAACACGACAAACTCGATCAAGAAAAATTATATAATAATTTTAAATTTTAGATCTATAATTTTAAGTTTTTTCTGCGTGAACTTGATTCTTGAGAAAGCGTTTTCTCTCAGAATTTTTTTTATATTTTGAGTTCAAATTCAAAATCTTTAATTAAAAAAAACCATCATCATCATCACATCTTTTGGTGATAAACAAGAATATTACTTTTTTTTAAAAAAAAAATACACTCAAGAAGGAAAAAATTATTTTTGTTAAATTTTATTTAAATATCCTCTCCATTAACACTATTTGTTCTTCCTCTTCTTACTCAAAGGTGGTTTTCTACACAGTGAAGAGAGTCTCTCTTCTCTTCCCCCATTTTCTTCACACTTTTGTATAGAAGAGAAACTCTTTCACCCACAAACCTCCTCTACCCAAATTCTTCATAAACAACCCTAAAGTTTTCTTTTTTTTTTCTTCTTCAAATTTTCTTGAATTATCCTAACAATGGACCTTGCTACAAAGCTCCAAGTAATCGACTTTCGTTCCACTTTCCTCACTGGCAGAGCAAATATTCTTTGCCCTCGTGGTGTTATTCCCCCAATACCCTCTAATACCGCTGTGAATACGGTTTTCAATAACCCCAGAAGAAGAAAAGCTCTTAGAATTTCATCAAAATTGAAAGCTGTGGCTGTTGAAACTGCTGAAACAGAGGTAAAAGAAGATATAGAGTCGTTGTTTTCTAGTAATTCTAGTGATGAATTTGATTATTCCAGAAGGGGTAATAAGCAATCAGGTAATGGGGCTTCGAGTATTTCATCTGGGGTTAGGCTAGAGAATGTTAGCAAGAGTTATAAAGGTGTTACGGTGTTGAAAGATGTGAGTTGGGAAGTGAAAAAAGGTGAAAAAGTAGGTTTAGTAGGTGTAAATGGTGCAGGGAAAACGACCCAATTGAGGATTATATCTGGTTTGGAAGAACCAGATTCTGGCAATGTGATTAAGGCAAAACCCAATATGAAGATTGCATTTTTAAGCCAAGAATTTGAGGTTGAGTCGACAAGAACTGTGAAGGAAGAGTTTATGAGTGCATTTAAGGAGGAAATGGAAGTTGCTGAGAGACTTGAGAAGGTTCAGAAGGCAATTGAGAAATCTGTTGATGATTTGGAGCTGATGGGGAGGCTATTGGATGAGTTTGATTTGCTGCAGAGGAGGGCACAAGCTGTGGATTTGGATGTGGTGGATGTTAAGATTAACAAGATGATGCCGGAGTTAGGATTTGCTCAAGAGGATGCAGATAGGCTTGTGGCATCATTTAGTGGTGGCTGGCAAATGAGGATGTCTCTGGGCAAGATCTTGCTGCAGGTAGGAGATGCTAGATTTTTTCCTGAATTTTTCGTTTAATGTGTGGTTAATGCTGTCGGGCAAGTAATTCATACGGAAATGATATCTTGCATTATGTTTTGTGCATGTTTCTCTTGGAATTGTAATGCTCTAACATACCTACTTTAATAGTGTATTGTGATTAATGAGTCAAAGATCATGTTTAGTGTCTACAAGCAAAGAATAGGGTGTGGGGAATGATCGATTGTAGATCTTGAGTAATTTACTTTCTACGATGGGTGATATTTTGATTTTTGGTAGCGACTGCAGAACCTAATTTATTTGATGAATCAAGGACACATATATCCTCAAACTTTCGACTTGATTACATGGTGCATATTGCTCTTCAAAGCATATTAGTCCACTTATCCAATGCTACATCTTTGGTTGATTGGTCTTAGACTTTGCATGTATTTTGCATAGTTGTTATTTTTGCTTGGGAATAACATATTCGATTTTTGCAGGACCCGGATCTGTTATTACTGGATGAACCGACCAATCATCTTGACCTTGATACGATTGAGTGGCTTGAGGGTTATCTGAATAAGCAAGACGTTCCGATGGTCATTATATCCCATGACCGAGCTTTCCTTGATCAGTTGTGTACAAAAATTGTGGAGACTGATATGGGTGTATCTAGGACATATGAAGGAAATTACTCGGATTATATTATTTCAAGGGCTGAATGGATTGAAACACAGAATGCTGCATGGGAAAAGCAACAGAAGGAAATTGAGCAAACAAGAGATTTGATAAGTAGGTTAAGTGCAGGAGCAAACTCAGGTCGTGCATCTACAGCTGAAAAGGTAAATAAAGATGTCTCCATTATTGATCTGTAACTGCAGTATGTTGACTTTTGCACATGATGAGTGCATCATTTTGTGTGTGTTTGTGGAGAAAAACGTCGCTCTTGTGCTGAATGATATAGGTGTGATAACTTGAGCAAATCCTACTGGATAGCTGATGAATACATAGTGTAATTTTTATCATCTTACTGTCTAAGCTCATAGGTGCTTAAAGGACATATCTCATTCTTGGTGCCAAGGTATGTTGGCAGGTGGCAGCATGGCAAATCACTCTACCTCTTTTATTGTGTTAGTTGTTCTGAAATGATTAGGATCCTCACATGGGACTATTAAGCTAGTGAGATTTAAGAAAAAGGAGGCGCACACCTGATCAATTTGGCCAACTTTTGTCATATACATATTTGTAACTATGTTGCATCTTTTCTTTCAGACTTTGGGATACTGATTTCGTTCTCCTCCTTTCTTTTTGGTGATAACAGAAGCTGGAGAAACTTCAGGAGCAGGAACAAGTTGATAAGCCATTCATTAGGAAACAAATGAAGATTAGGTTCCCAGAACGTGAAAGAAGTGGGAGAACAGTTGTGAATGTTAAAAATCTGGAATTTTCCTTCGAGGATAAGGTCAAACACAAAACATTGATGCTGAGATTTCAATTTGCTTCTTGTGGATATGTTGATGATAACTAGTATTGTTGCTTCTTATACTTCTGGGTTTGCTTTTATCTTACATGCCTGTTTTACTGGCAGGTTCTTTTCAAGAATGCAAACTTGACAATTGAGAGAGGAGAGAAAATTGCCATTATTGGTCCTAATGGGTGTGGAAAGAGCACCTTTCTTAAACTGATTATGGGCTTACTGAAGCCAACACAAGGTGAAGTTGTGCTTGGGGAGCACAACGTATTACCAAATTATTTTGAGCAGAATCAGGTGTGTCAATCTTTTTCGTTTTCTTTTGATCTTTGCCGGCTGTTTTTATCCTGTTTTCCTTGTGCTAACATGACCAAGATTTTGTTAATCTGTGTTTGTTTTTCTTTTGATTAAGGCTGAGGCACTCGATTTGGAAAAAACTGTCCTTGAAACTGTAGCAGAAGCTGCTGAGGATTGGAGACTAGATGATATAAAAGGACTCCTTGGACGTTGTAATTTTAAAGCTGACATGCTTGATAGGAAGGTTTCCTTTTTGAGTGGCGGTGAGAAGGTAAGAAGATATACACAGATCATGTATTCATAGTGGTGAGAAAGATGGTGTTTCTCCTTTGTCTGTTTATGTGGGTTTTCTTGGTTATATGACTGTCGTGCTTGTCTTGGACCTGACCGTGCCCTTCTGGGCTGGTAAGGCTCATGCGACGCCGACGTCATTGAGGAATGCCACGACCCCAACTGGCGGTTTACACCGGGTTTTTTGTTGTTTTATATAATCGTTATCCTTTGACTGTAATAATTGCTTTTTCTACTATACCTTTCTCAATTTAAAGGCATATGATCATTACCGTTTCACAGATTACCATTTTCATCTATAAACTTGTTTCTGTAAATTGGTTTAGCTGTAAACATGACCTGGCATCAATACAGGCAATATCTGCTGTTGCTAATTTAGCTTTATGCCTTTCTTACCTATGAGCTATCTCACTCAAGTCACAATTGCATGTGATTACCTTATGATTGTACGTTCAAGCTTATTTTGGTTTTGTGAGCTTTAGTTTGAAATGTATAATCATGGTGTTTAACTGTTTGTACTTCCAAGATTACTTTTAACTTTTGACCGTGTGGGGAAGAAATAGTCTTTTCATTTTTTGAGGTGTCTGAATAAGAATCTTAACTGATAATTTATCTAGGCATCTGATAAGAGTGTCTGTTAGTTGTGGTCTTTCACCATCTGAAAAGTAGCCATTCTAACTTTCATTGTTCGTGTAATTTTATGTGTACTAAATTAATATATAAATGTTTTGTCTCAATTGTGATGGTATTATTTCTCACTAAGATTCTCACTCAATTATCCTCTGCATAAGGCTTACTACTACTCCTTTTGTGCCTGTCTTGGATTATTCTCTTCTTGTTTTGAACTCATGCGTCAACCTTATTTGTTTAGGCACGTCTGTCCTTCTGTAAGTTCATGGTGACCCCTTCAACTTTGCTAGTACTGGACGAGCCAACCAATCATTTGGACATTCCAACGAAAGAGATGCTTGAGGTACTTTTTTTTCTCATCAGTTCCTACCAGTATTTCATGTTACTGTATACATGTTTGTTTGTGGTGAACTTATTTACCCTCAAGTTTCTTTCTAATTTTTCTGTAGGAGGCAATTACGGAGTATAAAGGCACTGTGATAACTGTTTCTCATGATCGGTACTTCATAAAACAAATTGTTAACAGAGTATTGGAAGTAAAAGATGGCACTTTACATGATTATGAAGGAGATTACGAAGTAAGTTCTTAAAGCTGGCATCTTATGACCATTATTATCCTTTATCCTGAAGTGCTGTGATCACGATTGAAATTTTCATAAACATTGATTAATGTTTGGTGAAATAGTCACTGTAACAAACATAGATTGTTTGTTTTGTAAGTTGCATATATCGTTTACACATCTAATTTTGAAGTTTCAAACGAAAAGCTTGTCTCTGCTTTTAATATTTACTTTTGTGGAAATATCTTCTTGGGGGTCTGATTGTGAAAAAATGATTAACTAAGTAATTAGCAGTACATTAAACGTTTATTATTTTCTGATTCTGTTTATTCGAAGAAGTGATTCATTTACATGTTGTACAGTATTATTTGGAGAAAAACCTTGAGGCCAGGGAAAGAGAGCTTGAACGAGAGGCAGAGATCGAGGATAAGTCTCCAAAAGCTAAAGCCAAATCCAAGATGTCAAAGGTAACAATCGGATTTCCTCTGCTAGATCACTCAAAACTTATAGCACGAAATATAGATTTAGGGAGCTTTAACGTTCTGCTGCCCAATTGATGAAATGTAAATTATCAATTAGAAATACTCTGAGAATGATAAACCTATATATTGTTGTTGTGACTGGCAGGCGGAAAAGGAAGCTCGGAAGAAACAGAAAATGCAGGCATTCCAAGCAGCAAAACAGAAGTCGAAGAAATCGAAGAACTCCAAGAGGTGGAACTGAAATGGTTTTTTTAGATGCTCCCATTCAGCTCCTTTGCTCTCTGTACAAAGCTTCAGTGAGCTACATTATCCATCTTCATATTGTATATAATAAGAAATAGATTAAATATAGTACTAGTTGATTATTCCTGTCAAACATGCAGTCTAATTCATAGTCTCATGATCTATCCTATTTTCTGGAAAATCAGAGATTATTCTTGTCAAACATGCAGTCTTATTCATAGTCTCATGATCTATCCTATTTTCTGGAAATTCAGACTTCGAGTAATTTATGTTGTTTTTCTTCTGTTTTGGGCCTAAAGTTGATATTAGGAAAGGGAAAATTACTTAAAAGAGCAGACATATGCCCTGTATTTATCTGAAATAGCGAGAGTTCAAAAAAATTACAATCAATTAAAGTACAATACATAATGAGAGTGTTGTCTGTTCCGCTCTATAACTTTTCGTTTGGAGTTGTATTGATTCGCTTTGTGTTTGTTGTATATGTTTGTTATATCCTATATTCAGTATAGTAAATCAGAAAACTATTAAGATGAAAAGAAATGGAACTATCCGAGTTCACAAAAATTATTGTGTTCTTAAGGAATTTATTTCTCACTATATTTGATTTATGGATTATTTTCTTTCAGGATAAAATGGATAAACTATTAAAGAAAGCCGGTACCTCAAATTTCAATAACTTTAGCCAACTCAAAAGTCAGCAACAAAATCACGCAAAAACTCTGTTTTGTTTGTAAGAAAATATATGCAAAAGGAGGAAATTTGATGCGGAAAACTGAGAGGAAGCCTTTCTATTTATAACCAATAATGGGTGCGATTTCACCTATTCTAAAAAGACATGGTGTGTTTTTGAAAAAGAAATGTTTGATCGGAAGGAACAAGACCTTTTCAAAACAGTTCTGCAAATTTAGATAGTCAATTCCGTTACGCGATAGTTCGATGAATTAATATTAAGAAAAAGGAAATTAATTAATGAATTGATAAAGAAATTTAGTCTAAAAAATTATCAATCAATCACATGCCGAAGTTGAACCTGAGGCCAAGCTGGGCGAGCGAAGACGACGGCGGCGGCTCGAGGGGGCACGCTCTACTTGACCCTTTAAGAGCTAGAGAAAGTGTTTTCTAATATAAAGACAAAACTTTTCCTCTCTTCTACCAATGAGAGAGAAATGACTCTTCATTTATCTTCACTTGGTTCCCCCAAATTTTTCAATTCTCATTTCCCAACTCACACCTTTCTTAAACCCAATAATCCCCACATGAATGAGGTACGTCTATTGTTTAAAACATATGCATGAAAAATTGTGTGATTCATAAGTAAGAATTAAATGCATCTGGATAAGTAGGTTTTCCTTTGAACTTTTTATAATGAACGTATATCAGATATACTCAGTCAATCGGTAGATTTGATATCTTTAAACAATCGAGCTTTGATGTATACTTAGACAATATAAGTCACATAATTAATCCTTTAACTATTTTTGGTTCTCATTGTTTTGTTCGTTTCAGCCATGAACACTTCCTGGTTCTTAAGTTCGTAGAGAACTGGCCTTTTCGGATTTTTCTTGAAGCAACTTACACTTTACACTTACATATGTGATTTCTAAATGAGTTATTCCGTAGATATACTATTTGATATACCCTGTATCAAGCTTAGAAATTATTAAAAGGTCCAAATGCCTTATCAATGTTACCGAACATTGTCTCATCATGAGAATGGACCATAAAAAAATTATTTTGGCAGTGTTGAATCGTCATTAGTAACTTTGCTTGATCTCCTTGAACCTAGATCTTGGGATCTCCAGTCTTCTAGGCAAAGTTATTTCCACGATGATTTGTCAACGACCATAGTCTCATTCCGTTGATGCTATCTCAACTCACTCTCTAGTTAGACCTTTTGTAAGTGGATCCGATACATTATCCTTTGACTTTATATAGTCAATTGTGATTATTCAACTAGAGAGTAGTTGTTTAACATTAATGTGTCTTCGTCATATGTGATGAGACTTACCATTATACATAATGCTCTCAACTATTGCATTCGAACTATCACAATGCATGTATATAGGAGTCATTGGTTTGGGCCAAAATGAAATATCTTCTAAGAAGTTTCGAAGCCATTCATCTTTTTTACTCGCCTTGTCTAAGGCTAGGAACTCAAACTCTATTATAGAGCGAGCTATACTTATTTGTTTGGATGATTTTCAAGATATTGCTCCTCCACCAATGGTGAAAACATATCCACTTATGGACTTAGTTTCAGTTGATTCAGTAATCTAATTTGCATCACTCTATTCTTCAGCAACCGCTGGATACTTGTTGTAATGCAAAGCAAAGTTTTGAGTGTGTTCTAAATACCCCAAAACTCGTTCCATTGCCATCCAATGATTTTAGATATGATTACTTTTGTATCGACTCAATTTACTTATAGCACAAGGTATGCATGATCGTGTACAGTTCATGATGTACATTAAACTTTCGAACATTCTGGTATAATCCAATTGAGATTGATTTTCACTTTTATTCTGAGCAAGATCAAGTTTCACATCAATTGGTGTTTTGCACTTTTGAAGTTTAAGTACTTGATTTTTTCAAGTACCATTTAAAATAATGAGATTGAGACAATGCTAGACCTTGAGGAGTTTTGTGAATCTTAATCCCCAATATCAAATCAGACACTCCTAGATCTTTCATATTAAACTTACTAGCAATTATACATTTAGTAGAATTTATGTTATCAATGTCGTTACTTATTATCAACAAATCAATCACATATAAAGAGACAATAACAACTTTATTTGGAGTATTCTTAATATAAACACATTTGTCACACTCATTAATTTTAAAATCATTTGACAATATTGTATGCTCAAATTTTGCATGTCATTGTTTGGGTGCTTGTTTCAGTACATAGAAGAACTTAACAAGTCGGACACCTTTTTTTATTTTCAGGAATCAGGAACCCTTTCGATTGTTCCATGTAGATTTCTTCTTTGAAGTCTCCATTTAAGAAGGCTATTTTAAAAGTCATTTGATGGATCTCTAGACCGTACACAGTGGCTAACGCTGTTAACACTAGGATTAATGTAATTTTAGTTACCATTGAGTACGTAGCAAAGTAATCAAGATCCTCACATTGTCTAAATCCTCTGACAACAAGTCTTGCTTTTATATTTATCAATAGTACTATCAACTTTCATTTTCCTTTAGAAAATTCATCTGGAACTTAAGGATTTATTTTCGGGAGGAAGATCAATCAATTTCGATGTATGATTATTCATTATGGATTCAATTTCACTATTGACTGTCTCTTTCCATATTGTGCTTCCGGAAGAAGTCATAGTTTCTTTGAAAGTTTGAGGCTCACTTTCTAATAAAAATGTTAGAAATTCTAGTCCAAAAGAAGTAGAGATCCTTTGATGTTTCCTGCGTCTTGGATTTTCCACATTATGATCATTTTTCTTTGTTTCTTTCTAAGATCGTTCATTAGATGATTCACATTCTCTTTTATATGGGTATATGGTTTCAAAGAATTCAACATTATCTGATTCAATTATCGTATTTATATGAATGTCGGAATTTTTTGATTTATAAACCAAATATCGATATGCCTTACTATGCGTAACATATCCTATGAACATATAATCAATCGTTTTTGGTCCTATTTTTACCCTTTTAGGTTTAGCAACTTGCACCTTAGCAAAACACCCCCACAAATTTAAGTATTCAAGGTTAGACTTTCTTTCTTTCCATTTTTCATATGGAATAATGTCACGCCTCGAGAGGGTACCCTAGGCTTGACCGACACTCAGAGACTATTTCTAGTCCCCAAGTGAACCACTTTGCGTGTTCATACATTCATTCAATAAACATTTTATCAGCGGAAGACTTAACTTATTAAGAAAATAACTCAACATGATAATCAAATAGATAACTTATAGAATAAGGCCAAAGCCAAAAATTTATCTAATCCAATCAACAAGACTAGTATGAATGAAACTATCCAAAAGACAGTATCCAATCAACACATCAACAATCTAGTCTATGAAGTCTATATCAATTATCTAAGTGGTGACAATAGTAGGTTCATGACTACCTCAAATTAGAATGAAAAGACTAAACTCAAAGTAGGAGTAGCATAAGTCATATCCTCTGAATGCAGGAGAGGACTCACTAATCAGCTGAATGTAAACAGTTCGTTAATGGTGTGCATGTTGAAGATCTATCGAACCCGTATCTGCATCATTAAACGATGCAGGTCCAAATGGACGTCAATACGTGGAATGTAAGAGAATGTAATATGGCCGAATGAAACATGCATCAAGGTAGTATAACATCAACTCTAGTAACTCAATCAAGAGTAAGGAACTCAATCAAGATGTCTTAAGTCTAAAGCAAGAGTAAGGTTTAGACAAAGACCAATCATGTACAATCCAATCTAATCCAATCAAATCAAAGTACTATCAAGACCTATATGGGAGTTTCTCTTATCCAACAACAATCACTTATAAGCCAGTGATCGTACAACAGTCTCGTTGCTGTTGCCACAACCATCCAATACCTTGCTAGAGTAAAGGACAAATCTATCAATCTTGAATCCAACAATCAATCAAGTCCTATCTTTTCAGGACCATAAAATTGGGAAACATCCGACTTTAATGGTTCAATCCTCTCTTATGTTTGGCCGCATAGTTATTGAGTTTGAGTTATTACTTACTCTTACCCAATTCGGTGCTCGATCCTCCTCCAAAGACTCAATGCTCATAAGACAATCAATCCCAATCAAACCAATCAACAAGTCTCATATGGACTTTTATCAATTCTTTAGTTCTATCCGATCAATTCTTTCAACTAATTAATTGTCCAATCATTCCCAATCATTTAAGAGTAGTTGAGATAATCATTTATGACAACATTCAGTTGAGACCATTCAATTGGGTTCAATAATGAAGATACAAAAGACTATCAAGTTTCATCATGACTATCATCATGCTCACATTCCAATCACAATAATGGATTCACAAGTTCAAAGTTCTAGACTCAATCCTTTCGCCTATACATCCAATATTAGTCAAAATATTATTAGGGTTTATAAAATAAGTAGTTTAAATTATTTGTTCAAGAAATAAATTTGTAGAAAAACATCAATTATGCAATATTATGTAAAATATGTTAAATTTAAGAAAATTCTCAAAAAACACAATAATGGGGACTCAAATCATTCTCAAATCAACATATCACAATCATGGGGCACATGAAAAAAAATGTCCATGCTTTATTTTAGCCTTACATATCTAGAATGAAGATAAGACAATCAATCTTGCAAGAAATTGCTTGAATCTTTTGAATCCTAGCCTTTTCTCCACTCCTTAGCCCTAGGTCTCTAATTAGAATGCGTAGAAGAGACTTAGGAATGTTTAAAAACTCCTTTAAGGTCGAACATGACCTATATCAGTCTTGGGTTAAGTATAGGAGGGGTGAGAAAAGATCGGAATGCCCCTCCTTAAGAATAACATCGGGTAAGAAAAATTAGCCTGTGGGAGAGTAGGTACGAAATGCGTACTGGTTCCCTCACAATGCATATTTTTTTGAAAAATCTTAGACGGTTAAAATTGGACTAAACTGGACCAAGTCCGTGATGCGGACTGGTTGCACACTTTTCTGGAAATGCAATCTTGCCTAAAAAATTTATCTTTTGATCCAGTTGGCCTAAATTCAACCGAGATAACTTTCCCACATGATTTTCCCTTGATAGATATTCCAACCTTGAGTTGGCCAAAAATTTAGGGATGATACATTTTGCGAGCGTGCTATCCTCTAGGGGTATTTTGGTAATTTTACCAGATGTAACAATATCTCCCCCTTGGAATTATTTATCTTTGAATAAAGAGAAACTAGAGTTGGACTTAAGGCATGAATAAAAATCAAGAGTATTAATCAAATAGATCAATAAATCAAATCAAACAATTTAGATAATCAACTATTCAGACTCAAGAATAGACAAATCAGTTCAAGTCAAGAGTAGGGACATTACCTTCAACATTCTCGTCATTGGGAACGAATAGATGCGGGTGTTTAGATTTCATATCATCCTCAGCTTTCCATGTGGCTTCCTCAACAAATTGATTTCTCCAGAGGACTTTGACTGAGGTAACCTCTTTGGTCCTCAACTTGGAACCTGACGTTCATTGATATAAACCAGAATCTCTTCGTATGACAGACTATCTTTTACTCCAATACTATCAATGGAAACTACCAATGAAGTATCTCTTAAGCACTTTTTTAACATCGAAACGTGAAATACTGGATGAATAACGACTAACTCAGAAGGTAACACCGGCTCATAAGTGATACTCCCAATTCTTCACATAATTTGGTAATGACCAATGTATTAGAGACTAAGCTTTCCCTTCTTCCTAAACCTTATGACACTCTTCATGGGTGACACTTTCAGGTACACCCAATCATTCACCTCAAACTCTAAGTCTCTTTTTCTCACATTAGTGTAGGATTTCTGGCGATTCTTTGCAGTCTTCAACCTCTCTCTAATAACCTTCACCCTCTTCATAGCTTGGTGAAAAAAATCAGTCCCAATAATATTAACTTTACCTAGGTGGTAGAGAATGCTTATGTCATAATTCTTGAGCAACTCTAGCTATCTCTTCTGCTTCAGATTGAGCTCTATATGACTAAAGACATATTTCAGGCTTTTGTGATAGGTGAACACATCAATATGTACTCCATACAAATAGTGGAGCCAAATCTTAAGAGCAAATACCATAACTGCCTTCTCAAGGTCATGAGTTGTATAATTTCTCTCATGAATCTTAAGCTGCCTCAAAGCATAAACTATCACTTTCCCCCTCTGCATCAACACACAACACAAATCAACTCTAGATACATAATAGTAGATTACAAAATCCTTTATTGCATTAGGCAAAGTCAAAATAGGAGCGGTGGTTAGTTTTATCTTCAATTTCTCAAAACTCTCTTCACAAGCATTGGATCATTGAAACTTAGACTTTTCTTTGAGCCAGCTTAGTAAATGGTGATGATATGGATGAGAATCCCTCTATAAACCTTCGGTAATAGCCAGCCAAACCCAAGAAGTTTCTTATATCAATTAGGGCTGTGGGTCTGGGCCAATTCTTCACTATCTCAATTTTCTGGTATCAACCTGAATACCATCTCCATATATAATGTGGCCCAGGAAAGTCGCTGATGTAAGCCAAAATTCACATATTGAGAACTTTGCATACAATTCCTTGTCTTTTAGAATCTGGAGGACAACTCTAATTTGGTAGACATGCTCTTCCTCATTCTTGGAGTAGACCAGAATATCATCAATGAAGACAATTACCATATCAAGATAAGGCTTAAACAACCGATTCATGAGATCCATAGAGGCTGTAGGTTCATTAGTCAACCCAAAGGACATGACAAAGAATTCAAAATGACTAAAACGGGTCCAAAAGGCTATTTTTGGAATATCACATTCTCTCACTTTCAACTGAGGGTAACTCAATCTGAGGTCTATTTTTGAAAAACAAGAGGCACCTTGAAATTGATCAAACAAATCATCTATCCTAGGGGGAGGATACTTATTCTTTACTGCAACCTTGTTCAGTTATCGGTAATCAATGCACATTCGAAGGGACCCATCTTTCTTTCACCCAATTAGGACAGGAGCGACCCAAGGTGAGACACTCGACCTGATGAAGCTCTTATCTAACAAATCTTTCAATTGCTCTTTTAATTCTTTCAACTCAGAAGGAGCTACTCTATAAGACGGAATAGAGATAGGCTGAGTATCGAGATGAACATCGATACCAAAGTCGATCTCCCTATCAGGAGGGACTCCAGGTAGATCCTTAAGAAATACTTCAGGAAACTTATTCACAATCAGAACTGAATTAAGAGTAGGAGACTTAACATTATTATCTTTCACTCAGACGATGTGATAAATACACCCTTTCGAGATTAACTTTCTGTCTATAAGGTAGGAAATAAATTTACCCTTAGGCACAACAAGACTACCCTTCCACTCTAAGACAAGCTCATTCGGGAATCTAAACTTAACAATCCGAGTCCTATAATCAATAGATGCATAATAGGCATAAAGTCAGTCCATGCGAGGAATCACATCAAAATCAACCATGTCCAATTCAACTAAGTCATCCATGATATCCCCGTGATAGATAGACACAGTACAATATCTGTAGATGCTCTTAACTAAGATAGACTCACCAACATGAGTAGACACACTAAAAGTCTTAAGAAGACACTTAGGGATTTTATCAAATCTACTAGCCACATAAGGAGATACAAATGATAAGATGACATTCAAATCCATCAAAACATAACAATCAAAAGTAATGACTTGAGTCATACCTGTCACAACGTTTGGAAAGTTCTCCTAATCTTAGTGACTACCTATGGAATATAAACGGTTTGTACCCCCGTTTGTCCCAGAAGTAACACCCTTCTGACTCCCTCGAACTGGTGGTGCTGGTATAGAAGATTGGGCTTTGCTGGCCTACCTCAGATAGTCTCTCTAAAAGTGACCCACTTGGCCACACTTGTAACACCCATCCCCCCTCATGACATTCTACCATGTGAAGTTTGTCGTACTTTCCACATGGTGGCTTACCTCTAGAACCTTGAGCCGCACTAGCTTGTGACTAGAAACTTTGGGCTCTAAAATTTTGGGACCCCTGTTCATTTTTGATCCTGGGTGTAGGCGTACTAGCAGATGATGGAGCTAGCCTAGATGGCCCTATCTGAAAATGGCTCCCATTTTTATTACCTCTCTTACCAACCTCATGGCTGGATGACTTAGCCCTCTTACTCCTAAATTCCTCCTTGTCTTGCAGCTTTTCCTCTTCTATCTGCTGCATATCAACCTACCAATATCCATGTCTCTAATTAGCATTTCTCCCCTTCTCTCTATCTTTGTCGAACAACCTAGTCCAGCCATATACAAACTCATCTTACTTCTCATATCACCCACCATCTCTGGAGCATAATGGGATATCTGTGTGAATTTGAGACTGTACTCCTACACATTCTTAGAGCCTATTTCAAATTCAAGAACTCTCTTACCTTAGCCTCTCTCAGCTCCCTCAGGAAGAAATATCCCAAGAAAACTTCCTCAAATACTACCCAAGTATGCACTGGTGCACCCTCTGCTCTATTTTTTCTCTACTGATCAAACCATAGTCAGGCGACACCTTTGAGTTGGTAGGCAGTCAACTCGACTCTTTCAACATCAACCATATGCATCACTTGAAACACTTTCTGTAACTCATTAATGTAGTTTTTTAGGTCCTTATCGGGTGTAGATCCTGTGAACTCTGGTGGGTTCATTCTCAGAAATTTACTGACCTTAGATGTGTCCGAAGCATCCTATTTACCTGATCCCTACCTAGATACTGGGTTGTCACTGCCTGTGCCTAGGTCTGAATGGCCTGGTGGAGCATAATGTTAGTGATATTAGCCTTTGGGAGCTGCGCTGCTGGCATAGGTCCTTCTTTTCCCTCTGGCATTTGCTTCTCAGGTTGATCAACATTCTGTCTAGTAGGGTGTCTTCTTCCCCTAACTTATCTGACGGATCTTCTTTGAGGCATGGTCTGAAACCAACACACGAACGCATGAATCAAAATATATTTCTTAGTGTTTTAAACTCTATCGCACGAACTTACATATTAAGAAATGGAATAATTCCTAATGTCCTATAGCCTCCTGATTATATTTGTGGTGCACAACACACCCATAAGCAAGACTCTACTAGACATGACTTAATAGACTCCCTATGACTCTTGAACTCTATGCTCTAAGAGGGTACCCTAGGTGTTGCCGACACTCAGAGAATATTGTTAGTCTCCAAGCGAACCACTTGTCCTGTTCACATATTCATTCAATCAATATTTTATCAGCGGAAGACTTAACTCATTAAGAAAATAACTTAACATGATAATCAAATAGATAACTTATAGAATAAGGCCAAAGGCCAAAAATCTATCTAATCCAATTAACAAGACTAGTATGAATGAAACTATCCAAAAGACAATATCCAATCAACACATCTACAATCTAGTCTATGAAGCCTCTATCAACTGTCTAAGTGGTGCCAATGACAGGTTCTTGGCTACCTCAAAATCAGAATGAAAGAACTAAACTCAAAGTAGGAGTAATATAAATGGTATCCTCCAAATGCAGTGGAGAACTCACTAATCAACTGAATGTGAACATGTCCTTAACGGTGTAGTTGTTCAAGATCTCTAGAACCGATCTCTGCATTATTAAATAATACAGGTCTAAATGGACGTCAGTACGTATAGTGTATGAGTATGTAATATGGCCGAATAAAACATGCATCAAGGTAGTATAACATCAACTCTAGTAACTCAATTAATAGTAAGGAACTCAATCAGGATGTCTTAAGTCTAAAGCAACAGTAAGGTTTAGACAGACACCAATAATGTACAATCCAATCCAATCAAATCAGAGTATTATTAATACCTAGAATGGAGTTTCTCTTATTCGATAATAATCACTTATGAGCCAGTGATCGTACAACAAGTTAGTTGCTATTGCCACAATAGTCCAATACCTTGACGATATAGTTATTGAGTTCGGGTTATTACTTACTCTTACCTAATTTGGTGCTCGATACTTATCCCAAAATTCAATGCTCATAAGACAATCAATCCCAATCAAACTAATCAACAAGTCTCATATGGACTTTTATCAGTTCTTCAGTTCTATCCAATCAATCCTTTTAACCAATCAATTATCCAATCATTTTCAATCATTTAAGAGTAGTTGTAACAATCATTTATGACAATATTCAGTTGAGACCATTCAACCGGGTTCAATAATGAAGATACAAAAGACTATCAAGTTTCATCAAGACTATCATCATGCTTACATTTTAATCACAATCATGCATTCACAATTTTAAAGTTCTAGAATCAATCCTTAGGCATATACATCAAATATTAGTCAAAATACTATTAGGATTTATGAAATAAGTAGTTTAAATCATTTGTTCAAGAAAAAAGTTTGTAGAAAAATATCAATTACGCAATATTATATAAAATATGTTAAATTTAAGGAAATTCTCAAGAAACACAATCACAGGGACTCAAATCAGCCTCTCACAATCATGGGGCACATAGAAGAACAAATTCCATGCTTTAGTTTATCCTTACATACCTGGGATGAAGACACAACAGTCAATCTTGCAAGAAATTGCTTGAATCTTTTGAAACCTAGCCTTTTCTCCACTACTTAGCCTTAGGTCTTTAGTTAGAATGCGTAAAAGGGATGTAGGATTGTTTAAAAACTCTTTTAAGGTAAAAATGACCTATATCAGTCGTGGGTTAAGTATAATAGGGGTGGGGAAAATACCCAAATGCTCCTCGCTAAGAATAACATCGGACAAGAAAAATTAGCTAGTAGGGGAGCAGGTCCGCGATGCGGACTAGTTCTTCACAGTGCAAATTTTTTCAAAAATCTTCGACAGCAAAAATTGAACTAAATTGGATCAAGTACGCGATGCGTACTTGTCGCACACTTTTCTGGAAATGCAATCTTGCCCTAAAAAATTATCGTTTGATTCTATTGGCCTAAAATTCAACCGAGATTACTTTCCCACATGATTTTCCCCTTGATCGATATTTTGGCCTCAAATTGGCCAAGATGTTAGGGGTGATAAGTTATGCGAGCGCGCTATCCTCTAGGGGTATTTTGGTAATTTTATTAGGTGTAACAATATCTCCCCTTTGAAATCATTCGTCCTTCATCCCAAACCTGATGACACCTTTCATGGGTGATACTTTCAGGTATACCCAATTATTCACCTCAAACTCTTAGTCTCTTCTTCTCACACTAGTGTAGGATTTCTAGGACTCTGTATAGTCTTCAACCTCTCTCTAATAACCTTCACCTTCTCCATATCTTGGTGAAAAAATCAGGCCCAATAAACTCACTTTCACCAATATCAAACCACTCAATTGGTGATCTACATCTTCTCTTATATAAAGCTTTATAGGGAGCCATCTGAATACTTATATGATAGTTATTGTTGTATGCAAAATAAATGAGAGGTAAGTGATAATCCCAATTACCTTTGAAATTAAGTACACATGCCCTCAACATATCCTCCAATGTCTGAATGGTGCGCTCTGCCTGGCCATCTGACTAGGGATGAAAGGGCGTACTAAGATTCACCTTTGTACCCAATCCTTTTTGAAAACATCTCCAAAATTCTGTTTGAGATGATAGACAAGGGAACTTTATGCAATAGGACAATCTCCCGGATTTACAATCTTGCGTAGTCCTCTACGGTGTTAGTAGTCTTAACTGCCAAGAAGTGGGCTAATTTAGTCATCCTATCTACAATCACCCAAATCAAATCATGCTACTTACTAGACCTTGAAAATCCTGTAATGAAGTTCATATTGATCATCTCCCACTTCCACTCTAGAATATCTATATTTTGAGCCAACCCATATGGCCTTTAATGCTCAACTTTAACCTGTTGGTAATTTGGGCACTTTGAAATAAATTCAACAATATCTCTTTTCATTCCACTCCACCAATAGACTTCTCTCAAGTCATGGTACATCTTTGTAGAAGCAGGATGAATAGACTGTCTATAACTATGTGCTTTGTCCATAATCCTTTCTCGGACATCATCAACATTCGAAACGCACAATATATTCTAGTACCTCAACACACCATCTCCCTATTTGGAGAAAATCATCACCTTCTATTTATGAACAACTTCCTTCAACTAAAGGAGGATGGGATCTTGGTCTTGCCTCCCTTTCACCTCTGCCACAAGGGATAATGCGGATCCATTCTGAATATTAACTCCATATTTATTATTCTTCTTAAGTTGAACTCCCAATCGAGCCAACCTGTGTACCTCTTTAGCCTATTCTTTCTCTCCTTTCTCGACATGGCAGTGCTACTCATAGAAAATCTGCTAAGAGCATCCACAACACTATTAGATTTACCTGGGTAGTAGAGAATGCTTATATCATAATCTTTGAGAACCTCTAACAATCTCTTCTGCCTCAGTTGAGCTCTTTATGACTAAAGACAAATTACAGTTTCTTATGATCGGTGAACACATTAACTTGTACTCCATACAAATAATGATGCCAAATCTTAAGAGCAAATACCATAGCTGCGTGCTTAAGGTCATAAGTTGGGTAATTTCTCTCATGAATCTTAATCTACCTCGAAGTATAAGCTATCACTTTCCCCCTTCTGTATTAAGACACAAGTCAAACGAACTCTATACGCATCATAATAGATTACAAAATCCTTTATTCTATTGGGCAAATTCAAAATAGGAGCGGTGGTCAGTTTGGTCTTCAATTAAGTTCTGTTATTTCAGGACTATAAAATAGGGAAACATTCGACTTTAACGGTTGGCCTGTGTGAGGAGAAGGTCTGCGATGCGGACTGGTTCCCTCATAGTGTAAATTTTCTTTAAAAATCTTCGACGGTGAAAATTGAAATAAACTGGACCAAATCCGCGACCACCTATGGCTTTAGCGACACCCTCCCATCAGGGACTGGTCGCTAAAGCGACTGTCTCTTAAGCAACCAAGGATTGCAAAAGTGATGGCACTAGATATAGCTGGTGCAAAATAAACTTTGGCATATCGAAGTCTTTGATGAGGTGCTCAAAATTCATTCAAAACCCCGTGCGTGCAAACTAGATATGCTACCCCTTCAAATTTGATGTTATAAACTCAATAGCATATTCAAAATTCTCATACGAGGTCATTTCAATGAAAAGTGGGTTCCACACCAAAGTGTCATTTTCAGACAAATTCCTTAACGGAAATCGGAAGCCTCGAGAAGTGCATGAAGGGTCATTCTAGACCAAATTCAATATTTCAGAGCTAATCATGCTGACATAATTTTCATCCAAGAATATTTTCTAAGAATGTTGACAAAAGTCAATCTTAGGCCAAATTTCAAAAGTTAAAGCATCAAATGGCTTCAAACTCGCACTAATTGCCTCGATACTCATATCGATCATGCTACTAGCCTAATTTGGTCATTTTGGAGCAGATGAAATTATCCAAATTCAATTTTAAGGTTGTTTACCTAAAATAATGACCAAAATTAACTTTTTAAGTTATAAAGGCTCCAAAATAGAGAAATGGGCCTAAATCCCAAATGAACGATTGGGTGACCGAACAGTCAGTGCCAACAAGTCATTAATGACTTGGGATGGCTACATGAATGTTCTAAATGATTAAAAGAAGGCATTAAGAAAAAAAATGTCCTGAAGGGTTATTACAACTAGGGCAACATCCAACTGGGTTAGTTGTGGAACATTATGAGCTCACATGGTGTATGTCAGTTATTAAGAAACTCCCCAATTATGCATTTTTATGATATACTTTCCACATATTATGGTTATTTTTACATATGCTATGTTATGTATATGTTTGTGCAAGATTTCTGAAATAGTATATGCTTTTGAAAGAAATTTTTTAGTGGTATTTAGATATGAAATCTAATTATTCCAATCAATAGATGGTGAGGCTTCATTATTTGAGGGGAAATCTATTCAGAGTCTATAGTTTATGTTATTCTTACCCATTATTTAGAGTAGCTTGGGAATTTACCTCAGCTACTCATTAATATTAGCAGAGGCTTCATAGATAGTCAGTCAACAGTTGTATTAACGTTTTAAATAAATGTATACCTTAGTCACAGTATTTTCTTAGTATTTATCTATGTTATATGAGTTCATCACATGTATTAGCTTCTTCACTTCATTCAGTTTGAGTTTGTATGTTCCGTTCTAGGCCAAGGGTTATCTTGGGGCCACTCGTGGTTCCAAATACCGTATTACGTCTAGGGTGTAGATTTTGGGTGTGAATAACTTTATATCAGAGCAACGAGTTCAAGTATTTTAGAAAGTCTATGAAGCCATGTCAGTAGGATCTTATTTATGGTTATGAGGGCCCCACTTTTATAAATGAGTGATTACATATATTTAAGAAAAGTTTTCTTTCTTTTAAATTCTAGATCGGGCAATAGAGTTGTTCTTTAAGAAACTTATTCAGATTCGCACGTTTCTCACATTCATTTGACTTTTCTTCATACTTAAGGTGGTCAAAACAGTAATGCTCAGATCTTTATTGATAAGTCACTCTCAGGTAAAGTCTTCAGAAAGTAAAGAGACTGCACCAGGCTTGATAGAAGTCGATTAGTGTGCTTAAGTATATCAATTTGAAAGAATGCACTCTTATTCATATGAAACATGCATTTGAGCCAGAGCAAAATGTATTCCCAGAATCTCTTTTCTAAACCTTTACTTCAGATGTTATCCTTGAGAGGGAAGTTATGTTGTTATATGTTGAGTGTTACCACCAGAGAGAATGTTATTTGAGGTATTATAAGCTATAATTAATAGAATGGTCCTATAGTTCAAAAGATGGAGTTAGAGGAGTAGAAAGGAAATAGTAAGAATAGTGGTTGATCGAGGTATGTTACTAAAGTTATGTACCTATAAGGTAAGTAATGTCCAATGGGGTTTTAAAACAAATCCCTTTTGTTTTGACCAAAAAATAGTAAGTATCATCTAGCTTTTGTGATAGAAGGTAGAGGAAGAGTTGTTAGCTAGGATAAGTTAAAGTGCACTCGAACCAAGAGAGGAGTCTTATGTTGGGGGTCATTGCATTAGCAAAAATGAAGTATAGGTGTTGAGCAGAGGGATAGAGTAATCATGAGGTGACAAATCTAAGCTAGGCTAATGATTTTGAAAGGAGAGCCCCATGATAATCATAGAGTCATGAATCTAATTAGGCAATGATGTATATTGTTGGGTAAATAGTACTTAGGTTGTAAAAGGGAATGTGATGATGAATTGTAACTAGGTAGGCTGAGAGATAAAGTTTAACTACTTGTCATGAGGTCTTAGTGGTGAGTGTTTCTTAATTTTATCTAGTAATCATAAGTTAGTATAGTATGTGAGCAGTTATATTGCTATCCGTATTTAGTACTAGACACTAAGCTTGAATTTGAGATAAGTGTCGTGATAAAAAAAGGATGACAACATAAGGGAGATGATAGTAGATTTGATGTTTGATCTAGTAGGTTTGGCATAGAGTATGTGAGGAATCAAGATGTTAACTTGCAATAAATATGAGTGGTACAAGTGTGGTATTATAACCCTTAGATGAGAGCAATGAAGTGTGGCCAAGTTATTAGATAAACAAGAGCATTAAGAGGTGTACCCAAGATCGGATATAGTTAGATGAGGTCCTATGAGTTGTCAATGAGGAGTAGGCTGATGTAAGCATTCTTTATTACCCTTAAGAGTTTGGTCGAAGGGATCATATATAGTTAATGATGAGCCTATTAAATACAGTTCACGTTTCCTCCAAAGAGGTAGATATGAACTTAGAAGATCTGTATTAGTGGGCTAAGAAGGAGAAGTCGGAATATTAAGAGTTAGATAAAGTGACTCTATAAGATAATGTGAGTAACGATTATGGAAAGACTTCTATAAAAGTAGGATAAAGTTAAGAGAAGCATTTCATAAAGAAGTTGTAACATCTCTCAAAAATAATTATAAGTACCTTAAGAATGCCTTGGGAATAGGCCGCTTAAGTAATGCATTATCCTTAATCTTTTTGGAAAATTCGAGTTCGGAATATCGATCAGGGAGTCAAAATCTGTAGGAAAATAGTCTCGGTGGATTTTTAGGACCAGTAGATCGAAGATAGATTTCTCAAGGAACTGCGCAAACCAGTAAGGTCCGCGACAAGTCCACATCGCGAACTTGCTCGCCTCCGCATTGAGGACCTAGCGATGATTTTTTATAGCGGAAATTAGTTTTTAGTAAGGACATTTTAGACTTTTTCCAAATTGTTAGCTAATGAACCTAAATATTTTTAGGACCTAATTCAACTTTATAAATTAACCTAAACCCCTAATTCTATTCATTCTTATACAATTCATCTATCAAATATTTTTCTCTCTATAAAAAAGGTTCTCAAGGATTTCCATTGAAGAATTCAAGTAATCTACTTAATTTCTCCATCATACTCTCAAGTTCTTCAAATTATTTGGTTTTTCTCACTTAAGGTATGTAGGTATTGATTAATGGATTCTTTCATCCATGAAGTCCAATCATTTTCTTAAGATTTTCTATCAAATTAAAATATGGTATTTTATGGGTTTTATGATCGTTATTCCTATTGTATGAATTTTTATTCAAATTATGATCATGAGTCTATTTTGATATAAATTGATGGTTATTGCATTAAATTGAAGAGTTTTCCCCATGAATTCTCCTATTTTGATTTCTAAGGTTCATGATAAAAATTATGAGTATTTGAATTATACTTCCTAATGATATTATCTATATGAATTATGTATGGGCTGATATAAAATTTATGATCATGCATGTTTTCAAGTCAATTTCATAATTTTTAAGCCTATTGATCGTACATTCATGTCTTACCCAAATTTCAAGTATAAGCTATGACCATGAATTTCTAAGTATGAATTATGATTATGTATTTCAACTATGATCATGGACTATAAGTATGTTTTGAATGACGATTTTCATGCAAATTATGGAAAAGGTGACTTAGGGTCCAATATGGTGCCTTAAGGCCCAATGATATGAACTATGTATGTATGATTTATAATGTGGAAGAACGATACCCGCATTGCACTTATGTTATAAAAATGAGCTACTCTATTATTTCAAATCTATGATCATGACTATGATATATGTCAATTATGATTTCTATGCTATATATATATTCCATAGGATTTGACTTAGCACCGAGGGGACTTGAGGTGGGGGCCCTACCAAAAGTCCTAATAGCAACCTCATATCTCTTAAACTACGTGCCACTGTAAGAATAAAAGGATTAGAGGCAAATACCCAAATCTCTACGAGGTGGGTACTCGAAATATCAAGGCTTGGAGGTAAGTACCAGGGTTTAAAAACTAAGAGTGAGTACCCGGTTCACACGACCGCTTAGTGGATCCACTTAGACATGTAGGAGTCTACCTTGGCAAGTAGTCTCCCCATTTTGTCTGATGTAGGGACAACATTGGGATTCCATGTTATAGCTCGCATGGTCTTATTATCGGTTATGGTTCCTATCCCACATATGTATGACCTCTTAGGTATGTTATGATTTTGAATTTATGCTTTAAATGCTTTGGTCAATATGATTTTCTCATGACTTTACTTATCTCATCTTATTATGTGTTTTACTTGACCTTTGCATTCCATGATTTACGTTGCATGTCACGCCCCCACACTTAGTACATTCCAATGTATTAATGCATATTTTTTGCCTACATTGTCTCATAATATAGTGGTTGATATTGAAGATCCTAATCATCTACATAACTAATAAGCGTTCTTTATCTGACTGTGTTGGGGTGAGTCCTCATTGATCGGAGACTAATTTTTAACTTGGTTACAATTTTCTTTTCAAAGGAATTTTGCTTACGTTGTATATTGAGGGTGAGCTAGGGACATGCCTTAGCCCCCGCCCATACTCATGTTTAGAGGCATCTAGTTGGACATATGTGCGAGTCTATATTGTCATAAGACATTTTTAGATTTTTATTCACGGTTTAGATTGTCTTATAATGCTTCCTCTTTTACTTTACCTTATGTATGCTTATGATATGTACACGAGACATGGTTGGATCCCTTCAAGATTTCAATCGATGTGTTACGACTAGGCCCTAGGTCGGATCGTGACAGAAGCCTTAGAAGGAATCTTAGTACGGGCACATAGTATCCATGAGATTAGCATTTCCCGACTATTTTGGTAAAATGAATATAGACCATTTTAGAGAATATAAAATAGCTTCATAGCCTTAGAGTGTCGGCTTTAGACCTAAGGGGTGATGATAAGTTAAGGAACCAAGTCAAGTGATGAAAATGAAATAGTGATGTGTTCAGGAAAAGATTTGGTGATATATCAGTCCATTCCTACTCTAGCATATTCTCAAGTTTCAATTGTTATAGAACCCTATTAACATCTCACATATCAACATTATGTCCATGAGCTATGCTCATACACTTTAGATTGATTTACATCTATGCCCAATTCCTAGAATGAGAAGTGGTAACTTCAGTCAGTGATCTCCGATCTTAGTCCATGAATCTAAGAATTTCTAGCCTTATGTTATGCGAATCATGTTACGTCACCTATGTTCCCAAACTAAGTCTGTTGAATAAATCATGCTTATGATCTTTCACTTTAAGCCCTTTCAGTGATCCTTTCTTTTCAATTTTGACAACGATGTTGATGATAATAGTTGAGTTATGACAAATAGGAGAAAGTAGGTGTTTCTTATTGTGATAGTGGTGGTGTGCTTATTCCATTTAAGGTTGTAGACATGGAGGAAGAGCGAGATGAGATTTTTGATGCGCAATAGATAGGTAAGTGTATAGTGATGTGCCTCTTAGAAGGAGCTAATGCAATTGAGGGTGTAGAGATGCTAAGGTAGATATGAAAATTCTTAAGTGATGTTGACTTCAAGAAAAATTCATAAAGTGGTTAGAATGATAGGCCTGAATGGGTGGTTGGCATTATGTGAGTGATTGTAGTAGGATATTGATGACTTCTTGTTAAGGGTTTCAAGTGAGTGTAACAGAGTGGTTATAGAACTAGGCTTGAATTGTTATACCTCCAAAATTACCAAAATACCCTTAGAGGATAGCACGCTCGCATAACATATCATCCCTAACGTTTTTGGCCAATCCGAGGCCAGAAGATCGATCGGGGGGAAGAATCATGTGGGAAAGTGGTCTCGATTGAATTTTAGGCCAACCAAATCAAAAGACAATTTTTTGGAACAAAATTACATTTTTAGAAAGGTACACGGCTAGTCCGCGTCGCAGACTTACTCTCCCACAGTGCAATTTTTCTCAAAATCTGACAAACAACCAAATTGGGCATAAATTGCACTTCAAGAATGCGTTTTATGAGTTACTCATAAAACACATTCACTGAATGTTTTTTATGTGTATTTTATTCGCATATTTTTCAGTTTTAGTAAGGGACATTCCAGTGTTTTCTCCACCTTTCCAAAATTAACTCAGACCATTTTGGGACTAAATTTTAACCCTTTAACAGTACCTAAAGGGGTTTCTTGTTATTCACCCTTAGAAACTTTTGAGGGCGAGGAGTAGAGCGGAGGAGAAGAGCTAGTGTTTTTTATTTTCAAGCGAGGTCTTCAATTTTTGATTAGATAATCATCGTTCTAGGTATGTAAGGCTAACCACAATGTTGGATTGAGTTCGTCCATGTGCCTTACATATAATTCTATCGATTGTTGAGAATGAGTTGAGTCTAACCTAGTTTCTTGAATTTCGAATGAGTTAATTCTTTTTCTATTGAATTTCGTGTAGTTATGTATTGAGATTATTTTTGTTTTTCAATCTCTCACTTGATTGGAATTATTATTCATGGCTACTTTACCTTGAACCCTAATTGATTTAATAATCATGATTTTTACATATATATTTTTGAGTAAAGATGATGGCTTTTATGCATTGATGAAGAGAGTGATTTGAACTAATATATATATTATAGAGTCTAAATGAGTAAGATGGTCGAACATAATAGATTGAAATCGAAAAAGAATTTTGACAAGATGTGAATTATTGTGAAAGCACATTTTACTGAAAGAACTTGATGTTTTGAGCATAAGTATTGATTCTTGAGTAATTCATAATTTTATTGAGACTTAAAACATGATTTGTGAACGTCTTAAATAAAAATGAGTCGAGCATGAGTTGAGTATGAGAAGTATTTAAATAATGTCATAAATGAATATCTAAACTACTCTAGAAAGATGTGATTGAGATAAATTGGATAATATGATTTGTTAAGAGGTTTGATTGTGATAGAATTGATGGATTGATTAGAGTGTAATGTGACTAAATGGAATGACTTGTATAAACTGATTTATTTGAGTCTTATGAGCATATTGAGTCTTGGAAGGATTATTGAGCACCGATTTAGATAAAAGTACAGTTACAACTCAAATTCCATGAACTATGTAGGCAACGTAGGATGGAGGGTTAAACCTCTTAAGTCCAAAATGATGGAATTTTATTGATTGTGGATCCAATGATAGTGATTCATCCCTTACCTAAGTAAAATATTGGACGGGTGTCGCAACGATACCACTTTGTTGTACATCACTGGTGATGGTTGTCGGTTAGAGAAACTCCCAATTAGGATATGATATTGCATGATAGGATTGTTTGATTGAGATTGTAGATGATTGAGTCAATTTCAAAAAGTATTGTTAAATTCTAAATTTGCATATCTTTTGAGTTGAGTCCTTTGAGTTGATTATTGAGATTGAGGTACGTGTTGTTGACTGTTTCTCCTTCGTGTCATTTTACATACTTGTACATTTCATGTACGGACGCCTTTTGGCTTGCATCATTTCATGATGCATCAATAAGCGCTCTGTTGAAGATCTATTTTCTTTTTCTGATAGTGGTGAGACCTCTTTGCCTTCGGAGGAATCATGATTATTTCATTTTCTTTTGGGTAGCCATGGACTTGTCATTGACATCTTCTGGATTGTGATAGAGGCTTCATAGACGGATAGTGATGATGTTGATCCATTGACTTGGTTTTCAAACTATTCTTTGAATGAAAGTTGAGTTGAGATTGGTTTTAAAATGCATTATATATTTTTTGAACTGTTGAGTTGATTAGCCCATTTGAATGTCTTTTAAATTTGTATTGAGTCTTCCACTGAGTGCATGAATGAATGTGTGATTAGATCAAGTGGTTCACTTAGGGACCAACAATGGTCTTTGAGTGCTGGTCACGCCTAAGGTACCCTCTGAGGCGTGACATGAATATAGTGTTAATGACATGTGGATGAATGTATGGTGCATTGGGTGTTTCTTGATTAGGACTAAAGGTTTGTTGAATGTGGTGGTAAGGAGTAGTACTTTTGGGATACAATTCCCTATAGAGGTATAGAATATGAAGTGTATAGTTCATATTAGCATGATCGCCTTATGTGTAGCACCTTGGTACTTTGAGTTAGGCTTCAACTCCATGAGAGCATACAGATAGACATAGGCTTTGGTGAGAGCTATGAGTTTAAGTTACTAAAGTGTAGCATTCAAAAAAGAAGAGTGTAGTTGAGAAGAGTTTCCAAGCTCGAAAGTTATCACTCGTATCGCTTATGCATAGTAGCCCCATTCTTACTCAATGCCAAGGTATCCATGTTCCATGTCAAATAGCTTCAAACAGAGTACGACTCTTGTTCAAATCATAATAGTATCGTTCATGCTTCATGAATCCATGTCATTTGAGTAAGATATTCTGATATTATCAATACTTTATAGTTAGAAGTCTTTGGCGAATCATGCCTCTAATTCTTTTTCCAAAAAGTTATGGGGAATTTTGTTTGAGATTATAGACCTTCTCTCATTTCAGATCCAATATATATTCATAAGTATGTGTGTTTCAATTCTTGCATGGTATTCGTGCCGTGTGCTAATTTCTAACTTGGCCATCATTCGAGGATGAGTGATCCCAAAAAGAAGAATTTTAACACTATAAAATTTTTAAGCTAAGATCCAAACCATTCTTCGTATGCATATAGGCCCAAACTGTAATACCCCATACCATTCTAACTTAGATTATTTCATGAACCAAGAGAAAATTGCAAAAATGGATCTGGGGAATAAGTCCATGTCGCGGACTTGATCACCTATTTTTGTCCAAGTAAAAATTTTGAGATAGTAGAGTGTACGATGTCTCCGCATCGCAAAAATAAAATTTTGCGAAAAAATATACATTAGGGACCAGGTCCGCGTCGGGGACTTGGGTAGTGATTCTTGCCCAACGTCTGTTTTAAACAGGGGCATTCCGGTCTTTTCCCCACCTTTTTCTAAATTAATCCACTATGTTTTGAGACCAAAATCTATCCCTTATCAGTACCCAAAGAGGTTTTTCCTTCATAAAACACCCACAACTTTTGAGAGCAAGAACTAAAGGGAAGAGGAAAAGCTAGGGTTCAAGGATTTCAAGCCTACACTTCAATTTTCGGTTAAGAAATCTTCAATCCAGGTATGTAAGGCTTTTATGAGAGTATTCCTTTTGCTGTCATGCCTAAAGTATTTTGATTATATGATGAATTTTGTTTAAATTTAGGGTTTTACCCAATCTTCGTCAAGCTATGATTTTTATGCAAAGTTAGAATTTTTATGAAAGATTTTTCATGCATATCAAGGAAATAGTATGAACTACCTGTCTTATTAGATGGTTATGATTCTCCAAGCATGTGTCAATATTATTTATGAAGTTATAAAAGCTACTTTTGAATATTTCCAGGTTTAACATGATCTTTATGGTCTCTTATGCATTTATGACTTTTAAACATAAAAACAATCATGATACAATTTACAACCTAAATACATGTTATTTTAAGATATGATTTTTGAGCTTAGCCTCACATGTGGTATGAATGATAAGAGGTTTATATACTTATGAGCATAATATGTATTTATATATTTTAGGAGGACTATTTAGCAACGAGAGGACGTGGGTTTTAGATAGATCCAAGTACGATAACTATGCATTAACATAGGACTTGAGTGTACTGCTTTGTCGAGCAACTCCATATGGTCCTGAGAGGCACAAATTAGTGTATCCACATAGATATGATATGATATTATACCCTGGCAAGGTATAGAAAAGCCCGCCTAACTAGGCTAGCTGTTGGATATCATGAGCTCACATGGTATATGTTTGTTATAAGAAACTTCCAGTTATGCATTTTTATGATACAATTTTCATATATAATGCTTATTTTTAAGTATGCTATGTTATGTACATGTTCATGCAAGATTTCTGAAATAGACTTATCTCTATATGCTTTTGAAAAAAGATTTTTAATGGTATTTAGACATGTACTCCAATTGTTTTCTCTTCAGGTTCTCTCACTATCTATATGATTTTCGAAAACCTTATTTCATTGTCCTCGTTATGTTATTTTCATGATTATATTAGTGTTTCTTATTTACTCAGTACATTCTACGTATTGACGCATATTTTCTCTATACTGCATCTTTTCATGATATAGATTTTGATGCCCGTTCTGAAACTCGTGGCTTGTGGGGTGCAGCGATTCCAATTAGTAGATGATGAGCCTTTATTCTTTGAGGCCAGAATTCATAGTTTATATTATTCTTACCTATTGTTTAGAGTAGCTTGGGGATTTGTCTCAACTGCTCATCAGTATTAGTAGAGGCTTCATAGACAGTCAGTCAACAGTTGTATTAAATTTTCAAATAAATATATATCTCAGTCACAATATCTCTTTAGTATTTGTCTATGCTATATAAGTTCATCACATATATTAGCTTCCACACTTCTTTTCAGTTTGAGCTTGTATGTTTCATGTTAGGGCAAGGATTATGTTGGAGCCACCGTGTTTCCAAGTATTGTATTACGTCCAGGGTATAGATTCGGAGCTTGACAAAACTGCAGCTGAAGCCATATATGTAATAAGCCAATAAGACTATAAATGAAAGCTGAGAAGACTCAATAGAATATGTCCACAAGTCTCTACAAATACTACAACTCAAATAGTTGGGAAAATTCTCCAACGATACCATTAATTATATACTAAACTCAAGTATGCAAAACCTACAGACAACCAACACCACTAGGAAGAATGGAGCTTACCAATCCTCAGTTCAGACAACACCCCTATTACAAGGTCGATTATGACCTCTTTCTGAACCTACAACACGAATGTAGCATCCCCAGGCAATGGGACATCAGCACAAATGAAAATGTAATGATATGGAAGGCGAAAAGTGAAATCATAAACATCTACAATAAAATGGGTAATAGAGATACCACCTGATACCGAAACTCTGATAGCCTCTGCGGCTGACATCTGACCTCATAGTAATCAAATATGGATGATATGTTCGTTTAATCATATATCATGATATATATATATATATATATATATATATATATATATATATATATGATACAAATGCATGATATACCCAATCAAATGCTAGCAATGACGGTCTCTTCCGGTAGCTAACCGATATCATATTGCCAACATGTGGCCATCTATACAATATATATAGTCTTATGGAAAATAGGACTCTTACCTCTGATTATAGCTCAAAGTCCATACATAACATGCCATATATGATGTGAACTTTGAATGCAAATAGTATGTCTTAACAAGAACTAGCAAATCTTGGCTCTTTGGTACCCTTATTCTCATAATCTCGTAATCATTTTCGTATAACATGTAAATATCTCATGGAGCCTCATATTATTTTAGAAAAAACTTGCACACTTAACTCAACTTTAGAAAGGTAACTTAAATCTGAGGATGTTCATAAAGAGCTTAAGGTTCTTAAGGAATCTTCTTGTGGCTTTACTTAACTTTCATATGACCACTTAGGCCTCTAAAATTCATAATATACTCGAAGCTCTTGACTTGACTTCAACTTATAAAATTAATAATTTAGGAACATAAAAGGAGACTAATAGACATGACGTACTATAAATGACTCCAATTTGGTAATAGTATGAGCCTTTTTAGAAACAAGTTGCTTGATAAGTATATAACCAAAAGAATAGAGTACAAGATTTAGTATGAATATAATTTTCAAATAACATATTCATAAGAGCTTCTGACGAGAAAGAATTGTTTAACAGCCCCCAAGTCTCCACCATTTTAGCTTACTCTTGGGAGAATAGCTTGCTAATAGACATAATGAATAAGAAACTCTACGAGAAATAACTTTAACCATCAAACATACTTCAAAATAGTACAAGTACGGTAATGATATGATAAAGTCAAGAAATAAAATCAGCTGATATTCCAATGCCATTCACAGAGGGTCTTCCTAGCAATAACATAGTAAAAAGAATGACTTATTCGATAATTGATAATTTTTTTTGGATTCGTTCGATATGAAAAAAAAGGAATTTTGCCTTAATATACCTTATCAAGGGACCTTTCCTCTTGCGTCTTGTTGTTGACGTCCGTTAATGCAAATTCTTATCTTAATTTTTCTAGAAAATAATAAATTGGCACCTTTCTTACGATGCTTAATCTCAAATCTTAACTCACAAACACAATGAAATGATTTATTCTCCTCCTTACGGTCAGGGGTGTTCATGGTTCGGTTTGAATTGGTTATTAGTTAAAATCAAAACCAAACTAATTTAATCAATTTTCAAATTTCTAAAACCAAACCAAACAAAACAAAAAAAATAACTGTCGGTTTAGTTCAATTTTTTCGATTTTTTCGATTTGAAAATAATAAATTTGTTGAAGGCATCCACATTTCGATAGACACAAACACCACTACATGAACAATCCACAAGAAAGCTATTGTGCATTCAATTAAGCAATTAAACAATACTAGATTTATTATTATAGCAAAAAAGTGATTTAATTAAGCAATACTAAAATCATTATATACCAAAGATCAAAAGATCAAATCTTTATAGCAAAAAATAACCCCCAAGGTCAACAATTGAGAAACTACCCGCTGAATGGGTACAAGAAAATTATATATTAAAAGTTAAGTGTTGGACTTGAGAAAATGGTAAAGTTAAATATTTAAGTTAAGTAAAATTTAATAAAATATTTATATTTTATTTATGAATAATATATTGGTAATTATGAAATTTATATATATAATTTCTCAGTTCGATTTGATTATTTTTGCGGTTTATTTTTAGTAAAATCAAAACCAAATCAAATATTATCGGTTTTCAAAATTTAAAATCAAACCTAATCAAATCAAATCAAATATAGATTTTTTAATTAATTTGATTCGAATTGCAGTTCAATTTGATTTTAAAACCATAACCATGAACATCCCTGGTAGTTCCATACTATACTAATTTGATCCCATTTAGAATGCATACCTATATATGTATCTATTTCTCTATAAAACATTTAAATGTAATGAAGATGAAAAATAATTAAGGCATCTGGAGGCTATATCTAAATTTTTACAAGAAATGGCCATTTGGCCAACATACATAGAAAATTGTCACTATTTGTTTATTACTTAATAAATTGGTAACCAAACTTTTAAATAAATTACTGCCACATTTAAGTTAGAAAAATTGATAGAGTATCTATCATTTACACGTGGAAAAGTTGCTGCTTACCTGGAGTCCATGTAACGTATGCATTCAGATATTGATTAGATTCTTGGTAAAATACATATAACTTCCTAGATATACTATAATTAATAAAAAATTATTTCGAATAAAATTTATTTCATATAATAATAATAATTTCTTGTCATAACAAGACTTACTATCTCCATTAAAATATTACTAATTGATAACATTCTTTTAAAATAAACACATATACAAACATATTGTAACTGAGAATTTTTTCATAAATATTTAAGAGATTTTCGAAAGGCAATATGTATATTTTTTTTCCAGATTTCGATTAAAATACAATGGTATCAAATCACACACAGTGTTACAATAAAACTCTTAAATTGGCTCATATACCTTCAACATGGGACGAAGGACAACCATAAACAATTCGAGGTGTTATAGAAAGCTTCGAGAATCGCACGAAAGGTCATTCTAGACCAAACTCGATATTCTGAAGCTAATTGCACTGACAAAATTTTTCATCCGAGCATGTTTATCAAGAATATTGACCAAGGTCAAACTTAGGTCAAAGCGTAAAGGCTAAAACGGCTAATGACTCAAACTCGCACGAAAGCCTGGAGATTCAACCCGACCATGCCACTAGCCTAAACTAACCCTTTCAGAGCCGATGGAACAACCAGAATTCCATTCTGAGTCTGTCTTCTTGGAGTTTTGATTAAGGTTAATCGTTGAAACTCTAGAAGCTCCACAACATAGAAACGGACATCAAAACCAAACGAACAACTAGACGACCGAATTGTTAGTGCTAGCAAGTCATAAATGACTTGGGGTTACTATAGAAAAGCTTTAAATGCTGAAAAGATCGAAACACGGAAGAATTGACCTAAAGGATCATTACAACATCTACTACTAAAAAGGACTTTCGTCTGCAAAAGTAAAAAGACAGATACTGCCTGAAGGTACGAAAAGACAAGGATATCGGGCTCGTATGCTTCGCCAGACCCTCAGAAACCCTCTTGGATCGAACAACACCTACACAGACCATGCCACAAGTCTAATATGACCCTTACGGAGCTAATGGAACAGTTAGAATTTCATTTTGAGGTCGTCTTCTTGGAGTTTTGACTAAGGTCAACCGTTAAACTCTAGAAGCTTCACAACATAGAAATGGGCATCAAAAGGAAAGACTAGGCGATCGAACTGTCAGTGCCAGTTAGTCATAAATAACTTGGGGTCACTACAGGAAAGATCTAGCTAATACTAGGGCTAGAGCTAGCCGGGAAAAAAGGGAAAAAATAGGCAATTCGATTCCCCCTTCTTCTTCTTCCCACAAAACTGAAACTAAAGAATTCCCTGTAGGGGGTCAGCTTATAAATTGCTCTATTTTCTCTTTCCTGCCTACAACTCACGACATACTTTTCTTTCTTTGAGCGACTGACCTAATACTAAAAAGATCGAAAATGGAGGAAATGACTTGGAGGGTCATTAAAACATCCACTACTAAAAAAGTCTTTCATCCGCGAAAGTAGAATGACAGATACAGCCTAAGGCATGAAAAGACGAGGGTACTGGGCTCGCATGCTCTGCCAGAGCCTCATACACCCTCTCGGATCAAACAACGCCTACACAAACCATGCCACTAGCCTAAAATGACCATTCAGGAGCTGATGGAACAGTTAGAGTTCCATTATGAGGTCAACTGCTGAAACTCCAAAAGTTCCACACCATAAAAATGGGCATCAAAATCAAACGAATGATTAGGCGACTGAACTGTCGATGTCAGCAAGTCATAAATGACTTGGGATCGCTACAAGAAAGCTATAAAGGCTGAAAAGATCAAAACACGGAGGAAATGACCCTTGGTTCCGAGCTATGAGTTAGGCTTACCTACTGGTGGATTGTAGAAGGTGCCATCATGACCTGAGAAATCAGATCGTGACATCTTGTCCCACGAAAGACCTCAAATACCTTATTGTAATTTTTTTCTTTGCCTCGTTGCCTTATTTTAATTTCTAGCTTTGGCTCTAATTTATCAAAATAATTCCATTGTCTTCTTAATTTCTTTTGGTAATGCATTCTTTATAATTTTATTAGCTTTCAATAGAATATAACAAAATCATTGTAAGTTCTCTTTTGATGAACAAAAAATTATTTTTAAGATTGACTTTGTTTTTCATATATACATCAAAGTAGATTGGAAATTATCTTTAGGTTATGGAGAATCCTTTTGATGATTTTTGATACACAAAACACTGAACATGATTGCAAAGAACAACAAAATTGACAAACAAATATATATATATATATATATATATATATATATATATATATATATGGCGAAGATTGTTAGCATGATAATCTTATTCCCCATTGACATATACATTCGTTATCGTAAGAAAGAAAAATGAACATACCTGATATATCAACTACTTTCCTCTATTGTTTATTCTAAAGGTGAGAGTTATACATATTTTTATTTTGTAAATACACTGAAATTAATTCAACTTTGATGATGGAAGCTTCCCACTTTTAATAATACATGATGGTGATGATATGATCTTTTCACATTGTATGAACAATGAGTCTTTTTTTGTAAAATTAAAAATGATAGGTCTTTTTTATAAAATATAAATATATGGGTCAAGTTTAAATCACAATTTGAAATCTCAAATCAATTTTTTTCTTTTAGAATTTGAATTTTGAAATCACGATTTCAAATCAGAATCAAAATTACATATTTAAATACCGATTAAAATTAGAGTCTCTTTGAAATTATGACGTCATATCTCGTACCAAACACAAGTTTAGACTTGAGGGATTTTAGGCATTAAAGAGGTTTTGCAGTCCTTTTACTAGTAACTATTTTGTTAGCTTTCCAATAATTTAAGGTATTTTAGGCGCTTTTTGATTATTTATGCCTTCATTCTGCTGCTTAATACAGTGCTTCTCACATATATTAGCATTTTACATTGCCTTCATCAGATTTGTTTAGCTCTGGTTGTCTCTTTTTATCTATTCCCATATATGTATTATCTCCTTCATCTTTTGTGTTTAATATTGAGTTGTGTTTCTTCATTTAATCTTGCCTCTTGCTCGAATTTATTTCTTTTCTGTGCGATTTGGCGTCTTCCGATGTATATATATGTGTTCGTTTTTGAGCTTCATTTTTTGATTTTGGGGCTTTTTGCTTCTTTAAGGGATTTGTAATTTTGAGCCCCTTAGTTATTTGGGGCTAGTGGCTTTAGGTTTAAGCCGCCCTATGTGGTAACCTTTTCCTTTTGGTTAGGCAATATTGCAAGTTCTCGAGAGAAAGATAGTTTGAATGTCAGGTCTGGGGCGGGAGTTGGGTCAGGTCTCAGAGTTGGATTTCAGATTGATTAGTATGAATGTCAGGTCTCGGGCGGGAGTTGGGTCAGGTCTCAGGGTCGGATTTCAGATTGATCGTCGGGGTCTTGTCTCTATTCGGGTGTCGGCTTGGGTCTCGAATCGGGAGCTAGAGTCAAGTCCCGGAATGAATGTCTGGGTCAATGTCGGGTCCCGTCCTGATTCGGGTGTCGTGGTCGGGTCCCGAAGTGGTTATTGTGTGTGATTTTCATGTCTTAAACTATTTTTACTAAAAGATATTTTCTGAAAAATATTTTAAATTCACCAGCCAAACATTATATTTTCCGCTCAACAACCAAACATGAAAAAATAAGTTACTTGTTTTTCAAGAAAACATTTTCCTTCCTACCAAACACACCCCAAATGTATGGTTGCGACTTGTGGGAACTATTTTCTCCCTGATGTCTAAAACCGGTTAGGTATGACGCTGCAGGGCAAGGATTATGAAATGGTTGATTATTTGAGTTTTTCTAATTAATGTATTTCCTTATAAAAAAAAGATTAGTTCTTGCAAGAATTTTGGTGGTAAAGTTTGCTAACTAGTTTGATTAAGCTTAAAAGCTATATGAATCCGTCAATGTTTAATAATGCTTCTTTGGCTTGATGTTTCTTTCTTTCTGCAAGAAAATTCCAGCTATTTAAGACCTGAATTTTGTTAATATGCTTATGTTCTGGTGGTATCATGATGCATGTACTAAGAATAAAGAATTACATAGAATGGGGTCTCATTTGAACAGCATTTGTCATTAACCTTGTTTTCTTTGGATTAGAAAACAAGATGGGGGGAGTGTTTTTAGGCATGCCAGGAACGTGGGCAGGTCATATGCATGAAGCTGCTGACCATTATACAACAAAAATCGGTGGACTTCCTGTAAGAAAATCCTCCTCGATATGGTATAATTCATTTTCCTTTGATTCTTTTTTGGTATTATGATGCTATTTTTTTCTTCTTGAACAGGATTGGCCTATTCCTCTTCCTTCAACAAGTGTTGATTTATTCAAATGCAGTGCTTGTAAAAGCGATTTGTCTCTTCTTGCACAGGTTTATACTCGAAACTGTTTGACTAAATTTGAATTACTCGATTACTTGTATTTTTGAAGCTCTAAAACGTTTTGCTATATTTTCCTCCTTAACATTGTTTCCCTAGGTTTATGCCCCAATCGCAAAAAAAAAATTGAACATTGAAGAGCGTGTAATCTATGTTTTTGGCTGTTTGATGCCAGAATGTGGGAGCACTACTGTAAGGTCTTTTCTTAGTTTTCTAACATATTGTCTTTTTGTAAATGCTTGGAAACTTAGTAATCATTTGGATTTAACTTTATATTTCTATGACAGCTGGAGAGCTATTAGAATCCAAAAGTCTGTAAGTAGTGAAGGTTTAAAGAGCCAGTCTGATAAGGTTGTCTCCTCGCCTGCATCTTCTGTATCAGATTCAAAGGAAGAATTGAAGAAGGATATATCTTCATTTGACTCTTTGGAAGAGGATGATGATGAAGATGACGATGACATAGACCTTGCTGAGTTGGGTAGAGCACTTTCTGAAGCTGCAAGCCTAGCTTCTCAGTCCAAGAAACAAAACCATGGTCGTAAATTAACTGCCAAAACTTCATCCCCTGTCTGTGCAGCCAGAGTAATTGATAAAAAGTTACCAGGTAACTTGCATTCTGTTTCCTCTGACATTACCTGCATTTGACATGATCTTTTGCTAGAGCCCCTTTTAGATGGTTCTGTTTGATATGTTACTGGGCGATATATGTAAAGTGTTCCCATTTAACTTTGCATGATATAAGATGAGCACGGAACTGTTGTTCGAATCCTGTGTGGGCCATTACAGAAGTGATACATGAGATCTGCAATTGTCACTGACGTAGCATTTGAATGATTATTTTAGCTTTACGTTTTTCTTTGGTCACAGTGATTCCTTGCTTCTATATATATGCTGAGGAAGAGAAATTTTCCAAGAAAGATGCTTCTGTCTGTTCAAAAGACATCTCATCTCCAATCATGGACCATGAAAGTGATCCTGATACTCAAGAAGAAACATGGGAGGTGGAAGATTATGAGTACGATAGGGCATTGAGTGCTGACAGGGTTTACCTTAAGTTCAAAAAGCGAGTAGATGCATATCCAGAACAATGCTTCAGGTATAACTTTAAATAGCTAGCCTTTGATTACCACACATAAACTGTACTACTGAATTTACTTTAAGTATCGCCTCCTTAACTTAACATTTACTTGGTGGAGTAGATGACTTTGCGAAACAAACTCTCAGTTTTATATACCTTTTAATTTCCCCAAAGCAGCAAGCAAGTCCAAGTTCAATGTTCTTTTAATTTCTTGATGTAGTGAACCTTCAGCTTTTTCTGCTTCTGTACAAGCTTTCCCTTTGATTATCTTATTCATCTCCAACTGTAGCGTATTACTATTTGTACAACTTATATGCATGTTGAAGTGTTCTCATGTTTTTTCCTGCTGTGTCATGCGTACAGTACTGAAAATGTCAGTTTGGGCAACCACAATATTGACTTGCATTGTCCGCTGTAGTTCATCCTGCCAACAGTTTTCTCTATTAATTAAGCATCGTTTCACAAATTGTTGCTGAAAACACAAAGGGCGATAGTGATAGATTAGATAAGATCAAGTAAGTAATCAAAGTAAAATGGCAGATAAAAAGGATCAAGTAGATTATTGTTGATGCTAGATATTTGGAGGAGAGAGACGCTCTCAAACACATTTGCCAAGACATCCAACTGAGATGAGACCCCTTCTGGGCCTCAGTACTCCCCTTCTCCGGTGGACTTCTTCCACTGGAGTTCCCAAATTTCATCTTTCAAGTAAATCAGACTACCTTCTCTTTCTATATGGATAGCAGGGTCTATTTCCGACTCAGAGGAAGATCATATTACATCACAGAATCGAGATCTAAAGCAGAGACGTGGTTTGACTGGATTGGAAGTGCGAGGTACCATATGAGCAGGTTGGTGCTGAGCAAAGGAACTCTGTTTTGGATCTGTTAAAGAATCAGGGAAGCTTCAGAAAATAGGAGGAAGACATTCAAAACTTTGTGCAATCCAACAAAGCAGGGAGAAAGGAGGTATGGGGTCAGAAACTTGAAGCTTCAAAACAATAGCTTGCTCAAGAAATGGTTATGGAGGTATAATGAGGAGGGACAAACTCTTTGGAAGGATGTGATCCAACAGATATATGGCAGAGTGGACATCGGTGCTTTGATGTAGTCACAAACACTTTTGGAGTTGGAGTTTGGAGAACTATCAGGTCCATATGGACTCCCCTGATGAGGAACATAAGCTACATGTGGGCAATGGAAGAAAGATATTCTTCGGAAAGACAATTCAGATAGGCAAGGATCATTACAGGAGGTCTTTCCTAGTCTATTCTCTATCTGCACCAATTCAGATACAATAGATGAGATTTGGTCAGCACAGAGATGAGAAGTGGAAAGGGCGGTTGAAACTACTAGAAAGGGTTGGAAATTTTATAGGGACAACCACTGCTCCTGACACCATCGGATGGAACACAATGAAGACGGACGTCTCTCAGTAAATAGAGTGTACAACTATACAAGAGGGGCTTATCTGAGATGACAGGAAGGTCTAAAGGCCCCTGGAAAGCTATATGGAAAAGCATGACAGCAGCAAAGATGAAATGCTTTTCATGGTTGGTAGTGAAGAAAGCATGTCTCACTCATGAAGCACCTCAGAGGAGGAAAATTCAGATAGCACCTAGATGCTCTTTATGTATGGAGGCTTATTCCTTCACTACAAGGTAACATCTCAAATCTGGGCACTATTTATTTGTCTGACTAGGGAGGATTGGACAATGCCAGAGCATACCGCAAACTTACTGAGTTGCTGTATCAGAAGGGGTGGGAGTAAAGAGTGAAAAAAATGTGGTGAAAAACTGCACCAACATGCATTCAGTGGAACATATGGAAGGAGTGAAAGGAAAGGATTTTTGAAGGCAGATCTAATTCCATACAAAAGATCAAATGGAGAGGTCTTACCTCTATGTTTTTGTTGCAAAGAACAATGTATAGATGATGAGGTACAAATAGTGCACTTCTTAGGAGCTTTGAAATTATTTTTTCCTACTAATCACACATTTTTAGAGGTGGCTAGCATACCCTGAGGAATACATGTTACCAGTTTCAAAAAATAAAATTAATCAAAGTAAAGCAAATGAAAATAAGTAAATTGAAAAAGTAGGCGGACACAATAATCTTTATACTGGATCCTCAGATTGGTCAGCCTTACGGCAATTTCAAAATCTCGAGGCTGACCCCCAAATTACCTACATCCCCTCCCCTGCCTATAGTATTGCTTCACAGAATTCAGTCGATTACACCCTTATGGTGTTGGTCAGAGTATTGGTTCTTGAGTTGTAAGTTGCGTAAGGATATTTGGTGGGGTTCTGAATTTATAGATGCTTTTTAGAAGTAACTGTTGTGACCTTTTTTTTTTTGAGCATTAGTACTGTTGTATTCCTCAGCATTAAGGAATGCTGGCCACCTCCAAAAAATTACAAGGTTGTGAGTTTAGACTCTAGTTTTTCAGAGCACCTAAAAAGTCTACCAGCTCATCTATTTCCTCTATATAGTTTCCTTTACACCAAAAAAATAGAGACACTAAGCAGTTCCATTCACATCATGAATGGACTTGATCTTGTCTTCGAAACATCTCCCATTTCTCTCTTTCCATACCGTTCAACATGAGGGTATTATCCTCCACCATTTTTTCTGGCTCTTGCTTCCCTCTCTTCTCATCCAGCAGCTCATTAAATCAGCAGTATGCTCAGGCATTGTCCATTCAGTCTTTGTGAGACTAAAGAATAGGTTCCATAGTTGTGCAGTGAACTTGCAATGCAGAAAAAGTTTGTTGTTTGTCTCCTCAGTTTCATTTCACAGAAAGCATTTAGTCACCACTACTCTCCCCTTATTTTGTAGCACTTCATGAGTAGGACAGGCTCTCTTCACTACTAGCCAAGTGAAGCATTTGATCTTGGTAGTGGCCATGCTTTTCCAAATATTCTTCCAGATCTTTGGACACTCACCTTGCATCACACTTTTCCCTCTTACAAACTCTGTTAACAGAGAATATGCCATCCACTCTGTGTCTCCATCTCAATGCATCAGGTTGCAGAATAGTGCCAGGGAAAGCCTCCACTTCATTCAATAAACTTGTCACCTTTTCCACTTCCCAGTCATTTAAGTGGCTGGTTTCCAATGAAAGGCATTGAAGTCTTTTACGAGTGACCCTAGGGAGTTTCAGCTCCTTTCAAGAAACTTTCAAGTATGGCCAGTGATTCTTGATTAGTCTGGGCTTGGGCATTGGATAGTTTTCCTCGCTGATCTACTGGTTCTGCTTCTTCATTAGTTCAGCTTAGCTGAATTTGTCCTGCTGGGCTTCTCGACTGATCTTGAGATATGTATTATCGCTGATATCCTTCCTCTCATTGTGTTTGCTTTGGGGTTGAGCTTCAAACCATCTCAACACTGGGAAAAGTTTTGAGAGTCTATCAAAATTTGCTATGACTGACTCCGCCTTTTCGAACTACATTCGTCCTGATTCTTATGACCCTTGAGATACGTAGGAAACTCAACGCAGAGTTTTGTCATACTAATCCAGTTAATCCATTCCTTAGTAGAACCTCCTTCTCGAACTACATATGACCTGATTTCTGGTGAAACCCGAGATATGTTGGCAACTCAAAGAACGGAGTCTGGCCATAGCCTTTTAAAACCAATTCTTCCTATCTAATCCAATCTACACATTGAGACATAATTGACTAGTACGTCAATGTCTCACCGGTCTTGACCTTGCTACCATCAACATTAGAACTGACATCAAGTACTTATTTAATTAGTCTGAGTATTAATTCATCTGTCATCATAAAAACACATTCTAATGCTAACAGTTGTGTGACATACTGTGAGATTAATTAAGATTATACACTGGAAACCACATCTTAGGTTGTATATTTAGTTTCACCCACGCCCACTGGGCTGAAGGTTACTTTTATTTTTTGTTTACTTTATTGCTTTCTTAGTCGACTGTTAACACTAACTGAATTTTATGGAGACTGTCATACTTTATCCATAAAGAAACTAAATAAAATAAGTACAGAGAGGTAGCGTATATTCTCTGTTGGTAGGTTTTAGGATTCCTTTCCATTTCTATAGGCGCAAGGTTTCTTTTATTTGACTTCTTACATTAGTTAATCATTAACATTCTCTCTCTCCTTACTAAAAAATCTATTATTTACTTTTACACGTAGATATTCATATGGTGGAAAACCTCTTTTGGCTTCTGGAGATGCTGGTGATCCAGGGACGTGCAGGCTCTGTGGTGCAGCACGTCAATATGAAATGCAGCTGATGCCCCCATTGCTATATTTTCTGCAGGAAGCAGTCAGCGAGAAAGAAAGACATGCTTTGGATAGCTGGAATTGGATGACTTTAATAGTCTATACTTGCTCACAGGTCAGCCTTTAACTGTATATGGATTGTGGGGATGGAAAGATATGTTGGATCTATATGTTTTTTTCTAAGCCAAAATCGTCATTGTTTAGCTGATGTATCATGAAAGGCGGGGACGGACCTATTGCATAGCTGAGACACTGTATGTATTAAAAGTTCCACTTAAATCAGTGTACAAAAAGAGCTTTGAACCCAGTAAATCAAATGAGCTGGGGTAGAATCACGAACTCGAAAGGGAAGCTCTTCTAGCGACTCTTCTGTGTTACATGCTGCATATTACATCAGAAGAGCCAAAAAAAAAAAAGAAGAAAAAAGAAACCCCTAAAGCAATAAAATTAAAAGGTTAGAAAGTAAGAAATTGAATTGAAGGAAAACTGGACTAGCTTATGACTTTCTACTTCAGCTTTTCACTTGTTGAAATGTGCGTCTTCCGTGGGACAGTTTTGTGCATGTCTGAATTAAATCACTTTCCTCTTGTTTCTTTTCTTTGTGAAGCTGAAATTTTACTTTTGATCTATTTCTTTCATTTGCTGTGTTTGAACTGTTTATTTCTTTTGTTAATTGTGGACGATACTGCTCTCTATTTTCCTACTTGTTTTCTCCGTCTTAGTTAACCTCATCGTCTGTTTCATTTTCAGAACTGTTCAAATGATAACTCTAGTGATGATGGCTGGATTGTGGCCGAGGAAGCTGTTGTCGTACAATATGAATAGCATCGATTGACCCTAATGCTGTTTTGTAAGATTTTTTTGTTATCTTAGGGTAAATTTTCTGTCATATTTTTTGTTGTCGCAGTCAATTGAGTGAAGGGTGGCTTTCTTTTTGCTTACATGGTTGAGATGTAAATTGTCAAATGTGCCCAATATATTGACTAGTCAATACAATTATATCTGTTCTTTTAAGCTATATCCAATTCTTGGCAATCCTTTATCTTTTAACCATCTCCAGAATCATTAGTTTTTGACATCCTTGTGTGAAACATCCTTTATTCAATTGCTATGAACCTAGTAATTACTATCAAATTGTGGAACATCAAAGACAATAGAACACACTTGTTTTAGAATGGTGATGAAAATATATACAGAAATGGATTAAATATACATCTATACTATCAAAAAGAGTTTAAATAAATCCTCATTATACTTTTAGTTTAAATATCTCTCTTTCGTTATATCTTTGCTCTAAATATACTACTCCTATTATACATTGATGCAAATTTGCCCTAAATTTTGATGGAGGGGCAAGCTCAGATCTTGTGAATTTTCTGCAATATATATATCTAGAAATTCTTTCATTTTTGGTCTTCAATTTTAGTACGAGCTGATATACATTAGTTTTGACTACTGTTTGAAATGAGGAAAGTTCAGTAGTCTGAGTTCAAAGCCAATATATTGAAATCTATGCTATTGTCTGTTATCCTTGACATTTCAAGCTTGTTCAATCTAATTAGATTAACATGTCATTTGTTTTAATCTAAATAGGTGTGTTTCTAAAGGAGTCGAATATTAAAAAATTGAAAATGAATTATTTAATTTTGAGCTTGTCATGTGTCCCTCCGTCAAAATTAAGAGCAAATTTATTTAAAGCATAATGAGAGGAGTATATTTGGACCGAAAGTACAACATAAGAGGTACATTTGGATCAAAAGTATAATGAAGGGTATATTTAAACTATTCGGGATAATACAAGGGTATATTTGACCTTTTTTAGAAATATATATCACCAACTTCCAAAGGACGGTGGTATCGATGAGATTCTTTCTAACTTTAACTAAAGATTTTGGTTTCGAGCTTTAATAATGGAGTATCCTTTTTTATAGAAATGCATCTTCCATTAATTGATGGAAAATTAAATAATAAGGCAAACATGTGATATGTATTTACTATACACAATTGTGTTTAAAAGAATTATAATTCGTAGCTACAGTTAGGGTTTTATAATAAATTTCTCTCTCTTCTCTTCTCTCTCCTCTCTCACTGTTAGGGGTGTGCATAAGCTAGTTTGGTTCGGTTTTAAGTATTATCAGTTCGATTTATCAATTTTTGGTTTTTAAATACGCTAAACGGATAACCAAATCAATAATATATTTGTTATCAGTTTTCGGTTTATCTGCTTTTGGTCTTTAACCTTTCGATTTTTGGTTTAACCAACCAGAAAATCCTTTTAAAACAAATGAGCGACTTCTCCAATAATTTGGCGCTATACAGGCATACAACGAAACAAGCAAATTAGACGTTCTTGTTGTGAATACTCACTATTCACAATCCTAGCCGTCGCCTAACCCTTTTCGTTGTCGTTGCAAATCGTAGCTGCCGTCGTTCTTAGTTCTTTAGATTTTGACGTTGAGAACCTAAAGTAATACTAAAGCCTAAAGGGTAAATACAATGTGAATTGTAAATTCTGTAGTGTATTAATAGTATGATATAGTGATTATATTAATATCTTTTATTTGATACATTGATATTTATGTATGAGTAAAAATTAAAACAGTAAATTATTATAGTCTTAATGGGTTATCCGACATCCGTACCTAATAACCCAATATTAAAAAAATAATACCGAACTAATAACCCAATATTTTTTTTTTATAAAACCATTAAATAACTGTTAACCCAATAGAAATAAACTAATAACACTTTTTTTCGATTTGGTTTATCGATCGGTTCGATTTTTGCACACTCCTACTCACTGTCATCTCTCGCTTGCCTCCTCCTCTCTCTATGCACTTGGCAGAAACAATTGTATAAAATATGTATTTATAAGTACAAATCATATCACAATGATACAAATACAAATGGTAACAGTCAACTATACATATCCTTTTCAATGATACAAAATACAAATGAGATATTTCAATGGTACAAATCCTTTGTCTATAATTCAAAATACAAATGGTATATTTCAATGATACAAATATAAATGGAAGGGTACATATAAAAATATAAATACAAACACACAAGACAACAAATACAAATACAAATACAAACATACAGAGTAACACATAATTACATACGCACAAGGCAACACATGAATACAAATACAATTTGTTACAAAATACAATATTGATACAAATTGCATTTATTAATACACTTAAATTTGATACAACTTGATACTATACTATTCGTTGATACAAATTATATTTATTGATACAATGATGAGTTGCTCGACATATAATGAGAACGAAAATGTCTACAATCTTATGACATGAGTGTATCAACAAGGATTCGAGAGTTTAGGTACATATACTATTATCTTAAGGAATGGTTAAAGTTGCGGAGGACCAACGAATTGGGTAAGAGGACTGGTTTGAAGGCATGAAAAAGGGTTTCTTGTAGTGAAGTTCGAGGTGGTATGATTACTTTTGGGATTCATATAAAGAGTATATATTCTTTCCATCTTACGAAGTGGAGGATCAACAAAGGGAATTTTAATGGTCTGAGTTTTATGAAATGTTAGTCAAAGTGGTACAATGTGTATTTGATTAGAATCCTGAGGTGCAAATATTTGCTATCATCTGGAAGTTTATGAGATGTGTCACACCCCTTTTTCATTGAAGTGACGGTATTAAAAAGAGATTATTTTTTATTATTTATTCAGAATCGCCACTTGAAATTGGGTTTTGGTGTTCCAAGTCATCTTATTTATATTTCTAATTAAAAGAAAGTTGACTCTTTATTTTTTATTGGTCTGCGAACTAGAAATTCAGGTAAGGAATTCTATTGACCGAGGGGAAGGTATTAGGCACCCCTCGAGTCCCGTGGTTTTAGCACGATCGCTTTTATCTACTTATATTTATCTTAAACTATGTTGGATATATTGTTATAGGCTACTTTTGTTATCACATTTTTTATTATTGACTTTTATTAGTCTCAACCCAGATGCGTAACTACATTCTCGGTCTTGACATACAATAACTTAAAAGTATAATTGCTTTTTTCTCTCAAGTGCATCACACCAAATATTCTATCTAGACCTCTTAATCTATTTTTTTAAAAGTTAATTATTAAAAAGATCTGGCCAAGGTGCGTCACCGCATCCTTAAAATTTTTAAGTGTCTCAAAAAGACGCGTAACCACATTTTTAATCAACAAATATTTTATCGTGCCTAATTCCCTTTGTGTCAAATATCTATTTTCATTCACAGCCTAACGCATATTATTTAGTTTTCAGTTCCTAGTTTTAACAAAAACAAAATAATCAAACCAAATATTTTCATTGAACAAACAGGGAAAAAACTATGTTCATGTTTTATTGAATCAAATTATAAATGTAAAATGATCTTAAATTAATCTATGCACAAATATAAGTTCTCGAATAATTAAATAACTCATAAAAAATATTTTAATAAATAAAAAACTTTACATATTTGTCACGACCTGATTTCTCGAGTCATGATAACACATACTATAAACCACTAGTAGATAAGCCAACCCGTAACCCGAAATGACAAATAATGCATTTGAGGGCAGAAACTAAACAAGAATAAGCAATTCTAAGATAAACAGAATAGATAAGCGGAAGCAAACCGAAACATATATATACAATTAAAAATCCCTCCCAGAACCTAGAAGTTGCAAGTAGAGAGCCACTAGCAAAACGAGTACAAGTTCCAAAAGTGAACCACAGAAACTGGACTGTCTCAAAATGTAAAAAACTAGTCAATATATATAGATGAAGACTGAAATAGTACAAAACGCCATGTGCTCACCCCGTCTCCTGATCAGACTGCTGCAATCTCGATATCAATGCTTGCCACTGGTGTTCAGACATGCATCACGTAAAATATGCAGAGTGTAGTATGAGTACAAAAATAACAGGTACCCAGTAGGCATTATAGGTCGACTAAGCTTGAAAAGTAAAGACAATATGAAAAGAAGGAATAGAGCAGAACAAAGGTCAAGAGCGAAAAGCTATAAGGTAATAATAAGATGCACACGAGTGTAAAAAGTACTAACTGAAGTAATCTACAAATTAAACTACACCTAACTAGACCCCCATAAGCCCAGAAGGTACATTCGTGCGCAAGTTTAAATAAAAGGTCGAACGGACCCTCATAAGCCCAATGAGTACACAGAATAGCTATGACTAAAGAGAACTGAATTCGAGGACTCAAAATCAGAGTGTACCGAACCAGAATCTCTTCTAACATCAGTAGAATCTGACTGAACGGAGGACGAACCTCGCACCGGATGCTCTCCAAAAGTATCCAAGTAACCAACTGCAAGTACCAAGTAACTGAGGCTGGACCTCCAAATGGATGCTCTATATGATTATCCAAGTGATCGAGGTCGGAGCTTGAATTTGGATGCTCTTTGAAATATCAATAAGGTCGGGGCTGGAGCATGAATCCGAATGCCCGACAAAAGTGCCAATGTAGTTGCTGAAGGAGTACCAATCGATCCATAATCATAACATTCGTGGAACACCATCCACACTTAGCTAATCAATGTAATTCCCGAGGCTAAATGTACAACTAACCTCTAATCGTGGAATAAAATTAGGGTTGGCGACGTAACTCGCAAAACCGTAGAATAGAAGAAATAAGGTCAACTATCATCGGAGCAAGCTCATCGCCTAGCTAAGTCTCAATCTATCAGACTCAAGTCTGCTATACCAGTCTACAGGGATCTAAGCCAGCCAAAATAACGTCGGGACAAAACTAAGGCCTATCGGGTCCAAATCATATATTTTTAAGGCAACCACTAGTCAAACCTAAGTTAAGGCCCAACATGCTTACAATAAATAAATAAAAAAGTATACAAATACTCCACATAGCATAGAGGATCAAATAATAGTACAAAGCATGCTCACAGTTACCTGACAATCCCCGAAATAGGCCTAAAATATGATTTCTACAAACATATGCATGATTCAATAGATACCCAACCCAAATTCCAACTAATCAATATGCAATCACATTCTCGAGCTAAATCTAAAGGAAGGGAAGTCGTGGCCTACCTGTAGGTCGATCACGTGCGCTCCAAATTACTGTGCCAGAGGTTTTCCTTTCCATATGGCCTATGAACATTGCCACGCTATCAAAAATAGTTTCACAATGTCACTACAGTCATTTAGACACTAAAACACATAAAATGGAGACAGACCAATTTTGGAGTCAAAAACGGAAATGTGGAACCCGCATTGGAAATTCTAAAATTAATCCCACAATATCAACATGTAACCAAAACTCAGATTTTCTCAAAAACTATAAATGTGACAGTAGCTGAAATAAATTATGGGAGGTCTAAAGTGAATTTCGATAATGCCATGACATATTACTTGAAAAACCATTCAAAATAGCCACTAGAATCATCAAATTCAGACTTAGAATGAGGAAGAAATCAAGTCTCAAAATATCCCACAAATTGAGTTCACAAAGTAGCCATGACAGCAAGTGAAAGAGAGAATTTGCCTTAAATAAAGGTTCCAAAGTAGCTTCCGAGCTCATCAGTGCGTTCTCCTTGAAATATGTCACAACCTAGCCTCTTGAATCACCAAATTTTGAGCTCTATAGCTCAAGATGTTCGACTTTGAAATTTAGAAGAAAAGCTAAAAATGACTGTCTTATAGGCAAGGGTGCACCAATTATAGTGCACCAACAGATTATTCTCATTTTAAAGTCTCCAATGTGGTGCTCGAGATTAATTCGAAAGACCGTGTGCGCAAACAAATTATGCTACCCCACTCGGACTCAATGACGTAGTCAAAATTTCCATATGAGGTCATTTTGACTAAAATTGGGTCCCACACCCAAGTGCCCTATTTAACCAACTTCCACAAAGAAGATCATAATTAGATCGGAAGCCTCGGAAAGTGAATGAAGGGTTGTTCTAGACCAAACTCAACATTCATGAACTAACTGCACTAACAGAATTTTCATCCAAGTGCATTCTCCAAGAATCTTGATCAAAGTCAACCTTAGGCCAATTTCAAAGGCTAAAACGTCAAATAATGCTAAACTCGTACTGAATGTCTTGATACTCGAACCAACCATGCTACTAGTCTAATTTGGCCATTCCGAAGCTGATGGAACCATCAAAATTCTATTCTGGGGTCGTTAACCTGATATTTTGACTAAAGTTAACTTTTCAAGTTTCAAAATCTCCAAAATGGAGAAACGACCATAAAACCCAAACGAATGACTAGGCGACCGAACAATCAGTACCATTAAGTCACAAATGACTTGGGGTTGCTATAGTAACACTCTAAACAATGAGAAGAAGACATTAAGACAAAAATGACCTGAAGGATCATTACAATATTGACAATACATAAAACCATTTAAATAACTTTGTTCATTCTTTGATTCACTATAAATTTACGAAAAATAAAAATTAAGAAACTTTGTAAAAAACCTGTGTGATGACTAATTGAAAATAGAAACAAGAGCGCATCACCGGGCACTTGAAATAGGAACCCAACTTCAGACTCCAACTCACAAAATTTCACAATAATGCTCTCTATTTTCTCTTGTTGCTTTCTTTTTCTTTCACTTTTTTTTTCTCTCTTTTCTCTTGTTGATCGTCTCCTTTTTTTTGCAGATGATGAGTCCTCTTCTTTTTGTATTGTGAAGGTGTGTGTCTTTATGTAGTATAGTGTAGGGGTTTAAGATGTGAGATGAGTTGAGTATTGTGGAATAATGGTGGGTGGAAATGTGAGGGATAGTGGGTAGATTAATGCGGTTAATGGGATAGTATAGGTGAATGAGGTAGTTTATGTTAATTTTCCTTTTTAATTAAATATAATAATAAAAATATTAACTAACTATTTTGAATTAATAAAAATATAAGAATAGTTAAATAGCTAAACTAAAAATATAATTAAGAAACACAAGCTTATTTATAAAAATCAAAATTAAAAGAAACATATATTTTTATAAATTTTCTTTTCTTTTGAAGAAAATTGGAAAACAAAACTTACTCTAAAATATGACTCCATTTTTGTTGTTTTCAAATCATTTCAAATAAACTTACTGAAAATAAGATAAAAATAAAACTATTTAAATTGGATATAAAAAGAATATTAAAGCACCAAATGGTGTAAAATCTCGAGTTCGGTCAAAAATTACGTGTCTACTAGATGAATATTATCCTGGATAAGCTTATCTATCACTATAGACAATAGTTCATAAGCAATACTCCCTTTGTTCTAATTTATATGATACATTTTCTTATTTTCCAAATTCTTAATGCATGAAATAATCATTATGTTATCCATGTTGGGTCCCACATATTTGGCAAAAAGTCAACAAAGATGTACTTTTCTATTTAAAGATTCATTTATTTTAAGGGTATCAGGATTTCCTTGATCCATTCTCAAGATCTCAGGCCCCTCCTACCAACTCCCTCCCGGTGACATTAGGCAGGTGATGTGTTACACTCCGAGAGGATACTCTAGGCGTGACCGGCACTCAGAGACTATTGCTAGTCCCCAAGCGAACCACTTGGCCTGTTCACACAATCATTCAATCAACACTCTATCAGCGGCAGACTTAACTTATCAAGAAAATAACTCAACATGATAATCAAATAGATAACTTATAGAATAAGGCCATATGCCAACAATCTATCTAATCCAATCAACAAGCATAGTATGAATGAAACTAGCCAAAATACAATGTTCAATCTACAATTCAATAATCTAGTTTATGAAGCCTTTATCAACTGTCTAAGTGGTGCCAATGACAGGTTCATCTCTACCTTAACCAAAATAAAAGTAAAAGTCTAAACTCTAAAGCTAGATGATAAAAGAGTGGTATCCTCCGGAGGCAGGGAAGACTCACTAATCGGCTGGAATGTAGAAAAATCTTCAAAGGTGCGCCTGTTGATGATCTCTAGAATTTGTCTCCGAATCATAAAATGATGCAGTCCCAAATGAACGTCAGTACGTGGAATGTATGAGTATGTAATATGGAAGAATGAAACGTGCATTAAGGTAGAGTAATACCAGTTCAGATATCTCAAATGAGAAAGATGATAAACTTAATCAGGATGTCATAAGTCTAAAGAAAGTGTAAGATTTAGACAGAGACCAATCATATACAATACAATTCAATCCAATCTGAGTACTATCAAGACCCATATGAGAGTTTATCTTATCCGACAACAATCACTTATGAGCCAGTGATCGTACAATAAGCTTGTTGTTGTTGCCACAACCATCCAATACCTTTCTAGGGTAAAGGACAAATCTACCAATCTGGATTCAACAATCATTCAAGTCCTATCTTTTCAGGACAATAAAATAGGGAAATTGTAACACCTCAAATTTATTTTCGCGAAGACTCAAACCATTCTTCATATGCGTATAGACTCGAAATGAATAATTTCTAATTGTATATATTAGTTAGGATCAATTCCTATGTATTTTAAGAGTATTAGATGTGATTTAGGTTAATGAGGGATCTCTAACACCAAGCCAAGTTCAAAGAATTTCTATCAGCTAAGTTTTCGGATGAGTCCATATAAGGTTCAATTTCAAATAAACATAACTTTCGGAATATTAAGAGTTAGGTGACCCACGAAAATCAAATTAAAGTTCTTTGATTCCTCTTTCCAACGCCACCAAGTTTGACTCATTCTGAGTTTGGAGTCAAAAGTTATGACTATTTTACCAAAGACTACCACTGCAACAGTTTATGGGCTTGGCGCGGCACGCCAGCAGAGCGCCCGAAACTAGCTGCATTAGTTTGGGAGATGGCGTGGTGCGCCACTATCGCGCCTGCATGGTTTTGAACCCATTTTTCATATTTTTTCTGAGAAATGGCATTCCAGACTTTTCCCCACCTATCCCAAGTATAACCCTAGCCATTTTGGGACTGAAAATTAGTTCCCTCATAACATCCAATAAGGTTTTCCTCTCCTTCACCTTAAGAGATTTGAGAGAAAAGAGTAGAAAGGATAAGAAGAGTTAGGATTCAAGATCTTCAAGCCATGTCCTTATTTTTTGATGAGAGAATCTTCATTCTAGGTAAGTAAGACTAACCTAAAATATGGATTGAGTTCTTCCATATGCCCCATAGATGTGTTGGATGGAAATTGTGAAAGACTTGAACCTTCTATGAATATTTTCTTGAATATTTCCTAAACTCTAGAATATTTTTACATACTGTTAATTGATTGATGATTTTCATGACTTGAATTCTTGAATAATTACTTTTCATATTTTATTTCATAAACCGTAGCTACATATTGACTACAAATGATTATGTATATGTATTATTGGAATGACAAGAATAAAATGGGATAGCTATGAATGTGAATGGCATAAATAGGAACGAAACCTTGGTGGAGCTAGAATTTTCTCTGTGTCTCTATAAATTGAATATAGAATTAAATAAGGATTTTGTAAAAAGGGAAATGGTTGATGAAGATGTAATGGTGATGATGATGTTTTGAGATGTAATGGATTTGAGTCTAATGTGACTACATGATATGATTTGCATAATTTGATTTGATTGGAGTCATATGAGGATCTTGAGTATAAATGATTGTTTGAGAAGGAGTTTTAAAAACGATTTGTGAATAAATTATTTATGCACTATTTTGAGTTTAAAGAATGATTATTTTCATCTCTGATTTAGAAAGAGTTTAAGCATGATATGAGTTTGAGAAGTTTCTTAATTATCATTTTGAGCATGTGTATTTTGAGTATAAATGAGTTGAGCATTTTTACATTAAAACATCTATTTTGAGATTTAGTTGAGGGGTTAAAATTATGTTTTAAATGCATCTAATATTTACTGCATTCATTAAGTTGAGATTGTATCAAATTTTAAAAGAAGAGTTTGATGATTGAGATGAGTTAATTTTGAAAGAAAGTCCAATGAGACCAGATTGATTGAGTTTTGAAATGAGTCCAATGAGACTAAATGAGTTGATTTGAAACTAAGTCCAAAGAGACTAAATGAGTATTTTACTCACTTGATAGATATGAGCATATTAAGTCTTGAGAGGAGTATTAAGCACCGAATTAGATAAGAGTATAGTCCATACTCGAATTCTATGAACTACGTAGCCAACGTAGGAAGGGATTGAATCATTAAAGTCGGATGTTTCCCTATTTCATTGTCTTGAAATGATAGGACTTGATTGAATGATGGATACATGATTGGTTAATTCAGTCATACCCTGGTAAAGTATTGAACGGATGTGGCAACAACATCGACTTATTATACATCACTAGCTCATATGTGATGTTTGTCGGTCAGAGAAACTCCCAAATTGAATGGATTGTGCATGATATGATTTAGTTGATTGAGATTGTACATGATTGAGTCGAATTGTAAAACATTGCTAAATTCTACTTTGCATATCTATTGAGTTGAGTCCTTTGACTTTATTGTTGAGTTGATTGTATATGATTGTATTGGATTGGATGGTATGTGATTGGATTGTATATAATTGGATTGGATTAGATCAGATTGTATATGATTGGATTGGATCGAATTGTAAATGATTGGATTGAATTGGATTTTACATGATTAGATTGAATGGTATGTGATTGGATTATATATGATTGGATTGGATTGGATCAATTATATATGATTGAATTAGATCGAATTGTAAATGATTGGATTGAATTGGATTGTATATGACTGGTCTCTGTCTAAACTATATTCTTACTTTTGACTTATAACACCTTGATTGAATCTCTCTTATATTTCCGACTTGAGATATTTGAACTGATATTATTCTACCTTTATGTATATTTTATTCTGTCATATTACATATTTGTACATTCTACATACTGACGTCCATTTGGACCTGCATTATTTGATGATGTAGAGATAGGTTTAAGAGATTATCAATAGGCACACTGTTGAGGATCTGTTCACACTCAGCTTATTGGTGAGTCCTCCCCTACATTCGGAGGATACAACTTATGTTATTGTTGCATCGAGTTTAGTCTTTTCATTCTGATTTGAGGTAGCCATGAACCTGTCATTGACACCAATTAGATAGTAGTGATAGATGCTTCATTGACTAGATAGTGATGGGTCGATTGAGTATTTTATTTTCTTGAATTGTTCTTATCAGACTATTTTAATGACATAAATTGGAGTTCGATTCGTCGGCCCATGGCCTTTCTTCCTTGAGCTAGATTGTTGATTGGAATTGCCCACTTAATTACCTCTTTATTTAAAGTCTTCCGTTGATTGAATGAATAATGGATGTGTGATCAGGCCAAGTGGTTCACTTCGTAGCCAGTAATGGTTTTCGAGTGTTGACCACGTCTAGGATACCCTCCCGAGGCGTGAAAGAAATATCCGACTTTATCGATTCAATCCTCTCCTATATTTGGTTACATAGTTATTGAGTTTGAGTTATTACTTACTCTTATCCAATTCAGTGCTAGATACTCCTTTCAAGACTCAATGCTCAGAAGAGAATCAATCCCAATCAAACCAATCAACAAGGCTCATATTAAATTTTATCAGTTCATTAGCTCTATCCAATCAATCCTTTCAACCAATCCATCATTTGAGCCAGAGGCCCCTGAATCCCCTGCTGGATCCATCATGTTACACGATGAAGAAATGCAGAAGATCCAGTAAATGGGAAGGGCCAGCGCTTTTTGTAAGGTCATTTGTAATTCTTCGATTCCGCGCGGTCGACTTTCTATTAATAATTTTGGGAATCCCATACAATCATTCCCAATCATTTAAGAGAAGTTGGGACAATCATTTATGACAATATTTGGTTGAGACCATTCAATTGGGTTCAAGTATGTAGATAAGAAGGAGTATCAAGTTTTATCAAGATTATCATCATACTCACATTCCAATCGCAATCATGCATTCACAAGTTTAAGGCTCTAGACTCAATCCTTAGGCATATACATCTAGTATTAGTAAAAATACTACTAGGACTTATGAATTAAATAGTTTAAAATCATTCGTTCAAGAAACAAGTTCATAGAAAACATCAATTATTCCATATTATGTAAAATATGTTAAATTTAAGGAAATTCTCAAGAAACACAATCATGGGGACTCAATTCATTCACAATTCAACCTATCACAATCATACGCACATGGAAGAACAAGGTACATGCTTTAATTTAGCCTTACATACTTAGGATGAGACAAACAATCAAACTAGCAAGATTCTAGCTTGAAATCCTTAAACCCTAGCCCGTTCTCCTCTCTTTAGCCCTAGTTTATTTTGCTTGAATTCATAAAAAGTCTAAGGAATGGGTTTAAAAACCCTTATAAGGTTGAAAATGGCCTATATAAGTCATAGGTTAAGTATAAGAGGGGTGGAAAAAAGACCGGAATACCTTTCACTAAAACTTAAAAATGTACAAAAAAATACACATAAATCGCATTCGTCAAATTATAAAAGTCGCGCAACACATAAAATGCACTAGTCAAATGCAACACGGACCTGCCGCACTCTCTTCTAGTTAGGCTGATTTTGCCCCAAAAAATTATCTTTTGACCCGTTTGACCTAAAATTCAATCGAGATCATTCTCCCATATAATTTCCCCCCATGATTGATATTCTGGCCTCGGATTGGCCAAAAAGGTTAAGGATGGTGCGTTGTGCAAGCGTTCTTTCATCTAGGGGTATTTTGATAATTTTACCGAGTGTAACATTATCTCCCCTTTGGAATCATTCGTCCTCGAATGAAGAACGACTAGAGATGGAAATTGCATAAGGCAAAAGCATAAATCAAGAACTCAGATACCCAAACACTCAAACTAAAAATCCATCATTACTTGAACTCAAGAATACTCATCATATACTTAAACTCGGAATAAACATCAACTCTAAGATAGGAGAAAGGTATATTACCATCAATATCATCATTGGAAGGCACGAATGCAATACAAGAACTCAAAGACTCAAGCTCGTGAATAACTCACTTAGTTACTTAAACTCAAGAAGCTACTATCTCAAAGATAGGAACAGGAATATTACCTTCAACATCGTCGCTGAAGAAAAAAATGAGAGGATGGCTATAATCTCTAACGTTTCCATTGAAATTTCTCATAACTTCGAGAATGAGGCTTATGAGCTTGATGTAAGAGTATGGAAACTATGAATTAAGCGACATGACTGATAGCTTTCGAGATTAAATACACTTCTTTCTATATACAACTCTTTCTCGGCTGCAACTCATAACTCCCACAAGGATACATATGACTACCTTCACTATGGCCTAGGACTCCAAGTCTATTTGAATGATCTTATTATGTTGAAGCCTAATTCTAAGTCACAGGGTACTACACATAATTTAATTATGCTAATCTAAACCACGTGCTTCATGTTCTATACCTCTATAGAGAACCTCATCTCAAGAGTACTACTTATTTCCATTACATTTAACCAACCTCAAGTTCAAATCAAGAAGCACCTAATGCATTGTGCATTCATCCACATGTCATCATTACCACATTCAAGCCTAGTTCTATAACCATCCCAATACACTTACTTGAAAACTTTACAAGAGGACATTACTAGCCTATTGCAATCACTCACATAACAACAACCACTCATTCAAGCCGTTTATTCGAATCACTTTATGGCTTCTTTGAAGTCAACATATTTTAAGAATTCTCATGTCAATCTTAGCATCTCTACACCATCAATTGCATTAACTTCTACCAAGAGGTACACCAATATACTCTTACCTGTTAATTACACACAACAAGATCTCATCTCGTTCTTCCTCCATCTCTATAACATTAAATGGAATAAGCATACCACAACTATAATAATAAGGAACACCCACTCTCTCCCATCTGCCATAACTCATCTACTATCATCAATATTGCTATCAGAAAAGTTCACTAAAAGGCTAAGAGCAAAAGATCATAAGCACGATTCATTCAGAAAATCTAATCAGAGAACATTCATGTTGGAACATGATTTCTCTAGACCTTTAGGGCATATCATGAGTTCATGGAATGGAACATAGGTGTAAATTTGTCTGAAGTGTATAAGCATTGATCATGGACATAATTCTAATATACGAGACATCAACAGGATGTTATAACGATTAAAATTTGAGGAATACGCTAGAATATAAATGAATTGATATATCTACATAACTCTTTCTGGACATATCACTATCTGATCCTCAACACTCGACTTAGTTCCTCAACTTATTATCTCCCCCTTAGGTTTGAAGCCGACACTCTAAGGCTATGGACCTATTCCACATTCTCTAAACTGGTTTATATTCACTTTACTCTAATACTCAGAAAATGTTAATCTCATGTCTACTGAACTCTCTAAGTGTAGGTACTAAGATTCCTCCTAGGGCTTCTTTCTGAGATGCTTCTCTTAACTTCTTCCTATTTCTATAGAAGTATTTCTATAATTATCACCCATATCACCTTATAAAGTCACATTAATCAACTCTTAATGGTTTGAATTCTCCTTCTTAGCTCGCTAACACTTATCTGTTAGGTTCACATATACCTAATTGAAGGAGGCTTGAACTATAATAGGAGACTAATCATTATCTATATACAACTCACTTCGACCCAATTCTTATGGATACTAAATAGAAAGAAAAACTCAAATCCAACCTTATCCACATTAGCAGCTAAAGGATACTAACCAATCACCCAAAGTAACTCATAAAATTAGAGCCTCATAGAACTTTATACTACCTCAATACACATCTTAGTCCTCTTCTTACCTAATTAGTTAGCCTCAATTTACAATTTACATCTAAGGGTCACATAACCTCCATTATAACACACACTCCTCGCATGTTAATAGCTTAATCTCTCGCATACGCCATGTTAAGCCTACTAAATTAAATCTTAAAACTAGTAGTATCACACTCATAATGTTATCCCCTCTTTATTCACACCACTCATCTCAAATGTAAGATTAGGGTCTAGTATTAACACACACATCACACACTGCTCACATACTATACCAACTTACAAATACTAGGTGAAATTAAGAAACATCCTACTAAGACCTCATGACAAGTAATCGATCCTCGTCTCACTGTCTGTCTAATTACAATTTATCTCCTTGTCTCCTTTCATAACGTAAGTGATATTTACCCATTTATTAAACCTCATTGCCTAGTTATATTCATATACCTCTAAATAACATGAGGCTCTCTCTTCAAAATCATAAGCCTAACTTAGATCTATCATCTCATGACTACTCCTCCCTTTCGTTCAACACCTATACTAGGTATTTACTAACACAAAGAAACCTCAACATAAAACTCCTCTATTGGTTCAAGTATACTCTAACTCATTCTAACCAACAACTCTTCCTCTACCTTCTATCATCAAATCTAGATGATACTTACTATATCTTTAGTCAAAGTCAAAGGGACTTGACTTCTAACCCCATTGCTTACCTTATAGATACCTAAATCTAGGTACATGCCTCAATCAACCACCGTTCTCACTATTTAGTTTCTACTCCTCTAACTCCATCTTTCTAGCTCTAGGATTATTCTACGAATCATAGTTACCATGCCTCAAATCACATTCCCTCGGATGGTGACACTAATAATTTAGAGACATAACTTTTTTCTTGAGGATAACATCTGAAGTAAGGTTTTAGAGAAAAGATATGGAAATACTTCTTGCTCTGGCTCAACGCACGATTCATATGAATAAGGGTGCATTATTTCAAATCAATAGACTTGTGCACACTAATCAACTCATCTCAAGTTTGGTACAATATATTTAACCTATGAATACTTTATCTAAAAGAAGTAACTCATCAATAAGTATTTGAGCTTTACTGTTCCAACCACCTTGAGTGTGAGGGGTAGTCTAATGGATTTTAGCAATGCACTAATTAGAAAAGGAACTTTTATAGAGTTAAACTCTATCGCACAAACTCAGAATATGAAAGAAGTAAAACAATTCCTAATGTCCTATAGCCTCCTGATTATAAGTGTGGTGTACAACACACCCATAAATAAGAGTCTACTAGACATGGCTTCATAGACTTTCTATGACTCTTAAACTCTGTGCTCTGATATCAAGTTTGTCATGCCCCAAGAGGGTACCCTAGGCGTGACCAGTACTGAGAGAATATTGCTAGTCCACAAGTAAATCACTTGGCATATTCACACAATTATTCAATCAACACTCTATCTGTGGAAGACTTAACTCATCAAGAAAATAGCTCAACATGATAATCAAATAGATAACTTATAGAATAAGGCCAAAGGCCAACAATCTATCTAATTCAATTAATAAGACTAGTATGACTGAAACTAGCCAAAAAACAATATCTAATCAACAAGTCAACAATCTAGTCTATGAAGCCTCTATCAACTGTCTAAGTGGTGCCAATGATAGGTTCATCTTTACCTTAACCAAAATAAAAGTAAAAGTCTAAACTCTAAAGCTAGATGATAAAAGAGTGGTATCCTTCGGAAGAGGGAACACTCACCAATCATCTGGATTGTGGAAAAAAATCTTCAATGGTGCGCGTGTTGATGATATCTAGAACCTATCTCTACATCATGAAATGATGCAAGCCCAAATGGACGTCAGTACGTAAAATATACGAGTATGTAATATGGCAGAATGAAATGTGTATCAAGGTATAGTAATACCAGTTCAGATATCTAAAATCAGAAAGATGAGAAATTCAATCAAGATGTCATAAGTCTGAAGAAAGAGTATGGTTTAAACAGAGACCAATCATATACAATCCAATTCAATTCAATCCAATCCAATAGATTATTATCAAGTCCTATATGATAGTTTCTCTTATCCAATAACAATCACTTATAAGCCAGTGAACGCACAAAAAGCTCGTTACTGTTTCCACAACCATCCAATACCTTGCTAGGGTAAAGAACAAATCTACCAATCTGAATCCAACAATTAATCAACTCCTATCTTTTCAGGATAATAAATTAGGGAGACATCCGACTTTAACGATTTAATTCTCTCCTACGTTTGGCGACGTAGTTATTGAGTTCGAGTTATTACCTACTTTTACCCAATTTGGTGCTCGATACTCCTTCCGATACTCAATGCTCATAAGACAATGAATCCCAATTAAACCAATCAACAAGTCTCATATGGACTTTTATCAGTTCATTAGTTTTATCCAATCAATCCTTTCAACCAATCCGTCATCCAATCATTCCCAATCATTTAATAGTAGTTGGGACAATCATTTATGACAACATCTAGTTGAGACCATTCAATTGGGTCCAATTATGAAGATATGAAGGACTATCAAGTTTTATCAAGACTATCATCATGCTCACATTCCAATTGTAATCATGCATTCACAAGTTCAAGGATCTAGATTCAATCCTTAGGCATATACATCCAATATTAGTCAAAATACTATTAGGATTTATAAAATAAATAGTTTAAAATTATTTGTTCAATAAAAAAGTTCATAAAAAACATCAATTACACCATATTATGTAAAATATGTTAAATTTAAGGAAATTCTCAAGAAACACAATTATGGGAACTCAATTCATTCACAATTCAACCTATCACAATCATGGGGCACATGGAAGAACAAGGTCAATGCTTTAGTTTAGACTTACATACCTGGGATGAAGACAAACAATCAAACTGGCAAGATTCTAGCTTGAAATCCTTGAACACTAGCCTTTCTCCTCTTCTTAGCCCTAGTTTCTTTTGCTTGAATGTGTAAAAAGTCTAAGGAATGGGTTTAAAAATCTTTATAAGGTCGAAAACGTCCTATATAAGTCATGTGTTAAGTATAGGAGGGGTGGAAAAAACATCGGAATGCCCCTCACTGAAATTGAAAAACATACCAAAAAATACACATAAATCACATTCGTCAAATGTGATTTATGTACAAAAGTCGTGCAACATATAAAATGCAGTTGCCAAATGCATTTTATGAACAAAGTAAGAAAATGAACTAGGTGGGGGTAGGTCCGCGTAGCACACTCTTCTGGTTAGGCTATTTTTGCCCTGAAAAATTATCTTTTAATCCGATTGGCCTAAAATTCAATCCAGACCACTTTCCACATGATTTTCCCCTAGATTGATATTCTGGCCTCAGATTGACCGAAAAAATTAAGAATGGTGCGTTGTGCGAGCATTCTTTCGTCTAGGGGTATTTTGATGATTTTACCGGGTGTAACATGATGACGCGTTCTGCTTCTTATCTAGAGATGGACGTTCAACCACTTGACTGGTTGGAAAGGGGAGTCGAAATCCTTTCTATTGGTTTTTGCGTGACAACTGGTATAAATAATTTTTGAATATTGCAAGGTCTTCTATATTTCTTAAATTCCTTATATAGTCAAAGTACCTCACATAAATCAGGATAGAAAGAGTAATAAATAGGAGAGGGGAGAGGGGAGAGGGGAGAGGGGAGAGGGGAGAGGGGATCACCTTGTTTAAGATCTCTGGAAGAATTAAAAATATTAAGTATGAAGTCATTTATGATTTTAAAAAATACCCAATTGTTAGAAATAAGTCTCAAGATCATGTCAATCCAAAGCTCAGAGAACCCCATATATCTCATGACATGACACAAGTAATTGCAAGAAACTTTATCAAAAGTTTTGATCATATAAAATTTGAAAATAACATTGCCATTCACATTAGGCATCGTTATGTTATGCATTAGTTCTTGAGTAAGCAAGACATTGTTAGAGATGGATCAATTTTTCATAAAATCAGCTTGGTTATGAGATATAATCTTAGCTAGGATACTTGTTAATTTACCATCAAGCAATTTAGAGATAACTTTAGAAATAAAACTACTTAAACTAATAGGGCATGAAATTAAGTCTTAAGTAAAACAAATAAAAAGCTAAGTTACACTAAAAGAGGCAAAAACTTGTCTTTATAATCAATTCTTTCCTCCAACATATACATTATCACATGAACAAATTACATTAACTTCTTTATCTTTTAGAGCTTCTCAATTACAACTTGAACATAAAACATAACAAGGAAATTAAATATACTTTGCATAGTCAAGAAAATGGCATTAAGTCCACAGAAATTAAAGCAAACATAGTAGAAATATAATACTAATTAAGTCCATCTCTTCTTGATTCTGGCTTTGAAACCATGTTGCATGTAGAGAATAATTGAGACATTAGGGAAAACTTTGTGTCCTTTGATCACTTCAACTTGATAATTATGTATGATAGAAGCAGCCACAGCTTTCATCTGAGTGAAAGCCACTTCTTTCCCTAAACAAGTCCTTGGCCCTGCATTGAAAGCCAAGAACTTGTACGAAGGCTCATGCCTAATTGTTCCTCTCTCAGTAATCCATCTCTCTGGCTTAAATTCTAAACAATCTTTTCCCCATATCGATTCCATCCTCCCCATTGCATACAATGAGAACACCACTCTCATTTTAGGATGAACATGGTGTCCACTTGGAAGAACATCAGGTTCTAGTGGAGTCTTATGTTGGAATGGTACCGGTGGATATAACCTTAGTGATTCACACAATGATGCATGCAAGTAAGTTGCATTTTTCAACTCGCTCGTGTTAAAAATCCTCGGTTTAGATGATGATGATCTCAACGAGATAATTGCCATGAGTTCTTCCATGATCCTTTTTTCAACCTCAGGGTGAGTAACGACTAGCCAAATGAACCATGTTAGTCCTGAGCTAGTCGTGTCACGCCCCGCGATCATGAGGTTCAATGTGGTGTCCCTCAAGAACTTGTCATCAAAATTTAAGCCGTCATCTAACATGTATGAAGTTAAGAGATCATAACAACCCCCTTCTTCATCTTCCTTTGATTTTGTTGCAATATTGCTCAATTCTTCGCGTTTCATCGATATGTACTTGCTTATAACTTGATCAAGAACATGCCATGCTCTAGTCAATTTGGCTTCATCCCCAATACCTAGCCATTGTTGCAACTTCCTAACACTTTTTGGCAATAAATGTCGAATGAACAATACTTCTTCAGCCTCATCCATAGCTTTCGAGAAGGGAACACAAGGGAATTCGATAGAGAGGCAGCCAGGATCATACCCTGTAATCAATAGACATGTTGTGTCAAATGTAAATCTTTGAAAAACATCTTGCAGATCAACAATTCTGTTTTCCCTAGCCACAATTTCAAGGACAGGAACAAGTCCATTTTCAATCTTGTCCCAACTAGCTTTCACCAAACAATTATAAAACCTTTGATGAGTGATCAAACTCCTAGCATATTTCCTCTGTTCCTTCCATAAATCCAAGTCAGAATTGAATATCCCATCTCCCAAAACATCAAATATCTTCTTGAACTCTTCCCCTTTTGGGAAATTGGCGAAATTCGCGCTCATAATGTAATGCACATTTTCCGGATCTATTGTGCCAAGAATGTCCATGTTAGTGAACCATGGACCTTTTAGCAAGAAAGTTCCACCACTTCTTGAAAATACTTCAAAACACCTTTCATGTATTCTGTTTACATGGAAAATTAGACTTGGAAACATTCCAAGAAATGGCCAATTCCATGGTGCGCCACTTCTATCACCTAAAGCCCAAAATACAAGAAAACAAAAGATTGCAACAAAAAACTCAAAGTAACCAATTGAGGACATTACAAAATTGAGAACCATTTCTTGTTTAGTGTTGCTCTTTTGCCAAAGGTTACTTCATGATTTATAGTCTAATTGATTACCTAACAATCTACTTTGACGTGTATATCTAACATATAGTCAAAAAATATGTATCATGGTAGGATCATATAGAATACGAAAAATGTATAAGCACTCGGTATTTATTAAAATTAATCAATGAAAGACACGTGTCTATCATATGCACATTGTCACTTAATCATAGTTAAGATTGTTTGATCATGTGAAATGAAATCATGAATTGAAACTATCAAATTGCCTCGATTTTCTATACAATCTTACCAAACAAGCAAAAGTTCATAACAAAAGTATAATGCAATATCACAAAACTATTCTATAAAAAATACAATATTTATTGATCGAACTTTAGTTCAATAAAAAAGTAAAACTAAACATGAGTTATAGTTTGCTACTCTTTAATATAATTCTCCACATAGTACATACTTGATTTTAATTAGGTTGGTAATAATAAATAAAGTAGGCGCTTGTTAGAAGTAGTAAAAAAATTTGTTGGTGAGAGTAATAGTTATATCCGATATAAATGGATTAAAGGTTGGTATAGGGAAACCCTCCTAACTAGGTTAACTATTCGAAATCATGAGATTACATGGTGTATGTTGGTTATAAGAAACTCCCCAGTTTTATGCACTCTTTATGATATGCTTTTCACTTGTTATGGTCATTTTAAGTATGTTACTCTACGTATCTGATTATGCAAGGCTACTGATTTAAACTCATCTATATGGATAACCGACACTTATGTATGAACTCAAACTATTCCTCAACAGTCTCTTTATTATGATTATGATTTTAGAAAACATTGTTACAAAATTCCTTCATATTTTATTTTATTTTATATGACTATGTTGGTGTCCCTTCCATACTCATTACATTCTACGTACTGACACATACTTTCTGTGTTCTACATTCTTTTTATGATCTAGATTCTGGCGTCCATTCACAGACTCGTGGCTAGTAAGATTGCAGCATTTCCAGTCAACTTTTGGTGAGCCCTCCTTATTTTTGGGACTTCATGAATTCAGTATTAGATGTTTCTTTAGTTGTTGGTTGTTTGACTATAATGGTAGCTGAGATCCATGTCCCGGCAGACTTAGTTCTTCATTTCAGTTAGTAGAGACTTTGTTCATACATTAGAAATGTTGTCCCATAAATTTTCTTGACTTCATCATTTAGTATTATGTTAAGCATGTGTTTCAACTTTCGCTTTAGTTTTCATATTGTATGCTTTGATATGTATGCCAAGGATTAGCTTGGGACCACTTAGGGTTCCAGGTACCTAGTTTGAACTAGGGTGTAGACTCAGATCGTGACACAATAACATGTCAATCCAAAGCTTAGAAAACCTCATATATCTCATGCCATGACAAATAATTCCAAGATACTCTATCAAAAGTTTTGATTATCAAATTTGAAAATAACATTACCATTCACATTAGGCACCGTTATATTATGCACTAGCTCTTGACTAAGCAAGACATTGTCAGAGATGCGTCTATTTTTTCATAAAATCAGTTTGGTTATGAGATATAATCTTAGCTAGGATACTTGTTAATCTACCATTAAGCAATTTAGAAATAACTTAGAAATAAAATTACTTAAACTAATATGGCATGAAATTAAGTCTTAAGTAAAACAAATAAAAAACTAAGTTACACTAAAAGAGGCAAAGACTTGTCTTTATAATCAGTTCTTTCCTCTAACATATACATTACTACATGAGCAAATTACATCAACTTCTTTTCCTTTTAGATCTTCTAAATTACAACTTGTACGTAAAGCATAACAAGGAAATTAAATATACTTTGCATAGTCAAGAAGATGGCATTAAGTCCACAGAAAATAAATTACGCCTACTAAGGACAAAATGTTAGTTTTTGAAAAGCGTGAAGAGTAAATTTTTTTGACTTTCATATTTTAACTATCATGTGTATGAATTTTCTATTTGAGTTATCACTAAATGTTTATCGAAACAAACCTCAACTATTAGTTATTCACTTCCAATTGAACAATGGTGATATTTCAGATAGAAAAAGTGAACAATTGATAATTGAGATGTGTTTCGATAAATATTTGGTGACAGTTCAGGTAGAAAATTCACACCTAATAATTCATGTATGTAACTCAATAAATTGGGATACTAATTTAGGTTTTTTATTTTTATTTTTAACTATAGTAATTTTGAAGAGTAGCAATTTGTATTTATCAATTTAGGTTCTTTTTTGTATTTTTTTTATGAAGTTGGTTAGTAGCAGGGTTGTCACAGTCAGTTGAGTAAAGGGTGGCTTTCTTTTTGCTTACATTGTTTTTAGATTTGTTGTTACTTGGAATTAGTTGGGTTCATATGGGTGATATTTACTAAATAAGTATAAATAATTGATTCGGAATGAATAAATTAAATTAGTAGTGGTACACTCCCAAATTCGAATTAATAAAATTCAAATTTTTAATCCCTCTCTAATTGTAGGTGATTTTCTATTGAATTGCAGAACATCAAAGACTATAGAACACACTTGTTTTAGAATGGCGATGAAAATATAAATAAAAAATGGTTAAATATACTTATGTACTATTAAAAAGAGTTTAAATATATCATCTTGATACATTCAGTTTAAATATATTCTTTTTGTTATACTTTCGATCTAAATATACTCATCTCATTATATATCGACATAAATTTGCTCTTAATTTTAACGGAGTGACAAGCTCAAAATCAAATTACCCCCCTTCAATTTTAATTATTTTTTTTTAGAAATTCACATGTGCAATCCATCCACGACCCATTTCCTCCACTTTGAGTTTTTTTGTTTTTTCTTCATCATCTTCTTCTCTTTTAAATCACAAAATTGAAATGGTAAATTTGGTTGTCACATGTCTCTCTTCAAAATTAGGTGTAAATTTGTGCTAAAGCATAATGAAAGAAGTATATTTGAATAAAAAAAATAAGAAATTTTTGTTATAAATTCATTAAATTAGTGGATTGTCCATATTCTCAATACATGAACTACTTAGATTCATGTATTATATTCCCTAGGTTCTATGAGCCATTTTGGATAAGAATGTATCTAGTAATTAAGGATTTAACATAGTGACTTTTGGAGTGACTTCTCAGCCTACAAATAGGTTTGTCATCCATCTTTGTAAGTGAGACTCGAAAACATTTGAATAAGATGTTCGCTACTTCTACTCTCCTCATCTCTTGTCTATATATATTTCTTATCCTATATTACTTATGTTTTACAATACGTTATCCGCACGAGACTCTAGCCAATTGAGATTGAGTTTTAGTTTTTTCTTTAGCTCATATTTTGGTTGATCTTGTTATGAGAAACAAGAAGGTAACTGATACTACTGCAGTCAAGATATTATATTCATAAAATTAGGTATGCATTTTTTAGAATTTTTTTTGTGATTTAGAAATAAGTTTCAATCGATACTCTACAATACAATACTGTTCGGTCACTAACATTGATCAAGAACCAAATGCACATATTCCTATTGGTTGAATATTCTTTGCTCCACAAAATTTCTTAAATGGGAGAAGCTATAAAATTTGGTAGCATGAGTTTGTTTAACTGCAAATAAAGAATGGAAAGCTCTCTGGGGAGATTGAGAGCATGGTGAGCCACACTTCTATTTATTTTTTATTTAAAAAAAATGGAGATATTTGATAGAGTATTATTTTGATTATGCTAATCTTTGAGGATTAGTTTTATAGTTATCTTATTAAAATTACTTATATTATCAAAAATATTAGTTGACAAAAGTGCTTATATTTTATGAATTTTATTTAAATATTTTGAAAGACTCAAATGGTGAGTGCTTTTATTCGGGATACTAATACAGAGTCGCCTCCTATGAAGTCTATTCCCGTGGCTAAGGAGTTCTCCGATGTGTTACCTACTGATATTCTAGGAGTTCCTCCGAATAGGGATATTGACTTTGCTATCAACTTGGAGTTGAGAACTAAGCCCATTTCTATTCCACCTTATTGCATGACTCCGGCAGAGTTGAAGGACCAGTTGCAAGATTTGTTGAGTAAGGAGTTTATTCACCCTAGTGTGTCACCTTGGGGTGCATCGGTTCTATTTGTGAAAAAGAAGGATGAGTCTATGAGAATGTGCATCGATTATATACAGTTGAAAAAGGTGACAATTAAGAAAAAATATCCTCTTTGTTGCATTGATGATTTATTTGATCAGCTTCAGGGAGTGCCCTTGTTCTTTAAGATTGACTTGATATCCAGGTACCATCAACTGAGGATTAGGCCATCGGATATTCCCAAGACAGCTCTTTAGACCAGTTATGACTATCATGAATTCCTGGTTATGTCCTTTGGGCTGACTAACGCCCCAGCTACGTTCAAGGAGTTGATGAATGGGGTATTCAGGCCATAATTAGACTCTTTTGTGATTGTTTTCATTGATGATATCTTGGTATATTCCAAGATAAAGGAGGATCATGCTTGTCATTTGAGATCGCTGCTTCAGAAATTGAAGGAATAGAAGTTATATGCAAAGTTCTCTAATTGTGAGTTTTGGCTTGATTCTGTGGCATTTCTAGGGCATGTGGTGTCCAAAGAGGATATTAGAGTGGATCCGACCAAGATTGAGGCAGTTAGAGGTTGGACCAGGCATACTTACCACCAATATTCATAGTTTTATGGGTTTGGTTGGGTATTACCAATGCTTCATGCAGGGATTCTCTACTATGGTGGCTTCTTTGACTAGACTGACTCAGAAGGTAATAGATTTCCATTGGTCCAATGAGTGTGAGGTGAGCTTTCAAAAGATCAAGACTTTGTTGACTTCAGCTTCTGTTTTGACCTTACTCGAGGAGGGTGTGGAATTCATCGTGTATTATGATACTTTTGGTATTTGTTTAGGTAGAGTGTTGATGCAGAAAGGGAAGGTAGTTGCCTATACGTCTAGACAGTTGAAGGCTTATGAGAACTTCCCTACCCATGAATTAGAGTTAACAACAGTGGTGTATGTGTTGAAGCTATCGATTCATTACTTGTATGGTGTGCATTATGAGGTATTCACTGATCACCAGTGTCTTCAGTACATCTTTAGTCAGAGGGATTTGAATTTGACACTGCACAGATGGCTTGAGCTACTAAAGGACTATGACATGACTATCTTATATAACTCGGGGAAGGACAGTGTGGTGACCGATACCTTGAGTAGGAAGGCTCCCAGTATGGGGAGTCTCGTGGAAATTAGTGTTGATAGGAGGCCCTTAGCTAGAAATATTCAATGGTTAGCCAACAACTTTGTTCGATCACGGGTTTTTGAAGAGAGTGGAGGATTTATTTCTTTTATTGAGGCTTGCTCTTCCTTTGTTGAGAAGATTTGGGAGTGATAGTTTGATGATGAGAAGCTATGTATCATTCGATATGTGGTGTTGAGGGGTGAATCCAAGGTGGCTAGACTTGATTCAGAGGGTATTTTGAGGATTAAGGAAGGATTTGTATGCCCAAGGTGGGCGGTCTGATCAGATTGATATTAGCGGAGGCTCATTGTTCTCTATCGAAAATAATGTATCATGACCTTAGTCAGCATTATTGGTAGTGTGGGATGAAGAGGGACATCACATAGTTTGTCTCCAAGTGTTTGACTTGCCAACAGTTCAAGTATGAGCACCAACGGCTAGGAGGTATATCTCAGAGGAGGCCCATTCCTACTTGGAAGTGGGAGTGGATCACCATAGACTTCGTTGTGAGTTTGCCTCCCAATGTGGATGGTTATGATTATATATGGGTAGTTGTTGACAGACTGACTAGGTCTTCCCATTTCATTCCTGTTCGGGTGAAGTACACAATAGAGAAGCTAGACCAGTTGTATATCAGTCAAATCGTTCGGCTTCATGGTGTACCGGTATCTATCATTTTAGATCGGGGTTCGTTGTTTACCTCTCACTTGTGGTAGCCATTACAACATGGTTTGGGTATGCATCTTGATATGAGTATAGATTTTAACCCACAGATTGATGGCCAGTTCGAGCAGAAGAGTCAAGTGTTGGAGGATATGCTTAGAGCTTGTGTCATTGATTTTGGTGCCAAATGGGATCATCATTTGCCCTTAGCAGAGTTTGCCTACAACAACAGTTATCACTCCAAAATTTATATGGCCCCATTTAAAGCATTGTATGGTAGGCAATGTCGATCTCCTATTGAGTAGTTTGATTCAGCTGAGATGGACTCTTTACAAATGGACTTACTTAGAGATGTCATGGAGCAGGTTCGCATGATTCAAGGAAGGCTCTTGACAACCCATAGTAGGCAAAAAAGATATGCATATAGGAGGGTTCAACCTTTAATGTTCATGGAGGGTGATCATGTTTGGCTCCGAGTGTCACCTATGAAGGGCGTGATGTGATTCAGGAAGAAGGGCAAGCTTAGCCCTCGGTTCATTGGCCCATTTGAAATTTTAGGTAAAGTTGGAGAGGTGGATTATAAATTGGCCTTGCCACATAGTTTATCAGTGGTGCATCTTATATTTCATATTTTCATGCTCTAGAAGTATGTTCCGTATAAGTCTCATGTGATCTATCTTTATATGGTAGAGTTGGGTCTAGATTTGACTTTTGAGGAGGAGCCCATAGCCATTTTTTTATTGATAGGTCTGTAAGCTTAGGACCAAGGAGATTGCTTCAGTTAAGGAACAATAGAGGCACTGTTCAATTGAAGAAGTGATTTAGGAGTAAGAGGACGACATAGAGGCCTAATATCCACAGCTTTTTGAGGCTTTAGGTACTTTCTTTTGCTTTATGTTCGAGAACGAACATGGTTTTTAGTGGTGGATGATATATTGACCTGAAGGTTATTTTTGGTAAATTTCATAAAATGACCATTTTATCCCTCCTTATAATTGCCCCGTGTCATTTTTAATTAGTACCGAGTGTGGGTTTTGGGGAATTCTATGAAGAAGATGAGTTTTGAAAAGTTTTGAGTTTTAAAAGGCTTTAAATGTTCAAATCTGGTAATTGGAACCAACCGGAGCTATGAGTTTCAAAATAAAATTCTGTCAATTTCAGCAGCTTTGAAATGTTGAAATTGGTCTAAGAGATTAACAAAATCAGTTTTGGAGTAGTAATGATGAATTGAGGTGTTAAGTTGGTAATTTTTGAAATTTTGATCATAGGATAGACTTTGGTCAACATGGACATCCGATGCTCAGAATTGAATTCCGATGACTCTTTGGATTTGGAGGATGATTTTGAGTCTAAGGGTGGCTTTGGTTGAATTTTTGGAGGTCCCGAGCTTATTTACGTCTTTTTGACGTTTGAGATTAGTTTAGTTGCAATTTATCAAGTTTCGGATCAAGGAAACCTCAAAATTGAATTCTGATAGGTCCGTTGAGTCCAAAATATCAAATTTGGTAGGGTTGCATATATGGTTTGTGTATACGGATTTTCGAACAAATCCTGAGGGCCAATTTGGGGAGTTTTTTAAAGAGAAATGTTGTTGAGTCTGAGGTTCTGGTACCCTCGCGATTGCAAAGGGCATGTCGCTTTTGCGACATTCACTTTAGCGAAGGTCCCTCGCTTTATCAAAGGGGGGTAACTTTTTGGGGTTCACTTAAGTTACCACTTTTCGTTATCGCGAAGCTCACGAAAGCGACCCATTATTCGCGAAAGTGATACCTACAGGGGGTTAAGGTCGGAGTTTAGTCATTTTACCCAATTTTCTGACCTCGAGAGCTTGATCAAGCAAATTTTAGAGCGGGAATTCTTGTTTTAGTCATTGGATAAGTGTTCTTAACCTATAATTTACATTATTCATCCATCTTATCTTGATTTTCGATTAGAATTGAGGATTTTAAACCCCAATTTTTGGCATTTCTTCAAGAACTCGAAAATTCCTTAAAATGAGGATTCTGATCTAATTTGAGCTCTAAAATCAAAGTGGTTTCCAACGTCACTTTCTAATACTTCAAGGACCGTTTTCATGTAAAGATTTTCAGATTAAAAACCCATTTTTGGAATTAAATTTTGAGTCTTTTGACCACTTTTTTTTTTCGAATTTCGCATTCTTATTGTCGTTGGACATGGGTATTGATTGTTAATCATTATTTGAATAGAATGTGGCATATGTTCGAAAATTAAAGGCTCACGTTGATTGATTGCCCGCAATTTGGTTAAGACAAGTGGACTCCTAAAACTCCGTGAATCTATTACCATTATGAATTTTCCTTTGTATATATGTTGGGGAGTAATGAGAATGAGGTTACAGATTGAATTATGATATGAATTAATCTAAATTGAAAGACGGGGTTAATAAAAGGTAATGTGCTATTTAAGACTTGAATATGATATGCCATGATCTTGATATTTATGTGTATTTGATGAAATACTTGATATTCTGATTATGATTGCAGATTGTTTTATTTGATATATTTCTAATTACTTGTGTGACCATGTTGATTTCATTGGTTCTGGAATACGGTGATGAGAGGGACATGAATATGAGCTCGAGGTCACTTCCGGTGAGGTATTTTGATGCGGAGGTCATTTTCGGTGAGAGATTATGAGGTTGATGTCATTTCCAACAAGAGACTATGAGGCCAAAGTCATTTTTGGCGTGACTATATGATGTCGAGGTCATTTCCGGCAAGAGACTATGACGTCAAGGTCTTTACCAGCGATTGCACACATGCATAATCATTGAGTGTGCATTTATATTTCTGCATATCCCGTGTGACATACTTGATACTTGTACTTGACTTGTGATTACTTGTACACTGCTACTTGTGATACTGAGTTGTGATTTGAGAATTATTGGACTGTTTAGCTTGAACTATTTTTTTGGGTTGATTCTTTGTGCAGGTTATAGTTATGGAGGTTCGATTGAGTTGGAAAGGAAATCATGAATTCTAATAGCTTTACTTAGTTTTGTTAGTTAACTTGGTGAGTATCGTGTGTTGACACCCAATTTTGTCTCTCTGTACTCAAAATTAACGTCTTCAGACTACTTGATCGTTAAAGTACACAAAATATATTTTTTATATATATTTTTTAGTTTTAATTATTTTTTTTATTAATAATTATCCTTATTTTAGCATTTTTATGATTTTTTATTTTATTTTTCCCTTTTAATAATTTATGGATAAACATTCTTAATTTCGTAAATAATAAGATTCTTATGAATTTATTGTCATTTGAAAATTTTAATAGTCATATTATTTTTACAATCATTTTTAAACGTACACAACATAACACTGTAATTTATTCTCTACAACACAATATATCTTAAAAAATATCGATTACATTTTTTTATTTTTTGTGTTACATATCGATACATATATATATATACATATATATATATATATATATATATACATATATATATATATATATATATATATATATATATATATATATATTTTAATGACTCATTAAGTCATTTTGAGAATGATTTCTCACTCATGTTCAACAATTTAATCAACACAAGAAACCAAATAACTTTTTATTAACACAAGAAACCAATTAACTTTTCTTTTAATTAACATAAGAAGCCAAAGAACTTTTTTTCTTTTTTTATCAATACAAGAAGTCAAAGAACTTTTGATTTTTGGTTGATTAATTGTTCAAACAACTTGTTTAGGGAGTCTAAGATAGAAGATTTCATCCAAGCTAAAATTAAAATTTTAAAACAAAATTCTTTCAACACCACTCTCTCCATTATCTTTTCTTTTTCTCCCTCATAAACAAACTATTCTCTCCATTCTCTTCTCTTTTTCTCCCTTTCAACACCACTCTCTCTATTATCTTTTCTTTTTCTCCCTCATAAACAAACTACTCTTTTCATTCTCTTCTCTTTTTCTCCCTCAAAAAGTCTCCAATGAAGCTTGTCCTTTCAGCTAGAACAAAGCAACCCCTCCCTTGTTGGTAAGTAAATCGAATTCGATTTTTGAAACTGCATAGCTGTTAGTAATTTTGGCGTATCTCATTGTATAGATCTTTATTTTTAGTAAATAAATATGTTTTGGAAAGATGAAACACGTACCTACAACCTTTATGTTTATGTTGGAGCCTAGATCTGCTGTTATTGGGTTGAAAAATAGGACTCAACATAGGACAAGTTTTGTCCAGATTTTTATTTAAAATTTCAGCATGTACAACCGCTAGTATTTTGATCATATCTTTTTGTACAAAATGTATTTTGTGATGATTCTTTTCTTTTTGCAAGATTAAGACATATATCTACAACTTTCATGAAGGACATAAAGTCCAGTTTTGCCGTTTGGAGTTTCAAATTTTAGGTACAACATGAGGTACATTTTTGGTATGATTTACTGTTTTGATAGCCTTAAGTGTTGTTGTTTGTTGTTGTTGTTGTTGTTGTTGTTGTTGTTGTATAGCCTTAACTGATAATATGAAATATTACTTCAAATTTATATATAGTTCAAATTGTAATTGGCCAATAAAAAAATCTTTCCGTCGATTTTCGAGGCCTCCCATTAAAAAAAAGACGGAGATTTTAGTTTAAGTTTATATTTTACGTTATATTTTGCAAGCTAAAACAAAGTCCAATAGTGTTAAATCAATAACCTTCGGAGTAGCTTCATCTTCGAGAAACAACAACTAGCTATCGCGATGGTAAATCCGGTAAGAAACTAACAAGTAACAACTCTATCTCTCCTTTGTTTTGTTTTTTTTTATTTTTTCATTGTTTTTTTTTTGTTTATAGATCTACTTTATTTTATGATAGATATAATTATTGTGATTTGTTTCTATTATTTTTTTTACTTATTGTTGTTGTCTCCATCATATCTTTTATTAGTGACATCTATTGTCATATATATTTGTTTTTGAATATTTTAATTGATTGTTTTAAAAGATATGATAGTTTTAATCTACTTTGTTTGATGATAGATATAATTATTGTGATTTGTTTCTATTATTTTTTTTACTTTATTGTTGTTGTCTCCATCATATCTTTTATTAGTGACATCTATTGTCATATATATTTGCATTTGATTATTTTAACTGATTGTTTTAAAAGATATGATAATTTTAATCTACTTTGTTTGATGATAAATATAATTATTGTGATTTGTTTCTATTATTTTTTTTTACTTTATTGTTGTTGTCTCCATTATATCTCTCTATTAGTGATATCTATTATTTGTTGAGTGAAAATTATTATTTTGTTTTTGTTTGACTACTTTTGTTAATAGTTTAACTTCATTTATTTTGGTTATATTTATTCATCACTTTTGTTTGTTGGTGGATTATAATTGATGATTAGTGTATATTTTATTTATTTATAGTTATCTTGTATCTATTTTTAACTTTGTTTGACTACTTTTGCTAATAGTTTAACTTCATTTGTTTTGACTATATTTATTCATCAAAGGATTATAATTGATGATTAGTAATAATTTATTTTCTTTAATACATGATTTCTTATTTAATGGATGTTGATATTATTGTTTTTATTCTTTTTGATTATGTAGGATATACTAAAGCTAGGTTGATTCACTTGTCATTAACTTTAGTATTACTATTTTATTTTTTATATTATCATGTGTTTAAGTTAATTGATAAAATCTTCTCACTTATTTTTTTGTCATATTGTACCTTTATTTTTGTGGGTGTTGGTGCTTGATGATGTAAATATTCACTAGTTGTTTTTTTTTCTTTTGTTATTTTGTTTATGTTACTATTTTTTTTTGTTGAATTATTGTTGTTGGTTTGAATTTTACATCTTTTATCTAATGTATTTCTTATTATGTTATTAATTACGCTATTATTGTTTCACTTTTCAAATATCTTATATGTTGTCTCTATTATGTCGATTGTTTCATCAATTATTGGTTGTCATGGCTTTCACGCCATTATATTGAAATAATTTTATTATTTTTAATTATTATTGTAATTCATCATATTAAATAGAGATTACACCTAATAGGTCGATGAAGAAATTATCGTCGATTTCCAAGGCCTTCCGTGTTTATAAGACGGATTTTATTTTTAGTTATTATTATTATTATTATTATTATCATCATCATCATCATATTTATTCCTTACTAACACTTCTATTAAGTCTTTTACAGGTACTCAGAATTTGCTTCCTGAGAAAGCTATTCGAATTAAGTTCGAATAATATGTTTAATTTATTATTGTGTATATTATTGACGTTAGGCAAACATTAGGCCGTTCCTTATATTATTGTTTTAATTTATTCTTTATGTATATTTCATTACATATTTGCGCAATATTTTCATCTCCTCAATTTAAAAGCTGAGTTTAGCTGGGACCTGCAGTTGTGGATTTCGAAGGATGCTGATACCTTCCCTTTGAAATAACTTGAACCCCTTACTTAGGATCCATTGAATTTGAAGACATTTTTAAATAATTGATTGGTTTCTAATTATCCTAAAATTATGGTGACTCCTTAAATTAAACTATTTTCTTTTAAAATCTCTTTTGAACAATTGAATTGATTTTTTTACGAATCACCATGACGTTCTAATAGGAATGTAACACTTATTACAGTTACGCCTCTGAGCTTACTATAAAATAGAATTCTATTTTTTGTAGTATATATACACACATATTTTAAAATTATTTTGATAATAATTTATTCATTATTAATATTTTACCAAGTGTCTGTACATGTATTTGGAGATATTTTCTGCAAATGATATTCAAAATTATTTTTCTTTTCATATGATAAAAGAGTTCTTTGTTCATATGAATAAATGGCTATTCTTTTAATATTGCATAAAAACTACCTTTTTTATATACATATACCTTTCTCATATTTTTCTACACATAATTGGTGATAATATACTTTACTTACTTAGTATATACTTTTTTTTATACATATATTCTTATATAATTTTAGTGTATATATTTTTATATATATGTTTGTTATACTTGCAAATAATAATTTTATCTCCTCCCTTTTTGATGAATGAAGTCTAGCTGGGTACCACATTTTGTGGATTTCGAAGGATGCCTAACACCTTCCCTTTGGAATAATGTAAACCATTACCTAGAATCTAAACTGGTTTTCGCAGATTGAAACGTGAGTCATACAGGTCATGCATCAAATAAGTTTTCCTTATTTTCTTAAATAAATTAGGTGGCGACTCCATACAATAATTAATCTTTTTCAGAGTCCATATGTTGTGCTTTATCTAACCTCGGTTAAAAATAGGGCATAACATCGTGTTGTTTGGTACTCAACCCTTGATTCTACATTTGTGTAGTAACTGAGCCCGGACAGTGATTATTCTATCTTCTGATTATCCGAGGTTTCCAAGAGATTGAGAGAGGTAGCTATTGACATCCAGCAGACTCTCAGATTTCATGTACTTTAGTGTCTTACTCTATTAGAGAGTTGAAGACATATTGAGACTTGTATTTTCACTTTAGTCTTGTTTAGCCGCTTGTACATGTGACAACCAATCTTTGGATTTTAGGCTAACTTATTCGGTGGGAAAGGACATGTACCATCACACTCAAATTCAGGTCGTGACAATCTCATGGTTAGCGGTACTCTATCCATACAGGTGTGACCAAGATGTATCGGGATTTGAAGCGACTTTATTGGTGGCCTGGCATGAAGAAATATATAGTCAAGTTTGTTGCTAAGTGTCAAAACTGACAGGAAGTATAGTATGAGCATCAAAGGCCGGCATGTTTACTCAAGAGGATTCTCATTCGTGAATGGAGGCGGAAATGAATAGCTATGGATTTCGTGGTTGGTCTTCCTGAGATCTTGGGAAAGTTTGACTCCATTTGGGCTATGGTTGACAGACTGACAAAGTCAGCCCAGTTCATTCCGGTTAGAGTGGATTATAATGCTTAGAAGTTGGCAAAGATTTACATGAAGAAGTAGTAAGGTTGCATGGGGTGCCACTTTCTATCATCTCAGACCGTGGTACATAATTTTTATCAAAGTTTTGGGAAAAATTACATGAGGAGTTAGGCACTCAACTAACTTTCAGCATACCATTCATCCACAGAGAGATGGGTAGTCGAAAAGAATAATTCAAATGTTGGAAGATATGTTGAGCGCATGTGTAATTGACTTTGGAGGTCATTGGAATAAATTCCTATCATTGTTTGAGTTTTCCTTTAACAATAGTTATCACTCTAGCATTGACATGGCACCGTTTGAAGCACTTTGTGGAAGGGGATGTAGATTGCCCATAGAGTGGTTTGAGGCTGGAGATATGGAACCTTTGGAAGTTGATTTGGTAAGGGATGCTCAGGATAAGGTAAGAAATATCCAAACTAAGCTTCTAGCAGACCAAAGTCGACAAAAGGAGTATGCGGATCGTAAGGTGAGTGATATTACATTTCAAGAAGGTGAACAGGTTCTTCTGAAGGTGTCATCCATAAAGGGTGTGATGAGATTCAGCTAGAAGAGCAAGCTTAGTCCTTGCTACATTGATCCATTTGAGATTCTTGATTGTGTAGGGCCAGTGGCTTATAGGTTGGCTCTAACGCCTAGCCTATTTGCAGTCTATCTAGTGTTCCATGTATCCATGTTGAAGAAGTATCATGGAGATGGAGATTATATCATCAAGTAGGACTCAATCTTATTAGACAAAGATCTTTAGTATGAAGAAGAATCGATTGTAATTCTTGATTGTGATGTCCGGAAGCTGAGAACCAAAGAGATTAAGTTTGTGAAGGTTCAATGGAAGCATCATCTAACATCATCTGATTAAGGAAGCTACTTGAAAAACGAAAAAGGACATGTGAGACAAGTATCCCTAGTTGTTTGATGATTCAAGTACTAATATATTCTTGCCTTAGCCCAGCTTTTCTATTTTGATCACTCAGGGACGAGTGATGAATAAATTGATATCTATTATAACGACCTGTTCTCGTCTTTATGAATAAGCCAATGAGGAAGTAGTTTGGTCCAAACAACTTCTAAGTTCATATACAATATATTTAACTATTATATCAAAGTAATAAAAAAATTATTACATGAGTATTGCTTTAATTTTGGTGATAAGTATTATTTATATTCTGTTTTGATATATAATTTTTTTTATTAACGTGGCACACGCTAAAAGAGGCAAAGAGTTGTCTTTATTATCAACTAGAAGTGAGTGAGTGACTAATGATATCTTTTCAGAAAATAGTTGATGTTTAAATAAATAACCTTAGTAAAAGCATAGTTTTTCTTCGATATGATACTCGTTTTCCTCAGCGTCTATCTTATCAGAAGATCTTATTCAAACTCAGTAACTACTGCTTTAATCTCTAGTCGTTGCCAACTTTTGCTTTTCTCTAAATCCACAAAAATCCTCTTATTGTAAGTTTTTTTTGGTAAGTAGGACATATTATATGAAAATTTTCATTTCAATTTGAATCGTTTCGAGATGGTCCCAGTACATAGTTAAAGGCCAAATGATTGGCGTGCATTTTTGATATTACATACATTAATTTTTCAAACAAAAATAGTTCGTAAAGTGTATGCTTCCAATAGCATGAACTGGGAACTTCCAGGATACTTGTTCCTTCCAAAAACGGACGCCCAGCTCCTTCCTTTGTCAGCACATCTGCCACATTTTGTGCAAGTTTAAACGTAAATATGAGTAATTAATACTCCCTCCATATAAAGTAAATTATGTTTGAAAGAGTGCAGTTCTAGTTCTTTATAAAAGTTCTATCAAGAAACTTTTGTCGTTAGCCTTCAATTCAATGTATTTTGATAATTTTATTTATTTTTAAAAAGATAGTGACGACCTAAGAGAGAAGGTAAAAACTGACCTGCTTAAAAAAGCTTATAATTGTCATTTTAATCTATCGAAAGAAGTGCACACACACAAAAAAAAATTATTTTATTGAAAGAAGTCCACAATATAAGCTTTTTGAGCAGAACGACTTTCACCTACTCTCTCAGATCATCGCATTCTACCTTAAAAATTGATAAATATCAAATACATTGAATTGAAGGTATAACTACCAAAGCTTCTTATTTCCTACTCTCTCCTTTAGTTTCTTTCTCTTTACTTAGGAACTATTTATAGTGAAAACATACATCACGTTGCACGCGCAACACATGGTTTTGTTGTCCAATAAACCTCAAGTTGGGCATGTGTTAGGGGGTCCCAGTGCATTGATTTATCATCAATGAAAAATTCAAAACTCACGAGGGACTTGCATTGGAGCCTTAACATATTGTTTTACAATTTTTACCAACACTTTTGAAATTCCAATGTCTACTTTTCCACTCTCACCTTGCACCAAACTTACATTATTTCAATTTGGGTTGTTCAAAATCAAATCATAACCGATAATTAAATCGTCAATTTGATTTATTGACTAATTGGTATTAGGTTATTGGATTAACAATTGATGAACATATTAAAATTTTATAATCAACAATTTATCGATGCGAGGGAGAATTACTCAATTTTCTTATCGGATAAACCATCAATCCATTAAGAATTATCATTTTGTTTTTGGTAAGTATGACATATTATATTAAATTTTTCATTTCAAATTCGGATTATTTCGGGATTTTCCTAGTACATAGCTAAAGGTCAATGATTGGCCTGCATTGTCAATATTACATACGTTTATTTTACTAACAAATGTAGTTCCTTGGGTGTACTTCTAGAATACTTGTTACTTCCAAAAAGGGAAGCCCAACTCTTTCCTTTGTCAGCACATCTGCCAACTTTTTGCAAGTTTAAACGTAAATATGAGTATTTTTAAGTTAAAATATGATAGTAGATCAAAATGTCCTTTAATCTTTTAAATATGTCATGTGAAAAATTATTTAAAGATTTTTTAAAATATGAAAAGAAACTTTCTTTTTAAAATGAAAATAAAACAAATAAATTAGAACGAATCGAGTAGTAACTATGAACGCATTGATAAATGCATGCTTTTCTTTTTATTTTATGTGTCTGAGTACAAAGTTTTGTGGAAGGGTTAGACTTTTGAATTTTATAATTTTAAATATAAAATATTAATAATATATTAGAATATTTTAAAATCTGAAAGATATAATGTGAGATGTTAAAAAAATATAAAAAAGTGATTTTGTTTTAAAAAGAAAATAAATAAACTCAAAAAGTAGGACATATGATTTTAATGTAATTAATTCTCCCTCCATATTAAGTAAATTATGTTTGCACGAGTGCAGTTCTAATTCTTGATGGTCGAAGTTGCTTTGACTACAGAATCATGCCTGTCTGTTGGAGCGAATTGGATGATCGGGCCTAGGGATGCCAAAGTTCCATCAAGAAACTTTTGTTGATAACCCTTTAATTCAATGTATTTTGATAATTTTATTTATTTTAAAAAAAGATTGTGACGGCCTAAGAGAGAAGGTAAAAACTGTCCTGCTTAAAAAGCTTATAATTGTCATTCTGATCAATTGATAGAAATATATTGAAAGAAGTCCACAATTATAAACTTTTTGAGCAGGACGGCTTTCACCTACTCTCTTAGATCATCACATTCTTCCTTAAAAATGGATAAATATCAAAATACATTGAATTAAAGGGTTATCAACAAAGGCTTCTATTTCCTACTCTCTCTTTTATTTCCTTTCTCTTATTTAGGAACTATTTATAGTGAAAACATACCTCATGTTGCACGCACAACACACGCTTTTGTTGTCCAATAGATCTCACGCTGGGCATGTGTTAGGGGGTCCCAGTGCATTGATTTATCATCAATAAAAAATTTAAAACTCACGAGGAAAATGCATTGAAGTCTTAACACGTTGTTTTACAATTTTAACTAACACTTTTGAAATTCAAATTTTGACTAGTTTTCCACTCCCACCTTGCACCAAACTAACGTTATTATTGTTTCAATTTGGAAGGTTCAAAATCAAATCATAATCGATAATTGAATTATAAATTTTATTTATTGACTAATTGGTATTAGGTTATTGGATTAACAATTGATGAACATATTAAAATTTTATTATCAACAATTTATTGATGCGAAGGCGAATTACTCAATTTTATGCGAGGGCGAATTACTCAATTTTCTTATCGGATAAACCATTAATACATTAAGAATTATCATTTTGTTTTTGGTAAGTAAGACATATTATATTAAATTTTTCATTTCAAATTTGGATCGTTTCGGGATGGTCCCAGTACATAGTTAAAGGCCGATGATTGGCCTGCATTGTCAATATTACGTACATTTATGTAATGACCCTGAAGGTCATTTTCGATATTGTTTTTATAAAATTACCATTTTACCCCTCCTGTCAGTTGCCCCGAGTCATTTTATCTTGGGTTTAAAAGTTGGTTTTTAAAAATCTTATGAAAAGTTGAGGTTTTACTAGAAAAATGAGTTTTAAAGGCTTATGATGTCAAATTTTGAGTTTCAAAGTTATTTGGAGTTCGATTCTCGGAATGAGATTCCATCGATTTCATCAGTTCTGAAATGTGAAAATTGATCTAGGAGAGTTGTCGGAATCAGATTTGGAGTTGAAACGTGGAATTTAAGTCAAGTTGAAAATTGAGTTAAAGTTTGATCCAAGTTTGACTTTGGTCAACATTTGGGTTCGGGTGCTCGGATTGAAATTCTGATGATTCAATGGTTTTGGAAGGTGATTTTAACGCTAGAAAAGGCCTTGTTGTAATTTTTGGAAGTCCCGAGCTCGTTTTGGTATTTTGGAGACCTAAATTAGTTTAGCTGCGACTTTTTGAGTTTCGGGCCAAGGAGACCTTGAATTCAAATTTCATTTATTCCATTGAGTCTGAAATATCATTTTCAAGCTAGTAGCATATTTGGTTTGTGTTCGAAAAGTTTTGGATGAGTTTTGGGTGAGTTTTTAAGATTCTGGGTGCTTTGGCGTTATTTCAGCAAATTGTAGCAACTAAAAAGTTCATTATTAGTTTTAAAGATCGAAAAATAATTCCAAAACTTCTAAAATTTTTGAGCATGAATTATAGAAATTATGTGCAAAGTTTGGTGCATTTTCGTTAAGCCGAGATTGGACTTTTATCACAAAATTAGAAATAATTGTTTACCGAGCAAAAATAATATTTGACTGGGCAAATGAGTTCAGAATTGAGTTTCAATTGAATGAGCAGGTCTGTATCATTAATTAAGACATTTAGAAGAAAGAATAGGGTCATTTCTCTATAATATGAGGAAGTTACGGCCTTTTTAGTGAATTAGCTGTTGATCTGGTGCGAAAACACTATTGTTGTTGATATTTAAAATTTCAGACTGTGTTCATTTGGTATATTGAGCATATCGGGAGTTCTAGAGCTCGGAATGGAGTGATTCTTGCGGATTTCTTCTCGATATAATATGGGGTTAGTATACAAACCTTAATTCGATATTTTCTCATGGTTTCTTAATCTAGTTTTATTTCCTTATCCATAAATTTCTTGGGGGAAATTGAGATTTTATTGATTTGGACTCCATTTTTTATCAAAAAAGGTGGTATATCTATGATCTTTTTGTTATGGGTACTTGATTTTGTCACAAATTTGTTGATTCATTGATTATTTTCATTATATTTATCGCGTATAATTTGGATTTTTTTGGTAAAGTTAAAGTTTGCTAAATTGAGGATTTCAAGGTCGATTTTAACTCCATTTTTTATGAAATTTCATATTTGAATTTTTCTAAATATGGGTAAGATATTTTTCAAGAAATATTTTGAATTTGAGTCGAGGTTTTGGATCCGAATATTAAGAGTTTTTTCAAGAACATGAATTTTAGTAAAACTGGTGTTTGAGGGCAGATTTCAACTCCAAATTCAAATTGTTTTTCAACATTAGTTTCAAAATACTTCAAGGATCTTTTTCATGTAAAAGTTTCCAGATTTTCTATTCATTTACGAAATTGAATTTTTTGGGTGTTTCGAGTCAGATTCGGCCCGCTTTTCAAAAATGATGATTTGCGTATCGTTAGACACTTGTATTCTTATTGTAATTGCATATTTGAATAAATTATCTTGATTCGAAGCGCCAAAGTAAGGGCAAGGCTCAAGTTTTGGACTAGTGAGATCGGATTCGAGGCAAGTGAATTTCTAAACCTATTCTAAAGCTTGTAGGATCATGTATTCATGTTTTATGTGCTGAGGATTGATAGAAAGTGGTGTTAAGAACTATTGATATTCAAATGAAACTAATAAATGGAAAAATTGAGATGAGATGACATGTGGTGTTCAATGTGATAGAACATTGTGCTTGTTGGTGAATATTTAGATATATTTATATGTTTTTGATATGATATTTGATTAATTGGGTGATTGTGGACTATATGACATTATATGTGAATATTCATTCTATTTTCATTCATTACTTGTGCATATACTTATCTGTGATGACTGAGAAAGTGATATGAGTGAGATACTGGATATTGGGACTAAGGTTTCTACCGGTCGAGGTGATTGGCCGAGGTCCTTTTCGGTGGCTGAGTTCTTTTCCGGCGGATGTTATAGCTGAGGTATCTTCCCACAGATACATGGTCTATGTGAGGCCCCCATGGGTTTTGGTCTGAGGTGATCAGCGGATGTGTATCATTAGGGCAGACATGCATCACGATATATGACATTGCATTGCATTTCGTTACATCATACATCTTTTGCTATTGTGGATGGTTTTACCCCTGATCTGTATTATTGATTGTGCTGATTTCCTTGCGAATTGAATTGTATTGTTCTTGAGGTATATGAATACTGTGCTGTTAGAACTATTAGACTGGGCTGATTTCTGTGCAAGTTGTAGTCTGAGCGTTGGATGGTGTGGCAGGAGTATGTGTATTTTACTAGCTTTGCTTAGTCTTAGTTGTTTACTTGTTGGGTACCATTTTGTTGGTACTCACTCTTTGCTAACTACACTTGTGTAGGTTCTAAGCTCGGAAAGTGACCCAGCTTTTCTTATTTTCACCCGAGACTTCTGAGGTGATTCGAGAGGTAGTGGTTGATGCCGACCATCTTTCCTATTCCTCTTTACTCACTACTTTGTTCTATTCGAGAGACAAAGATTGAGACTTACATTTATTTCATATCTTGTAATTAGAAGACTTATACATGTGACAACCAGTCTGTGGGGAATTTTGTAGTTGACTAAATTACCGCTTTATCTATATTTATTTATCTAAATTGTCTTCCTCTTTTACCTTCTGCATTTATTGGGTATAGGCTGACTTGTCTGGTGAAAAAGGACAAGTATCATCATGCCCGGTTTTCAGATCGTGACAATTTATTTTACTAACAAATGTAGTTCCTAGGGTGTACTTCCAGAATACTTGTTACTTCCAAAAAGGGGCACCCAACTCTTTCCTTTGTTAGCACATCTGCCACCTTTTGTGCAAGTTTAAACGTAAATGTGAATATTTTTAAGCTAAAAATATGATAATAGATTAAAATGTGTTTTAATCTTTTAAATATGTCATGTGAAAAACTATTTAAAGATTTATCAAAATATGAAAAGAAATTTTCATTTTAAAATGAAAAAATAAATAAATAAATTAGAACGAATGGTGCAGTAACTATGAGATCATAGATAAATACATGCTTTTCATGTGTCTTGAGTACAAAATTTTATGGAAGGGTGAGACTTTTGAATTTTATAATTTTAAATCAAAAAATTAATAATATATTAGAATATTTTAAAATCTTAAAGATATAATGTGAGATGTTAAAAAAATATAAAAAAATGATTTTTAAAAAAGAAAATAAATCAACTCAAAAGGTAGAACATATAATTTGAATGTAATTAATACTCCTTCCATATTAAGTAAATTATGTTTGGACGAGTGCAGTTCTAATTCTTGATAAAAGTTCCATCAAGAAACTTTTGTTGTTAACCCTTTAATTCATTGTATTTTGATAATTTTATTTATTTTCAAGAAAGACTATGACGGCTTGAGAGAGAAGGTGGAAACTGATCTGCTTAAAAAACTTATAATTTTCATTCTGATCAATCGATAGAAATATATTGAAAGAAGTCCACAATTATAAACTTTTTGAGCAGGGTAGCTTTCACATGCTCTCTCAGATCATCATAATCTTCCTTAAAAATGAATAAATATCAAAATACATTGAATTGAAGGTTTAACTACAAAAGCTTCTTATTTCCTACTCTCTCTTTTATTTCCTTTCGCTTTACTTAGGAACTATTTATAGTGAAAACATACCTCACTTGCACGCGCAACACACGCTTTTGTTGTCCAATAGACCTCACGTTGGGAATGTGTTAGGGGGTCCCAATGCATTGATTTATCATCAATGAAAAATTCAAAACTCACGAGGGACATGCATCAGAGCCTTAACACGTTGTTTTACAATTTTAACCAACACTTTTGAAATTCAAATTATGACTAGTTTTCCATTCCCACCTTCCACCAAACTTACGTTATTATTATTTCAATTTGGACTGTTCAAAATCAAATCATAACCGATAATTGAATCGTAAATTTGATTTATTGACTAATTGGTATTAGGTTATTGGATTAACAATTGATGAACATATTAAAATTTTATAATCAATAATTTATCGATGCGAGGGAGAATTACTCAATTTTCTTATCAGATAAACCATCAATCCATTACGAATTATCATATTTTTTGGTACGATATATTATATTAAATTTTTCGTTTCAAATTTGGATCGTTTCGGGATGGTCTCAGTACATAGTTAAAAGCCAATGATTGGCCTGCATTGTCAATTTACATACATTAATTTTCCTAACAAAAGTAGTTCCTATAGTGTATGATTCCAATGCTTCAATAGCATGCACTGGGGAACTTCCATGATACTTGTTCCTTCCAAAAAGGGACGCCCAACTCCTTTCAACTCATCTGCCACCTTTTGTGTAAGTTTTTTTCACGACCCAACCCACCAGGCCATGCGGACACATACTCTAACACCTAGATAGGAGAATCCTTACAAAATATCATGCGAAAGTTTAATAATAGCCTGAAAAGTCAAGAATACACCATAATTATGTATTAAACTCTAAGGTTTATTACAAGAAAAATTCTAACACCCCCAATTATACTAGTCTAAACAGGTACAAGATCTTTCTAAAGGTACAAAGTATAAATAAAAATAAGACATAACTCTCACCATAAGGAATGAAGAGTAGAAGTTGTTGGAGACTCATCTTCGTCTTCACCTATGAAACATCACTGACCTTGTAACCAGACTTTGCCAAGTGGCATAATAATAGTAGTATCAGTACAAACAATACTTACTGGTAGGCATCATCGGTCAACTCGATACCCACCGCATAATATAAAATTATCAACAAGAAAAAGCATGCTCCTAAGGAAATACACTCGGCAACCTTTATGCAAAAACTCTTGTCATTCCCATTAACCTCATTAAAGTCGTTCAAGTCTACTCGCATCCCTTATAGTTGGTCCGCTGCCAACTTTAATCCAGATCAAGGCCTAGCCCTTTTATCACATAGATGAGTTCTTGAACTACGGGGCTCATTAACTTTGTCTAACTAGTCTACTACCTTTAGCTTTCACACCAACATCTGTCCCTAGAAAAATTAGCATCTCACTCAAAAGAGGGAAATATTTAGGTGGGCTAAGGCTCATATTCTAACCGCACTAGCCCGATATGGCGGGACCTATCCCACTCTGTCCATCTCGCTCTAGAGGGATTCCTCCCGCCAGAGCGGCCTGTCCAGAGGCAGAAGCTCTGAATTCTCTTCATATCCCCCCTTTAACATATGTGCCCACAGGACATCAGCAATATGGAACTTTAAGTCACTAATTTCACTTAACAATGTATTGATTGCTTTCCACTTATTTACCCACAATCTTATTCCTACGATGAGAACAAGTCTAGAAACCATAACATAATCCAAACAGGCATATACATGAACACATTATCAATTTACCATTTCAGAGCAATATAAGATTCACAAAGTAAATCTCAGCTACAACAGTCAACATGGTAACACTTGGACTTTTAGTTCTTTCATATCAATTATTACACAAGATGGGCATGCTCAATTATAATAGAGTCAATTTCTCTATCATCATACATATAGTCAAGATCAATTCACAGATAATAGCCACACAATGATTCTCTCATGGAACCCATACTCAAACTGCTAGTGTGTCAGCGTGACACCCAATTCAATAGTTAGTATGTGTCAGAACGTGACACCCAATCCAATATATGTATCGAAAGACGACACCTGATCCAATAAATGTGTCAGAACGTAACACTTGATCCAATATATATGTCAGAACGCGACACCCGATCCAATATCACAATCATAGTCCATAATGAATAGTTTACATACTTGCACAATCAAGTAATTAGGCTCATTGCATGTAATTGGTCACAAATAGTCATTTCATTAGTTTCATTCTATCTTTCCCTTCATTAACAATATTTATCAAGCCTTCTTTATTTAAGGTATCACTTTTGGGTAGAGAAAGTTCAAGATTATGGATTTTACAGTCTTAGGATTATAGATCCATAACAACAGCATATCAATCATCCAACCGAAATAATTAAATGCATGGTAAACATCACAACATTACTCAGTCACTATTAAGGGTCTCTCTATGATATAGACTAAATCATAACCTAAAGCCATAAGTAATCAAATAGGTTCATGGCATGAGATCTATCAACACTAATTCATACACATTCACCCTTTTATTTCATGATTCACATTACTCAAGTAATTTTCAAGAAATAATCACCATAAACTCACACAATTATCAGTATAATCACATCCTTTTATATACATCAATAACTCATAACCCACAGGTCTCAAGATCTCCTAACAACCTAGCAATAGTCTACATTTAATTCCGCAGGGTCATTGGCCTTCTAAACAGTTTTCACCAAGGTTAACATTCAAAGATTAGACCTTTATCACTAGTCACATAATAATCATGATCCACAATATACATTCCTACTCTAAATATCATGTAACAACTCCTAAAACTTTGTATGTCGGTATTTTAATTCTCGATGAAAATGATACAACCTCTATATTTTCGGCATAACTTTTCATAGGATGATCCAAATTAGGTGAACCAAATTTCGGAGTAACCAAAATATCTGTACCTACAACTTTTGTGAATACCATATGTTAATTTTCATAGGTTAAGTAGGTCAAATAAATTAATTATTGTAAGACAGTGTGCTGTGACGAAATGAAGTATTTGTAGAAGAAAATTCATATCTCACTGTAGGATGCTCCAAATTGTTTTATTCTTAAACAACATGAAACTAGACTTCTATATCTACAATTCTTATGAGATACCAAATCCTAATAAGGAATTTATCTTATTCAAACATAGCTCTGAAAAAAAGTATTCTGTCAAAGATAACTCATTTCACCTACCATGACAAAATCTACATACATTAGACATCACTCATGACATCAATAGTCCTCCATTTGACATTACCCATGACATCAATTGTAACAACCCCTAAAATGTTGTATGTCGGTATTTCAATTCTCGACAAAAATAATACAGCCTCTGTATTTTGGGCATAACTTTTCATAGGTTGGTCCAAATTAGGTGATTCAAATTTCTGGATAATTACAACATCCTTACCTACAACTTTCATGAAGAACATAACTTCAAATTCGGAGTATAAGTAGGTCAAATAAATTAATCTTTGCACGATATAGTGCTGTGACGGAATTGAGTGTTGATAGAAGAAAATACATATCTCACTGTAGGTTGATCCAAATTGGTTGATTCTTGAACGATATGAAACTAGACTTCCATATCTACAACTCTTATGAAGAAACCAAATCCTAATAAGGAATTTATCTTATTCAAAAGTAGCATCGAAAATGAGTATTCTGTTAAAAAGAACTCATCTTACCTACCATGGAAACATCTAGATGCATTTGACATCATGCATGACATAAATTGTCCTCCATTTAACATCATCCATGACATCAATATATTCCATTAAATTTTCAGATTTTTCTTTATAATTATTTTATTTATTGTTAGGTCCCTCTTTCCCACCTATAAATACCCACCTTATTTCCTCATTTTATTCATCAAGCTTTCCTAAGCATTTCTTCTCTCTATATACTTCTTCTCAAATATAGTTTTAGTTTTAGTAGTATAAAAATACTACTCCGGTTATTCTTATACTCCGGGTAGTACACAAAACGCTCCGGCGAGAAGAAAAGGCTAGGGATCCAAGAGTATTCCAATTCGGAGTAAACCTTCGGATTTAAGGTATGTAAGGCTTTCATAGCATTGGATTGAGTTCGTCCATGCACCCAATATTTAAATTTATTATAATTGAGTTATAGTTGAGTTTTATTCAAATCTTGAATTCTAGATAAATTAATTCTTCTTCTATTGAGTTTGATATATTTATGCATTAATATTATTATTATTGTTATCTCTCATATTATTGGAATTATTGTTCATGGCTACTTTCCCATGAATCCTAATTGATTTGATGTTCATGAATATTTTTACATATATTTTGAGTAAAGATGTTGGCTTTTTATTATTTTTATTGATAAAAAGAGAGTTATATGAATTAATACTATATATGTATTTTATTGAGTTTTGAAAGAGTAAAAGAGTTGAATTTGAATGAATTTGAGAAAATGATATTTTGAGCAAGATATTTTGATGAGATGTAAATGATGTTTTTGGAAGTATAATGATTGATGAACATGAAATGAGATGAGTTTGATGATTTAAATTAAAGTCCAATGAGACTAGATGATGAGTTTAATATGAGCACATATTTTGGGAGTAGTATTGAGCACCGAGTTGGGTAAGAGTTTAATTGACTCAAACCCCAGAACTACGTAGCCAGCGTAGGATGGAGGCTATGCCTCTTAAGTCCCAAAAAGAGGACTTTGATGAATGGATCCAAGATGGTGATGTCCTTTACCCTGACAAGGTATTGGATGGATGTGGCAACGACATCGCTTCGTTGTATCATCGCTAGCTCATAAGTGATGGTTGTCGGTTAGAGAAACTCCCAACTGAGTAAGCATTGCTTATTACTATTATTTTTATTATTATATTTTAAACTTGCATTACATATTCATGTTGAGATGGTGTTGAGTTCTGAGCTGAGTTTTCTTGAGAGGAGTTTCTTGATATCTGTCCTTACCTTCCTGCCATTTTACATACTCGTACATTCCACGTACTGACGTCATTCGACCTGCATCGTTTTATGATGCAGATACAGGTGTTAGAGATCCTCAACAGGCGCATCGTTGAAGATCATTTCTTTTCAGCTATTTGGTGAGTCCTTCTTGTATTCGAAGGAACTCCTTATCCTTTTATTATTGTTGAGTGTGATGTTTCTTTTGAGGTAGCCATGGACATGTCATTGGCACCATCTAAGAGTATTAGAGGCTTCATAGATAGAGTCTGATGATGTAATCGGAGTAGTTCTCCTTAGAAACTACTTCTTCTAAGAATTATCTATTTTTCCTTTGATTATGACAATCCCACATTAGTATTATTAAGTCTTCCGCTGATGAACAAATGAGTAATGAGACCAAGTGGTTCTCTCGGAAGCCAGAGATGGTTTCTGAGTGCCGGCCACGCCTAGGGTACCCTCTCGGGGCGTGACAAACTTGGTATCAGAGCACAGAGTTCAAGAGTCCTAGGGTGTCTATGAAGCCGTGTCTAGTAGAGTCTTGTTTATAGGTGTGTCGTGCACCACACTTATAATCAGGAAGCTATAGGACATTAGGAATTATTTCACTTCTTTCATAATCTGAGTTCGTGCGATAGAGTTTAACTCTATAAAAGCTTTCTTTCTAATTCGTGCGTTTACACGTTTCAGACATGCCTCCTAAACGTTCAGCTAGTCAGAGGAACGCTCCCAGCACTGAGGTTCCACAGTCAGTGATGCCTCCACGGAGAACTAGGGGCCGACCTGCAAGGTCTACTGAGGTACCCCAAGTACCTACTGTTCAGACCACTCCTACTTCTGAGGATGATTTTCGAGGAGCGATTGCTATGCTCACCCAGTTGGTGGCTGCTCGAAATAGTAGCCAGAGTTCACCAACTCCTAGCTCTAGTTATCAAGAGCCGTCTGCTGCCACGAGGATCAGAGATTTTCTGAGAATGAATCCACCGGTCTTCACGGGTTCTAACGTTGATGAAGACCCCTAAAATTTCATTGATGAGATTGAGGGTGTTGAGTTGGTGTCTTATCAACTCAAGGATGTCGCAAATGTCTGGTATAACCAGTGGGAAGAAAGTAGAGGTGAAGATGCAGAGCCTGCTCTTTGGGATGAGTTTGAAAGAGCATTTCTTGATAACTTTTTTCCCCAAGAGCTACGTGAAGCAAAAATTGAGGAGTTTGTGAACCTCAAGCAAGAGAGTATGACTATGAAAGAATATAGTTTGAAGTTTATTCAATTGTCCAAATATGCCCCAGAAATGATTCCCCATATGAGGTCTAAGATGAGGAAGTTTGTCTCTGGCCTAGGCAAACATGTAAAGAAAGAATGTAAGGCAATGCTAATGATTTCTGACATGGATTTTTCTAGATTGATGGTGTATGCTCAGCAGGTTGAGGATGATAAGAAAAAGGACCGAGAAGAACACCTAAGCAAGAAGGCTAAGTCTGCTGGGCATGAGAATGAGCAGAAGCAAGGGAAGGGTAACAAGTCTTTCTTTAGAAAAGGTCTTCCAATTATGCACCTTCCCCAACAAATACTTTTACACCTAATACCAGGTATGATCAAAGATCTCTAAGTCACCAAAACTTTCGATCTCAAGGTTCTCAGTCCCAATTAAGTATGGCTCAAGGTTCTAGAGGGAAACCACCATGTGCTAGATGTGGAAGGCTCCATTTGGAAGAGTATCGTGTGGGCACCAATGCTTGCTACGGATGTGGAAAGATAGGTCACTTCCAGAATGAGTGTCCTTCAAAAAGGCAGGGAGATGGAAGTAGTAGAGCTCAGTTTTCTTCTGCAGCTCCACAGAATAGAGGTAATCATAGAGGTGCAGCTTCAAGTGCAGGTGGGGGAACCAACCGCCTGTATGCTATGGGTAGTCGCCAAGACCAAGAAAACGCACCCGATGTTGTTACTGGTATGCTTCGAGTCCTTTCTTTTGATGTGTATGCATTACTTGATCCGGGTGCTACATTATCTTTTATGACTCCTTACTTGGCTAGTAAATTTGAGATCCTTCCTGAGTGTCTTCTTGAGCCTTTCAGTGTGTCTACTCCTGTTGGTGATTCTATCTTAGCTTAGAGGGTCTATAGAAATTGTACTGTGTCAATCTATCATAGGGATACCATGGCTGACTTAGTTGAGTTGGACATGGTTGATTTTGATGTGATTCTTGGTATGGACTGGCTTTATTCTTGTTATGCTTCGGTTGATTGTAGGACCCGAATTGTCAAGTTTCAATTTCCAAACGAGCCTATCTTAGAGTGGAAGGGGAATTCTATAGTGCCTAGGGGTAAATTTATTTCCTACCTTAAGGCCAGAAAATTAATCTCTAAGGGATGTATATATCATATAGTTCGAGTCAAAAATATTAATGATCAGACTCCATCTCTTGAGTCAGTTCCCATTGTGAATGAGTTTCCTGAAGTCTTTCCTGAGGATCTACCCGGAATTCCTCCTGATAGAGAGATAAACTTTGGTATTGATATCCTTCCTGATACACAACCTATCTCCATTCCTCCTTATAGGATGGCTCCTACTGAGTTGAAAGAGTTGAAAGAACAACTGAAAGACCTCCTAGATAAGGGGTTTATTAGGCCAAGTGTCTCACCCTTGGGCGCTCCTGTCCTATTCGTACGAAAGAAAGATGGGTCCCTTAGAATGTGCATTGATTACCGACAACTAAATAAGGTCACCATTAAAAATAAGTACCCTCTCCCCAGAATAGATGATTTATTTGACCAACTTCAGGGTGCCACATGTTTCTCTAAGATAGACCTCAGATCAGGCTATCACCAGTTGAAAGTGAGAGAATGTGACATCCCGAAGACGGCTTTTCGAACCCGCTATGGTCATTTTGAGTTTCTTGTTATGTCCTTTGGATTGACAAATGCTCCAGCAGCTTTTATGGACCTCATAAACCGAGTATTCAAGCCATACCTAGATACGTTTGTAATTGTCTTCATCGATGATATTTTGGTCTACTCTAGAAGTAAGAGTGAGCATGCTAATCACCTTAGGATTGTCCTTCAAACTCTTAAGGAGAAGGAGTTGTATGCTAAGTTTTCAAAGTGTGAGTTTTGGCTTGAGTCTGTAGCATTTCTAGGTCATATTATATCTGGGGATGAAATCCAAGTTGATACTCAAAAGATTGAGGCAGTTAAGAACTGGCCCCGACCCACCTCTCCAACCGACATAAGGAGTTTCTTAGGTTTAGCTGGTTACTACAGGAGGTTTGTTGAGGGATTTTCATCCATATCCTCACCATTGACTAAGCTGACTCAGAAGAAGGCTAAGTTTCAATGGTCTGATGCTTGTGAGAAAAGTTTCCAAGAGTTGAAAGCTAGATTGACTACTGCTCCAGTACTATCCCTACCCGAAGGAACGGATGGTTTTGTAACCTATTGTGATGCTTCAAGAGTTGGGTTGGGATGTGTATTGATGCAGAAAGGTAAGGTCATTGCCTATGCCTCCAGGCAGCTTAAGACTCATGAGAGAAACTACCCCACTCATGACCTTGAGTTGGCAGCTGTGGTATTTGCTCTTAAGATCTGGCGTCACTATCTTTATGGTGTACATGTGGATGTGTTCACAGACCATAAGAGCTTACAATATGTATTCAGCCAGAAGGAGCTGAATTTGAGGCAGAGAAGATTGCTAGAGTTGCTCAAGGATTATGACATGAGCATTCTCTACCACCCAGGTAAAGCAAATGTAGTTGCTGATGCTCTTAGCAGGTTATCTATGGGGAGTACAACTCATGTGGAAGAGGAAAAGAAGGAGTTGGCAAAGGAAGTGCATAGACTTGCGCGTTTGGGAGTTCAACTTATTAACTCTAGTAAGGGTGGTACAATAGTACGAAATGGAGCCGAATCATCTCTAGTTGCAGAGGTGAAAGAAAAGCAAGATCAGGACCCTATTCTTCTTCAACTGAAGGATGAGGTTCACAAGCAGAAGGTAATGGCTTTTACCAAAGGGGGAGATGGAGTGTTGAGATATCAAGAAAGATTATGTGTTCCAAGTGTTGATAGTATTAGGGAGAGAATCATGAAAGAAGCCCATAATTCTAAGTATTCCATCCATCCAGGTTCAACAAAGATGTATCATGACTTGAGAGAAGTATACTGGTGGAGTGGAATGAAGAGAGATATAGCAGAGTTTGTGTCCAAGTGCCCAAATTGCCAACAAGTTAAAGTTGAGCACCAAAGGCCTTGTGGAGTGGCTCAGAATATAGAGATACCGGAATGGAAGTGGGAAATGATCAATATAGACTTCATTACCGGTTTACCACGAACCCGCAAACAATATGACTCTATTTGGGTGATTGTGGATAGGATGACCAAATCGGCCCATTTCTTGCCGGTTAAGACTACGAACACTGCAGAGGATTGTGCCAAACTGTATCTTAGAGAGATTGTTAGACTGCATGGAGTTCCTTTGTCTATCATCTCTAATAGGGGAGGTCAATTTACTGCTCAGTTTTGGAAGTCATTTCAGAAGGGCTTGGGTTCAAGAGTGAACCTTAGTACTGCTTTTCATCCGCAAACAGATGGCCAGGCAGAGTGTACGATACAGACTTTGGAGGATATGTTAAGAGCCTGTGTCATTGACTTCAAAGGTAATTGGGATGATCATTTACCTCTTATTGAGTTTGCATACAATAATAGTTTCCATTCGAGTATTCAAATGGCTCCTTATGAAGCTCTGTATGGGAGGAGATGTAGATCACCAATTGGTTGGTTTGAAGTTGGTGAAGCTGAGTTGATTGGACCAGACTTGGTTCACCAAGCTATGGAGAAGGTGAAAACCATACAAGAGAGGTTGAGGACTGCTCAAAGTCGCCAAAAATCCTACACTGATGTTAGAAGAAGAGATTTAGAGTTCGAAGTGTACGATTGGGTATACTTGAAAATTTCACCCATGAAGGGTGTGATGAGATTTGGAAAGAAAGGGAAGCTTAGTCCCCGCTACATTGGTCCTTATCAGATTATGAGGAGGGTAGGTAACGTAGCCTATGAATTGGAGTTGCCTCCAGAATTAGCTGCTATTCATCCCGTGTTTCATATCTCTATGCTTAAGAAGTGTTTGGGAGATCCTTCACTTGTTGTCCCAGCTGAGAGCATTGGGGTGAAAGAGAGTTTGAGTTATGAAGAGATTCCAGTTCAAATTCTTGATCGTCAGGTTCGCAAATTAAGAACTAAGGAAGTGGCATCTGTCAAAGTCCTATGGCGAAATCAATTTGTTGAAAAGGCTACATGGGAAGCTGAAGAAGATATGAAGGCTAACTATCCTCATCTATTTATGCCTTCTGATGACGATATTCAAGGTAATATTCCTTACTTCTACCTTTGAGTCGATGCTTATTCTTGAGTTTGAGTCATTAATCATTTGAGTATTGGAGTTGATGTATTGATGATATTCATTCTTTATGTCTCCTATTTTCATCTTCATTCGAGGACGAATGATCCCAAGAGGGAGATATTGTAACAACCCCTAAAATATTGTATGTCGGTATTTCAATTCTCGACAAAAATAATATAGCCTCTGTATTTTGGGAATAACTTTTCATATTTTGGTCCAAATTAGGTGATTCAAATTTCTGGATAATCACAACATCCTTACCTACAACTTTCATGAAGAACATAACTTCAAATTCGGAGTATAAGTAGGTCAAATAAATTAATCTTTGCACGATATAGTGCTGTGACGGAATTGAGTGTTGATAGAAGAAAATACATATCTCACTGTAGGTTGATCCAAATTGGTTGATTCTTGAACGATATGAAACTAAACTTCCATATCTACAACTCTTATGAAGAAACCAAATCCTAATAAGGATTTTATCTTATTCAAAAGTAGCATCGAAAATGAGTATTCTGTTAAAAAGAACTCATCTTACCTACCATGGAAACATCTAGATGCATTTGACATCATGCATGACATAAATTGTCCTCCATTTAACATCATCCATGACATCAATATATTCCATTAAATTTTCAGATTTTTCTTTATAATTATTTTATTTATTGTTAGGTCCCTCTTTCCCACCTATAAATACCCACCTTATTTCCTCATTTTATTCATCAAGCTTTCCTAAGCATTTCTTCTCTCTATATACTTCTTCTCAAATATAGTTTTAGTTTTAGTAGTATAAAAATACTACTCCGGTTATTCTTATACTCCGGGTAGTACACAAAATGCTCCGGCGAGAAGAAAAGGCTAGGGATCCAAGAGTATTCCAATTCGGAGTAAACCTTCGGATTTAAGGTATGTAAGGCTTTCATAGCATTGGATTGAGTTCGTCCATGCATCCAATATTTAAATTTATTATAATTGAGTTATAGTTGAGTTTTATTCAAATCTTGAATTCTAGATGAATTAATTCTTCTTCTATTGAGTTTGATATATTTATGCATTAATATTATTATTATTGTTATCTCTCATATTATTGGAATTATTGTTCATGGCTACTTTCCCATGAATCCTAATTGATTTGATGTTCATGAATATTTTTACATATGTTTTGAGTAAAGATGTTGGCTTTTTATTATTTTTATTGATAAAAAGAGAGTTATATGAATTAATACTATATATGTATTTTATTGAGTTTTGAAAGAGTAAAAGAGTTGAATTTGAATGAATTTGAGAAAATGATATTTTGAGCAAGATATTTTGATGAGATGTAAATGATGTTTTTGGAAGTATAATGATTGATGAACATGAAATGAGATGAGTTTGATGATTTAAATTAAAGTCCAATGAGACTAGATGATGAGTTTAATATGAGCACATATTTTGGGAGTAGTATTGAGCACCGAGTTGGGTAAGAGTTTAATTGACTCAAACCCCAGAACTACGTAGCCAGCGTAGGATGGAGGCTATGCCTCTTAAGTCCCAAAAAGAGGACTTTGATGAATGGATCCAAGATGGTGATGTCCTTTACCCTGACAAGGTATTGGATGGATGTGGCAACGACATCGCTTCGTTGTATCATCGCTAGCTCATAAGTGATGGTTGTCGGTTAGAGAAACTCCCAACTGAGTAAGCATTGCTTATTACTATTATTTTTATTATTATATTTTAAACTTGCATTACATATTCATGTTGAGATGATGTTGAGTTCTGAGCTGAGTTTTCTTGAGAGGAGTTTCTTGATATCTGTCCTTACCTTCCTGCCATTTTACATACTCGTACATTCCATGTACTAACGTCATTCGACCTGCATCGTTTTATGATGCAGATACAGGTGTTAGAGATCCTCAACAGGCGCATCGTTGAAGATCATTTCTTTTCAGCTATTTGGTGAGTCTTTCTTGTATTCGAAGGAACTCTTTATCCTTTTATTATTGTTGAGTGTGATGTTTCTTTTGAGGTAGCCATGGACATGTCATTGGCACCATCTAAGAGTATTAGAGGCTTCATAGACAGAGTCTGATGATGTAATCGGAGTGGTTCTCCTTAGAAACTACTTCTTCTAAGAATTATCTATTTTTCCTTTGATTATGACAATCCCACATTAGTATTATTAAGTCTTCCGCTGATGAACAAATGAGTAATGAGACCAAGTGGTTCTCTCGGAAGCCAGAGATGGTTTCTGAGTGCCGGCCACGCCTAGGGTACCCTCTCGGGGCGTGACATCAATATATTCCATTAAATTTTCAGATTTTTCTTTATAATTATTTTATTTATTGTTAGGTCTCTCTTTCCCACTTATAAATAACCACCTTATTTTCTCATTTTATTCATCAAGCTTTCTTAAGCAACTCTTCTCTCTATATACTTATTTACTCATTCTCAAATATAGTTTTAGTTTTAATAGTATAAAAATAGTACTTCGGTGATTTTTATACTCCGGATAGTACACAAAATGCTCCGGTGAGAACAAAAGGCTAGGGGTCCAAGAGTGTTCCAATTCAGAGTAAAGCTTCGGATTTAAGGTATGTAAGGCTTTGATAGCATCGAATTTAGTTCGTCCATGCACCCAATATTTAAATTATTTATAATTGAGTTATAGTTGAGTTTTATCCAAATCTTAAATTCTAAATGAATTAATTCTTCTTCTATTGAGTTAGATATATTTATGCATTAATATTATTATTATTATTATTATCTCTCATATTATTGGAATTATTGTTCATGGCTACTTTCCCATGAATCCTAATTGATTTGATGTTCATGAATATTTTTACATATGTTTTGAGTAAAGATGTTGGCTTTTTATTATTTTTATTGATAAAAAGAGAGTTATATGAATTAATACTATATATGTATTTTATTGAGTTTTGAAAGAGTAAAAGAGTTGAATTTGAATGAATTTGAGAAAATGATATTTTGAGCAAGATATTTTGATGAGATGTAAATGATGTTTTTGGAAGTATAATGATTGATGAACATGAAATGAGATGAGTTTGATGATTTAAATTAAAGTCCAATGAGACTAGATGATGAGATTAATATGAGCACATAATTTGAGAGTAGTATTGAGCACCAAGTTGGGTAAGAGTTTAATTGACTCAAACCCCAGAAATACGTAGCCAGCGTAGGATGGAGGCTATGCCTATTAAGTCCCAAAAAGAGGACTTTGATGAGTGGATCCAAGATGGTGATGTTCTTTACTCTAGCAAGGTATTGGATGAATGTGGCAACGACATCGCTTCGTTATATCATCGCTAGCTCATAAGTGATGGTTATCGGTTAGAGAAACTCCCAACTGAGTAAGTATTTCTTATTATTATTTTAAATTTGCATTACATATTAATGTTGAGATGATGTTTAGTTCTAAGCTGAGTTTTTTTTAGAGGAATTTCTTGATATATGTTCTTACCTTCCTGCCATTTTACATACTCGTATATTCCACGTACTAACGTCATTATACCTGCATCGTTTTATGATGCAGATACAGGTGTTAGAGATCCTCAACAGGCGCATCATTAAAGATCATTATTTTTTAGCTATTTGGTGAGTCCTTCTTATATTCGGAGGAACTCTCTATCCTTTTATTATTTTTGAGTATGTTTCTTTTAAGATAGCCATGAACATGTCATTGACACTATCTAAGAGTATTAGAGGATTCATAGACAGAGTTTGATGATGTAATCAGAGTAGTTCTCCTTACAAAACTACTTCTTCTAAGAATTATCTATTTTTCCTTTGGTGTTGATGATGACAAGCCCACATTAGTATTCTTAAGTCTTCCACTGATGAACAAATGAATAATGAGACCAAGTGGTTCTCTCGGAATCCAAAGATGGTTTCTGAGTGTCGGCCATGCCTAGGGTACCCTCTCGGGGCGTGACTATCAACTCACAATCAGTTAACCATCTAGACTCCGTACCCAAAGGCCTAGGCATGAAATCTCTCGTCAATCTACATTATATTAAGCAATGTGAACCAATTTATAACAAATCAATTGAGAAAACCTAGCAAACCTAGATTCCAAGAAGTCGTAAAAGGATTATAGGATGATCCCTGACTTCCATAGGAAGAAACTATGGAGGCGGGTCTAAAATCCATAGTGTAATGACCTTGAAAGTTATTTTCGGAAATTCTTGGGAAATTGCCATTTTAACCCTCATGTTAGTTTCTCTAGTGTTAATTGATTAGTTTGAGTGGTTGGTTTTTGTAAATTTTTAAAAGATTATGAATTGTGCGAGTTTTTTAGTTTAAATGTTTAAGTTGCTCAAAAGTGATTTTTCATACCAACCGGAGCTACGGGTCTTAGAATGAAATTTTGTCAGTTTTATCAGCTCTGAAATATGGAAATTGGTCTATGAGTGTCTTCGTTTTTGTATTCGGAGTTGTTTCGTGAAACTGAGGTCCTAAGCTGAAAAGTTTTGTTTTAAATAAGTTAAGTTTGACATTGGTCAACAATTCGAGTTTGGAAACTCAAATTGTATTATTGATGATTCCTTTGGTTTCAATGGGTGATTTAGGCCAAGAAGCGGCTTCATTATAATTTTTGGAGTCCCGAGCTCATTTTGGTCTTTTGAGGTTTAAATTTAGTTTAGTTACGACTTATCAAGTTTTGAATCAAGGAGACCTCAAATTTGAATTCCGATGGCTCCATTGAGTCCGGAACATCAAATTTAGTAGGTGTACATAGATGGTTTGTGTGGACAGATTCCAAATGAATTTTGAGGGTCCAATCGGATATGTGGAGTTTGGAAAATTTCTGGTTCTGGTGCATGGATCTTAACCCTTCATATTCATGACCTTGGGTTCCGCCTTCACGATGGTCCATCCTTTTGAGCTTCACGATCATGGTAGTGATGCCTGCTTTCACGAAGAGCATCCCCTTTGTGCTTCAACGATCGCAGAGGGTAATGATCTGCGATCGCGAAGGTCATTTTTACCTGAAATAGTGTTTAGTCGTGAAATTAGCCCATTTTTCAGATTCCACTAATTTTTCTTGGGTTGTATTGCAGAGATGATTCTTGGAGAGATTTTCAGAGGGAAATCATTTAGGTGAGTCTATCTATTTAATCTTTATCGATTTTCATTAATTTTGTCTTCCTAACTCTCCTAAAAGTCTTGATTTCAAATGGGTTTTTGAGGGGTTTTCTTTCTAAATTTAAAATAAAAGATTTGCTAATTTAACTTGATTCTTCATCAATTTTTATGGTTTTTTCAATCACGAACTCTCCTCGATATGTAAAACATGATTTTTAAATAAAATTCCAATTTTGCACTTTTTAAATTTTAAGCAATTTTTGAACCATTTTACCCTCGGTTCTGAATACTTGCAATATGGGTGTCATTGGACTCCTTGTGATGTATATGTTTCATTCTTGATAGTGGGTTATCATTTCGGGCATTGAATTCGAGGATTGCTCATCCAGTAGGAGTATTCATGTGCGGTTTTGGTAATTGAGGTAGGTTTGACTATTTTTCTTTGAGATTGGGATGGGCTAATTAGTCATTCTTATGTTATAGACTTTGGAATGGTTATTCATTCGTATTCTTAATTTGAGGAATTTCCTTGTCATTACTGTCTATTGAGGGTGAATATCATGTTTAGGTTAAGTTTTGAGAATTTTGAACCTTGTACTACATGTGGAGTTGATAAATGCCTTCATGCCTTATGTGTTATGAATTCATTCATCCTCATTCATTATATCATTGATCATTGGGAAGTTGAGAACTATGGAAATTCTTCTTAAGAAAGAAAATATGATACTTTTTTATATCCTTCACCACGAGTTAGATGGCAAGCGAATGAGATATTAGTATCATAAGTCTTTGGCCACGAGATGGGTGGTGAGATAATTGATACATTGATAGTGTGATGAGGTATATGGTCTGTAAGAACCCTATGGGTCCTACTTAGTAGAACAGCTCGGTAGGTGCATACGATAGGCTGTGCGATAGTCTTGATTCCACCATACCACTACATCATTTCAGCATCCCATTGCATTGCATTGCATCTTGGATTATTTACCTTATATGATATTATATGATATTGAACGGTTCTTATGTGTTTACTTTACTTGCGGCGTTTTATATAAACTGGCGACACTGATGCCGGAGTAGGACTTTTCTGCGTGCAGGTAGAGAATGTTCCTTAGTTTATTACATAGGTTTGATTAATTTTTTATACTCAGTCGGTCCAACCTACTAAGTACATATGGATTGTACTCACCCCTACTTCTGTGTCCCTTTTTGATGCAGATCCTAGTCAAGGTATTCTGCGCGGCACCTAATCTCTTTCTAGTGGATGTCTTACTGTTCATATTAGTGGTGAGGTCTTCGAATTTGGACTGCCATTAGTTCTATCTTTTCTTTTCAGTCTTTACTATTATTCGAAGACTGATGATATATATCAAATTCTATCATTGTGTTAGATTATCTTTACACTTATGAAGCCAAGTTTTGAGATATTTTATTTGTGTCCACCTTTTTATTATTTTTGTGGTCTGATTTCTCCTTTGGGAGTCTCATATAAGTTTTACTTTTAGGCTTCCATATCAGGTTGGGTATTGGGATGTGTGCTACCATGACCTTAGTTTTTGGGTCGTGACACATGGATTGTAGCCTTCCTCGCACTAGGAATCTCTTTGTAACACCCCAAAATTTTACGCCACGACCCAAACCATTCTTCATATGTGTATTGGCTCAAACTTGATGAATTCTAATTGCATATATAAGTTAGGATCAATTCCTAAGTATTTAAAGTTCAGTAGATATGGTTTAGGGTCATAAGGGATCTCTAACACCAAGTCAAGTACAAAGAATTTCTGTCGGCTAAGTTTACGTATGAGTACGTATAAGGGTCAACTTCAAACGATCATATCTCCTAGAATATAACTAATTGGATGACCCATAACCTATCAGATTAAAGTTCTTTGAGTCTTCTTTCCAAGCCACTAGTCCTCCTCGTGGACTTAGCCAATATTGGTTCAGCTTAAAATTTTGAAAAAAAAAACTATGGGGGAACAACTCCGCGACGCGAACTTGTTCCACCCTAGTTCAAATTTCTGTCTGTTTTTAATTTTTGTAAGGGTCTTTTTGGTCTTTTCTCAACCTAACCCACTATATTTTGGGACAAAAATCTGCCCCTTATCAACTCCCAAGGAGGTTTTCCTCTCATTTACCTTAGGAGCTTTGAGAGAAGAGACTAGAAATTAGAAGAAGAGCTTGGATTCAAAATCAATAAGCTAGATCCTTGATTTTCGGTGAGATAATCTTCATTCCAGGTATGTAAGGCTATTTCTAACGTAGATTGAGTTCATCCTCGTGACCTACGTCTTTATTGTGTTGAGTTGATTGAGTTTTGAGATTTCATGAGTTGAGTTGATTGAGTTTTGAGATTCCATGAGTTGAGTTCTTGAGTTATCTATCATTTCTATTGAGTTTTTGTATATAAATTCATAGGTATTGATGATGTCCTTGAGTGGAGTATTTGTGGTATACATTCATGGATTCATTCACATGAACCCAAATTGAGATTTTATTTTTATTATATTATGCAGTGATAGAGTTTTTAAAACATGATTTGTGAAGGTTTTTGAATGAGAAAGAGTTGAGTTTTGAGGTGTCCCTTAACTACCATTTTGAGAATGAGTTGAGTTTGAGAAGTTCTTAAATTTTTTTATTTTGAACATGAGTATTTAGAGTATAAATAATTGTTTGAAATGGAGTTTGAGGAGGTATGAACGAGTTTGAAAACAATGTGTAAAGAGAAGAATTTGATGATTGAGGCGAGTTGAGTTTGATGAGAGTCCAATGAGAATAAATGAGTATTTTGAGTATTTTACTTACTTGATGTACATAAGCATAATAAGAGTATTTTGGGAGTAGTATTGAGCACCGATATAGGGTGAGCCCATAAACTACGTAGCCAGCGTAGGATAGAGGCCAAGCATCACTTGTCCCAAAGAGGACTTTTATATTGGATCCATGAGGTGGAGCCTCCTTTGCCCTGGCAAGGTATTGGACGGCTGTGACAACGACTGTTTTAAGCGTAGTATCATCAGTAGCTCAAAAGTGATGGTTGTCAGTTAGAGAAACTCCCAAGAGTAAAATGTTATATTTTTATATGTTGAGTTGGATCCACTTAACTATGTTATATAAAGCATTCTTTTACACATATTGCATGTTTTTATAGTTGAGCTATGCTCAGAGTTGAGCCCTATGAGTTGAGTAACTTAAGTAAGTTTCGTTTAAGATATTTACATACTTGTAGTTTCGTTTAAGATATTTACATACTTGTACATTCCATAGACTGACACCATTTGACCTATATCATTTTATGATGCAGATACAGGTGATAGAGGTCTTCAACAGGCGCATCGTTGAAGACTAAACCCCATCCAGCTTTTGGTGAGGCCTCCTTGCATTCGGAGGACTTCATTTATATTTCTTTCATTCATTCTTCTTTTGATAGTCAGTTGAGGTAACCATAGACTAGTCTTGGTACCTTTCTAGTATTGAGTTAGAGGCTTCATGGATAGAGTCAGAGTTGAGTTAGATGAATTTCTTTCAGAGTTTATTTTTAAAACTTAATTTCATTATTTAGTATACGACATTGAGTCATTTCATGCTTGGGAAATTTTTAGCATACTATTTCATTATTTATGATGTTTTGAGTGCCCACTTGAGTTGTCTTTTGAGTTATATTGAACCTTCCGCTGAGAGTTACATGTGTGATTGGACCAAGTGGTTCGCTTGGGGACCATTAATGGTCTTCAAGTGCCGACCACGTCTAGGGTATCCTCCTGGGGCGTGACACTCTTTTTCCCTTCTATCCAAGCCTGGAACAGCCTCTTAGGTTTCTAGGGCAACCCTCATATATTTTGGCAGTTAGGAAAAGAATGGGATAATAAAAATACGCCCTTTTTAACTTCCGTCCCGTCGAATCTCCGGCGGCCAAATCCCGCTCCGACAACCTAGCACAAACAGTGCTCAATAAAATTGGTATAACTTTTTACTCCAAACTCCGAATGAGGTAAATTCGGTGGCTTTAGAAAGAAGAATCATAGATATTTAATTAGATAGGTCATGGGACACCTAAATCTTCATAGGCTGAGAGATACAGTCGTTTGAATTTGACCCTAGTTTGAACTCAAGTCCAAAACTAAATCGGAAATGCACTTTCAACTCAACTTTGAGATAGGAGCATAGTACGACCTCAACTCATAACTAATGCACTTGCATACCAAGGAATTGATCCTAGTCTTATAACGAAAGAGATTCGTATACCTTTACCGCATATATTTTTAATAACGACGGGCTATTCGTTACAAGTTTAAGTATATTTAAGCTAAAAATATGAAATTAGATCAAAATGTCCTTTAATATTTTAAATATGTCATGTAAAAAATTATTTAAAGATTTGTCAAAAAATGAAAGGAACTTTATTTTTAAAATAAACAAATAAATAAATAAATTAGAGCGAATCGAGTAGTAACTATGAACATGAATAAATATGGGCTTTTCGTTTTATTTTATGTGTCTTGAGTACAAAATTTTATGGAATGGGTGAGACTTTTGAATTTTATAATTTTAAATACACATTATCAATAATATATTAGAATATTTAAAAATCTTTAAATCTTAAAGATATAATGTGAGATGTTAAAGAAAAATATAAAAAAGTGTTTTTTAAAGAAAATAAATCAACTCAAAAAGTAGGACATATAAATTGAATGTAATTAATACTCCCTCTATATTAAGTAAATTATTTTTGCAAGAGTGCAGTTCTAATTCTTGATAAAAGTTCCATCAAGAAACTTTTCTCGATAACCTTTTTATTCAATGTATTTTGATAATTTTAAAGATAAAGTGTCAAAAACACACCTAAACAATACCTTTTTTTGAGTTTCATACTTAAACTATTGGGAGTGTGAATTTCATATCTAAACTATACCTAAACTATCACTTTTTAGTTTGAGAAATATACCTCTCTCTTTTATTCCACTCTGTATGTTTACTGCACTCTCTCTTTCATGTAAAAAAAATTTGTGACATCACACTCCACATGGATAAAAACAAAAATTAAATAAATTATTAGAATTAGTTAAAATTAAATATTAAAATATTACTGTACCCCCCAAAAAATATAAAATATTTTCTTCTCCCACTCCATCACTTCCTCTCACCATACCCCCCCCCCCCCTCCAATTTTTTTAGTTTTATTTTTATTTTTTAAATATAAATTCTACCCCGCCCCACCTAGCCCCTCCGCTTTCAAATTTGTTTCTTATTTTGTGCTAGATATATATACATATGATTTTAGGAAAGTACTTTTTACTTGTCGCAAGACTTTTATTTCTGCTATATTTGGTACACAAGTAGAAAAAAATATTTTCCAAAAATACATGTACAAATCTAACACGAAATGAGAAAAATGTAAAAAAAAATAAATTAAAAGAGAGGAAGGTTAGATGGGGTGGGTATAATTTATTTTTTTAAAAAAATAAAAATAATAATATTTTTTAGGAAGTAGTGGGGGAGGAGGTGAAGTGTGATTTTTTAAAAATATTTTATAAAAGAAATGTAAAAAAAATAAAAGGACGGGGGATTGTGGGGAGGGGGGGGGAGGTGGTGGAGAGGGTGAGAAAATATTTTATCCATGTGTAATGCCATGTGACAAAGTTTTTTCAAAAGAGAGAGAGAGAGTAGAAAGAGTGTATTACACACACCAATGAGGTGTGTTTCTCAAACAAATGTGATAGTTTAGGTGAAATTTTGACACTTATGAAAAAGACTGTGACTACTTGAGAGAGAAGGTGAAAATTGGCCTGCTAAAAAAGCTTATAATTGTCATTCTGATCAATCGAAAGAAGTCCACACACAAAAAAAGATTTATTTTACAGAAAGAAATCCACAATTATAAGCTTTTTGAGCAGGACGACTTTCACCTACTATCTCATATCATCACATTCTTCCTTAAAGACAATAAATATCAAATACATTGAATTAAAGGTTTAATTACAAAAGTTTCTTATTTCCTAATTCTTTTTTATTTGCTTTCTCTCTTCTTGGAAACTATTTATAGTGAAAACAACCTCACGTTGGACGTGCAACACACACTTTTGTAGTCCAAAAGACCTCACGTTGGGCATGTGTTAGGGGGTCCCAATACATTGTATTTATTATCAATGAAAAATTCAAAACTCACGAGGGATGTACATTGGAGCCTTAACACGCTATTTTACAATTTTAACCAACGCTTTTGAAATTCAAGTTTTGACTACTTTTTCACTCCCAACCACTCCCACCTTGCACCGAACTCACGTTACTATGTTTCAATATGAGTCGTTCAAAATCGAATCATAACTAATAATTGAATCATAAATTTTATTTATTGACTTATTGGTATTGAGCTATTGGATTAATGTAATACCCTATACTAAAAAAGGACATATATGTCATTTAGTTTTTAAAAAATAGGGGGGAGCCAGGTTGTTCTTTTAAGACCAAAAAGGAATTTTTTGAAAAAAAAAGAAAAAAAACTGTGGGTCATAGCCCATCACACACGGCACAAGGATAATAAAGGGTAATAGGGCGTCTTAATATTATTTTGGATGCAAACTTGTCAACCATTTTTGAAAAAAAAATAAGAAGACGAAGGAAAAATAAATACGAGAAGCTATTGCTTTGTTCTCCAGTGAAGGAGCAAGGAAGAAAAATTGATCAAGCTTTGATTCTTAATTGAAGAGAGAAGCGGAAGAGGAATGTAAGTTTTTGAACTTAGTCTATAAATTTGATTTGTATATTCCATGACTATAGAATTGGGGTTGAGAGTTTAAGAAACATTCATGGATTAGAAGAAATAAAGGAATTTGTTAAATTCTCATGAACTGAGGGAGTGCATTAATGTTTTGAAGCGTAAACTTTGGAATTTCATCATATATGAAATAAAAGTAGATGGGCAGTAAGGTAGTGTTGGTTTATTACAAGGAAAAATTAATCAAGATGAGACTACTTTGTGTGATCAAAGCACTAATTAGGTGACTGGGCAGATTTCGAGCCATTTCTGGAACCTCTAGGGCTGGATATTTTAATATAGTATGAATTACCTTAAATTAAGAAGCTAATGCGAAATTGTTATGAATGTGATTATAGATTGAACAAAGGAATTCTTACGAATTAATCGAGTGACGAGCTTGATTTTTCGGCACGAGTACTGTGAGTAGTAATATTTCCACAATTTGCATTTTTATAAGTCTAATTTATACAAAGTTTATAAAGTGAATGTGTTACCGAATGTTTTGAACTTGCATATGAGACGAGTCTTTTACTTAATATGATATTGAAACGGTTATGTGAGATGCTCTCACTTATATAAGACTTGTTTATTTTTATTTGAAATAAGATTTACCATTATGGAAAAGATTTGGTATTTACTTGAAATTAAGTATCTTGATATATGTTAATTTTTATGGTTTAAATTTTATATAATGTGATTTGATAAGAGCTTGAATGTCTTGTAATATTTGAAAAATGCTTCTACTAGTTATAAAGAAAAGTATAAGTGGGAGTAGACCTTGACGGATCCCGTAGCTAATGGAAGGTTCATTAGACCTAGTGTACCTTGTATTTACCGATTACTGATAGAGCCCTTGCTAGTGGGAAGGTAGAACTAGCATACCCTTACTGACATCCCTCAAGTAGGGACCTACTGATATGAATATGACTCCTTTATGAGGGGTCCATTGTTATGGGCTATTCTTTAAAGAAGAAAGCCGCAGTGATTACATGATTTATCCTTGAAAACCTCCTGAATAGTATAAGATTTGATACAAAAGTGGTTTTACTGAGTTTCTTTATGAATGGTTAAGTTGGCATTGCTTATATGAGACAAACAAGATTGATTATGGTTATTGTTTTCTGAAAAGAGCATTTATTTTATGATTTTGATTATCATACTAGCATATTTTTTGACTTGTCCCTCGTTAAAATGATTGTGGTTAAGTTTTATTACTCATTAAGCTAGCGTCTCATTACTCGCTAATTTTTTTTCTAGAGAATACAGGTGATATTGACATGGGTTTCGTTAGCTACAGCTAGAAAGTTGATTCCATGGTAAGCCCCGCACTTGTTCACACGGGAAACAAGTTACCTACTTACTTGGACCTTTCTTTGAATTCTTAGAGTCGCTTCATAGTCATTTCCTTTAAAAGAATCATGAGTATTCTTTCATGTTCTAGCCATGTGATTAGTTTTAGACTTCTTGTCGTAATTGGAGATGTATTGATATTACTATGTGGTGATTAGATTGTTGATGGATGTTGTGGCTTAATTTAGAAATGTTGTTAGTGGTGTTGTTGATATCTGAGACAGGGGAATTTTGGATAGGCCCAAAAATAGAGGAAACATTTTCTGTAGAATTCTAGTAAGGCTTGCTTTGAGACTCTCCCCCTTAGCGCCGGTCACGGTCTTAAATTGGATCGTGACAATTAACAATTCATGAACAGATTCAAATTTTATAATCAATAATTTATCGATGCGAAGGCAAATTACTCAATTTCCTTACCGGATAAACCATCAATCCATTCAAAATTATCATATTTATAATTTTTTCAACATATATTTTTATTCCCCCCGCCCCCGCCCCCCTACTTCTATTTTTTTTTTTTTGATTGTTAATGTAGCACATAAATTTGGTTTGTTCTTGTTGGGGACAGATCTCGATATATTTAATAAAAAAAAGAGACATAAGTTAATTAAAGCAATGATAGGTATTTTCTTGTTGTGATTTTAATTGAAGAAAAAGAATAATATGACAGTAATATTTAAAATGTATGTTGGTGCTATAATTTAGTTGATGTATCACTCTGTCCGATAATTGCTAGTTCATACCAAACCAATCGATATCTTATTGATTGACTAGCTGATTATTATATTTAAAAATTAATATCCAATAATTCAAATTATAAAATGTAATTATCCATCTGATTTGGCCGATAAGCAGGCCTAGTGTCAATCATCTCTACATTCTCGTGTGAATCCCACACACCTCGAATTCACTTCAATAACAACTTTTTTATAACAAAAATGTAGCCCACATAAATTTCATAAACTTACGAAATTTTACATAGGCTTTCTTTATCACTTCATTAGAGTTATATTCAATCCGAATAAATATTCAAAATCATAAATTTTTACAGATTGAGCACTAAGCTGGACTTGGCTAGTCTATGAGCCAAATAAAAATATTTAATTCAAAGTTAAAAAAAGAAGGTATAACACTAAAAATAGCAAGTAGATGAGTCAAATTCAAATCTGCGTAATCCATCATATATATTTGCATTGCAAAGTCTAAAGACAAAAGTTTTAAAAATTAACATAAAATTATATTTCTGAAATATGTAAATAACAATTCTCTGTCTTAATCCTAAAAAAAGCTCTCTTTCAGATTCCAAACTTGTACAAAGACCAACAAATTAATAATAAAAGATATCATATATAATTAGAATTATACTGAAATCAAGAAGCCAACACGGGAATTCTTTACATAATGAATATTACTAATTATTAAAAACACTAGGTAATCTACCCGCGCTTCACACGGGAATCATTTTAATATATCAAAGCATGATCAAACATAAGAACGTAAGGATTAATAAAGAAATATGAAAGGTGATAAGATAAATAACCATCTTTAAGTTTGTTTCAATCATTTAACTATGATTACAATGTTGACTTATTTACCAAAATAATAAGGTGAAAATCAGAAAAAGATAAATATTGTTAATGCCCAAATGACAACACAACTATTTTATGTGTATATGTATATAGTGATATTATCAGTCAAATAGACAACGATAATTTTTGCTAAATCACAGTTCACATGAAACTCTTCTCATGAAATTTGACACTTTAGTAGCTCAACAAAATGGAGTTACGGTGCACAAAGCTTCTTTTTTTTTAAAAAAAACTTTTATGATTAATTAAAAAAATTTAAAATAAGGAATATGACCAAAAATTTGAGATTAAAGATAAATGAGAATCCTGATATATGAGAGCGCTACGTCACCGTGCTGAAGATCGATTCTCTTTTATATATATAAAAGATTCTTTCCTCCAACATATACATCAATTACATATACATTACAACGTGAGCAAATTACATCAACTTCTTTTTCTTTTAGAGCTTCTTAATTACAACTTGTACATAAAACATAACAAGGAAATTAAATATACTTTGCATAGTCAAGAAAATGGCATTAAGTCCACAGAAATTAAAGCAAACATAGTTGAAATATAATACTAATTAAGTCCATCTCTTCTTGATTCTGGCTTTGAAACCATGTTGCATGTAGAGAATAATTGAGACATTAGGGAAAACTTTGTGTCCTTTGATCACTTCAACTTGATAATTATGTATGATAGAAGCAGCCACAGCTTTCATCTGAGTGAAAGCCACTTCTTTCCCTAAACAAGTCCTTGGCCCTGCATTGAAAGCCAAGAACTTGTACGAAGGCTCATGCCTAATCGTTCCTCTCTCAGTAATCCATCTCTCTGGCTTAAATTCTAAACAATCTTTTCCCCATATCGATTCCATCCTCCCCATTGCATACAATGAGAACACCACTCTCATTTTAGGATGAACATGGTGTCCACTTGGAAGAACATCAGGTTCTAGTGGTGTCTTATGTTGGAATGGTACCGGTGGATATAACCTTAGTGATTCACACAATGATGCATGCAAGTAAGTTGCATTTTTCAACTCGCTCGTGTTAAAAAGTCTCGGTTTAGATGATGATGATGTCAACGAGATAATTTCCACGAGTTCTTCCATGATCTTTTTTTCAACCTCAGGATGAGTTGCGACTAGCCAAATGAACCATGTTAGTCCTGAGCTAGTCGTGTCACGCCCCGCGATCATGAGGTTCAATGTGGTATCCCTCAAGAACTTGTCATCAAAATTTAAGCCATCATCTAACATGTATGAAGTTAGGAGATCATAACAACCCTCTTCTTCATCTTCCTTTGATTTTGTTGCAATATTGCTCAATTCTTCGCGTTTCATCGATATGTACTTGCTTATAACTTGATCAAGAACATGCCATGCTCTAGTTAATTTAGCTTCATACCCAATCCCTAGCCATTTTTGCAACTTCCAAACACTTTTTGGCAATAAATGTCGAATGAACAAAACTTCTTCAGCCTCATCCATAGCTTTCGAGAAGGGAACACGAGGGAATTCGATAGATAGGCAGCCAGGATCATACCCTGTAGCCAATAGACATGTTGTGTCAAATGTAAATCTTTGGAAAACATCTTGCAAATCAACAACTATGTTTTCCCTAGCCACAATTTCAAGGACAGGAACAAGTCCATTTTCAATCTTGTCCCAACTAGCTTTCACCAAACAATTATAAAACCTTTGATGAGTGATCAAACTCCTAGCATATTTCCTCTGTCCCTTCCATAAATCCAAATCAGAATTGAATATCCCATCTCCCAAAACATCAAATATCTTCTTGAACTCTTCCCCTTTTGGGAAATTCACGAAATTCGCGCTCATAATGTAATGCACATTTTCAGGATCCACTGTGCCAAGAATGTCCATGTTAGTAAACCATGGACCTTCTAGCAAGAAAGTTCCACCACTTCTTGAAAAAATTTCAAAACACCTTTCATGTATTCTGTTTACATGGAAAAGTAGGCTTGGAAACATTCCAAGAAATGGCAAATTCCATGGTAGGCCACTTCTATCACCTAAAGCCCAAAATACAAGAAAGCAAAAGATTGCAACAAAAAACTCAAAGTAACCAATTGAGGCCATTACAAAATTGAGAACCATTTGTGGTTTAATTAGTGTTGCTCTTTAGAAAAGATTACTTCATAATTTATAGATAATTACATATTCTAGCCTAATTGATACCTAACAATCTACCTTGACGTGTGTATCCAACATATATTCAAAAAATATATATCATGGTAGGGTCATATAAAATAGGAAAAAAATTTATAAGCACTCGATGTTTAGTCTAAGACATGTGTCTTTCATACGCACATTATTACTTAATCATAGTTAATTCGTGATGTATATTTTGAAGTTTTTTCACTTTATTTTTCAAACACTAAGTTTAAAATGTTTGTTTTGATGTGATTTAACATCAAATGCGGGTAAGTATTTAGCTGTGAAAAGTTGTCAAGTCTTTCACGTTACAAATCAAACTATGAAGTTTCATTAAAATATTTTTCAATCTTGGTAATGATTTGATTGCTTATCTTCTAGTAGTAGAATAGAGTTTCTTGCTGAATTAGACAATGATTTCCCAAATCAGGTAATCATTCAAAATTTTGGATTCTAGAATTGAAATTGAAATTGCTTACATTAGTTCACAATATTGATCGATGTTAATGTGTTTCTGTATACAGAAATAAATTATTTTGGAGCTTTTCTTGTATTTAATATGAGGGTGTCAAATATGGCACAAAATTTGATGGCCCCGTCCAACCCATCAAAAATTTCATGAGCTGGGCACAAGATAATTTCATATTGGCTTAATTTTAGTCCAATCCATTTTTAAAGTGATCTCAAATTTAGCTCAATACTAGCTCAATTCTAGATTATTTTAAGATTTATTTTAATATGGATTTACTACTTGAGATTTATTTTTATTTTTTCTATGGGTCGAGGCTCGATTTCGAGTCGGAGGCGGATTTTCGGATCAAACTAAAGTTTCTAGTCCAGCGCAAGATAATTTCATATTGCCTCGATTTTATTCCAATTCATGTATAAAGTGATCTCAAATTTAGCTCAATTCTAGATTATTTTAAGATTTATTGTAATATGGGGTTATTGCTTGAGATTTATTTTGATTTTTTCTATGGGTCGAGGCCCGATTTGGAGTCGGAGGTCGAGTCTCAAGTCGAATTAAAGTCTCTAGTCCAGAGTTATGATCAGGTCTCAAGTCAGGGTCAGGTTTCAATTCGAGTCTCGAGTGGGGTCTCGAGTCCCACGTTAGAGTCGGGGCTCAGGTCTCAAGTCTCGAGTCAGGGTCAGGGCTTAGGTTGAGGTTGGGTCATGGTCATGGCTCAAGTCTCTGGTCTCAAGTTGAGGTCCATTCTCGGGTCAGGATCGGGTCTCAGGTCAGAGTTGAGGTTGGGTCTCAAGTATCAAGTCAAGGTTGGATTCGCATCTAGGGTTAGGGTTGAGGCTTGAGTTTTGGGTCTCGAGTCAGGGTTGGGGCTCAAGTTTTGTGTCTCGAGTTTATAATCTCGGGTCTTAAATTGAGATTAGATCTTAAGTCCCGATTTAGATTCAGAGTTGGATCTCAAAATTCCAAGTTAAGGTCAGGATCAGATCTCGAGTCCCAAATCAAAGTCGAGTCTCAAATATCTTCATTTGTATGCATGCTGGCGTCCCTTTCTCACTAGAAATGAGATTACACGTGGTCTATAAGCTCAATTTTGTTGTTCTAGCAATTTCTTTTCTTATTCTTATGTTATCCTACTAGTTGAAGATATCTAGTAAAAAATACAATCAACTAAGATTGTATTATTAGACAATTTATTAATATAAAATATTTCTACAGGTACATAACTTGTAAGTGTACAATTATTGACTGTTCAATTGGCTAACTTACCAACAGGGCAACAAGCAATTTGAAGTCTCCAAAATATACACATATATACCCATATAATGATGAGTGCCAAATTTTTACGAAATCATATAAATATTATTAGAATATTTTACTTATAAGATTTTTTTTTTAAAAAAAAGTGTAAATATATTAAAATGACTAATGGTAGTTTTATTTAGTTGACTCAACAAAGGAAAATTAATTACAGAGGAAATTTTATAGAATTGATGGAAAAAAGTAATAAGCTCTATGATAATGATGACGACGACGAAGATGACTCATTCATGTAAAATTAAATATATAACTATAACAAGAAGTAGATTAGCAATGTCTTATTAATAATTAATAAAGGAGTATAATAGTTTATTCATGAGGGTGTAAAATCTTATCTTGAGTTCCTAATACCTGAATGGAAAAATCTTAATGACTCAGCTGATTAGCTATTTAGATTTTTACTCAATGTTGAGAGTTTAATTTTTTGTCTTATAATTTCCGCCTCCATTTCCCTTTTCCTTGCCCCCAATAAAATATATATTTTTTATTAAAAAATGACAATTAAATAGGACAAAAAGAGTAACGTTATTTCAAAGGGTATAAACGTCAGTCAAAAAAATGTTGAACAACTAAGGGTTGGTAAGCTATATTCTTTACGCTGGATCAACCTTTATGCTAGGATTGTTGTTCAACTAAGGGTTGGTAAGCTCCACTCTTTTTAGAGCTATTGGTCGTCTGTATGTTTGGTACAGTAAAATCTCTCTATATTAATATTATTAAAATTATAAAATATTATTATTTAATCGATAAATTAATATTTATTAATTGAAAAAGTGTTTTCGAAATTCAATAAAAGTTAATTTTGATTACATCATTCGGGGGATGAAGCATCAAGGAATTTAAATGAACCTTCTTTGAAAACTACATTCATGAATTTGAGGTCATGATTAATAACTCGGTTACCGCAATAAAATCGATGTTAATAGTTGTAATGACTGTAAAGGTCATTTTTGAATTTTTTTTACAAAATGACCATTTTACCCCTCCCGATAGTTGGTCCGAGTCGTTTCTGATTAGTATTGAATGTTGGTTTTGGGAAATTCTATGGAAAGGTTGAGTTTTAGATGTTTTGAGCTTTTAAAGGCTTAAAGTGTTCAAAAGTGGTATTTGGGACCAACCGGAGCTACGAGTCTCGGAACGAAATTTCATCTATTTCAACAGCTCCAGAATGTGTAATTTGGTCTAGGAGAATTGACAGAATTAGATTTGGAGTTGTAACGAAGATTTGAGGTCTTAAGTTGGAAATTTGAGGAATTTTAGGCAAAGATTTGACTTTGGTCAACTTTTGGAATTTCGATACTCGGAATGGAATTCCAACGAATACTTGGATTCGGGGGATGGTTTTAGGTCTAGGAATGGAATTGGTTGAATTTTTGGAGGTCCCAAACTCATTTTGGTATTTTGGAGGCCTAAATTAGTTTAGTTGCAACTTTTCGAGTTTCAGGTCAAGGAGACCTCGATTTCGAATTCTGATGATTCCATTGAGTCCGAAACGTCGAAATTACTAAGGTAGCATATAAGTTTGGTGCACTTAGCATTCCGAACGAATCTCGAGGGTCTATTCCATGACTTGAACTTGGTGAGTTTTGCTGCAATCTGCTTCCGGTGCCATCTTCTAAACATTCGCGGTACTCCGTCTGCATCGCGAAGGGTCTTTCTACTGACCTCCGCGTTCGCGGTGGGTTGGTCTTGGGAACCTTCGCATTCGCGGAGGGTCGGAATTTTTCTCTCCGCATCCGCATGCCATTTTAAGTCGCGATCGCAAAGCCCAAAAAAGACTTGATTCAGTATTTAATCCCCATTTCGAAAATTTGACCTTATTTCACCATTGTTGGACCTTGGGAGCTCGGGAGAGGCGAATGTTTGAGGGATTTTTGGGGAAAAGCATCGGGGTAAGTTTTTTTATCATGAATTTGTCATTAACCATTGGTAATTTCTAATTTCTTAGTTCAAAATTGATGGTTTTAAGTTGGGAAATTGGGGTTTTTTTCAAGAACAAGGAATTTTTAGTGTTTTGATGATTGTGAATTGATTTTAAGTCCAAATTTAATTCCGTTTTCACTAATAGTTTCCAAATACTTCGAGGGTCATTTTCATGTAAAAATTTTCGGGGTTTTCTATTTGTTTTCGTAATTGGATTTTTTGAGTCAATTTCGGCTGGTTTTCAAAAAATATGATTTGGGTGTCATTAGAATCGTGTTCTTATTGGGATTGCATATTTGTGTCACGACCCGATCTAAGGCCTAATCTTAACATAGCGATCAAACCTTGAAGGATCCAACAAAGCCTCTTAGCATACATTGCATTCATAAGGTATGGTAAAATATTATAAAAACAAGCGGAAGAATAATATCAAACATGGAAGTCTAGAAATGAAAACGAAATCTCAAGCCATATGTCCAAACGGACTACATCAACTCTACGTCCAAACATGCCTCTATCATACTAACGTAGGTGGGGGCATAAAACAAGTCACTAGCTCCCCAAACAAGAAAGAAAAGTCTCAAAATGGCAACATAGTCTAAGGGTAGCAAAAAAAAGAAATAAGCTTGATAGGTAGTCGCCGAAGCATGAGGACTTACCAAATAGACTAAACAAATCTTCTATCTATCCATGTGAATATGTAGGGTGATCGTCAAGCCTTAAATTATAACACAATGTAGGCAAAAGTATGTGTTAGTACGTTTGAATGTACTAAGTATGTAGGAATACATTGCATGACATAAAATAAATGATGTAATGATCAAGGTTAAAACACATAATAAGTAAACCATTTATAAGTGATAATGAATCAAGAGTAAGGCTAATGTCATTTAAAACCGTAATGCATTCTTATAAAAAAAGGAATTTGTACAATGCATGGGTAGTCATAAGTCATAATAGAAAATCATAAAAGAGCTTGTAAGTTTATAAGTAGTAGTAAAGATCTTAAATCATATTGAGATTCATAAAATCAGGGGTGAGAGAAAATACTTTATTTTTTAAAAGACATATTAGCCATATTAAGAAATACCTTGAACATTGAAAGAGGGACCTTATACCTTTTGTGAGAGCGACCATTAACCGACATAAACCATGTAAGCTATAACATGGAGTTTCAATATTTACCCATATATCGAAGGAAAGGGGGAGACTACTTATCAAGGTAGATTTCTATATGCCTAAGTGGATCCACTAAGCTACATGAAGGATCGAGCCTCAACTACGGGTGATCCTTTTATCCTACGGTGTCACGTAGCTATGGGACAATGGGATCTTACTACGGCTCTTGCGCCTTTACTAGAGAGAGAATGCCTATCCCAGGGTGCACTCGGTGCTAGATAAGCTCTCAACATAATAGACAAACCATAAGACATAAAGTCGACATCATGTGGGAGGGGCCATAACTACTACCTATCCACCATACATAAAAATATAATCATAGAATATCTCCTTAATCATTAACTTGGTGAGAGATCCTCCACCATCATTCATACTTTTCTTAAAAGCATACTTGAAATATAATTCATGTGCTTCATAAGTCATTAGTAAATCCTTGATAGAATTAATGATCATACTACATGGTTCATCACAAAAACTTAATACATACTTTTCATGTAACTTGCTTGAAAGCTTTATCAAATCATGTTCATATTATATAGTTTTTCTTTAGAAATCATAGTATAATGCATAAGACTATATGGAATCATCTTAAAATCATGTAGTTAGACGGAAATCATGCTTAATCATATAGGATAATATCAATTGAATCATAATCGAGAGGACCCAATAAGGAATTTATGAAACCTAAATAGCTTTATAGAGAAATTATTTGTAAATAATCAAAACTCATGCAATTTAATAGTAATTCCTACCTACTTTAGTAAATAAACAATAATTAAATCTAAATTCATGCAATTGAAAAAGAATTGAACAAGACCTATAATGAGATCATGAACCCTAGGTAGCATTGTAGAGAATTCATAAGAAAATAACCAATTTCATGCAATTATCATCAACTCGTGTTGAAATAGATTTGTAATCATAGATTAAACCATAATTAATGCACTTGAATGAAAATTGAGAATACCCATAAATATACATTCTTGAATTGGGTAGAAAAGTAAAAATTTCTTTGGGCTCCATGGGTGGAAGGAACCCATGGATGAATACGCATATACCTAGGGTGGATTACTTGATTGAAGCTTTGAAAATTGATGGAAGAATTGGAAACCCTTGTTGATCCTTCAATGGAGTCATGTAGGAGAAGAAGAGAGTCTTGAGAGGATTGTTTTCTATAGAGAGGATTTATGATTTGAGAATTGGGTGAGAATAAGGGGAAAACTAGTTTGTGGGATGATATATTCCTTCAAAACACCAAAAATTGACTTAGAATAAGGTTAAAAGGCTTTGAAAGGGACCAAATTAACCTTGGGACGCGTGAAGAAAATTGCAAAAAAAAATATTTCAGCAACCCTTCACAGAAGCCTTCATGGCCCGTGAAGGTCTTCAAGGTCTGTGGTGGGTGGTCATAAACATGCGAATGCCCATCAGGACTTCACTAAATTGGGGATAACCTTTTACTTCGAACTCCAAATGAGGCAACTCAGTGGTGTTGGAAAGAAGAAATAAAGACCTTTAATTGGATAGGTCATGGGCCACCTAGTTCTTTATATTCTATCATATATGCTTGTTTGAAGTTGACTTATGTAAAATCTTACATCTAAACTCAATTGGTAAGGAAGCATTAAACTTAACTTTGTGCTAAAGGATTCTTGTGACCTTAAAACTTCTTCAAATCTATCCCCACACTAAATAATTGAACTTAACACCCCTAAGATAAAAATGAACCCCTGAACGGACCATTTTCACGGTTCGTGAAAAGATCCACGGGTCGTGGGGTGGACCGTGATGATTGCCTTGATCAAACTTGGATAGGGACTCTTTACTGAATAGGACCACAAGCCATGATGGACTCGATGGGGCCGTAGTGTCCCTCGTGAAGCTGACCTACTACATGGTTTTGAGAGTTGGCTTCCACAGACCACTTGATGGTCCATGACCATGACTATGGGTCGTGAACCCGATCGTGGTCCTCTCTTGATCTCAATTTCATTCCCTAGCACTACATGACTCCCTTCCATGAGCCATGGTGCTGAACACGGCTCTTGATGATCTTCCTGAACCTCAACAGGTGAAAATTTTTCTGAGATTTCATCCTTACATTCCATTTTTTCGGCTTTTCAACTTTTGGGGTCTTACATTATCTCTCCCTTGGGAACATTCTTCCTCGAATGTGAATTAAGATAGCATGAATAGAGTGGAATAAATGTCTAACAGCCCAACAAGAATACAATGATACATCAAAAATGCATAAAATATGAGATCTTTAAATTCAACTTAAAAAGTAACTTAAAATCAACTTCATGAACATGCATGCATATGAAAAGACATGAGAATAACTAGAACTCGGGAATTTGCAATAATAGACATGAGAAGCTAACACTTCAACTAGCACGTAAACTCAAGCTCTCGATTTATCAAGTCAATCATGACACAATGAATACAAAACCAATCCATACCAACCATTATCATGACCAAATGGAACTAGTAACATACCGAATGAAGCAGCCCGAGCCATCTCCCTTCCTCTTCTAGTAGCCACCGGACAATCCCTCATTTTATGTCCCATATCATCACACATGTAGCAACCCTCCTTACTAGTCATGCATTCTCCTTAGTGATTCCTACCACACCTTTCACAAGGGGAAAAGAGACATCCTTCCTTGTTAGGCCTAGACACCAGGGCATTAGCAAAAGATGAACTATTATTGGTTCGAACCCTCTTGGACTCTCTCTTAGACATCTCTTCCTCTATTTTCTAGGCATATGTCATGAGCCTAGAAATATCCATCTCTTTGATATATATAGTGGCTCGGAACTCTTTCATTACCAAGTCCGACACCCCCGAAATAAACTTACTCATTCGGGTACGGGAGTCGAATAACAAAAAAGGAGCATACTTGGACAACTTTGTGAACTTGAGGGAATATTCCCTCACACTCATATTACCTTGCTTAAGACTGATAAACTCCCTCAATTCAAGTGGGAAGAATCGGTCAAGAAAAGCAACCTTGAAATTTTCCCAACTTATGGGACCTCTTCCAACCTCTTCGGCCTTTCATTAATTGTACCAAACTTGAGCAACACTCTTGAGTTGGTAGGCCGCCAACTCCACTTTCTTTTTCGAAGTCACCCCCATAATACTCACTATCTTATAAACCTCATCAATGAACTCATAGGGATCTTCATTAACTTTTGAATCATGGAACTCAAGAGGGTTCTTTCTTGCAAAATCTCTTACCCTTGAAGCCGGAGTAGGAGCATTAAGAGAAGAAAAAACTCCTTGGTTGGCCAGGACATGAGCTAGCATAGTAATGGCGGTCTGAAACTCAGCATGGGTAACTTGATCGGCGAGAGGATCCTTAGCCTGAGGAACATGTCTTCTTGGAGGCATTTTCTGAAAATTACAAAGGCCATTCGTTAAGAAAAGAACCTTAGGGAACAATTCTATCGCACGACATAGATCATGAAAGAATTGAAACATTTTCCTAAATGCCTCATAGACTACTATTCATAGATGTGGTAGGTTCACACCAATGAATAAGACTCTACTCGACGCGGCATGTTAGACACCCTAGGACACTTGAACCTTGTGCTCTAAGACCAGGTTTTCACGATCCAACGTAAGGCCTAGTCGTAATACGGTGATAGAAACCTCAAAATAACCCAACCAAGCCTCTTAGTATACATTGCATTTATAAGGAAGGTAAAATATTATAAAAACAAGTGGAAGAATAATCTCTAACATGGAAGTCTAGGAATAAAAACAAAATCTCAATTCATATGTCCAAAAGGACTACATCAACTCTATGTCTAAACATGCCTATATCATACTAACATAGGTGGGAGGTATAGAACAAGTCACTATCTCCCCAAACAAGAAAGAAAAATCTCAAAATGGCAAAATAGTCTAAGGGTAGCAAAAAAAAATAAGCTCGATAGGTAGTCCCCGAAGCATGAGGACTTACCGAATCAAGTGAACAAGTCTTTTATCTAGCCACAAGAGTGTGTAGGTTGATCGCCAAGCCCTATATTATAACACAATGTAGGCAAAAGTATGTGTTAGTACATTTGAATAAACTAACAATGTAGGAATGCAATGCATGAAATAAGAGCAATGATGTAATGATCAAGGTTAGAACACATGATAAGTACACTATTTATTAGTGATAGTGAATCAAGAGTAAGGCTAATGTCATTTAAAACCATAATGCAATCTTATAAAAAAGGGAATTTGTACAATGCATGGGTAGTCATAAGTCATAATGGAAAATCATAAAAGAGCTTGTAAGTGTATAAGTAGTAGTAAAGATCTTAAATCATATTGAGAGTCCTAAAACCAAGGGTGAGAGAAAATACTTTACTTTGTAAAAGACATATTAGTAAGAAATACCTTGAACATTGAAAGAGGGACCTTATACTTTTTGTGAGATCGACCATTAACCGACATAAACCATGTGAGCTATAACATGGAGTCCCAATGTTTACCCATATATCGTAGGAAAGGGGGAGACTATTTACCAAGGTAGACTCTTATATGCCTAAGTGGATCCACTAAGCTATATGAAGGATTGAGCCTCAACTATTGGGTGACCCTTAAGGAATCAATCTTCTACTTTGGGTGATCCTTTTATCCTATGGTGGCTCGTAGTTATGGGACAATGGGATCTTACTATATGTCTCTTGCCTTTACTACGAAAGAGAATTCCTATTCCAGGGTCCACTAGGTGTCATGCCCTATTTTTAACCGAGGTTAGATATAAAGCACAACATATGGACTCTGAAAAATATTAATTATTGTATGGAGTCGCCACCTAATTTATTAAGGAAAATAAGGAAAACCTATTTGATGCATAACCTGTATGACTCACGTTTCAATCTGCAAAAAAACAGTTTAGATTCTAGGTAAGGGTTTACATTATTCCAAAGGGAAGGTGTTAGGCATCCTTCGAAATCCACAAAATGTGGTACCCAGCTAGACTTAATTCATCAAAAAGGGAGGAGATAAAATTATTATTTGCAAGTATAACAAACATATATATAAAAATATATACACTAAAATTGTATAAGAATATATGTATATAAAAAAAATATGTACTAAGTAAGTAAAGTATATTATCACCAATTATGTGTAAAAAAATATGAGGAAGGTATATGTATATAAAAAAAGGTAGTTTTTATGCAATATTAAAAGAATAGCCCTTTATTCATATGAACAAAGAACTCTTTTATCATATGAAAAGAAAAATAATTTTGAATATCATTTGCAGAAAATATCTCTGAATACATGTACAGACACTTGGTAAAATATTAATAATGAATAAATTATTATCAAAATAATTTTAAAATATGTGTGTATATATACTACAAAAAATAGAATTCTATTTTATAGTAAGCTAAGAGGCGTAACTGTAATAAGTGTTACATTCCTATTAGAACGTCATGGTGATTCGTAAAAAAAATTAATTCAATTGTTTAAAAGAGATTTTAAAAGAAAATAGTTTAATTTAAGGAGTCACCATAATTTTAGGATAATTAGAAACCAATCAATTATTTAAAAATGTCTACAAATTCAATGGATCCTAAGTAATTTTAAAATATGTGTGTATATATACTACAAAAAATAGAATTCTATTTTATAGTAAGCTCAGAGGCGTAACTGTAATAAGTGTTACATTTCTATTAGAACGTCATGGTGATTCGTAAAAAAAATTAATTCAATTGTTCAAAAGAGATTTTAAAAGAAAATAGTTTAATTTAAGGAGTCACCATAATTTTAGGATAATTAGAAACCAATCAATTATTTAAAAATATCTACAAATTCAATGGATCCTAAGTAAGGGGTTCAAGTTATTTCAAAGGGAAGGTATCAGCATCCTTTGAAATCCACAACTACAGGTCCCAGCTAAACTCAGTTTTTAAATTGAGGAGATGAAAATATTGCGCAAATATGTAATGAAATATACATAAAGAATAAATTAAAATAATAATATAAGGAATGGCCTAATGTTTGCCTAACGTCAATAATATACACAATAATAAATTAAATATATTATTCGAACTTAATTCGAATAGCTTTCTCAGGAAGCAATTCTGAGTACCTGTAAAAAACTTAATAGAAGTGTTAGTAAGGAATAAATATGATGATGATGATAATAATAATAATAATAATAATAATAATAATAATAATAACTAAAAATAAAATCCGTCTTATAAACATGGAAGGCCTTGGAAATCGACAGTAATTTCTTCATCGACCTATTAGGTGTAATCTCTATTTAATATGATGAATTACAATAATAATTAAAATTATTTCAATAAAATGGCGTGAAAGCCATGACAACCAATAATTGATGAAACAATCGACATAATAGAGACAACATATAAGATATTTGAGAAGTAAAATAATAATAGCGTAATTAATAACATAATAAGAAATACACTAGATAAAAAATGTAAAATTCAAACCAACAACAATAATTCAACAAAAATAGTAACATAAACAAAATAACAAAAGAAAAAAAAAACTAGTGAATATTTACATAATCAAGCACCAACACCCACAAAAATAAAGGTACAATATGACAAAAAAAATAAGTGAGAAGATTTTATCAATTAACTTAAACACATGATAATATAAAAAATAAAATAGTACTACTAAAGTTAATGACAAGTGAATCAACCTAGCTTTAGTATATCCTACATAGTCAAAAAGAATAAAAACAATAATATCAACATCCATTAAATAAGAAATCATGTATTAAAGAAAATAAATTATTACTAATCATCAATTATAATCCTTTGATGAATAAATATAGTCAAAACAAATGAAGTTAAACTATTAGCAAAAGTAGTCAAACAAAGTTAAAAATAGATACAAGATAACTATAAATAAATAAAGTATACACTAATCATCAATTATAATCCACCAACAAACAAAAGTGATGAATAAATATAGCCAAAACAAATGAAGTTAAACTATTAACAAAAATAGTCAAACAAAAACAAAATAATAATTTTCACTCAACAAACAATAGATATCACTAATAGAGAGATATAATGGAGACAACAACAATAAAGTAAAAAAATAATAGAAATAAATCACAATAATTATATCTATCATCAAACAAAGTAGATTAAAACTATCATATCTTTTAAAACAATCAATTAAAATAATCAAAAACAAATATATATGACAATAGATGTAACTAATAAAAGATATGATGGAGACAACAACAATAAGTAAAACAAATAATAGAAACAAATCACAATAATTATATCTATCATAAAATAAAGTAGATCTATAAACAAAAAAAAAGTAAAAACAGCAATGAAAAAAATAATAATAATAATAAAACAAAGGAGAGATAGAGTTGTTACTTGTTAGTTTCTTACCGAATTTACCATCGCGATAGCTAGTTGTTGTTTTCCGAAGATGGAGCTACTCCGGAGGTTATTGATTTAACACTATTGGACTTTGTTTTAGCTTGCAAAATATAACGTAAAATATAAACTTAAACTAAAATCTCCGTCTTTTTTTTTAATGGGGAGGCCTCAAAAATCGACGGAAAGATTTTTTCATTGGCCAATTACAATTTGAACTATATATAAATTTGAAGTAATATTTCATATTATCACTTAAGGTTATACAACAACAACAAACAACAACACTTAAGGCTATCAAAACAGTAAATCCGTCAAAAATGTACCTCATGTTGTACCTAATATTTGAAACTCCAAACTGCAAAACTGGACTTTATGTCCTTCATGAAAATTGTAGATATATGTCTTAAGCTTGCAAAAAGAAATGAATCACCGCAAAATACATTTTGTACAAAAAGATATGGTCAAAACACTAAAGTTACACACGACGGATTTTTAAAACAATCGGGAATCTGGACATAACACCCTTGTCCGGTTGTATCTAAGTTTGGGAACTTAAAAAGGAAAAACTGAACTCTATTCCCTTCACAAAACATTTATATCTATGTCTTAAGTTTCCAATACAAAAGAAATCAATGCAAAAAACATTTTGTACAAAAAGATATCATCAAAATACTAACAGTTACACATAACGGATTTTACAAATCAAGAATCTGGACAGAACTTGTCCTATGTTTCATCCTCTTTTTACGACTTAATAACAATAGATCTAGGCTCCAGCATAAATATAAATGTTGTAGGTACGTTTTCATCTTTCCAAAACATATTTATTTACTAAAATCAAATGTCTACACAATGAGATATGCAAGAATCACTACTGCCTACACAATCCCAAAAACGAATTTGAACACTTACCACAAGAGAGGGGTTGCTTTGAGTTCCAATTGAAAGGACAAGTTTTCTTGGTGAATTTTGGTGAGGGATTATGCTGGAGAGAGGGATCAAAGTATCTTCTTGGCTTTAGAGATCTGAAATTGAGAGAGAAAGTAGAATAGAAAGTCTTCTTAGGTGATACTTATCACCTAGCACTTACTAGGAAGGTGCTTGCCCAAAAAGTAAAAGTGGGCAGCCCAAATTCATACATATATGCATATGTGTATATGTATATGTAAAGAAAAATTCTAATTAGCAGTTTACATAAATACCCCAATACGATCCCCTAAACTACAATCGCAAATCTATGGTAAACAAATTTTAAAAATCACTCAAAATGTCATCAAAATGACTTAACGAGTCATTACAAAAAAAAATATATATGTATCGATATGTAACACAAAAATAAAAATATAATCGGTATTTTGGAAGATATTGTGTTGTAAATAATAAATTACAGTGTTATGTTGTGTACGCTTGAAGATGACTGTAAAATAGTGTGACTATTAAAATTTATAATGACAATAAATTGATAAAAATTTATTATTTACGAAATTAAGAATGTTTATCCATAAATTATTAAAAGGGAAAAATAGGGAGAAAAACAATTCATGAAAATGCTAAAATAAGGATAATTATTAATACAAAAAATTTAAACTAAAAAAAATGTGTAAAATATTATATTTGTGTTCTTTAACAATCAAGTAGTCTTAAGACGTTAATTTTGAGTACAGAGAGCCAAAATTGGGTGTCAACACTAGGTACTAGGTAAACTCTCAAAAGAATAGACAAACCATAAGACATAAAGTCAACATCATGTGGGAGGGTCCATATCTACTACCCGTCCACCATACATAAATACATAATCATAGAATAGCTCTTTAATCATTAACTTGGTGAGAAATCCTCCACCATCATTCATACTTGCCTTGAAAGCATACATGAAATATAATTCATGTGCTTCATAAGTCATTAGTAAATCCTTGATAACATTAATGATCATACTACATAGTTCATCATAAAAACTTAATTCATACTTTTCATGTAACTTGCTTGAAAGCTTTATCAAATCATACTCATATATAGCTTATCTTTAGAAATAAAAGTGCAATGCATAAGACTATATGGAATCATCCTAAAATCATGTAGTTAGATGGAAGTCATGCTTAATCATATAGGACAATATCAATTGAATCATAATCGAGAGGACCCAATAAGGAATTTATGAAACCTAAATAGTTTTATAGAGAAATTACTTGTAAATAATCAAAACTCATGCAATTTAATAGTAATTCCTACCTACTTTAGTAAATAAACAATAATTAAATCTAAATTCATGCAATTGAAAAAGAATTGAACAAGACCTATAATGAGATCATGAACCCTAGGTAGCATTGTAGAGAATTCATAAGAAAATAACCAATTTCATGCAATTATCATCAACTCATGTTGAAATAGATTTGTAATCATAGATTAAATCACAATTCATGCACTTCAATGAAAATTGAGAATACCCATAAATATACATACTTGAATTGGATAGAAAAGTAGAGATTTCTTTGGGCTCCATGGGTGGAAGGAACCCATGGATGAATACCCACATACCTTGGGTGGATTCTTTGATTGAAGCTTTGAAAATTGATGAAATAATTGGAAACCCTTGTTGATCCTTCAATGGAGTCTTGTAGGAGAAGCAGAGGGTTTTGAGAGGATTGTTTTCTAGAGAAGGGATTTATGATTTGAGAATTGGGTGAGAATGAGGGGAAAACTAGTTTGTAGGATGATGTATTCCTTCAAAACACTCAAAAATGACTTAGAGTAAGGTTAAAAAGATTTGAAAAAGACCAAATTAACTTTGGGACGCATGCAGAAAATTGCAAAAAAAAAACATTTCAACAAGCCTTCACGGCCTGTGAAGGTTTTCAAGGTCAGTGGTGGGTAGTTGTGAACATGCGACTTCCCAGTAGGGCTTCATTAAATCGAGAATAACATTTTAATCCAAACACCAAATGAGGCAAACTCGATGGTGTTACGAAGAGGAAACAAAGATCTTTAATTAGACAGGTTATGGGCCACCTAGTTCTTTATATTCTTGGAGATATGCTTGTTTGAAGTTGACCTATGTAAAATCTTACATCTAAACTCTATCTGTAAGGAAGATTTCAACTTAACTTTGTTTTAAAGAATTCTTGTGACCTTAAAAACATCTTCAAATCTATACTCATACTAAATAATTGAACTTAACACCCCTAAGGTAAAAATGAACCCCTGGACGGACCATCTTCATGGTCTGTGAAAAGCTCCATAGGTCGTGGGGTGGTTCGTGATGATTGAATTGATCAAACTTGGATAGGAACTCTTTATAGAAAGGGACCATGGGCTGTGATGGGCTCGATGGGCCATAGTAGCCCCATGAAGCTGACCCACTTTATGGTTTTGAGAGATGGCTTCCACGGACAACTTGATGGTCCGTGACCCAATCGTGGTCCTCTCCTGATCTCACTTTCATTCCCTAGCACTACCATGTCTCCCTTCCATGGGCCGTGATGCTGAATATGGCCCGTGATGGGCTTCGTGAACCTCAACAGGTGAAAGTTTTTTTGAGATTTCATCCTTTCGAGGCAAGTGAACTTCTAAACCTTTGTTTAAACTTATAAGATCATGTATTCTTATTTTGTATGTTCAAGAGTAATGGGAAGAGGTTTGGAACTATTTAATTATTTGGTTGAACTTGATAACGAAGATAAATGGTAAATTTGATGATTTAAAATGATGTGTTCAATATGATTAGACCTTTGGCTTACTGTGGATATTTGAATATATTATTGTGATATGAGTTGTGACTTATTGGTTATATCATTTCATCATTATGATTTACATAGACATTGCCTATTTATATTGGTTCTGATATTTGAGATGGAAATTTATTTGAGGATTATGCCAAAGAGAAATGGTTTCGACGACAGATAATTATGTCGAAAGAAAATGGTTCCAGCGATGCCAAAGGGAAATGGTTCCGGTGATTGATATGTTTACCGAAGGAAATGGCTTTGGTGGATACATGGTACATGTGTGGCCCCGATGGGTTCTGTCCTGCTAGTAAGTGGATGTGTATTATTAGGACAGACATGCATCACTATATGTGATATTTCATTGCATTACATTGCATCATACATCTTTTGCCATTTTGGAATTGTTTTACCCGTGATATTCCCCTGATCTATATTATTGACTATTGTGATTTGACTGAGACTTAATATGCACTATTATTGAGATATATGTACTTATACCATTAGAAATATTAGAGTGGGCTGATTTCTATGCAGGTTGTACTTTGAGGGATTCGGTTGGTATGACAGGAGTTGATGTAATTCTCCCTACAAAGAAGAACACAAATGTGGAAACAAAAAGAAAGATAGTAGAAGAGATACAAGAGAAGGAACAATTGGCAACTAAAGGATATACTAAATCCTAAAACCTCTAATTACAATCCCTAAACAAGCTCTAATCAAGATAAAGAGACTGACACAAGAAAAGGAAATCAAAGGTAACCTAAAGGTATATTAAACCTAAAGACCTCAATCGATTAATTTGAATCAAGCACCGAATCTTTTATGATGACCTTGAGGGAAATGAATTCACCTCGCAAATAATGTTTATAAGCAAAGATCAACCCAAGCTTGTACTAATCTCTCAACACTTATCAAGATTTTACAATATCAATATTCAAAATAGTCTAAGAAAATAAAAAGGTTAAGCTAGCTATTTATAGTTTTGGGCATTTATTACAAAAAGACCTAAAAATGGCCTAGAATGGACATATGGATGAGCTGGAGTGTCCTCGCCGAAACCATTACGCAAGTTGTCTAATGGGTATGCAGGCTGAACTTGGAAGCTTGATTCATTAGAGTTGATTCTGACAAGTTTGGCGAGTTCAGAAGTCATTTGGCGAGTCACCAATTGGTTGGCCTAGCTCACCGATGGTAGCATCCCTTTCCCATGTTTCCTCAATATTTGTTAAGCCAAATGGTACATTTGGCTAGTCGCCCTTTGGGTGTTCCTTTTAGCCTAATATAGAAGCCCCTCCATCACTTCTCCAAGCGATCTTCAAAGCATGGAAACCCTTCTTTGCCATCAACACAATCTTAAGGGCCTCTAGCTTTATGAACAATCCTTGCATCCTTTAAAGGTCACGAGCTTGACTTCGAGTAAACGGCCTTGGTGCAATCCAAATTCCATCATTCTCTCTTTCTTGAAAAGAATTTTTCCTCAAATTCAGCTCATTATCACCATCAATAATTGCAAAGGGTGAGAGATCATATATATGGAATGTGTTGTGAACCCGATACTCCGAAAAAAGATCAATCATGTAGGCATTGTCATTAAGTCTTTCAAGTACTTGAAATGGACCATCTCCCCATGGAATTAATTTTTTCTTCCTATGAGTGGGAAATCATTCCTTGTGAAAGTGTACCCACACCCAATCACCTGGTTCAAGCACAATTCACTTACGTCCTTTGTTTGCCTTCTTGGCCACCTCTTGCTTTTTCTTTTCTAGGTGAAGTCTCACCTTCTCAGGAAGCTTCTTCATAGCATCCGCTCTTTTGTTTTCATCTAATCTTAACATAAATTCTTGATAAAGAGGATTTAGATCGAAAGGGGTTAGAGGATTAAAACCATACACCACTTCAAATGGAGTCATCTCAATAGTTATATGAATAACATGATTATAAGAAAATTCAACTAATGGAAAATGTTCCTTCCTTGAGGCCAAATGTCCATGTACCACGGCACGAAGCATAGAACCCAAGGTCTTATTCACAACTACTATTTGGCCATCGTTTTATGGGTGACAAGAAGTTGAGAACAACAATTTGGTACCAAGTCTACCCCACAATTCTTTCCAAAAGTAACTAAGGAACTTTGGATCCCTATCACTTACAATGGTTTGAGTAATTCCATGCAATTTAACAACATTTTCAATAAAAAAAGATGCAACATTCGAAGCATCATCACACTTATGACATGGAATGAAATGAGCCATCTTTGAAAATCGATAAACAACTACAAAGATGCTATCTCTACCTCTTTTTGTCCTTGGAAACCCTAAAACAAAATCTATTACAATATCAAGTCAAGGTCTTTGAGGGGTGAGAAGTGAAGTGTACAAACCATGGGGAAGGATACATGACTTAGCACTTCAACACTCAACACATTGGCCTCAAATTCGAGCAACATCTTTGTGCATCTTAGGCCAATAGAATTATTCATCTATAACTCCCCTTGTTTTATCTACACTAAAGTGACCCATCAATCCCCCATTGTGTTCCACCCTCACAAAAAGTTCCCTCCAAAAGCTCATAGGCACACATAATATCTTGTCTTTGAACAAGAAACTATCAAATTTAGAATAGGGAGTAGAAGATTTATCCCTAAGCCACCTTTCCCTTTCCCATTCCTCACAATCTTGGTAGATTTGAGAAAATATGCAGTCCTCGGGATACATTGTCTTCAAACATTCAAAATCCAGCAATTTCAAATACAAGGTAGCTATCAACACATGTTTCCTAGACAAGTCATCCGCTATCATATTTTCCTTCCCCTTTTTGTATTTAATTACATAAAGGAAAATTTTAAGGAATTCAATCCATTTAGCGTGCCGTTTGTTTAACTTTCCTTGGGCCTAAATATTCTTCAGAGACTCATGATCGGTCTTAATGACAAGTTCTTTGGGCCACAAGTAATGTTGCAAATTACCCAATGCTCTAATCAAAGCATACAATTCAAGATTGTAAGTGAAATAATTCAAAGTTGCGCTTCTAAGCTTTTCACTGAAATAAGCAATGGGCTTTTAGTCTTGCATTAAGAGGCTCCAATGCCTACTTTACTTGCATCAACTCAACTTGAAATATTTTCTCAAAATCAGGTAATTGCAACAAAGGAGTAGAGCCAAGCATCAATTTCAAGTTCTCAAAAGTTTTTGCTTGCTCTTCACCCCACTTAAAAGATTATCCTTTTGAATTACCTTAGTCAAGGGAGTGTCAATGGTACTAAATCCTTTGACAAACCTCCTATAAAAACTAGCCAATCCATGAAAGTTTCTAATATCACTTATGGATTTCGTAGTTGGCCAATTCTTAATAGCGTCTATCTTAGATTCGTCAACCTCAACGCCCCGTGAGCTCACAACAAAATCCAAGAAAACAACTTCATCAATATAAAATTCACACTTTTCAAGATTAACATGAAATTTTTCTTTACTAAGGACATCAAACACACATCTCAAATGATCTACATGTTCATTCATGGTTTTGCTATAAATCAAGATGTCATCAAAATAGACAACCACAAATTTTCCTATGAAGGATTTCATCACATAATTCATGAGACGCATAAAAGTACTAGGAGCATTAGTGAGATCGAAAGGCATTACCAACCATTCATAAAGACCAAATTTGGTCTTTAATGCGGTTTTCCACTCATCACCAGGGTTCATCCAAATTTGATGATAACCACTCCTAAGATAAATCTTTGAAAACACACAACAACCATTGAGCTCATTAAGCATATCATCTAATCTAGGAATAGGATAAAGATACATTATCATGATTTTGTTGATGGCTCGATAATCAATACACATGCACCATGTTATATCTTTCTTCGGAACCAAAATAATGGAAACGGCACACAGACTCATACTTTCTCTCATATAGTCCTTGTTGAGGAGCTCTTCAACTTTCCTTTAGAGCTCTTTAGTATACTCCGAGTTACTTCAATAAGCCAATTTGTTTGGAAATTGTGAATCCGGTACAAAGTCAATTTGATGCTCAATTCCCCGAATAGGGGGTAAACCGCTTGGGAGTTCTTTTGGGAAGACAACATCACAATCCTACAAAATAAGGGAAAAGAATGGGGGAAAGGAGAATGAGAGTGGTCAGTTTGTAATACATGATCCCTATGTGTGATAAGGATCAATGAACTTTTGGCCTCTATTTCCATCCTTATCTCATTATACCTAGCCAACAATACTTGGCCCTTTCCCCTCAACTTCCTTCTTTCTTCCTCTTCATTATTCTCAACCTCTACATGTTCTTCCTCGTCCTTCTTTTTGTCCCTCACTCACTCATCTATGATACAATTCATTGACTTGCGAGGGTGACATAGGATGGAGGACATATTTATGTTCATTCAACACATTGAATATTTTTTGGTTCTTTCCTCATGCTTAGTTGAATGATCATATTGCCAAGGTCTCCCAAGTAGCACATGACAAGCTTGCATTGGACCATATCACAGAGGATCTCATCTTGGTACTTCCTAATTTTAAACTCGATCAACACTTGACTATGAACCCTCAATTCTCCACATTTACTCAACCATTGAAGTTTGTAAGGTGTAGCATGAGTAGTGGTAGGAAGTTTCAAGAAGTCCACTAAAGAGGTACTAGAAAAGTTTGCACAACTCCCACTATCAATAATCAAGGAACACACATTATCTTTGATGAGGCATTTGGAGTGGAAAAGATTCTCTCTTTGACTTGGATCATCCATGACCTTGCTAATCATAACTCACCTTACCACATACATTGGTACGATGAACTCTCTTTCTTGAGGCCAAGCTTCTTCAATTGGGATATTTCTTCTCAAATCATTAGGAATAACGACATCTCTTCCATTACATGGGTCTTGTTCCTCATCCTCATCACCTTCAAATTCATCATCTTCTTGGGGTTTCTCTTCACAACCCTCCTCTTGATCTACCCCATTCACCAAGAACAATTCCCCCCTTGAACTAGAACATTCAATCGATTGGGATATTTTCGTATCATATATCCTCATCTTCTACACTTGTAACATTGAATGCCTTTAGGAAACCTAGTTGTGTCTTTATTACCTTTATCTCTTGGCAGGTTCTTTTGAATGTTCCCTCAAAGGGTTTCTTCTCATAAGGCTTATTAAAATCCTTGCATTTGTTCCAACCCGAAGAGGTTTGAGCTCCCTCATTTTTCTTGCTCCAAAAATTTGAAGATGAAATACCCTTGTATTTAGGTACTTTATCCTCTTTGAGTTCCCTTTCTACCTTATTAGCCACTACAAAGATGTCACTCAAACTAGCAAGCCTATAAATAGTTAACTTGGAAAATATTTCTTTGTTCAACCCTACCTTGAAGCAAACAACGGCATGTTCTTCATTCACTTGGTATTCTAGCTTTAAGATCAAGTTTTGGGACTCATCAAAGTAGGTCGCAACACTTTTGTTTCCTTGCTTTAAGTTGTACAACTTAGCAAGTAATTCTTCTCGCTATCTTTATGGCACATACTTGACTCTCATAAGGGATTTCAATTCGGTCCATGGTGGAGGGTGTCCATCTTAAATCACTAGATGATACCTCTTTATTTACTTCTACCACGTAATGGAAAACCCTTCAAATTGAGCAATGGAAAAGCAACTCTTCTTGGCCTCGGTCATATCATTGACTTGGAAGTTCTTTCACAAAGAGACTCTCATTCTAGGTAAGCATCGGGATTGCATTCCCCTTTGAAATATGGGCGACTAGTCTTTATATAGTTGATTCCAACATCTCGACCTCCATTTCCACCTTGGTCCCCATAATGGTTGTGTCACGCCCCGAGAGGGTACCCTAGACGTAACCGGCACTCAGAAACCATTTCTGGCTCCCAAGCGAACCACATAGCCTGATCAGACATCTGTTCATCCATTCAATCAGTGAAAGACTTAAAATAAAGAGAATATTTGGTGGACAAATCCCAAATCTACAATCTAACTCAAGAAAGAAAGGCCATGGGCCAACAAATCAAACTTCAATCTTTGTCATTAAAATAGTTTGACAAGAATAATTCTAGGAACGAAATACTCAATCGACCCATCACTGTCTAGTCTATGAAGCCTCTATCACTACTATCTAATTGGTGCTAATGACATGTTCATGGCTACCTCAAATCAAAATGAAAAAGGGCTAACTCGATGCAAAAATGATATAAGCGGTGTCCTCCGGATGTAGGGAAAGACTCACCAATACACTGAGTGTGTATAGATCCTCAATGGTGCTTCTATTGACGATCTCTTAAACCTGTCTCTGCATCATGAAATGATGCAGGTCCAAATGGACGTCAGTACGTGGAATGTACGAGTATGTAATATGGCAGAATGAAACATACCTCAAGGAAGAGTAACGTTGGTTCAAATATCTCAAAATCAAAAAGATAAGAGAGACTCAATCAAAGTGTCATAAATCTAAAGTAAAAACACAGTTAGGCAGAGACCAATTATAAACCATCCAATCCAGTCTAATCATGTACGATACAATTCAATTAAATCATTCAATCCAATTCAATCATATATCATCTGATCCACTCCAATCATATACCGTTAACTCAAAGTCAATCACGTATCCTCTAATCCATTCCTATCACATATCCAACCAAATCATGTACAATCCAATCACAATTCGTCTAACCCAATCCAATCATATACCATCAACTCAACAATCAACTCAAAGGACTCAACTCAATAAATATGCAAATTAAATTATGCAATATTTTACAATTCAACTCAAACATCTACAATCACAATCAAGCCAATCATATCAAGCACAATCCATTCAATTGGGAGTTTCTCTAACCGACAACTATCACCATATGAGCGAGTGATAGTACAACAAGCCAACGTTGTTGCCACGTCCGTCCATACTTTTCCAGGGTATGAACGATCAACCAATCATAGATTCCATCGATCAGTCAATTCCTATCATTTCAGGACAATAAAATGGGAAACATCCGACTTTAACGGTTCGATCCCATGAGAAGCATCCGACTTTTATGGTTCCACCCCTCCTATGTTTGGCGACATAGTTCTAGTATGGACTATACCCTTACCCAATTCGGTGCTCGATACTCCTCTCAAGACTCAATATGCTCATATCTATCAAGTGAGTAAAATACTCAAAATACTCATTTAGTCTCATCGGACTCTTTCAAATCAACTCATTTAGTCTCATTGGACTCTTTTCAAAACTCAATCAAATATGGCCTCATTGGACACCTTCTTTCAAATCGACTCATCTCAAATCATCAAACTCTTCTCTTTAAAATATATACAATCTCAACTCAATCTCAAAATCGACATTTTTAAAGTAAAACTACTCAACTCTTTTATACTCAAAATACTCATATTCAAAAACAATTAAAAAAAACTTTTCAAGCTCAACTCATGCTTAAACTCTTTTAAAAATCATAGATGAAAATAATCATTCTTTAAACTCAAAATAGTGTATAAATAGTTTATGCAAAAAGGTTCACACATTTTTTATTTAAAGCTCCTTCTCAAAAGATCATTTATTTTCAAAATATTCATAAGACTCCAATCAACTCAAATTACGCAAATCACATACCACATAATCACATTAGACTCCAATCCACTTCATCACACAACATCCTCATCAACATACCCTCTTCATTCACATCATCATCAAACATCATCATCACATCATCATCATCAAACATTATCATCACATCATTATCAAATATCATCATCACATCAATCGTCAAACATCTACTCCAAAAATCCTTATTTTAGTCCTATGTTCAATTTATAGAAGCAAAAGGACATTCTTAACTCTCCAATTCATTCTTTTCATTTCAATCAATATACATATACACAAAATCATCAATCTCAACCTCAAGACAATTATAACAAAGAAATCTTATCTTGGGTTCATGTGAATGAAACATGAATCCATACTCCCAATAAAACTCAACTCAAGAATACCGTCCATACCTATAAATCTATATCCAAAGATCCATTGGTAGTCAATAATATGAAAGTTGACTATTTAATAATACAAGTCATGAAATCATCCATCAATTTTTAGTATATAAAGATATTCTAGGGTTTAGGAAAAATTTCAAGAAAACCTTCCTAGGAGGTTCAAATCTTTCACAACTCCTATCCAACACATACATGGGCATATGGAAGAACTCAATCCATATTTTAGGTTAGCCTTACATACCTTGCTTAAAGACTTTGAAGAAGCCTTGATGTTAGGTCTTCAATGGAAGGCTTGAATCCTTGAAACTCTCGAAGGCACCCTTTGTTGGAGAAGGATTTGGAGAAGAAGAAGAAGAAGAGAGGGAAAATATTAGGGCTTTTAGAGAGAGAGGGACTAAAAATGGTCCCAAAAACGTCCAAGGATAGTGTATATATAATTTGGGGAATTACCCAAATTGCCCTTTGTCAAAAATCTGGAAAACAGGCTAAAACGCTCCTGGCGCGATAGTGGCGCATCGCGCCACTGCGGCGCCAAGTCGAATTTAGGCTTTAAAACCTACACATCTGATAGTGGCGCATCGCTCCAAGGACTAAACTACTGAGGCTATTTTATAGCGCGATAGTGGCGCGTTGCGCCCTTACAGCGCCAAGCCCAAATTTTCTGGGTTCTGGAAAATAGGCTTGAAAACCCTACACATCTCATAGTGGCGCGCCGCGCCAGGGACCAAACTACTGAGGCTTGTTCCTAGCGCAATAGTGGTACATCGCGCCACTGCGGCGCCAAACCCAGTTTCCTGCAGTTACAACCCAAGCCTAAAATTCCTACAGTACCCGTCCGTCTTAGGATTGTCATATATTTTGACTCCGAACTCTAAAAATTACACTCTTGGTAGCGTTGGAAAGAAGACTCGACGACCTTTAATTTAATAGGTCGTGGGCTACCCAAATCATCATATTTCAAATGATATGGTCATTAGAAGTCGACCCTTATACAAACTTCTTCGACAACTTACCCAAGATGAATTCTTTTGGACTTAGCTTGGTTCTAAGGATCCCTTATGACCCCACATCACCTCTAACACTCTTTAATTACTTAGGAACTCATCCTAACTCATGCACACGATTCACAATAATTGAGTTTGACCATACACGAATACAAGAAAGGTCTGAATCTTAGGGAAAATTGTTGGGGGGTGTTACAGGTTGCTTCGGCCCTCACCTCCTTGGTTGTTGTTATCGTAACCCCTTTAGATTCTCCTTTGATATTGGTTAGCATGTTACTCTTGATTAGAATAAGATTCCCTTGGTTCTCCACCTTGAGGTTGGTTCCCATATTGTCTTCTTCCATGTGGAACTAGACCAAATCAACCTCCTCTTCCTCTATGTCCCATTTGACCTCTTAGTTTATTGCTTTATGCTTTATTCCAAGGCGCTTATTCTCCTTCACCCTCATAATCTTCTTTGTAATCATCATGCTTCACATCCATAACTTGGATTAGTTGGTTTTGATTTTGTGGAATGGGGTAGGGTAGATTTTTGTTTGCAGCAATTGGTAGGATGCATTTTGGTTTAGTGGTGCTTGGTAAGGTTGGTTTTGGTTTGGTGAAGCTTCTTGATTAAGTTGGGGTTGGAGTGGTCTAATGGTATTTCGTATATTGGGATCAGGATTGATTGGTGTTGGGTTGAACGCTTGATGGAAAACTCTGATTGTGATAGTAGGAAAAGTATTGTGGATAGGTCCACTTGTGGAAGTATGACAGAGTGGAATTAGTAGAGTTAAGTCAACCCTCCATGTTGATCATTCTACCATCCATCATCGACATACTACCTTGCACAGTGGACACTTGTCCTTCTATGTTCTCCATCCTCCGATTTATTATAATAATGGCTTTCATTATAGATTCCAAGGTAACCCCTTCCATGGGTTGTTGTGTTTCATTTCCAGCATCCATGGTACCTATCAATAAGAAAAATCAACAAAAAAAACAAAAAACATTAGCGTCAGTAAAATAAACTCACAATCACTCGTGTTTACATACCTTTGATTGCCTTTTAAATTGTCTCGGCTAAGGTTGAAGAATGCTTATACTTGGTTGATCACAAAGTGTTAATTTTTACTCTTGGCCAAAATGGATTCTTGTTTAGAGAAGCACAGATGACTCTATTAAAGCTAACGTACTTGAATCAAGAATTTAACTACGAAGCAAAACAAATAAAAGCACAAAAAAAATAGCACTAACAAAGAAAAGAACTCAAGAACTAATAATAAACAAGTAGATGAATTACGAGTCAAAAATTAGTTTAGGAATCTTGAAAAACGAATAAGAATCAAGGAAAAAGGAAAATAGAAGTTTAGAACCTGAGATTGGTTATAAAATGATGTTTGGGGCTCCGAATCTAAACTTTTAAAAGACAAAAATAAAGTTCATCTCGTGAACTTGAGGTTGGCTCGTGGAATCAGCTAGGCGAGTCGCCGATTGGATGTGTGAGCCCGACCCAACTCGCCCAATTGACCAGAAACTCAGGCTAGTTCGGTGAGCTCAGCAGTCACTTGGTTGCTCGCCGAGTAGACTTTGCGAGCACAATGGAGCTCGGCCAAGTGACCCTTCTGCACACTTGAAGCCTCTGATTTTGACCTTCTTGTGGGCCCTCATATTTTCTTGACCTAGCACTTTCCCCTTTCAGTAAATTTTCTTTTGTACCAACACAAGTACCCTTCCTTTTATTTCTCCTTTTGGATCAAACACCCTTTTTGGAAGATTCTTCTTCTTTAAGATTTGAATATTTCCAAGAACACTATGAACAAGATGAAGACCCCAAAATAAAACCCTTGATAATTTTGGCTCAGAATTTCATGAAATTTGAGATTATTAATTCCATTGATGTTGAAAGAAAACCCCAATACTTTTTACTTGTCAATTCCCAAGCAATGTCATCAACATTCAAAATCCATTTTTTCTTTCTTCAAAGTTTTTTCTCTCAACAATGGTAGGTTCTTCAATATAATTTCAAACTTCTACAATCTCAGATTTAGACTCTAATAATGTTGGAGAACACAAATTTAACACTAGAAACTTCAAACAAGACTCAAATCAATAAAAATAGTTTTGTGATTTCTCAAAACGTTTTTGACTTCTTTTTTTTGTGGTAACAAACCCAAGACTAGAATCGTAGGAATGAATCTAAAAATGACTCTGATACCAAATGATGTAATTCTCCCTATGAAGAAGAACATAAATATGAAAACAAAAAGAAAGATAAAAGAAGAGATACAAGAGAAGGAACAATTAGCAACTAAGGGAATTATTAAATCCTAAAACCTCCAATTACAGTCCCTAAACAAGCACCTAATCAAGATAAATAGATTTACATGAGAAAAGAAACTCAAAGGCAACATAAAGGTATATTAAACCTAAATACCTCAATCGATTAATACGAATCAAGCACCGAATCTCTTATGTTGACCTCGAGGGAAATGAATTCACCTCACAACCTACGTTTCTAAGCAAAGATCAACCCAAGCTTATATCAAGTTCTCAACACTCATCAAGAGTTTACAATATCAATATTCAAAATGGTCTAAGGAAATAAAAAGGCTTAATCTAGCTATTTATAGTTTTGGGCATTTATTATAAAAAGACCCAAAAATGGCCTAAAATGGACATATGGGCGAGCTAGAGAGTCTCACCGAAAGCACTAAGCGAGTTGCCTAATGGGTAGGCGGGCTGACCTTGGAAGCTTGATTCATTGGAGTTGATTCTAACAAGTTTAACCAACTCAGAAGCCATTTGGTGAGTCGCTAATTGGTTGGACTAGCTCGTCGATGGTAACAGCCTTTTCCCATATTTCCTCAATATTTGGCGAGCAAAATGGGATATTTCCCGAGTCGCCCTTTGTGTTTGGTGAGTCGCCCTTTGGGTGGTCATTCTCGCCTAATCTAGCAGTCCCTCCATCACTTATCCAAACGATCTTGAAGGCATGGAAACTCTTCTTTGACATCAACACAAGCTCAAGGGCCTCAAGCTTCATGAACAATCCTTGCATCCTTTGAAGGTGACGAACTTGACTTTGAGTAAACAATCTTGGTGCAATCCGAATTGCATCAAGGTACTTGTATTCTACTAGTTTTGCTTGGTCTTAGTTGTTCACTTGATGGATACTGTGTCGGGGGTACTCATTCCTTGTTATCTACACTTGTATAGGTTCAAACCCGGACAGTGATCCGGTTCTTTTTTCTTTCATCCAAGGCTTTTAGGGGAGATTCGAGAGGTAGTTGTTGATGCCAACAATCTTTCTAGTTACTTTTTATTTTTACTTTGTTCTATTCGAGAGACAAAGATTGAGATTTGTATCTATTTGAGTATAGTTGTATTTAGAGGCTTGTGCATGTGACAATCAGTCCGTGGAGAATTTTGTAGTTGACTAAGATTTCCTCTTTTGTCTTTTAATTATCTATTTTAAATTGTTTCCGCATTTTTTTCGCAAATGTTGGGTTAGGCTGACTTGTCCGGTGGAAATGGATAAGTGTCATCACACCTGGATTTCAGATCGTGAGACAATAGCCTATTAGATTACCCAAGTGAAAGTGATACATGTTCACAGGTCCAGAGCTTAGAAGAAATTGTGGATATCATCGGAGGAAATAATGTTAATGATGAATTAGTTGAAGATGATACAATAACTTTGGAATCAGTTACGCATAATATAAGGATGCACTTATCACGTTTAAATCTCTTCACAATTTTTTGATGTAGTTCGAGAAGACAAATAACACCGGAACTTTTGGATCAATAAGAAAAGTTAGATATGAGCTTCAACTAGATTTAAATTTTACCAAAAAATAAAAAACACTAGAATCATATTTCAATAAATTGCCTTAAATATTTTTGTAATTTTAAAAAATTATTAATTTATAATATTAATGAGACCATATATTTATATAGGGGTCTTCCAAAAATATATTATCTCATTTTTCTTATCAAAATCGATAATTTTTTCCATTAACCTAAGTCGCGACTAAATAAAAATATTATCTTAAAGAGTTTATTAATTTATAGAGGTTTTATTATACTTGAGTTCGTATTGTACCGTTTTTAGGTATTGTCGGCCTTGTCCCGATCAGTTGATATATAGTACTCCTAGAGGCTCTATGGACATATTGATTTGGCTTCTTTTACGGCTTTCAATTTCTAGCCTTGTCGTTTAGTATGTATATATGTCTCCAATTGTAGCCGTGTAGTCTTGCCAGTTTAATTGGTTGAGTTGGTCTTGCTGACCTGGAACACCTCGGGTATTTACGATTGTCTTTTGTTTTGTGTTAAGGCTTACGAGCCTAAATTTAAGAAGTTTTATTGTAACATTGCCCGTATACGGAAACATCAGTTTTTAAATTAAATTTGATAAATATATATATTTTTAGTTTTTTTCTAAAATATCTATGGAAAAATTCTTTAGTTACGATATATTTGTATGTGTATTTATTTTTATAATAGTTTTATTAATTATTAATATTTTAACAGAGATAGTAAGTCTAGTTATTTTGAAAGAATTGTTATTATAGGATCTAGGTTTTGTTCAAAATTTTCTATTAATTGTGATATATTCAAAAAGTTATATGTATTTTAGTAGGAACTTATGCAAAAGCCGAATGCATATGTGGCATTGTACGTGGTATAATGGATAATTTTAGGTGGTAACTATATTGCCACGTGGATCTATGGGAAAAGATCATAAAGTGACAGTGCTAGATAAAGTTACATGTCAACTGATAAGCTTTCTTCATATATATATCTTAAAACTTAAAAGTATGGCAGTAGCTATTTTAGTAAAGATTCGTGAGCATTTAGATTCTTGCTTGAAATTTATTTCAACAAAAATTCAATTTTCATAACTGCAACCAATATATATGCATTCATCGATCTTTTCTAAATTACTTTCCCTTGCCAATGCAATTCTAAAACACTGCATAGTTACATACATACTCATATATTGACATCAAAGATGGTTGTTTCCTCTAGCTAATTCCACCTATGTTTAGTCCATTATGTGGTTTGTTCTCGTATAGTTCTTTGAATCTGTAGAAGTTGTAGCACCAAATTGGTAAGAGCTTGGAGATGGATTGGAGGTTAGTATTCTACGTGTTATCATAGTAGGTACGGGAGCGAAGTCGTGGTGGCTTTGTGGACCAGACATTAAGGTGTGGATGAGCTACGCATATATAATATTTGTGAAACTTAGGATGTAAGGAATAACTTCCTTGAAGGATCTACGAACGTTTGGACGTTCCATGGAAGGTATGTTAAGGCAGAGCTCTCTTATTCATATCGCATGAATCATAAATTAAATTACAAATTATCGAACGAGTCATTTTTACCATCCTATTGCTAGGAAGATCCTCTGTGAAGGGCATTGGGATGTCAGCTGGTTTTATTCCGTAGTTTTTATTACATGATTATCGCACTTGTAATGCTGGGAAATAGGTTTGAAAAATAAAGTTATTTTCCGTATAGTTTTTTATTCTTTATGTCTATTAGCGAGATATTGTCCTATGAATGAGGTAGAATTGTTAATCCATTCTTTTGTGTCAGAAGCTTTCACAAAAATGTTATTTGAAAACGATATTAACACTAAATCTTGTACTCTATTCTTTTGGTTATGTACCTGTCAAGCCACCTTGTTTCTAAGCAGGCTCATACTATTACCAACTAGAGTCGTTATAGTAAATCAAGTCAGGCATGTCAGTCTCCTTTTGAGTTCCTAAATGATTAATTTTCTAAGTTGAATTCGAGTCAAGAACTTTGAGTTTATTATGAGTTTTATAGGCCTAAATGGTCGTACAAAAGTTAAATAGGGTTACGATGAGATTCTTTAAGCTCCTTAAGCTCTTTACGAACATCCTTAGGTTTAAATACCTCTCTAGAGTCGAGTTAAGTGTTTAGATTTATTCTAAAATCATATGAGGTTCAAAAAGGCATTTCCATGCTATATGAAAGTAATTACGGTATTATGAAAATAAAAGTACGAAAGAGCCAAAGTTCTTAGTATGACCTACTATGTGCATTCAAAGTTCATATCAACATGGCATATTATGCATCGTCTTCGAGCTATAATCGAAGTTATGGGGCCTATTTTCTCAAAAGTATTATATATATTGTACAAATGGCCACAAGTTGGCAATATGATGCTTGTCATCTATCGAATGAGATTGTCATTGCTAGCATTTGGTTGGGTATGTCATGTATTTGAATCTATATATACATATTCATGACATACGATTACACAAGCATACCATGCATATTTGATTACTATAAGGTCAGATGTCAGCCATGGAGGCTATCAGAGTTTCAGTGTCAGATGGTATTTCTATTATCTTTTTTACTGCAACTATTTATGATTTTATTTTTCTGCCTTTCATACCAGTACATTTTCATTCGTACTGACTTTCCATTGCTTGGGGACGCTGCATTCGTGTTGATGGTTTAAGACAAAGGTCCGGATCAGCGTTTGCAGTAGGAATGTGGTCTCAGCTGAGCATTGGTAAGCTTCATTTTTCCTGTAGTTGTTGGTTGTCTGTAGATTTTGCATACTTGAGTTTTGTATATAATTTCTGGTATCGTTGGTGCCTTTGTCCAACCAGTTGGGTTGTACTATTTGTAAAGACTTGTGGACATACTTTGTTGGGTCTTCTCAGCTTCCATCTATAGCTTTGTCGGCTTATTGTATATATGATTTTAGCTGCAGCCTTGTCGGCTTGCTGTTTCTTTATCAGTTAAGTTGACCTTGCTGGTCTTTTCATTATGTCAGTAATATTGTCATAACCTCACCGATCTAGTTATCTTGGTTCAGTAGGTTAGTATGGTGGCCTTGTCGGCCCTCATAGTTTTATTTTTTATGTTATGTTAGTTCACTCGATCAAGTGGGGCACCGGATGCCTGTTGCACCTTACCTAGTTTGGGGCGTGACAAGACCCTTTCATTATGTTATTCTTATTGTGGTAATGACCACGCTAGATCAGATATAATATTTCAGTTGTTAAGTTGTCTGGCCTTGTCGGCCCTCATCTTGTCCTTATAGTTATGTTTCAATGTCTAGCTCGATTGTATAAGGTATCGATTTCCAATTGCGCTGATGTGTTGCCAAAATACAACACTTACGAAGCTCAAAACAAGGAGTATTATAAGATCACAAGTGCATTTTGTTACTTTGATATGTGTTTTTAGTTAGTTTTCAGAAAACTTGAAGTACGCTTAGGTTGATGGTCTTTCGCATGGTTTATGTGGAAATTTGATTGATCTTGAAGGGTGTTGGTGGCTATGCTGAGGTGAGGTCAAAAGGAAACAAAAATATGCAAGAAGTTCTAGGTTGACTTGAGTTTGTCAACGCTTTGCGACAACTTGAAAGGAGAACTCAAAGAACGAACTTCACCTGGACTTGAAAGACCTTGGAATGTGTGTTGGGAGATTAAATAAAATGTTGTGACCAATTATGCCCACGATAAAAGCCACCACGCGCCGTGGTAATCAGTACTGGCCGTGAAAAGCACCTCCAAGTCGTGAAGAGGACTTCCCAAGAAAGCTGCCAAGAAATTAGCTAAGGCTCACACCAAGGAAGCCTCACCACGAGTCGTGATCCTCACCACTGGCCGTGGTGGGAACCGTAGTGTATTTCCAGCCATCAAAATGCCAAGGCAAGAAGTGACATGGACAAGGCAACCACCAAGAGCCTCACCACGAGTCGTGGTCCTCACCACTGGCTGCGGTGGGTGCCGTGGTGGGATTGCCAGCCATAAATGCTAAGGAAATGACCGAGGAAGGCCATCATGATCCGTGGTGTCTCCCGTCCAGTGCCATTCAAGTTCAAAACCAAGTTGGTTTCCTAGTCCGTTTAGGATTAGTTTTAGGTTTCTATAAAACCCTCTTGTGTTATATTTTTAGGGTACACTTTTCCTATAATTTTTACACTTTTTTCCTACTGTTTAGATGATACATTACACGACCTAAACTCTATTTTTGAAGGATGTTTCATCAACCACACGAACTTGGACAGATTTGGAAGAAGAACACACAACTCGGATTCTTTGAGTTCTAATTTTGGTGATTTGAATCTAAGTCTTATTCTTCAATTGTGAGTTTGATTCATTGTTATTTGTAAGCCTTCTAATACATGATTTGTTCATTTTCTATTGAGTTATTCATCATAATTATGCAAGGCTAATCCCACAACCTTAGTTGTGGGATGTATATTATACATTCTAGCCTTGCATAATTATGATGAATTGTTTTGCATGTATTGTGATTTCTTTATTCAAAAGTCTTTCTTAGTGAGTGTAGGTATTAAGAACTTTCCCGTATTCATTGCTTTCCCCGGAGGGAGGTAGTGATTAGGAAAAGAATATCACAACTGAAATTCGAAGAGTATGACTTCGAAAGAAGGGATATACTTCGTCTAAGTTACTTGAAATCGGGAGGAGATAGTACTCTGAGATCTAGGGCGAGGGTTAGTATAGTATACATTCTGAGACTAGGAGGAGATGAATGAGATACGTCTAAGAAGGACCGGGAGGTGAATTAGATGTTATCTAACTCGCTAGATTCTACATACAATATATTGAACGATATCATGAATATGAGTCGTCTATTAAGTCATATGTCATGGGGATCATAACCCTAGTCTAGTCTTCATATTTTTACAACTTTAATCTTGTTTACTTGTCATTGCATTGTTACTTGTTCTAAACTAAAACCAAAACCCCCACTTTTATTTTATGCATCTTTATTTGCGGGAAGTAGAAACTACAACTGAATAGTGATAGCTAATAGAACTTGTTTCAACCTATTCCCTGTGGGTTCGACCCCCATTCTTAGTTGGATAAAATATAATGCTAACGATCGTGTATATCTCTTTCGAGAGGTGTAATTGAGCATTATCATGCGCCTCCCCTAATTTGGGGCATGACACCCTTGAGCCAAAGATTGCGTTCTATTATGATATCAGATCCAACGTCGGACTCATCGTCTACATCACATATAAGGCATCCATGCATGGCTCAAACTAGCAATTGGTCTTCCTCTCATCCATAAAATTGTGAGTTTAAATTTTATATATTTATATATTGAAATGATACTGATTTTTCATATATATACAACAAAAAAACTAACATTGACATTTCTTGGTAGAAGTTATATTACATGTTTTATTTATTGAAGTAATATTATACACTAGATAACATGACATAACAACACAAACAAATATACATTTGACACATATTGATGACACTATCACTCTAATTAGTCCATCTCCTACTAATCCTAACTTTAAAACCATGTCTCATATAGAGAATAACAGAAGCATTAGGTTCAATAGGGTATCCTTCCACAACTTCAACTTGGTAATTATGTATGATAGTAGCAGCCACAGCTTTCATTTGAGTGAAAGCCACTTCTTTCCCTAAACAAGTCCTTGGTCCAGCATTAAAAGCCAAGAACTTATAGGAAGGTTCGTGCTTAATCGTTCCTGTCTCTGAAATCCATCTCTCTGGCTTGAATTCTAAACAATCTCCCCCCCAAATTGACTCCATTCTCCCCATTGCATACAATGAGAACATTATCTTCATCTTTGGATGAACTTTATGACCACTTGGGAGAGTATCTTCTTGAAGTGGCTCCTTGTGTTGAAATGGAACTGGTGGATATAGCCTTAGTGAATCACATAACGCACCATGTAAATAAACCAATTTGTTCAATTCATGAACATTGAAAAGCCTCCATTTTGTAGCTTCTTCTTTTGGAATAATTGAATTGATCTCTTCCCTTAATTTCTTCTCTACTTGTGGATTTTTTGTCACGAGCCAAATGAACCATGTGAGGGCTGAGCTAGTAGTGTCACGCCCCGCGATCATTAGGTTCAATATGGTGTCCCTCAAGAACTTATCATCACAATTCACTCCCAAATTTTCACCTTCTTTGAGATAAAAGGTCAAAAGATCAAAACCCTCGTCGTTCTCTTTCAATTGATCATGAGTTTCCATTTTTGTCAACTCATCGCGCTTTTTGGAAATATAGTTCCCTATAACATTATCCATAGTTTTCCAAGCTTTACTCAACTTCTTTTCTTCTCCAATTCCTAGCCATTTCTGTAACCTCCAAATTGGCCCAGGCATGACATGTCGAAAAAGAATTGCTTCTTCAGCATCATCCATAGCTTTCGAGAAGGGGACATGAGGGAAATCAATAGATACACAACCAGGATCATATCCAGTGACTAATATACAAGTAGTATCAAAAGTGAACCTTTGAAATAAATCTTGTAAGTCTACTATGACACCCTTGTTACAAACATGATCAAGAACCTGAATAAGCCCTTTCTCCACTTTTTCGCGACTAGTCTTGATTAAAAACTTGTAAAATTGTTGGTGAGTGATCAAAGCACGAGTCGTCTTCCTTTGAATCTTCCATAAATCCATGTCCGCATTAAAAATTCCATCTCCTAAAACATCAAAAAACTCTTTGAATTTTGGCCCTTTGGGGAAATTCATGAAATTTTGACTCATGATGTAGTGTACATTTGCTGGATCAACTGTGGTTAATATGTCCATATTTGTAAATATTGGACCTTTTGATAAAAAAGTTCCCCCTGATCTCCTCATGATCACAGTGATCCTTTCATGAATATGTTTTATGTGATAAAGTATACTTGGTAACATACCAATAATTGGCCATTTTCTAGGGCCCTTTGTTTTTTTTAGGGCATGAAACAAGAAAAAACATAGTATTGCTAGGAAAATTTCAATGTAACCTAATCCAACAATTGCCATTTTTTTTTTGTTGTTTTTTGCTCTTTTTGAAGGATTTCAAACTGAGGGGAAATGTCTAGCATATATAGAGGGTTGATTATACTTGTTTTAATAATATTCTATTTTTGGTTTTTTTTCTTCACTATATTAATTTGCTTATTTGAAGTTACTAGGTTGAATGCCACCAACTACCAACAAAAAATGGATTTAGTTGAGGAAACAAAAAGTTTATAAAAAAAAATTGTTGGTAGTTTGTGAGACGTAATGTTTATCCTTTTCGTCGAGGGTATAGTGGGAACAGTTTTGATTATCTCACAAAGATAAAAATTAAATTTGCTATATTCAACATTCCGACACATCACTTATGAAATTACTATGAATATGTTATAGTTATTTAATTTTACACAAATATAAAATTTATTCTTTTACATTATTAAGTTTATTTATGACATGTTTATCTATAAAAAATTAAACGGAATTAATAACTTGGAAATAATTTTTTATAACAAGTTAAATTTCGCCCCTTGATAATGTAAGAATTCATTACATTATTCCTTTTTTTTATCGCCTCCTTTAGTTGTATGCATCAAGTAAAATATCATGGCATATTTCAATTGAGGCTAATGTGTATAACTAATGAAAATGACATATTTTATATGGTTAATATAATTATCTTATAAATGATTGAGAATATGCATAAAAAAAATTCAAATTTGAATTGAAAGATTTTAATAGAAACACTTTATCATATGTTCATGTACTCAATTGGAATAAGTGATAAAGGGATTGTCTATGTATATAAAGCCAATAAATTATAATTGAATTAATTAGTTGACCAGCCTGCCAATATGCACATTTAATGGTTAGATTGTCATTTTCTGAACAAAAAAAAGGAAGAAAAACACATCATGTCCTTTGAGTTTAGTAAAAGAACTATCTGAAGTATTACTTAGCGTCATCTTTTTCTTCTTATGAAATCAATATTTGTAACAATATTCCTATATTATCTTAAAATGTATGACATACGTTAAAATGTCAAAATTCAAGATAAACAACAAATAAAAAGGAACGTAAAAGGAAAAAAGAAAAAGGAATGTGTCATTGTTTATCCTCTATTATGAAAAAAATTGTAAATTGTCATTTAAGTTCTTAGTTGTTAGATGTTAGTTTGTGAGATAAATCCAACTGAGATCGTCATATTTTGCAAATATTGAATTTTCATTGTTTAGCCTACAAAAAGGATACAATAAAATTTATATGCGAGATTTAAAGGATAAGAGGTATAAATTGATCAAAACAGATACATAGTTAAGCAAGTAAAGTTGTAAATCAGAAATAAAAGCTAATAACAAATTGATTGTATTAAACCAAGTATTGGATTTAGAATAGCCAGTGTTGGTCTGGTTATCGATGTTGGAGATATACCTGAATTCACCAAACTGGTGAATAAGTAATGAAATTTCTAGAGAAATTATAGTAAATGTTAATCAATATGGGGTTTGTGAAATTAAACACTCATATCAATTATTATTTCTTTAAAAATGTGCAAAGTTTAAATTGGACAAATAAAAATAAAAGGAGAAAATAATCGAAATTCTTTATCCACTAAAGTCAACGTATTTTTTTGGCACCATGCTATGACTTTTTGAAATTTATTCTTATTTAGATAACTGAATTGTTAATATAACCAAGAAAGTATATCAAATAGGTAGTATTTAATTAGTTAAGGATAACTTAGTGAAAATCCATCTAACCTTACTTCTTACTTTTTAGGGGTGAATAAATAGTTCAAGGGGTATGTCAAGTCAAACGCATTATATAATATGGATAGGAAGGAGTAACCTATTCGTGTTTCGATATAAAATATGTATCAGCTACTCGTTTTCCTTGAGTTAATTATAAATAATTAATTAAAAAGATTGAGTCAATTATAAATTAATAAAAATGATAGATACTCTTAAATACCTAAAAATGTCATGGAGGTTTGAGGCTTAAAGAAAATATTGTATCCTTTCAGGATAGACATTCTTTAAACATTAGAATTTTAGAAGCACACTTCAACAGCCTCTTAAATTTATTTGTGAATTTTATTTAGGTTGAACTATGGCTTGTTTAGTTGAATATTTGAATATATAATAAAATATTTTTATTAGATATTTTTTATTTAAATTTTAAAAATACTTTTATGTGTATTCAAGTAACATAATTACATAGATAAATTAATCACTTAACATATGTCACCTCCTTTAATTTAATTATGCACATTAGACTTAATAAATAGTAAAATCTCAAGTATGTGTGAATTGAGGTTGATGTATATGATTAAATGAAATTACATATTTTATGTGCATAATTTAACTACCTAATAGATGCTTAAGAACACGCTAAAAAAAATTAAACTGAAACATCTAATAAAAATACTTAATCAAGTAGTCAAGTGATCATTCGAGTGTTTATATCAAACTATTATGTGAATGATTAATCACACATAAATCTTAATTAAAGCTAATTAATTGTACCTAGCTACTACCTAGAATTGTTGGAGAGATTTGTCGAGTTTGACATCATTGTACTCAATGAAATTCTTCTATGGTACTTTGCGTTTTTACATTTTTGGAGTACTTGCTTATAAACAATGACACACTAATGACATTGATTGTTGCATTGTAAATGAAGAAAAAAACTCATTTTTATAATGAAAACAATAATAAAATACAAGACAACAAGAGACATAATCAAAGAGAGAGTCTATTTTTGTTGAACTAGTTGTTGAAAAACTATATGCACAGCGGAAGCATATTAGAATCTTACTGCTTACATGAATAATAGAAAACACATACGTTTATTCTAGAACACATAAACTTGCTGAAATTTAATTCGATAAATACCTCTTGAAGCGTGAGCAGATACCTTCAAGCGAATTCACAAGTTAGACTGCAGTCTGCGGTCTTCTACAGTGAACCTAAGTTCACAGCCAAACTCTCTCAATACTTGGGTGGTCTAGTATCGTATATAAAACTTCTTATTTTCCTACCTTAGAAGAACCCCTACTTATAGAGATTTCTTCCCAGTGCAAAAAGAAGAAGTCCAAAAACCCAAACCTTTTCTTGAGCAAGAAAACAACGTTGTTTTCCTTCCCTTTTTTCCTTAGAAATAGAATTATGAGTTCTAGTTAAATATGGGCATTGTAGGGATCGCAAAATTAATTACTGAGGCTCTTTATTATGAAAATAATTCAAATAATTAATTTAAATTATTCTTACCATAATAAATTACAAATCATTTCACTAAAAATTCGTAATTGCACTCCTCTATTTATATTTCAAAATTCTTCATTAAACACTTATGTAATTCCTTATGTTAAGATTACATATACTAATCAATAAATTAAATTACTGATGAATTTAACTTAAAGATTAATTTCCTTTAGACTTATTTCATTGCCGGATTCATAAATCCACTTGCAAGTTTTGACACAATGAAAACTTATAAGCTTCTCAAAAAGGCATATCATCGATCTCTATATCGAGACATGGATTACATCATCTAACTTATTATTTTACCAATATATATTATTATCATTCAATCTACCAGGCATATTGACACATCTCAGAATCTCACATTTTAATAAATCAAAATGATAATTAATATATACAAATCATAATAGTTATATCAAGATTGAGAATATAAGTACATTTAACAGTTTAGAGAATATGTTTTTATCAATCAATCTAAAACAACTATCTCTACTCGGTCTCGATCAATACATACAAAATGTATCAGCATAAGAAGTTGGAACTACACCACTCCCATAATCAAGATAAATTATATATAATCTTGTGCTACAATCATACCGATGACTTGTCCAATTTTCATATTAGATTGTTAACAAAAATACTTTATACTTATAAGAACCGCGATGATTTAATCCTCGGTGTAAAAGCTAAAACTCTATACACTAAATCATCTACTATATAAGTAAATGGACACATAAGCGAATATATGATCTATTAAAACTTTTATTAAAATTGAATAAACAATTGTTCTATAATAAATACTCATGGTTAATTGTATATGTTCCATGGTTAATAGTATATATCCCAACACTAGTTAATTAAATCGCACTTCGCTCGATCATCAAATCTTTTAGGGAGTCCATTACGTGATGATTTCGTAAAGTAGTTTATATATATGAGGGGGGGGGGGTGGGAATATGACAAATGTTTAAACTAATTTGCTCATCGAAAGTGAACATGGTTGTTTGGAGACCATCGGCACACCAAATGAAAGGATATGTAATTGTTATTATACATTTAAGGGGTAGTTTAGTTGGGAGCAAGTTATTCCACGATTAATTATTTTGGGATTAGCTATTCAGGGATACTTATTCCATCATTATGATATAAATGGTGGATAAGTTATCCCAAACTTGACAACCAAACAAGACATCAAAATTTATTCAGGACTGTTTATTTTTATCCCTCACACCAAACCACCCGTAAAGCAATGTGACTCTTTATTTTTCATCATAACTTTTCACTTGCTCATACAATTTTTCACTGTCGTCCTTTTCTAATAAGTTAGAAGGACACACCTTTTCCAGAAATTGCTTAAAATTAGTTTCCTTCCTCTTTTAATAAATAGGGAAAAAAATGTATACTAATCTTAGAAAGCACCGCATCACCAGGTCTAAGATCCTCTGATATATATATAAGATTTGATGTTATTTTGATAAAATAAACACTGAGTTAGCCTCCCTATTTATAGAAGAACAGAAGTATAATTAGTCCATTAGTTTACAAAGCTACTGCAAATTATTTGGGAAAGTTGGATCTAAGCTAGTTATAAGTTGATTGTAAGAAACTGCTTACAAATCTACTTGTAAGTTGCTTGCAATCTTCTTTAGAAGTTGTAGGAGTACTAAATGGGCATCCATAATAAAATCTATTTATAACACTTTTTCTTAGATATTTATTAATAGATAATCTCTTTAAAAATCTTACAAAAAAATGTGAAATTTTCTTTTAGTGAAAAAAAAAATACATTTATCATTGCTATGCCTCATTAAAAATCTTATTAAAAAAATTAATAGGACAAAATCTCGATTTATGAAAAAAGAGTGGAGTATGTATTTAAGTTTTCTTGATTAAAGCATTACGTAAATCTTGGAGATGTTGTACTTTAAATTTGTTTATCAGGTTATCATATGTTGTGGTTGGCAGTGTCTTTATGATCAAATATGTGAAATTATCATTTAATGAACTGGTTAATCATATGTATCTGCTTTCTCTTTTGATAGAGTTGCATCGTCATCATACAATATTAGTGAAATCACAGAGAAATTCATGGCTTTCTTTATAAATTATTGTTATCTTTGCATGATTTGATTGTCATATAAAATAACATGGTATGATAGTAACCTCTCACATGAGAATAGAATGAAACAAAGAGATTTGAAACTCGATTGAATCAAATACACACAATAAATGAAATTTTGCTAAAGTGTCACATAGCCTCTCGAAAATAAGTACACATGTTTCTATATTGATCCGCAAGATTGTACTAGACATGATTTTTGTACCCACGAGATCAAAAAATGTGGAGCTTTGATTTTGAGTTGTGATAATTTAGTATCAGAGCCCCACATTACTACACCTAAGCTCGGTAGGCAAATCAATAACCAGTTTTATTTCAATTATAACAATTAAGCGAAAATACATGAAAACCTCATAATAATGTTAAATAGTCATAGAAATGCAGATGTACAGTTAAAAATCTCCCATAACCTAGAAATCATAATACAATAGTCTCTAAGATTATACAAATTTGAAATACTTAATACACTATTGAAATAAAAAACAGAAAATAAACATGAAGAGAAGGAGATTGATATTGCAAATCAACCAGGAACTCACCACAATATTTTCTATCAACAATAATGTTGTATGGAGTAACACAATGCAATGATCATGTAATGTTACCGATAAACACATTCTCCTTTGTCAGAGAGTCATGACCCATGAGGGGATTGTGAGTTTCATATATACGCCCGAAAATTTTTCCTCGACATACTATTTTGTCAAAATCATTTTCCCTTGCATGCATGATTTACGAAACTTTAAATAAAATGTGAATTTCATAAATCAAGTCAGTTGGCTTAACTGAATGATAAATATCCCGCATCAATATGAGTGATGTAAATACGCATAAACGCAGGATACAATATAGAATTTACAATCAAACAATTTTCACAAATCTTAATGTGTAAGATATTCAAAATTGTATCATTAATCGACTAATCTATAGACTCATCCAACAACAACTAAATTATGTCCTATTATGTGCTCAATTTTACAATCACCCTTAAAAAATATCAGATAATTACATAAATTGGCTATTGAATCAATTTATTACCCTCACATGTCATCTGATATCCGCACAAATATTCGTCACCTCACCTATATGGTATCCCCATATACAAATTATCTTAATAGCACTAATTATAAAAATATCCTTCAATCGGAATCTAGAAAGTTTTAACTTATCTCAATATGAACCATCACATATCACAAAATTGCTTCATCTTTCCTTTGATCTATAAAAAAAAATGTATTCTACATGAATATACGAGTATATTGATACCTATATTGACATATAAAAACTCTAGTAAAAAAATCAACAGAACCTCACGGGTCCATGAGATCAAATTTAAAATTTTATCACATAATTAGTTTACCCATATTAGATAGGTTCCAAATCTCAAAGCCCACACAATTTAATCCATGAATCGATGCCCAAATCAACTAATAATCACTAAATTTCATGATTAAATGACAATAAGGAGGTTAGTGTCTTACTCCAGCGACAAAATCTTGAAAACACCTCTAAAATCACCCAAATTCGAGATATATTGCTCACAAAATCAAATAATAAAACTCAATCATCGTAGGTATGGAAAATCCACCAAACCTACGGAACTTTGTATTTGGTGAACCATCATCGCAGATGCGTACCTTGACTAATTTCCTCTCTTCACACCTAAGAACCACCCTTCGCGGGTGCTTCTACTCACAAGTGAAAACCCTCTCGCAATGCAATATCGCACTTACAGAAAATCCACAAGTACTAGTGCATCAAATATTAGTTGCACTAACGTTCTTCTAAAACAGTCTGTTCAATGTTTTTAATCTCTAAATCTCCCCTGAACCCTGGGGATGCAAATCACTCATAAAATCGTCTCAAATCTATTAAAACATTCAAATTACCGATGTGATCAGTTCGTCTCGACACATTATTGAACGTGTGAATTCAAATAGTAAACTACTCAAGGGTCTAAATCATTTTTAGGCCCCTCACGATGCAACTTATTTAATCAAGTCAAAAATCACCTTTTGATATTGTTCGAAACATCAAAATTAATTGCGAGTTTATTTACCTATTTTGTTGACTCTAGTCAAAATTGAAGTTGTCAAATTTCTACATTTTAATTTTCTTGTACGATACGCATTTGATGGCCTCGAAAATTGTGTCACTCATCCTCACATAAATCACATTTATAGCTACAGAAAGTGTCATTTAGGGAAAAGGGATTTTAGTATTCAAAATGACCATACAGGTCGTTATCATGAGTATCCAAAAGTGTATTTGTTAAAAAAAAAAACAAATCTTATTTCAAAAGGTGTTGAGGTTTTTGACCAATTAGTTTTTAGGATAAAATTAGTATTATTATTTTTACAGCAGCAAAAGTTGAAAAAGGTAACTTTTCCCCGTTTTTTTAATTTCATATTTAAACTATTGGGAGTGTGAGTTTCATATCCAAACTCTCTCTTTCATTTAAAAAAATTATCATATCACACTCCACATGGACAAAATATTCCACCTTAACAAAAATTAAATAAATTATTAGAATTAGTTAAAAATAAAAATTAAAGTATTACTATCTCCCGCCCAAAAAAATTATAAAATAAAATATAAAATATTTTTATTACCTCACTCTACCACTTTCTCTCACCATAACCCCACACCCACTCACCCTCACCCCAATTTTTTAGTTTATTTTTATTTATTAAATTTCTTTTATAAAAGTTTTTTAAAAAATTTCTACTTCATCTCCCCCCTTCAAATAATAATTTAGATAACTTTTTTTAAAAAAAAAAATCTACCCCACCCACCTAACCCTTCGCTTTCAAATTTTTTTCTCATTTTGTGTTATATATATACATATGATTTAAGAAAAGTATTGTTTATTTGTCGCAAGACTTTTCTTAAAATAAAATTTTTATTTTTTTTATATTCGATACGCAAGTAGGAAAAAATATTTTCCTAAAAATATATGTACATATCTAACATAAAATGAGAAAAATAAAAAATATATAAATTAAGAGTGGAGGGTTAGACGGGGTGAGTATAATTTTATTTTTTTAAAAAAAAATTAAGAAGGTGTGGGGAGGGGGTGAAGTATGAATTTTTCTAAAATATTTTATAAAAGAATTTTAAAAAATAAAAGGAAGGGGATTGTGGTGGGGGGTAGATGGTGGAGTACATGAGCAAAATATTTTAATTTTTAAAAAATAATTTCTTTTATAAAAATATAATTTATTTTTTTTGGGTAGGGGGTAGAAATATTTTAGTCTTTAACTTTTAACTAAGATTAATAGTTTATTTAATTTTTATCCATGTGGAATGTCATGTGTCAAGGTTTTTTCTAAAAATAGAGAGAGTTGAGAGTTTGTATTACACACATCGGTGAGGTGTGTTTTTCAAACTAATAATTGATAGTTTAGGTATGAAACTAACATTGCCAATAGTTTAGGTATGAAACTCAAAAAAAGAATAATTTTTGGTGTGTTTTTAACACTTAACTCTTAAAAAAACTTTTGAAACCTCGAAAACACAAATTACTACTAAAAATATCTTTTCAAATTAATTAATCAAACACGAACGATAACTCTCCAAAAATATATTTTTTCTTAAAGTTACACTTTTGGAAAAATATTTAAAAAACTCATTTTAAAAGCTTGGTCAAACAAACTATTAATCCTTAAACTCATAGTTAAAGTGGCAAACTACAATCAAGTAGGGGTTTGCAAATATCAAATCGATCAATAAATCGAATCAAAAAAAGTGTTATTGGATTGTTGAATTATTGGGTTAACAGGTTTTTAATGGTTTTATAAAAACATATTATCGGGTTTTCGGTTCAGTATCGATTTTTAGTATTGGATTATTGGGTAAATCGATAACCCATTAAGACGATAGTAATGTACTACTTTAACCTTCATAAATATTAGATATTAATAATAATTTAACATAACTAGACACTATATCAGTATGCTACAATTTTCACAGTACTTCTATTTCACCCTAGGCCGCTTGTAACACCCCTTAAAATGTTGTATGTGGTGCTCCAATTCTTGACGAAAATGATTCTGCTTCTGTATTTTGGGTATAACTCTTCATAGAATTGTCAAAATTATGTGATTCAAGTTGCTAAGAACCCCAACATTATTCTCTACAAGTTTCGTGAAGATCATAGCTTAAGTTTCGGAGGCTAAGTAGGTCAAAAAAATAATTTTTGCAAGACATGATGTTGTGACGAAATGGAGTGTTTGTAGACGAAAATCCATATCTCACTGTAGGTTGATCCAATTCAGTTGATTCTTAAACGACATGAAAGGAGACTTCTAGAACTACAATTCATATGAGGACATCAAATCCTAATTAGGAAGTTATCGTATTCAAACATAGCTCCGAAAAAGGGTATTCCGTAAAAAGAAAATTCATCCCACCAACCATGAAAGATCTAGATCCATTTGACATCACCCATGATATCAATAATCCTCCATTTGACATCACAATCCTCCATTGAATTTTCAAGATCATTTTTTATAATTATTTTATTTATTGTTAGGTCCCTTCTTCACACCTATAAATACCTACCTTATTTCCTCAATTTGTTCATCAAGCTTTCTCAGGCAACTCTTCCCTCTATATATTTCTTTACTCATTCTCAAATATAGTTTTATTTTTCAGTAGTATAGAAATAATATTCCGGTGACTCGTATACTCCAGATAGTACATAAAATGCTCCAGCAAGGAGAAAAAATTAGGATTCAAGAGTGTTCATTGAGTTCTTCAATTCTGAGTAAAGCTTCGAATTCCAGGCATGTAAGACTATTCATAGCATTGGATTGAGTTCGTCCACATGCCCAACATTTAAATTTATCGTAATTGAGTTATCGTTGAGTTTCACCCTAATTCTTGAATTCTAAATGAGTTAATTCTTCTTCTAATGAATTAGATATATTTATGCATTGAGATTATTATTATTATTATTATCTCTCATATTATTGGAATTATTGTTGGTGGCTATTTTCCCATTAACCCTAATTGATTTGATGTTCATGATTTTTTTCATGCGTGTTTTGAGTAAAGATATTGGCTTTTAATATGCATTGACAAAAAAAGTGATTTGAATTAATATTATATATGTATTTTATTGAGTTTTGAAAGAACAAAAACATTGAGTTTAAATGAATTGATTATTTGGGTTAAATGATTTTTAAGCAAGATATTTTGATGAGATGTAAATGATGTTTTAAAGTATAATGATTGATGAAGAGGTAATGATGATGATTATGCATTGAGATGAGTTTGATGTTTTAAATTAAAGTCCAATGAGACTATATGATGAGGTTAATATGAGTATATATTTTAGGAGTAATATTGAGCACCGAATTGGGTAAGAGCTTAACTGACTCAAACCCCAAAACTACGTAGTCAGCGTAGAATGAAGGCCATGTCTCTTAAGTCCCAAAAAGAGGACTATGCTGATTGGATCCAGAAATGTGATGTTCTTTATCCTGGCAAGGTATTGGATGGATGTGGCAACGACATCGCTTCGTTATATCATCACTAGCTCATAAGTGATGGTTGTCGATTAGAGAAACTCTCAAAAAGTAAAATATCATATTTTTATATACTGAGTTGCATCTATTATTGCATATCATTTAAAATATTGTATTATTTTATTACATATTTTATTGAGTTGAGCCATTTTCAGAGTTGAGTTGAATATCTTTGAGTAAGTTTCCTTTCAGCTATTTTACATACTCGTATATTCCATGTACTGGCGCTATTTGGCCTGCATCATTCTATGATGCATATACAGGTACTTAGAGATCATCAACAGATACTCCGTTGAAGATTCACTTCCTTCCTGATAATTGTGAGACCTCCTTGCTTTCGGAGGAATCATATTTATTTCATTCATCGCTTTGAGTAGTTTCTTTTAAGGTAGCGGTGAGCTTGTCTCGACACTTTCTGAATAGTTGATAGAGGCTTTATAGACAGAGTAGAGTTGAGTAGAAGGATTCTTTCAGAGTCCGTTTTTTAACCATAATTTTATTAATGAGTTTATGAGTTGAGTTACATTATACTTTGAGTATTTTAACATATTATTTATTTATTTATGATGATGTTTCTAAATTTCCACTTGAGTTAATTATCTATTGAGTCAAGTCTTCTGCTAAGTAATTGAATCAGTGAAAAGATCAAGTGGTTCGCTTAGGACCAGTAGGTCTTCGAGTGTTAGCCACGTCTAGGGTACCCTCTCGGGGCGTGACACCGCTTTAGTCTTACTCAAAACCTAAAGATTAAAGTAAGAACTAAGAATTGTTCAAGATTGTCTTGTTGGACAAGAACTAAGACTTGTGTTGTTGTACTGCTTGGTTTTAGTTTTAGTTTTACTTGTAATTGTAGCTTTTGCAAGTTCGTAAACGTCTATAACTTGATTAACATTAGAAATTTCATATTATGTTTTGATTGTAACATATAATTGTAGCATTCGTACTACATCTGCTCTTATTGATGCAATTTCTTATTATCTTTATTGTTTCAGTAGATCAAAGCATTTACATGCTTACATCTGATTTGCTTGTACCACTGTATCACGCCAAATTGTTAGAGAAGTGAGAAGTCATATATTTATTTTATGAGCATTTTCTTATTGGGTAAATCGAAAATCAAACCGTTAATGACCAAAAACCGATAAGAAATATCTTATTGGTTTGTTATTGGTTTAGCATATTTAAAAATCAAAAACCGATAATACATAAAATCGAACCGAACCGACCAATGCACACCTCTACAATCAAATCGAATTTGTAAGATCTTATTTGCGCTAATTAGAACTCAAAGGCGCTCTTTCCTTTAGGTTGTGTTTGGTATGGATGAAAATATTTTCTTATTTTTCATATTGGTTGATCAAAATATTTTGAAAAATATTTTCTCTATGAAAATTAATTTTTTCAAAACAAGAAAATTGACTTTCCTAATGAAAATAGGAGAAATTACTTAAATACACATTATTTTATCATAATTTTTAAAATTTTCTACCATTTAAAAAAATTCAAAATCTCCTCTCGGATATATCATTCCCCTCTCGCTGATACATTCATATCCCCCTCTCGGATAAATCTCTCTCTTATGTATCCAGATGTCCTATATATCCCCTCTCTGATACATCCCTCCGCTCTCGGATACATCATTCCCTTATATATCGTGATGTCTGTTGATGTGTTCGAAAGTTCAGTGATGTATTTGAAATTCATAAATTTTAAGGGATTTTTGTAATTTGAAAAAGAGTAGAAAAATAATGTAATTAACTCTAAACACTATGAGATTTATATAAATTGCATATGAAAATATGCAAAACAAGCTCCATAAATAACATTTGAAGTGAATATCTACAACGCCCCCAACCCCGAACCCCCACTCCCACCTCATCTTATTCGCATAATATTTTGCTAGATCACATATGAATGTTCTTTGAATAATTATTATTATTATTACTTATTTATCGATCACTAAAAAAAATACTCGACATTTTCGAGAAAACATTTTCTTCCGTCCCAAATGCACCCTTTAAACTGAAAACTGTTTGCTACAAAATTATTGACACATGTATGAACGTGGGTACTTGAACCCCTCATTTTCCTTTCTTGTAGAATCTCCATTACTTCCGCACACTTTTTTTTACCTACAAAAACTCATATATATTTTTCTCCATTAACACAACAACCATATTCACCTCCACATACTAATATATATTCATCCTTTCCAATTTAGAAAAAGAAAAAATTAAAAAAACATGGATTTTTTTAGAAAACTAAGTATACTTGTTCTTTTTTGTCTTATAACAATTTCCTCTGAAATAATTCACACAAGTGGTGATCAGCAAAATGTTCTAGACAATCAAAAAGAACAATCTCCTACACAAATGCTAGAAGAAGCTTATTCTATGCTTCTTACATCTACATTACGTTCTTTGGATGTGGCTAAGTCCTATATTAATCAACTTCAACTTAAGTATTTTCCTCCAAATGTAGAGTAAGTATTTTTCCTTCCCTCCTATTTTTTCTTGACCAAAAAATATTTAGCAACAATTGAGTTAATGTCATTACATTCGTCTCTAAAGTCTTTAGCATCATTTATATAAAGGGATGGTTATAAATACTCATATTTGTTATCGCAAAATATAATATAAAGGCAATTCTATTGTTGCTATTAAATCCTTTAATTGTTGGTGTTAGTATAGTTGAATGATAGAGGTGTTCTTTTATGGTTAGTGGTAGTTTTAACTTCTATCAGAGGCGGATTCAAGATTTTAAATTTATGTGTTCTAGATCATGACCCTTTTTTGCTTTATGGATTCTTGATATATATATATATATATATAAACAAATATAGAGTTCGAATGAAAGCTAATTGATTTTGCCGAACTCATATAGCAAGTCCTGAAGATGGAGACATTATGATAGGAAGTTATTTCCTGCCGTATCTTAATTAATCATGCAAGTGGATTCCGAATATGATCAAATGGTTATAGACCAAAAAAAAAAAAAAGGAGAGATATCCCCTAATCAATGATTCAATGTCTTACATTCCTAGGGACAATAATACCGTCTTTAGGAAGAACGCATCATGCTTTACTACCAAGATTTGGATCACTAGTAATGTATCTACCTTGATGAAGTTCTCTTGTTTTCTTTTCATAGTATGATAACATAGTAGTTTATCTTCTCTTTTTTGTTATATGCTACTTGAGCCGGGGGGTTTGGATTTCTATGAGGTAAAGGTAAGATCTGCATACACTCTACTCTCCCCAAACTCCACTTGAGGGAATTTAGAGTATGTTGTTGTTGTTTGGAAAATGAGTTTGGGAGTTGGATTTTTCTTTTTGAAATTATAAACAATGTGCAGTTTTAGGAGCAAGGATGATGGCAGTGTTAATGGAGGTGCTGGAGAGAGGATAATGGAGGCTACTCAGAAGAGCTTTGAGAAGACCAAAGAGACGGTAGAAGGATCCGCCAGATCTGCGGCCAAGGCAGTGGAGCAGAAAGTGCATAAAACAGCTGAGAAAGTGAAGGATACCATGTCTGCAGGACACAAAACAGATGAGAAAATTGAGGACACTGTGCCTTCTGGACATGATGAACTCTGAAAATAATGTACCAACAAGTCAACAAGTGATTAGCATTTCTTCCTTTCGCTTCTCTAGTGTAATGCTTTTGATGTTCTTTTGTAACCGTGTTGTTCAAGCCAGCACAAATACCAGGTGATTATATCCACAAGGCTTGGATGGATGGATGGATAGATAGAAAGAAACCTCAAGATTCCCAATCCGCTTCTATAGTAGGATATATTTTTTTTCCCTTAGGTCTTTTATAGCATCATAAGTTTGTGATTTGTCTACATTCAATTTCTGATTACTGTAAAAATTCCACAACAGTTTAGGGATACAACTGATTGGACTTTGCTTATGAATTATGACCAATATCCTGAATCCTAATCCAACAACCATAACTGGCTATATCTGAACTAAAGTTACAAGCTGAGAAATCAATGATCTAAAACTGGAATAAAAAATAACAAAGTTGAGAAGATAAGATAAAACAAAGCATGTCATTTTAACCCTCAAAGCTTGAGAATGGTGGCTTAACAAGTTTGGCAAAGAAATACAAATGGATGAAAAACAAGTAAACACTATAAAGGGGGGAGAGAAGAGGAAAGTTTGAGGCATTCACTCTGACATCTCCTGAGGCAGACATCATTCCAGTTTGGCACTTGATGCTGGTTAACACAGACAGTACGAGCGCAGGCGTCAGAGCAAGCATCAAGTTCCGATACGCCACAAACGGTAATACAGGTATCAGGAATTGGATCCTTGGAAAATGCACCCACCTTCTTCAACATTCTCTTTGACGTACAGACTCTCTCGCACACGAAAATATCATCAGTGCTCTTCTCCCTGCCACGTGCACTCTTAATTCTCTGGTCCTCAGCATGATTTCTCCTAATTCTGTAAGCTTGACCAGCTACAATGGCAGGAATAGCAGCCCCCAACAAGGACCACCATACCTCAACCATAAGGGCTACAGCTGTGGAATTGTTTGTCTTCTTCCTCCCTGTTAACTTTACAATAAGAACAAGACTTTTTAACCGACGCTCTTTTGAATTAGAAAAGAGCAGAATTAAAACACTTGAAATGTGGAGTAATTTAAGAGATGCAAGAAACTACGCAACCAACATATAGCCGTGGTTTCAATTCTTTCCCTGTTTATCCATTAGGAGGACTCACAGATACAGAAATGTGGTATGACATACTGTACATCTGTAACTTATTCACTAAATGAATAGATTGTCATATTAAAAACTAAAACCAAACTCTCCACCCCTTGCTCCCCATTAAACTAGGGCCAAAACCATTAGTCCCTTTTGTGGAACGCAATACCCAACTCTCATATAAACTGGTACACTTAAAACAAGTCAGTATATCTCTTATAGCCATTTCAATAATTTTGTGCTTCATTTTCTCGCAAAGTACTAATTCTATGACCAGAAATACCCATCCGACAGAAATTCACCCACCCCACCCCCGAAAAAAGAAAAAAATAATTGCACCAAGGGTAATGGGATCACAATGGTTACAACAAAATGCTTAATTGATTAATATTGTGATGAATGAGCACTGAGAGAGAAGAACACAAGGCTGAGATTCATAAGAGCACATGTTCGTTGATGTCATCTTCATTCAGAATAATAATGAATGCCACATCAATTTATCTCAAAAGGTAGGGGTAACTTTGCGTACACTCCCCCTCCCCCCAGACCTCACTTGTGGAAATATAGTAGGTATGTTATTGCTGTTGTATATCCGTGAAAATTAACCACAATAGCATCATTAGTTAAACCTACTATCAAAACAGGAAAAGGAAACCATTTCGACTTGGAAATAGTATCTCCCTATTTTCCTACTGTTGTTTCTGAGAAATACAGATAAAAATGGATGATCAAGCAAGACAACATAAGTTTTAACTCCATCATTAATAGTTCGTTGATTAAAACACCCACCCAACATTCATCCCCTAAAGAAAAGAAAAGATCTTTCTCTTCACTAAACAGACTAATCCCCAAAAGAGCTCGAAATTGGAATCCTCCGTCACCTCCAACTCTAAGTACAGAATATTGATCCTATCAATCAGAAATGAAAACTCTCAGGTTTTTCTTTCCCGCACTTCAACACCTAAAAGGATAACAATCCAAGTCTCTCCAATTCATAATGCAAGAGATTTTAGCATTCATGTGAGCATCTCATGCCCTATTCATCTCCCCCCATACTTATCAAGCATAACAAGAAAAATTCAAACTTTTTCTCTTCCAAATAAAAATGATATCTAACCAAACCTCCTATCAATCACATCACTAAGTTGGTTATAAGCAACATCCACAATGCTATCGAGGGTAATGTTTATGTCCTCATCCATGTAATTATGATTTTTGGTAAATATACAACATCATAAGGATGGAACTCTTGCAAAAAGAAAACATCAAAACCTCAGTCTACTTTTTTTTTTCAGAAAAAAAAAAACAAAAACATAGCACTATGTTCAGGAGTCCATAACATTTTAAGAATGGAAAATTCTCCTTCCCTCAGCTCAAACATCCAAAATTGACATTAATATGGTCAAGCAAATCAGGAAAATTGACCAAAGCTACAAACTTCAACCCTGAAACCACATTATTACCATTACTATTACAATTCCTTCTTGTTGGGAATCATTGATTTAACCTTAATTTGTGAAATTATTCATTTGGGTCGGCGCTAAATTGCAAGACAATTATAGTACTACAACAGCTAAAGAGGCAAAACCAGAAACTAGAACATCAAAATTTTCAAGAATTTAATCCCAAAAAAACAAAAACAACTTAGAAGTAGAAATTGACAAAAATCAAACAAGAAAAGCAGTAAACTACGAAAAAGACTATATATTAAGAAAAATTTCTTACCTTTACAAAATGCAGGAAGCAAGTAAGGGAGAGAAGTGAATTGTGAAAGATTTTAGAGGGTTTAAGGGTTTCCTATGTTGCTGCTTTTTACTGTACTTATTCCCGGACAAAATTATAAGAATAATAACTTACACTCGTTTGGTCGAACAATAAATTATTTCGAGATTAATTATTTTAGGATCTTATCTTATTTTCAATGTGGATTGACTTATTTTGTAGTTTTATCTCAATAAAATATGGATAAATTTAATTTTTAAATTAGTTATCCCTTATATCTAATACCAAATGGGTCATAAAATTTGAGATTAATTTTATTTCATATTTAATTTGAGGTATTAGCTAATTTTAGGATTATTCTATTTCATTATCTATCTGTATATAACAGGAAAAGCAAAAGCATCGCGTGTCAGCGCCATAATTATTTTTAAAATTTTTAATTTACGAAAAATCAATTATCTATATTTAACATAGAAAATAAAAAATTTATCAAAAACTGCCAATTTATAAAAAGATGCATATATTTAAAAAAAAAATGGCAATTGACATAAACGCATACAAAACTGTCGATTGACAAGATTATTTACAGTTTGTTTTTAAAATTTAATTTTATTAATTTTTGTGACAATATTAAAAGAATTTTGAAAAAAAAAGAAAAATTAATATTGAATATTTAAAATTTCATATTTCATAAAATTTAACAATGGTAGTTAATTAGTAGTCAATGTAATAAGATTGATTTTAAATTAAAACATAAATTATAATTAGATTAGTTTAAATAACTTAAAATACTAAGTACATATTTAGGTTAAAACTACGAAGTATATATTTATATTAATTTTTAAAAAAGAAGAGAGAGAGGGTAAAAAAGGAAAAAAAATAACTAAACAAAACTACACACGTCCCTTGAGCCCCATATTCCCACTAACTCACAAACACACGCATGCACAAATTAAATTAAATTTCAGATAATCAAGAAATAAATAAATAGAAAACTTTTTACAATTCAAAAAAAAAATCACAATAGTTTCAAAAGAAAGTTAAACACGTTTTTAAAAGTTTCAGATCCTATATTTTTGAAACTGTATTTTCACAAAATACACCTAATAGCAATAGATAAAATTGTGTTTTCAAAATTTATTTGTTTGCATCAATTTAAATTTTAAATTATTGCTAAAAAAATTTCAATGTTATATATAAAAAAAAAAATCAAACCATAAAAATTACTACCAAATAATTAACAAATTATTTTAAGATTATGACACTTTATCAAAAAGAGAAAACTCACACAATAAACTATAGATTATTAATTTTTTTTGTATGTTATGAATAATGTAGAATTTGTGAAATTTTATGTTGTATACAAAAAGAATTTCGATATATATAATTAAAATTAGTGAACTACCAAAGGCTGTTGCAATGAAGACATATAGCATTCTCTCTTGCTTGATAATGATGATGATCCTCATAATTTCACTGAAGATTTCTAGTAAGTTTTATTTTTAAATGTTTTCATATTTATTAATTATTTTTATTTAAAAAAGAAAGAAAGAGATGACTGAGAAATGACTTAAGTGATGTATTTTTTTCTAGATGAAGTGAGTTTCATCACCGGCCTCTTGACGATTTTGTAAAGCCAACCATCTATAAAATTGAGGGTGAATGAAAATCTTTGAGAGAAAAGAGGAATAATAATTTACATATAGATAAAAGAGTTAAATCTTACATGAATTAATAGACTTATAAATTTTTTATTGTAAGTCAAAATAATAATTTAGAAATTTTAATTTATAATTTTTGAACAATTATTATCTTTTAGACTAAACAATAGGTGCTTAGAAGCACTTTTTCATTATACTATTACAAAAATAATTAAAACTATTTTTGCTTTAAAAAACTTAAAATAAGTCAATTATATCTGGTATGATCCGGATTAACGCATAAAATGAGAAATAAAAATAGGTATTGGTCTAAACAAATTCAAAAAATGCTAAAAAAAAAAGAGTAGAGAATTCCCAAGTTATCATAAATGCATGCATAAATATTGCTATCAAAATTAGTTAATATATATTATCTGACTAATGTATTTTGATAAAGAATTTTAAAAAATATATAAATTCTAATTTTACTTACAAGTTTTATTCTATTGCTTAAAAATTACTTTTCTTCATATTCAATAGATATTAATATTTTTTGTTGCTTTTCTATGTCAAAAAATATGTGAACAAACATATTAGTTAACTATAAGAGGATCTAATAAGGTGTGTGTGCAGGTAAGATAAATATATGAATTTGAAAAAGAAAATCTTAAACAAATAATAAGTATTTTACAATTTTAAATATATATTTAAAATAAAAATTTATGATATGTTTAATAGAGAGAGCGATTGGATTGTGTAGAGAGAGAAACACGAGGAATCACTTTTGTTGATCATAGGTTGATGAAATTATTATTTGAAAATAGATTTATAAAAATATGACTCAACTATAAGAATAATATGGTAGTAAAATACTATATAATTGCGTGATTATTTTTAAATATCATGTAATTGATATATTATTTTTAGAAAAATTAAAAGATAAAATTTTAAAATTTGAATAGCATGTCTACAATTTGATATTCAAGTGATTAAAATTTCTTAGTTTTATGTTTTGCATTATCATAATCGTAAGACTTTTTTTCAATTACATTTTATTTTAATTTAACGATTAAATTTTCTTATATCTTTATTATTCTAACAAGAAGATATATGAATTGTGTGAGAATATTTATGATCTTGAATAATTTAAAAAACATATAAATTAAATAACGCTAAAAATTATTACTATCAAATTTAGACAATGAACTAAGCTTATATATTGATTTATTTTTATAAGTATTCTATTATAACATGTCAAGGTGCTAAATGCTAACATTTTCTAATGTAAATTTTACAATATCATTTTATAGTAGGTTGAATTTTGAAATTGTCAATAAATCAGTATTTATAATTATATTATTAACTGGCCGCACAACGTGCAGGTATGTATACTAGTTTGTACCAAAATGGTGGAATTACTATCTCATATCGAAAATATGATAAAATAATCTTAGAAATATTCTATAGGATTATTTATTCTACAGAATTATTTTATCTTACATTTGGTAATAAATATATTTAGTTTCAAAATTATGTTATCTCACCATTTTAAAAAGGGATAATTATAGTAAGTGGCCATTTGGTTGTTTTAATTACCACAAAATGGTCATTCGATGTATATTCATGTATATTCAGCGTGTTTTCATGTATATTTGGTATATATTCATGTATACACAGATGTATAGAGTGTATCATAATGTATATTTAGTGTATAACTCATATATAAATAATCTATATTGTATAGTCAATGTATACTTTCTATGACTTTTGGCAAGCTATATTGTATAGTCAATATATATTTTCTATGATTTTGGCTATTTCTTATGTAAATAAAATATGATTATATTTATTGTAAATTAATTAGTTTATTGCATATATTTAAAATTGTCCCTTTTGAAAATGGTGGGATAAGTCAAAGGCAAACCCATGTGGAAGGATGGGAGTGTATGCACCATTAACTTTGGAAAAAAAACCTATATATATATATATATATATATATATATATATTGAAGTATGACATATATTTTATCAGACACCTCAAGACACAAAAGCAAATTGAGTGTTATTTAATTCTATTTATATGTTAAATAACATATAATCGAACCCACGACCTCATGGGTGCATAGTGAATTTCACAACTATCACACCATAATAGTGGCATAGCCAGAAATTTCATAAAGAATGTCCAAATTTCGAATAGTAAATTCAAAAAAAAAGAAGTAATTGTACGATAATTCGATCTTGCATGTCCTGGATACTTCTGCACCCAATTCCCACGAAGCTACTACTCACTTCACGTCAAAGTTGTGCATTTTTTAATATTTTACAAATTTTAAGTAGGCCATAATAAAAAAAATGCAAGGAATCAAACTTGGGTTGCGGGTTTCCATTGGTCTAAGGTTATTCAAAATACTATATATACCAATATAAAATAAAATTTAGCCAACATATATATAATGAAATTTTCCAACAAAAGGATGTCCATCTAGACACCCTGACATCCCCATTGTTCTGCCCCCTGCTCCACAATACAAGTTTTACTAAGTAGAGTTATTTAATTCAGATTTATATGTTAGTACATTAATTCTATAGTGATGCCGTCATTTTCAAATCATGAATCCACCTCTAAATATAAAATAAATATACAAAGATTTTTGATATATATATATATTCATGAGCACAAATTGTCAAGGTACTTATGCTCACCAAATTTGATATATCATCACTTTAGCTCTTATTAAATGGCATGTATAGTAGAACTTTAATAACAGTGATGTTTGAACCAATTTACACGCATAGTGGAACATTATGTCATAGCAAATTTAACAAAACTTGTACACCCCTTCCTAATACAAAACAAAGGACAAAGAAATGGTGCACACTATATCAAAGATCTTTGTAAAAACTTCAAAGATCTTTGTATTATAAGCCTTTTCAACTTTACCCTACAATTTTCAAGAACCTCACAATGAGTCAAAAAGAATGAATTGGAACATTTTACAAGACAAGCTTTTCACAGATTATGTCCTGAAAATGTGTATCATTACATGAAAAAAGAAGAAAGATCATCAAACGTTAATATCTGAACGCTTATATCTGGTACTGCTCATGTCTTGCGTGCTGGCAAATCTGGGGATGCTATAATTGTCAGGAGTGGACATGGGTTGCTGTGGGTAAAGAGTGGGAGGCGGTGTGAGATTGCGTTGAGCTGGTAAAGGAGGGAGAGTGTTGTACTTGTAAGAGTCACCGATATAACTGCAACAAGTGGAAGACAAATTATTAATACGATTTAAAGAACACAAACATAGATGGAGTTGGTGAAAACAAGATGAGTAAGAAGACACCGCTGTCACTGAATATGACACTACTCTAAAACATAAAAAGTCTCTCATTCCAATCAACCATGAATACGTCTCGACACCCGACAATTCAGAACAAGAATAGCAAGCATTCATCCACTAGTAAGCACAAAGACTAACGGTGCAATGACTGAGTTAATATTTATTGGACAGCTATCGAAATATTTTTTACATTATCTTTTTTCCCATTCTCCTCCCCTTGTCTTAGGAAAGAGGAGTTATCTATCTACCTTATTTGAGGTGATCATGACATTCTATTCAAGACACTTGGGAAGTTCACCATAAACGGCCACATGCCCAGCACCACTTATTTAGGGTGATGGAACACCAGGGTTTACAACACTATTAGGAAGTTAAACATTCAACTATGTTCAAGTCCAACATGAGAAAAAAGACATTATATAATGCCATTAACAAGTAATTTTGGAACAGACTTGAGACAGGTTGCTTTGTAGCACAATCCTTCATAGTTCACGGCTATGTTGCTCGGACTCTCCAAAATGTTGTCGTACCCGTGTCGGATCTCCAAAGTTGCACTACTTTTGGAGGATCCGACACACTCATGTCAGCATTTTTGAAGAGTCCGAACAACATAAGTCGCGGTCAGTGATCATCAGCCAATGGCTGACAACAATAGATGGAACATATTTTTCTATAAGTATGGAAGGCGTTAACAGCAGCCAATTTTCACTGAATTCAACAGGCATACCTTGAACTTTTACTTTTATACAAGTGATCATCATCATTTGAAATTTCGCTTGATCCGTGCAATGATTTCTGAGCTGGGGTAGACCAATGATTCCCAGGTAGATCATCTGAGAAGTATCTCCTCCTGATTAACTGTAAAATAGTGAACCCCACACTTCAATAATGTAGGATAGATTAAGTAAATCTCATTTTAGATGCAAAGCAATAATATACAGACCATGCGGAAAAACTTCACGACAGCTTCTTTGTCATATCTTGCTCCCTTAGCGGCCTGCAAGATTTCAAGGGGCAAAAAACATTACACATGTAAATTATTGACGCTTACTTGAAAAGAAAATTGAACTTCTTATTCACCATTTATGAAAGAATGTATAAACTCAACATTCGCCATGATTATTAGTCACAAGACTTGTTACAGCAGGATGCATGTTTAAAAATTTCGAGGAGAATTGTTGGGGCAGGGGTTGTGGGGAGAAAGGGTAAAAGAAAGCAACTGGGGTATAGAGAAAGCATATCTATCATTCAATTTGATAGCAGGCCGAGTGCATGTCCACAACTCACTGTGCCTGCTTCTCTTCAAGTTTACGATAATTCTTACAGAGAAACCAACATTCACTGGCAAGTATCCTCACAATTAGCAGGCTCCTCAGAGAAAACTCAACTGGGAGGAAATAGAAGCTGCTTCTTTCATAAGCTTCCTATCAGAAAAGAAGCTAAAAGTTTTTCCTTTTAAAAGCTTCAGATTACCCAATATAACAAAGTAGCTATTGTTCTTTTCTACTTTACTTTTTGAGGATTTAGTTGCAATGTAATGAAAAGATAGCCTATGATGAGTAAGGCCAAAAAGTATGCTTTAATTTGTCAAACTCAAAACACATGTCGAAGAACAGCTTAGACCTACAAGAAAGTCCTTATAATGGAACTGAAACATGTAACGAGTAAAAGTTTAGTCATGAAGAAGAATAAAATGATGGATCAAAAAAGGGATTTGAGAATTAATCTAGCAATTATTCAAATCTAATTAGCTCCAAACCAATAACAAAGGTGGGCTCAGAGAATCTCAGGCATGAAAAAACTATCGAAAAAGAGAGAAAATGAAAACCAAGTGGAAGAAGGAAAACACATTATGTCCCCTTGGTTCAGTAGGCAGATTATTTAAGTCAAGAATCTCTTTCTTCATGTGTGAGACTGTCAGTTATTACCATCCAGATAATTCCCAAGACTGTTGGTAGCAGGCAACCAATTTTTTTCGTCTTCAAATATAAGAAAATGCATGGGAGGTAGAGCTTAGGAGAAGGTTTGACAATATGATAAGGTAATTTCCTTCAGATTTAAATAAGAATAGAGTTTCAAACCTTTATGCATGCATTTCCCTAAACTCCTAGCTTAATAAGCATTTTTAACCGAACGACAGAAGAAGATGAAAACTTATATTGCTATGCCAATAAAGACTTGGCTTGACAAGAGTGAACACTGTGAGACCACAGCAACAAGCTGATCTTAACATACTAGCATGGATAAACAAGTAAGAACCCTTCCGTAGCAACAGCTTAAGCATCAGAAATTTATGTTCCCTGAAAGATAATTGTTTTTCATAACAAAACAAGATGCATCACTTTAAAAGTTCTCATATGTGAATCAATACAATTTGTGTAGTATAAAATTACCGCAATAAGACCTCCACCACCAGGAAAACTCTCGGTCAATGGGATCTCTTCGCTTGAAGGAAGTAGACCTTGCTTCTCAACCCACTGCCGAGCCATATCAACAAGATTGCCACTGCTTCCTCTAACACCCTCTTTTGTAGCGATATCTGCTTTATTGCCAATGACAATGTAAGGAACAGGGAGACCGCCAGGACCTCCTGAAGCTAGAGGAGCCGAGAATGTCCCTGCTGTTGCTATCTCTACAGCCCACTTCTGCAAGCTTGTCTTTGTCCTTCTTTGAGATAGATCATATACAAAGATAACACCTAAGGTGGAAATGGAAGTCCATATTAGTTTTCATCCGACAATCATCAGGATGAGTAATTATACAAAGTGATCTCTTCCTACTACCTTAGAGAGAGAGTATATAAAAGTAACACCTCTAGTGGAAATAAAAATGATTTCACCAGACTATCATCAGGCATAGACTTCACAGAAAGAGAGTCGCCCATTAACCTCTCCCAAATGAAGGAAAAATGTAAGTAACAAAAATTTTGATAACATCTCTTTTTCTGTTTGGATAAACAGACATAATCAATTATCTAGAACATTTTCATGCTTTAACCATCTGCTGACATTAATGATCAGGTATCAGCTACAGCTCATCCAGAATAGATATTGTACTTGTACATGTCTGCATAAGAAAATATTTTTAGGCATATAAAACAGTTTATGAGAAGAAGCTAGTTGCTTACCATTAATTTGTGAGTAGAACAGAGATCGGCAATCTTTGTAACGATCATGTCCTGATATATCCCAGAGTTCAATAAAAAAATCCCTCTCGGCATCACCTTTTATGCTAGTTGAAGAGCTACCAGAATTTCCAAAAGTAGTGTGCTTTACAGAAGAAACAGGAAAAAATTAGTTTTGGATATGGACATGCATTTCTCAGCACATTTTCATAGTATAGGGAGAACAAAATTCTGTGAATCATACTTTTACTCCGACTGTACAGCCAATTGTTTGAGGAGGACGAGCGGTGGAAGAACCATTGAGAATCAGATGAACAAGAGAAGTCTTCCCCACACCTAGCAGAAAATATGAAGCAGAAAAATGGTGAAACTAGGAGCTGAAAAGAAGGAATCACTGTGTATAAATAAAAAGGGAGAAGCTAATATCCTGAACTTCTTACGAAGTCTGAATATCACAGGGGAAAAACTAACGCCAAACAGGAAAGACTTGAACACTGAATAAGAAGACTACATCAGCATGAACTTGGATTATACAAATAGAAGACTAAATCCTAGTGTACCCAACGAAAAATTCCACCAGTACTTCCTCTGATGTATCCAGGACTTTTCATAAAGGCTAAAAGCCAAGCACGACTGTGAAAACAAAAAGAACACAGCAAAAGTAAGAGGCAGTAAATGGAGCAACTATTTTCACTATATCCCCAACTACATAAATTTTCATTCCCACAAATAAATTTTAAGTAGTGATCCTCATAGCTATTTTGTTTTATTGTTGTTACTTTGTTTTTTAAAAAATAAAATGGTGGTCCTCAATGACTATTAAAGGATCCAAAGAAGCTGTAAGTTGTAATTCTTCCTTCGCACAAATAAAGACAAATATGAGAGCTATGGAGTCATTGTTTGAAGTGGAATCTCAATTACTAGCAGCTTATCTAGCTTCCAAGTCCAGTATGATATCCATGCATCATCCGTTACATATACAACCGTCAAGCTCCCAAAAGAACTTCAATTTTTTTTTTAATTGAAACCCCTCGAAAGGGATTCAATTAGTCTAACTGTCTAGGCTTTTTAAACAGAGGATAAGAAGTCAACTAAAATTACCTGACATATACTTATTATCTGCATTTTTTTTCCATTTCAAAAAATTTGCAGATAAGTTATATGTCAAGTAATGTTTAATTGATGTTTCAGCTTCTTATTGTTTATTTTAAAATACTTAGATAGTTAGACCAATTGGAGCCCTTTTAGTTTTTATTTATTTATTTGGGGGGGGGAGGTTCAATTAAAAAAATAAATGGGACAATGACCAATTTCAGATGACTGATCTGTCAATTTTTGTTCAAGACTTGTAGGATGCCACTGACTGATAATCCATTTCAGGGAAGTGTTACCTAACCAGAAGAGAGAGAGAGAGAGAGAGAGAGAGAGAGAGAGAGAGAGAGAGAGAGAGAGAGAGAGAGAGAGAGAGAGAGAGAGAGAGAAGGGGGAGAGGCCGGGGAAAGGACGATATCTTGAGTTCACTGTTCACAAAGTATAGTACTCAGGTTAACAGACTAAAAAATGGATCATTTATATGAATCCATGCAACTATCCCTCACTCAATAATGGCAAAAAAGCTATAAAGTGAGAATCTCGTCAGACTCGTGGAAGACTGCTGTGATTTGATGCAGTATTCCACATTCCATGTCAAGGACCATGATGCTAGTCCAACATCAAAGCTCGGAATGAAAAAAGTAAATATAAATATATAGTGGATTGTTGCAATATCCTATCAAGTAGTATTTGAACTTTGAAACATTCCTAGGTAAAAGCAACTTAGTAAAGTACAGTTTCTAACAAAAGATGACCACATTACTTGGCTACAGGTTTATGTCATAGAGTGGAACTGCTTTGAACATTTTGACCTAGTCATTCAAAGCTTTATTTGGAATTCACTGAAAGAATAAGAATTCCCAATGTGAAGAATCTTACATTTACAAAAATTCAGTAAAGCTGAGGAAGAGAGGCAAAATGGAGCTGTATATGGTTAAGGAAACTTTAGAGATGAAGGGTGTGTTTGGTATGAAGGAAAATGTTTTCCTAGAAAATGTTTCCTTGGAAAACAAGTTGATTTCTAGTTTATTTTCTCATGTTTGGTTGGTGAGTGACAAATATTTTTCGGAAAATATTTTCTATTGTTTGGTTAGTAAACAAAAATATTTTTTAGAAAATATCTTTTATTTTTGGCTAGAGAGTAGAAAATCTTTTTAGGAAAATAGTTTCTGACATGAAAATCAACCCTAGTAATTGACTCAGGATCCGATCACGACCCTTGATTTGGGAACCAACTCGACTTTTAACCCAAGATTTGACTTCTAAATTTAGACTCGATCTCAACTTTTGAACCGAAATTCAACCACACCCGACTCCATACCTAACCTTTCAAATAATTTGATTTTCTTAAAAAATAATTTTTAAAATTTTTTTGGGAGTGGGGCGGAGGGCGGGGGAAGGGGGGTTGGGGGGCTAGCACGGGAGTCGGGGTTAGGGGTAGGGTGAAAAATGAAAATTTCAAAACTTGAAATGTTTTTCAAAAATAAATTTTTAATTTTTTTGTGGGGGGGGGGGGGGGGGCTGTGGGGGGGGGGGGGGGGGTGTGCGGGGTCGGCGTAGGGGTAGGGGGTAGGGTGGGGTAAAAAAAAAATGAAATTTTCAAATATAATTTTTTAAATTTTTTTTTGTGTGTGTGGAGGGGGAAACTGGTGGGGTGGGGGGCTGGTAGGGGGTCGGGGTAGGGTAAAAAAATAAAATTTTCAAAGTTTAAAATAATTTTCAAAGATATTTTTTTAATTTTTTGTGGGGAGGGGGGCCGGTGAGGGTGGGGCTGGGGGCTGGTAGGGGGAGGGAGGGAGGGAGGGGCAGGAGTGGGGTGAAAAAATGAAATAATATTTTTCAAAAAAAATAAAGTTTTAAATTTTTTTTGGGATAGGGTGGTAGGGATGGAGTAAAAAAAAATGAAATTTCCAGGATGTGAAATATTTTTCAAAAATAAACTTTTCATTTTTTCTTAAAAAAGAAATTTAATTAATTTTTTTTTTTGGGGGGGGATGCGGGGTTGTGGTAGGGGTGGGGTAAGAAGAAAACATTGTAATTTGAAGTTGGAGGAGAGTTGTGGAAAGTATTTTCCTTAGTTTTTGGAAGGAAGTCATTTTCCTCAAATTTGAGGAAAATAAGTTGATTTGGAAAACATTTTCCAAAACATTTAAGCCAACCAAACATGAGAAAATTGGAAAACATTTTCCGGAAAATGTTTTCCTTCATACCAAACACACTCGAAGTGCCTGCTGACTAAGCCAAAATAACTGGGTATCTGAGTCGTTGGGGAAAGCTGAAGATATTGCCAAAAGATTTCAATTGGAATACATGCCTGAAATTCCTCAGAGGTCATATGCTTATGTAGGAAATCAGAGGATCAAAATGATAAACAGAAAAATAAATTGCATAAAGAAGAATCTCGTGACGAATCTGATGACAATTATTTTTACCATCCAGCAGCTAAAGATCTTCATCAGGAGGATCTGAAGCATTTTCATTGTCATTGGGTGAAAGGGGAGCCTGTGATTGTCGGTAATGTGCTTGAGACTGCATCAGAGTTAAGCTAGGAGCCCATGGTTATGTGGTGAGCATGTTGCGAGATAAAGAATATAAGTCATCCCCTTCATTTGAATGGCATGGCTATCAACTGGTTAGATTGGTGTGAGGTAGAAGTTAACATCCAACAATTTTCAAGGGATATATATAAGAGGTCAATTTGATAATGGTGGCTGGCCCCAGATTCTGCAGTTGAAAGATTGGCCTCCATCTGATTACCTCGTCATGGCATGGAGTTTCTTAGCAACTTTACTTTTAAGGAGTACAAACATACACAAAGTAGTATCTAAATCTTGCTGTCAAACTGCTATAAGGGTCATTGAAGCCTGAGATGGGACCATAGACATCTATTGCTTATGAGTTCCTCAGAAGCTGGGGTATTTAGAATCTGTGACTAAGTTGCATCATGATATGTCTGATGCGGTGAATTAGTCGACACATACTCAAGCAATAACCCCACAACAGACCAGCTTTCAGAAATGGGAACATTGAAAAGAAAAAAAAACATGCTGCCCAAAATAAAAGGGAACTTCAGATGGCTAAGGACAAGAAAGAATGAGAAACTGAAGCATCATCTGAGTTGATTGGGGGTCTGCTCTGCCCTACATGAGAAATGAAGTAGAAAAGATAAAAGGACTAACAGATCTATTTGCAGTTCAGAGCTTGAGTAGGAACCCAAATTGTGACAATCAATCAACTGTTGCATCTGCTTCCTGTTTGAGCCAGAGGGAGAGACTAGTGCTGAGGTGGTAATGGTGCAATCAATACTACAAGAACTTATGGAGCAAGTGCAGGAATTAAGTGACTAGTGCAAAGATAACCCCGCGATTGAAAAAGTGAAGCATTTGAGGATATAGAAGGTGGTGCACTCTGGAACATCTTTAGAAGGCAAGATGTTCCGAAGTTGGAGGAATATCTCAGGTAGAACTTTAGAGAATTCAGGCATATCCACTGTGCACAGGTTATTCACCCCATGTATAAATAGAGCTGTAAATGGGTTGAAAGGCTACAGAACGTAGAATAGGGGCATATTTTACTATTGGAACTTCAGAAAGTTCAGGCATATCCACTGTTGCCTGGTGCTTGCCTGGTGCACAGGTTATTCATCCTATGTATAAATGGAGCTGTAGATGGGGCTGAAGGGACAGAGAACACCGAATAGGGGCATATTTTACTTTCGGAACTTCTGCTAAGTTAACAAAGTCACTACCACAGGAGCTTAATGCACTAGATTTACTAACTACTGATCTTAGCATCATAAAACACTGTAATCGACAACTAACGAAGCTTTCGGTTTAAAGTGCTTAGTCACATTTTGAATCTATGAACGTGCAACCTAATGGATGTTCAAGGGAAGAAATTCAGCAAACAATATCAATTGACTGTACTATATGAAGGGCATTCAGAAGATCATATCTAAAACATTCAGTTCATTTCAACCCAAAAAAAAAAAAGATGATATCCAAAAGATATTGATACATTTTGGATTGAGCCACTAAACTCAGAAGATGATTTATCAAGAGAAAATGAGGCTAATGTTTCGGTTGTACATACTTCTAAGAATGAATACATGCACCAATATCTGTTGTCATCATAATATCAAATTCATTTTATTTTTTTCTTGATATATATATAAAAATCATTGCAAACAAAAAAAATTATAATTGTCTACTCTTAATAATCAGCTTTCCCCATACATCTACACCATTACCAAATAACCCTTAAGATGGTGTTTAATAGCCTCTAACATATTACCAATCATCTCACCGCAGCAATGAACAAGACTGTAACAAAATAGTAAGATGTGGTAACACTCTAAATGAGCTGGATCAATCATCACTATATTTTCAAACGGATGTAACAGTATCTAGTACCCATTATCCTCCAAATTAAGTAGGTTAAAAAAATTCTTGCAGTTATAAACAGTTTAATGTCTCATTATCAATTCTTTAATAACAACAGAAAACAGCAACTCTTGGATTCTAAATAAACTCTTTAACATCTTGTATTGACCTAAATTTTCCAAATTGCGAGAAGTACGAAAGAACCTATGGCTTTGTTTATTTGGATAAAGGTGGTGCCCGGACCAGTTGTGCACACCTCAACTATTCCACCAGGTACTCGCTACATACCATCACTTTCACATGCATCGAGTAACTCTGCACACTACTATCTAAACAGATGAGAAGAAATAACCAAGTGTTCTGTCTCTATTCAGATTTGGAACCCTGATTATGGAAAACAGACCTCAAGGTGCAAGTACAATAAAAAAGCAGTTCAGTAATCCGGGAAAGTTTTCATCTATTTTGTATTTGTAGCATTTTGGCGGCATGGCCGAGTGGTAAGGCAGAGGAATGCAAATCCTTTTTTCCCCAGTTCAAATCCGCCTGATCAACAATTTCCATTAATTTCCACCCACTTTATTGATAGCTAAGCCACATCCTCGAGTGCAGCATAAAACAAACTATGTCCATAAATAAAAGACCTCATACTATTAGCATCTATTTATTATCTCCAGTTCTTCAAGCATTTCTGAATCTATGCAACTATATTTTACAATCAAACTCCAAGCCAAAGACTAGAAACCAAGTTCAAGAAGATACATAACTAGGAAGATGCATAAGAAAAACAAAGAAAAAAAATATCCTGATAAGTAAGAAAACACACAAAAGATGAAAACTAAAAGCATTTGCATTGTAGCTCAGTACCTGAATCTCCAACAACAAGCACCCTAACTTGTCCACAAGGTGGACCACCATTCTGATCTTTAGTCTCCCTTTCCTTTTCCCTCCAAAACATCATCTCCTCAAAAACCCCAAATCAAAACCAACAGAAAAGATCCAAAAAAAATTTAAAAAAAAGAAAAATTTCAAATCAACTCAAGTTACCATAAAACACACTGAATCTCCATAACAAACAACATTTCCTCAAACATAACAAACACACCCATGAAGTACATCAATGTCGACAACCCATTTTTTCAAATACCCATAAGATTCAAGAACATACACTGGATTAACCAAAACCCAATAACAGTAGATCTATCAACAAATCTTGAAATGAGTGATTTCAACTAGTTATATTTTGCATCAAAAAACGAATTGGGTGTTTTGGGTATCAATTATTTTCTTGGTTTTACAGCAATATAGTAGTGATTGGAGTATATATTTTGGGAAGATTTGTGTATAGATCGTCGAGCAAAGGTTGTTCATCAAGAGCTACGAAAAGACAGTTTAGACGGTTGATTCACCGACCAGAATTAAGCAAAAGGCTCTTGCAAGCCCATAAGGCTTATTGTGGCCCAATTGTATTGGGCCTGATCCATTGTAGAATAGTTTGGGGTATATTGCTTGTGCAAACAAACTTTCAACGTATACGTGTTGAAAATTTAACTTACTAAGGTCAAACTTCAAATACATATATCAAAAGTTTGAAATATCAATGTCTAAACTTTCAGACAAATATGTTAGAAACTGAAAGTAGTTTTTCTTAAATTTGAATTGTTAATTTTTATCCTAGTCAGTGTTTTCAAAGAAAAAAACAACATTTAATAACTTCCACTTGATTTAAACTTAATTTTCATATTCAAAATTCAAGACTCCGTTTTCAAACTTCGAATAGTGAAAACTTTTAGGATAATTATATTTCGGTTATTTCTAAACTAATAGCCGATAAATGTATATATTTTGTATATCAAGAATAAGTATGCATATAATATACATAATATGAATATTGATTTATTAATTTATTTTTACTTAAAAAATATTGAAATTTGTAAGAAAAAAAACTGCAAAATCTTTATTAAAAAAATAAGGAAAGGAAATTTTTTGTTTTCAATAATAAAATATTTTAGACCTTGAATTAAGCTACTCAAATTTTCATATAGATAGATAAAAGTTATAATGTAACAAGATCTAAGGTAATGTATCACATATACATGGCTAAGTTATTAATTTGAAATAATCCTTATAATATTATTATTATCATATTTTTGTTGCAAGGTTAATAATATTATATCTTATAAAAATATTACATAATACACCAAATAAAAATATAATTGAGGAGCTCCTATTAGAAGTTCATTTTAGTCTACTGATAACCAGTTATAAATGAGTTTTGAATCAAAATAGTAATGGGTAATTTTACTGGCTTCATGAAATGGACCAAAGACCAAGATCCAAAAAAACATACCGATCTCGCTCACTATGGTTTTCTTTCTAACTGTTACCTCGATCACGTCAATTCCTTTCACATTCTCTACAACTACCTTTTCGGTCTTTGTTACAATCTTGATTTTCGCCCGACTTTAGATAGGTCGGACGAGAACCTCTCGGTTGATTTGCTATAAATTAGACCTCTTCGTTGTACATTACATCAAACTTGGCATCCTCTTGACTCAACCCAATATTAGCATATACCGCATTCACGGCCTTATGTCCCCCACCCATGACGTGTTTAGAGAGCAAAGCGATTTGAGTCATCATTTTCGTCATGTTCTCATTACTTTCATGGTTCTTTTGTAGTTGTTCCTTGGTTAGCCTAACATTGAGACGAGAACATGATCCTCTCTTGTGTGTCATTCAGGATTGATTTTTGTAATTTCATCTAGCAACGCTGATGTCACATCGAATAGTTGGCGCAAGATACCTCCTCTAATAAGTTATCCACACCTTTGTTCACCGTATCAAGGCTACGATAGAAATACCGCAGCAACACATTGTCCAATAGCCCGTAAGTAGGACATTGCAAGAGCAATTTTTGGAATCTTAGCCAAGTCTCGGTTCCCCATCAACTCACTTAAAGTTTTGGATGTTATCCCTCAATTTTAGCATCTTGGAATGAGGGAAAAATCGTTTATAAAAGGCAGCCGTGAGCTCTTCCTAAGAAGTGATTGAATCCCTCGGTAGCTCGGCTAATCACTTGATTGTTTCCCCATTAGAGAGAAGGGAAACAACCTCAGCCGAATGGATTCCTGTGAGATATTCTTGAAAGAGAAAGGGCTACACGCATCCATGAAGTTTTGGATGTGGTCATGAGGATTCTTATGAGCGATTCCCCGAAGAAGCCCTTCATTTGTAGCAAGTGCAGCATCTTACCGGTCACGTGGAAGATCGCATTACCCACAGTTGCAGTAATCTTATTGGAGTGGTACTATCCATTTGGTTAATATTGACATCATTCATGTTCCCGATGTCATCATTTTGACCATGTAGACTCACAGTCTTACTCCCGTGAAGACAAAAATAAAAAAACAATAGTAAGGGAGTTCTACTACAAACAAACTAGATCACCAACAAACTTCAATTAAAGAACTACAATCACCGTTTTCCGACAACGATGTTATTTTTGATAACGCTACACTTTTTATAATTTAAAGTGTAGGAGATCATTGTCAATAAAAATACCAACTAAGAGTCGGAGTCGAGTCCCACAAGAAATGGTTTTAGAATAGAATTCAAGTATGAAGTACGTAAGTGCTCCAAATTGTTGTAGAGTTGGAATAATAAAAACGCGACATAATATGAATTCATAAGTTTTAAATATCAATTAAAAGAGTTTACTAGTTTATCACTAACAAGATCAATAGTAATGGAGTTCAAACAAGTTTTAGTAGACTTCTAGGGTAAGTGCATAGTTAGACATGTACGAATATGGATAAATGCACAACTCAATATAAAGTATTAATGGATAGTCTAGGTTAGACAATCATATGACAAGTATCTTTCAATCACTAGTCGTCTAGTCATGCTTTTGAACCTAAACATGAATGATAATGCAAATTAACCCCATTCTTAGCATAATCTCCTCTCGGGAGAGAGATTTACAATTGACAAGCATATATCAATGGCTATTTGTTAATTCAAGTACTTCACATAACCTTCTCAAATCAACATGAAGATATAACGTAGAATTATATTTGCAATCATAACTCATAAATGAATACATGCTAAATTAACAAAACCTTTATCAAATTAACAAGTCTTGACCTGATACAAGAACTAAAATTCAAAACTACAAGTCAACTATATAAGCACTCCCCTAAAAGGATGAGGTTTAGCTACATATTACAAAATTGAAAAAAAAAATTACCAAAGTAATTATCTCCTGTTAGAATCAGCAAGATTACCTTTAATTTCCAAATGCCCAAAGCTAAAAATTTTAAAAATCACCCAAAAGCAACATCAAAATCCCAAGTAAATGGAATGTTCTATTCTTTGAGTTCACAGTAGTGCAAGAGTACCATATTCTCTCTTCTGCACTATTTATACCTTTTACAGAAATAGGCTAGAAAGGCACGCTTGGACCACTTCATCGACGTTAGTCATGCCCGTCAAAGTAGTCGGTGAGTCGCCTAAGGGAGAGGAATCTCGCCTTTTAGTCCATAAATCCTCCAGTCCTCAGGCTAACTGGTCGGGGAGCTGGATTGAGATAGCAGACAGGTTCGGCGGATAGCTAATTGGAGTTCCATTTTGCCTTTTTGCCTCTCAATCTGCTTAGAAATTGCAAAACTTTGGGGCGAGATCAGTCGAGCTCGCCATCCAAGTTGGTGAATCGTCTTCCTTTTATCCTACTTGTTGTTTTGTTCCTTTACTTGAGAAACATTTTCATATCAATCAAGCTCACCTTCTGCATTTGGAAATCGCCTTTCAGGCTCCTGGCTCGTCGACCTTACTTGACAGTTGGCTGTAACTTTCAATACCCTTTGACAATTATGAGGTTCACTTGGCGAGTCTCCAATGGACTCTTTGCGAACTCCAGTGCTATTTTTCCATATTTTTGCCAACTTTTTGGCTCTTTTCTTCAAAGTAATGTCAATGTCTTGTCCTTGATCCCTTATATCTGCAATTCAATACTTTAATATCAGTTTTGGACATAATATAGGCAAATAGGACACTATTTCATTAGATTTTAAGCCCTAAATGAGTCGAAATTCCTTACTCATCAGTATACGAGATCCTTCAAGGACCGTAAAGACCTATATGCGCCGTGAAGATGCCCGTAGAGAGGAGATGCCAGAGTGTCAAAGTTCACAGGCACCTATACGGGTTGTGAAATTGGGCGTGAATATGTGTCGACTTAAGTTTTCCCAATTTGTTTAGAATTCATTTTATGTCTATTAATAGTCCATGTTAGGGTTTATTATTTTTTACGCACTGAACTTAGAATTGGAGCTTTGTAAACAATATCTTAAGGATTTTTGACGTGATCAATATTATTACTCTCTTCTTCATTCGTTGTTCTTGCATTATTTCGGGATTGATTGCTTAATTATCATAATTATTTTTTACATGAATTCTATACAAATTTATTATATTATTCTTACGATTATAAACAGCTAAATTCGACAACTAGGGTTGTGCAAACAATGACGAAATAATAAAGTAAGTAAAGTATGAGTGGTTCTCGATCAATGTATTCGCATGAATTATTGTTATCTTCATTTTGATTAATTTTTAACAAGTGCACGCGTTAGAACTTGCCTAAACTCAATACTTGCTCGCGAGAGGGATAATGATTAGGAAAAGATAACTACAACAGAGATTGAATCTATAAAGCTTCGTCTAAGGACTTGAGCCCGGGAGGAGATAGTCTTCTGAGGTCAAAAGAAAGGGTTAGTTAGTCATACACTCTGAGACCGGAAGGTGAAGAGTGCAATTCATCTAATAGGGCAGGCGTTTAGGTGTCATTAACTTGCTAGATTTTGCATGTTACACATTGAGAAATGATTATTGATATGATATAACTACTGAGTTAAATGTCATGGGGCATACAGTCCTAGCTATTTTCACATGTAATTTACAACTCTAAGTTTGTTTTACTGAGCTATTGCGATGTTACAATTCAAGCTAGACCCTAGGTGTGATACGACGATCGAAATCTGAAAGGACCTCAAACAAGCCTATTAACATATCATACATGAGCATACATAAGGTAAAAGAATCAATAAGACTAAATCATGAAACTAGAAGCAAGGTCTCAACATGATAAGTCTCAATAGAAGAGAGAAAATCTCAAATGAAAAGAAAGCATAGACTCCATGAACATCTGACATGCCTCTACTAGTCTAGATGAGGCATAAGACAAGCTCCTAGCTCACCCATAATAGGAAATAAAAGTCATAAGAACAATGAAAATATAAAGTATTTTTCTCAAATCATGAGGACTCACCAATAATAGGAGTAAGTAAGCACAACTCTAGCCACGAGTAGGATGTGTCTGATCGTCGAACCTTACATTATGATGCAATGTAGGCAAAAAGTATGTGTGTGAGAAGTATGCATGAACAATGATAATAGGAAATAATCAATATGAGCATAGGATGCATGACCAATATCTTAAAACATGAGCAAAATCTTGAAAACATTTAAACATCATAGTCTTGTGGTCATGCATCAAAACATCATCATGATTTATACCTTTTCATATACCTTGATATGGGATTAGACCTTTAACCGATATATAAAATTATGCGAGCTATAACATAGAATCTGATGTAACTCTTACATTGAGAAGAGAAAGGCTATTTTGCCAAGGTAGACTCCGTGAGAACATCATAACATCATGATCTATATGTGGATCCACTAGCTAGGCCATATTGGCATAAGAAACCTATGTAGGAAATGTAGTTAGAGACTAAAGGTTGCTACTAGGATTTCCTTGGGTAGCTACTTTGGCTACCGCATTGAACTCTACCTTAAAGTCCTCTTAGTACTTAGTCATTATCCCAATGAAATTCATAAAAATATAGTCATTAACATCATTATCAAAGATAATAGTAAATATCAATTTTCTTCAAAAAATAATCATAAGAGTAGCTCATTAACATGTTTGATTCATAAGAATCCATAAGCCGGTGAGAAAATTCTTTCACCTCTATAACATGAGTATGTGAGGAAAATCCTTCACAACCTTTATACTTTGCTTGAAACATCATCGATGTCATAGTTCATCATCATTCATTACTTTTATGAGTCATTCATAAGCCTTGATAAACATTTATAGATTATTTATAGAAATTCTTTGTAAACCATGATCATATATCCTTGAGAACTAACTTGAAAATAGAATATGACTGCATAATTAGGTCAATAATAATGGAATAAATCATAATTGAGAAGACTTAATGCAATATCATAAGAATTAGGGCTTTAGAAGAAGAATTCATAAAAGAGAATTGAAGAAAACCTTGGGACTCCATTAATAAAAAGATTCATGAATGAATTCCCGCATACCTTAATAAATTTAAATCCCTAATGGAAATGAATAAGGAGATTTGAACTTGAGTTCTCTTGAAATTTGTTTGAGAAAGAAGAAGATCTTTGAAAGAGAGCTTTAGAGAGAGGATTTTGTGATTTGGGTGTTAGGGTGAGAATGAGAGATTTAGGAAGGTAGGAATTAGTTATAGGTTAGGAATCAATCCCTAAAAACGTCTAAATACATTAATGAATCAATAGAGAAAAGACCAAAACACCCCTAACTTAACTGAATGAAGTCCCTTAGATAGAAGGGCACCACGGCCTGTGACGCTCACCATGGGTCATGGTGATGGTTGTGGTCATGATGGTCAACTAGGCTTGGAAGGGGCTGACTTTCACAGAGGGCACCACGGTCCGTGAAGTACTTCACGGTTCGTGATATGCACCACGGGCCATAGAGCCCTCCGTAGACCCTTCCCCTTGATTTTCCTTGGTTCCTGTCACTTAAACGGCTCCCTTCCATGGGTCGTGGAGCTGAGTGCGTCCCTTGAAGGGTCTCATGATCATCTAGTGCAATTTTTTCTGTGATTTCCACTTTAAATCTTATTTTTCTGACTTTTCAACTTCCGGGTCCTTACATGCGAACACAGTTTACTAATTACTGAATTAAATCAAATCCTCAATTTACTTTATATATTTTTACTCTCGAAAAATATTGACTACAACTAAACATAAGTGCTAGTAGACTTATTCTCTCCGTATTTTCTATAGAATCGACACCAACCAAGTTGGGTTCTATATTTAGCAGCGACCACTTTATTCTTTTTAATTAAGGTGTAAATATGAACGTATCAACACATATTTGTTTTCTTTCAATAATTGTACTGAGGCAGTCAAAATAGAGACTCTTGATATCTAAAGCATAGATAATCGAGAGATAGAATTAAAATGTTGAAAAAAAAAATAAAAATTATATCCTTCAATTTTTCCTTCTCTTTTCATGTTGCTTTCTTTTCTTTTCTTTTCCATTAAACTGAATTGATGACGCTTTGTAATGATCCTGAAAATTATTTTTAGCAATTTTTTAAAAATTACCAATTTACCCTCTAGTAATTGCCTCAAATCATGTTTGATCAGTATTTAAAGTCATTTTGGTGAAATTCTGTGAAAAATTGAGATTTTTTGAAAGATTTGAGTTTTGGAAAGCTTAAGTTGTAAAATTGTGGTATTCATTGTCATTGGAAGTTTTGAGTTTTGGAATGAAATTTTATCAATTTTATTAGCTTCGAAATATGGAATTTGATCTAGAAGAGTTGACGAAATCAGATTTGCAGCTATATGGTGGATTTGAGGCCTTGAGTTGAGAATTCTTGAAATTTTGATCTTAGAGTTGACTTTAATCAACATTTGGAATTCAAATGTTCAAAATTGAATTTCGACGACTCCGTTGGTTTTAGCAAATGATCTTAGCTATATGGTGGATTTGAGGGCATTTTGGTCTTTTTTAGACTTAAAGTTGGTTTGGTTGCGACTTATTGAATTTTGAGTCAAAGAGATCTAGAATTCAAATTATAATGGTTTCATTGAATCCAGAACGTCAAAATTAGTATGGTAGCATATATGATTTATGTGAACAGGATTCCGAATGAATTTCGAGGGTCTATTCAAAAGTTTTAAAAGTGGAAATTTGGAAGTTGTTGATATCTTGTGTAGGGTCCGCTTTAGCGAAGGTAGGATCGCAAAAGCGAACCTCCACTTTAGCAAAGGTAGGGTCGCGGAAGCGAACCTCCGCTCTAGCAAAGGTAGGGTCGCAAAAGCGAACCTCCGCTTTAATGAACCCAGTGTCACTTAAGCGACACCTGAGGGGTTTATGGTCGGGATTTTAGCCATTTTCCTCATTTTCAGACCTTGAGGACTCGTGTGGGCGATTTGTGAAGTGATTTTTTCAGGCTATTTGATTAAGTGTTCTTTATTTAAAATCTACATTACCCATCCATTATATCATTATTTTAACTTCAAATTAAGGATTTTGGGCCCCAATTTTTGAGAATTTCTTCAAGAACTTTGAATTTCTCAAAATGGTGATTGTGAATTATTTTGAACTCTGGTTTTGAAATGGTTTTGTCTAATGAATTCCTAATGCTTTGAAGATCATTTTTATCCAAAAATTTCTGGATTTAAACTCTATTTTCGGAGTCAGATTTTTGAATCATTTTGACCCCTTTTCTCGAATCTCATGATTTTGGTGTTTTAGCTTCGTATTTTGATGGTGAATCATTAATAGGATAAATTGTGGTATTTCAAATTCGATTCAGAAGGGAAAGGCTCAAATACTTGATTGATTGGTTATTGATTAAGGCAAGTAAACTTCTAAAACCCAGTAAATCTTGTAAATTATTTGAAATTGCTTTCGAATGTGTGTTGGGGTGAAATGGGAGTGAGGTTTAAGTTGATAAACATGTGAGAGGAGCTTAATGAAAAATCGGGAAATAAAAAGATTATGTCTGCTATGATTTTGATTGAAAACGTAAACCTCTTAGCTTGAACTTGATGTGAACTTAATAAAATGTTATGATAACATTAATGAGATTGTGAACTTGATGAAATTGTCATTTGCTCATTTTTTTACTATGGGATTTGATTTGAAAATAGTTGTTCACTGATTGATCTTATATGTGACAAAGGGGTCACAAAATGAAGGATTGATGATTTATAATGATGTGAATGAGGTAAATATTGATGTTGATATAATATGGATAATGTGACGTGAATTACATTGATATGATTTTCATTGTGATTGTGAGAACTATCATCTTCTCATTATTTATGTCAACATGCTTATTTGTATTTGTTCTGAAATACTATGATGAGATCCGATTAATACTAATGTCGAGGTTATTTCTAGTGAGATTATGATGCCAAGATCATTTGCAGCGAGATCAGGTCATTTTTGTCGAGGTTGTGAGCCGAGGTCATTTACAGCGAGATTGTAAGCCAAGGTCATTTCCGATGAGATTGTAATGTCGAGGTTATTTTTGGTGAAATTATGATACTGAGGTCATTTTCGATTACGTGAGGACTTGTCTAGCTAGTTTGTGAGACGAGATCATTTTCAGTGAGCTGAAGTCATTTCCAACGGATACATGGTCCTTGTGTGGCCCTTATGGGTTCTGGTCTATTATACAATAGATGTGTATCATTAGGACAAACATGCATCATCCTATGTGGACATCACATTGTATTGCATTATATCTTATCTGTCATTGTAAAATTGTGTATATGCCCCTTGTGTTTCTGATATTGATCTATTTGAGATTGATATGACTTATCTGGTGAGACTATTGAACTTCTGTTGATCTATGTGCTATATGTTTTGTGTAGAGTAAATTAAACTAATTTTTTTGTGTAGGTTGTAGTTGAGGAGGTTCGGTTGGGATTAGAGGAGTTCTAGTATCTGTTAGATTTACATGGTTTCTTAGTTAGCTTGATAAGCACCGTGTTATTTGATACTCACTCCTTGCTTTTATCCCTGTGTTGGTCCCGAGCTCGTATTATGTGTGAGTTGTATTCTATCCTCTGAGGCTTCGAGGAAACTTGAGAGGTAGTTGTTGATGCCCGACGATCTCCCTTGTCCTTTTTACTTATGCTTTGTAAATGCATCAAGACTTGTACTTATTTTTCAGTTCTATTTTACTAGAGGCTTGTACATGTGACAACCAAATTTTGGGGGGTTATATTAGTTTTGAAAGTCTTCTGCTTTTGTTTATGTAGCTATCTATTTAAAATATTTTCATTTTAATTTCCATAAATGATGGGATTTAGGCTGATTTGTCTGGTGGAAAAGGATAATTGCCACCACACTCAGATTCGAGTCTTGAAAAAATAGTATTAGAGCCCAGGTTCATAGGCTCACGTGTACAAGCCAAGTCTCAGTAGAGTCTCGAGGATCAGTACAGAGACGTATGTACTTATCTTTGTGAGGCTATGAAAATTGTTAAAAAAGATATGCACTTCTTAATTTTCTATCGTGCATCCTTGGTACGATCTAATTTTTATCACTTCACTATGTCCTCTCACTTATAGTAATGGCTCGTGCTTGGTCCTGCGTGCGTGCAATTAAGATGTCATCGCCTGAGTTTAGTGTTAGATCTAGTACTAAGGCGGAAGTGATATATTTATGGAAAGAATGTGTGTTCAGACTTGTAATATTATGCGATTCAAAAGGGGTGAGTAATGTTGTGGGTCAGTGAAATATTTTGAGGATGTAGTATTGAAAAATGAATGATGGTTTGAGTGACTTGGTATGTTATGCGATTCAAAAGAGGTGAGTAAGGTTGTGGATCGGTGAAATATTTTGAGAATATGGTATTGAAAATTGAACAATGGTTGAGAGACTTCATGAACGTCTTACCCTTTCGGTCAATTATTCAAATGCGAGAATAGAGCTTATGTGGCTTATATGATATCTGAAGTAGTTCTACAATTAAGAGTGGTATAATTAAGGAAATGACTATATTATAAGCACTGTGACCTTGAAGACTACAATATATGAAGTTCGTCAAAAGGGAATGGGTTATGTGGTGTATTATGATGATGATGTTGTGCCAACCCAGATAAGAATTTCTATGATGATTTTGTAGTGTGGGTGTCTATCAGAAAGGGTTATAATACGACTGCTATGATGGTATTTGTGTTCTCTTGCTTAGGGTTGTGGGTTGTGTTGCTTCTGTTATCGACCTAGTTTATGGAATGGTGCATTTCACTTTCGGCTAAAGACTGAAATTCTTTGTTAATGTTTTGTAGCTACCTAATGGGTATAAATGTACGGCCTATTTGAGTACAATCTTTTCAATGGATATGACATGATAAAGTAATGGATCTAGCAGATGCTCACATTGTGGTACTAGTGATATATAGAAGCAGAGACCTCTAAGGAGTTGTCAATTGTTTCACCTACTCGTGTAATAAGGTTTGATGTTGCATTCTCTGTTGAGAAATCAAGTAGTTGTTACTATGAATGCTTGAGTAAGCATTATATAAGAAAGGTTATAATTGTGGATCGAGTGTATCGATCATGTCTTGTCTCTTTGGCAAAGTACGAAACTTTGGTTGACATGATTATATTGGAGACCATTACTTTATGATAAGCCAAAAAGAGTAGAATGATATTGAAATAATAAGCTATGGGTAAGGAAAGTTCCAATAAATATACTTGTGCGAAGGCAGTTGGGGATGCTAGTAAGAAAGTGCAACTAAAAAAATTGGGTTGATTCTTTGGATTTGATTAGTATAATTGGATTTAAGGTATCCTATGGATGATAGGGTTGACTTCGAGATAATGGCATGGTTACTGAACATAGCAATAAGAGTTTGGAGCATTCCATGATTAGAATAAATTTATATGATAATGATTTTCGATTCAAAAGATACAATATGGTAAAAATGACTTGCGGGTATCTAAGGTTGTGGTTTGGTACTACTTGACAGGTAGTATAGTTTCATGGAGAGTGTATGATATGTTGGAAAATGCTGGATTAGAATCAAAAGAATTTCAACTTATAAAAATTTAATAGGATGTAATTTGACCCTTGGAAGGATGTGAGAGCAAAGATATTCATTTTGAATTGTCAAGGACAATGATTTATTTTTTGGGAGTTGATGAGTTTTAGAAATATGTGGCTTCATCCGTCTTGTTCTAGTTATGGAAATAGTTACTTGTGTTCATCAGTTGAGTTGAGCATGCTTCGATAGTGGATTCTACGGATATTCAGTTTTAGTATTATGGTAAGTTCTATAGTGGTTTCGAGTTTGATGACTTGCACGGTTTGTATTCCTAATGAAGGACATGGTAAGATCAATGTATAGGTGTTTGATGATAAGTTAAGGTATGTGAATTCATAAAATCTTCGAGGTATGGACTAATGTCGATTGATAAATGGGATTGGATTACCTGGTTTGAATCAAATTCAGGTTTTGCATTGTAAGTCAACATTTCTAGTAGTTGGTCTTGTCAAGGTGAGGATTGGCAAGGTAAGAAATGGTTGGTTGTATCGATTATTTATCTATTGGAAAGACTTGTGCATGGTTTGAATTGTAGAGTTTATTACTTTTGATTGCAAAAGAGCTTGACAAAGTTTTCCTTGAAGAAGTTTGATTAAAGGTAAAATGTAATATGTTGTGGATGTTTGGCCAAGGAACAATAATGATAAATGAGTTACGGAAAGAAACAAGAGTCTTGCGCGATGGATACAAGTTAAGAAATGTGAAGGAGTAAGACATCATATTTAGATCTTTAGTTCGAGGTTAAGGAATGTGTGGATTGTTTTTGTTTTAAGTCTACATATGACAATACAAGGTGGAAGGGTTCAGCACAGATGTATGATATGTCATCAGCTACTTTCTGAACACCTAATATTGGTGTTGGTGATAAAAAGTGATGTATGAGAGGTTCTACGTTTTTGAGTTGGGTTAAATTATTCAAATTATGGTAGGTGACTTATGGATGCACCACCGAAAGGACTTATAATTCTACATGGTTATTGAGGATTTTGAGCTGGATTGATAACTCTATTGATGGGACTACCCAGACTATGGTAATGTGTTACATAGATAATTGGTGGTAATTAGAGTTTATATGCCCATAGTATACAAAATTATTGAGGTGACCAAGAATTTCTTTAAGTTTTGGCATGAGGTATATCAATAGTAGTTGAAATTCGATAAGTGAAGAATTGCGTGGAATTTATATTGGTCGTGATTCAATATTTTTATCTCAATGGAAAAGTACTATGAGATTAAAAAAATTGGATTATTAACATTCGGGTAGAACCCGTATCTGTCATGGAGTACTTAAATGGAAGGAAAGAGAACCATAGTTCAAATTGGGAGACAATAATGTGTTGCTAAGCATACTTGGATACCAATGACTATCTGAGAGTAAAGTAATTGGCCGGTGTGACTATGACTTTCTGATAGTATCGAGAGTGTTGGCTTCAGTGGAGTACCGTAAAGAGTATGAAGAAGTTGATAAATTGAGTATGTCTAAGATTGTTAGAAGTCCAGGCTGGTTGATTGTGATGTCAGACGGATGGGAATGTGTGTTATGGACACTATGAAAGGAATATCTTATGTTATTCGACTTCAATTTTATACATTTTTATGTGACCACCTACTTTGTTTCAGACATAATTTTAGAGCATGTTTCCCTGTTTATGCCCATGCGTGTTTTTATTTCCATGGATGGATTCCTAGTGATGGATCAGATGTACCGATTCATGCCCTTTTGATAGGATAAGATGCTTGCGCAGGTTTGGTCAATTTAGATATGCGGATTTAGTATTGCCTTGGGGGCGGTTTAAGGTTTTTCGGAAATTCTACAAGTGTCACCTTACTTATGAGAACTTATAGAAGAACTACCATATATATATATATATATATATATATATATATATATATATTACACCTCGTCATCGAGTTCATATTCCGGCTATGTATAATTGAGTATAAGAGGTCGTTGGACCTAGTACTACCACTCTTGAGGTTGTTCACAATCACAGATTCTAATCTGGCAATTTTGATAGTACTACTTGAGGTTCTGTGTGCTTGGGGATATCTCACGCTAGGTAATTGTTTGACCATTTTATTTTTTGGGTCAGATAGATTTGATTCCCTATGATGAATGCTCGATGTCTATGAATCACATGTGTATAACTTAAGATGGTGGAAAGATGTGGTTGTGAGAATAGTATTTTGCTAGAATCGGTGATGATTTGTGTGTTATGAGTGGTTGGTGACTGATTCAGGCCCACCCCTAATTTTAGTAGGTATTGGTTTAGAATTTCTCTCATGGTTATGTGATGAAAGATTTATCGTGATGGTTATAATGTGGTTTAGAGGATTTTTGTAATACCCCGTGTTATCCTAACCCAAACTAGGCTCGATGACGATGAGAAAAATGGAGGAAAAAACTGACCCTGAGGACTACGGTGTCCTCTATGATTCGTAGAAGGTTCTACGAGTCGTAGGGATGACTCGTAGACCCTGTCAACACTTAGTAAAATTTTGATTTGGAGAATCCTTTCTACGAGCTACTATTATGAGTCATAATCATTTCTACGAGTCATAGAAACGACTTCTCAAAATACCTAACACTTAGCCAAATAATAAAACTAGAGGGGCAAGTCTATGAATGGAGTTGACGAGTTGTCGAAGTTCCTACGAGTCGTACAAGTGACTCGTAGAAAGACTTCAGAGACTCATTATTGTAGGTTTCTGAGAAACCTGTAGGACGAGTGGAGCCTATGACTCATCGAGTCTTTGACGACTCATAGAACTGAGTCATAGACCACCATGTCTTCCAGCCCAGTTCCACGATTGAAGACGACGACCCGTAGAAGTCTCTACATGTCGTAATGACGACCCGTAGATGACCTATTTCAGGTTTTTAACGAGGATAGATTGACCTTTTTCCACCCTTCTTAGGCTAAAATCCTGATGTTTTGGGACTAAATTAAGTCTCTTATCAATACCTTGTACGCATAATACTCTCATTAACACTTAGATTATTTGAGAGCAGAGATTTAAGAAGAGGAGAAAGGCTAGGGTTCAAGTTCTTCAAGCGAGGTCTTTGAACTCTTGAATATTATTCGAGTCTAGATATGTAAGGCTAAACTAAAATGTGGATTTTATTCCTTCATGTGCCCATGACTGTGATAGCTTTGATTATGAATGGATGCAGTCACCGTTAATGCATTCTTGAGAAATTCTTTCCAAAAATCTATACGTTTTAATGATTATTAATAAGTTCATGTTTTACTACGAATGAACTCCTTGAACATATGATTTGAACTACTTGTTTACTTCAATCCTAGTAGTATGTTGATTGATAATGAATTGTATACATCTTAAGATTGAGTCTAGAGCCTTGAATTGTAAATGTATGATTGTGATTGGAATGGGAGTATGATGACAGTGTTGACGAATTGATAGTCCTAAATGTCGTCATAAATAATTGTCTAAAACCTCTCTTAACTAAATGATTGAGAATGATTGGAAAATTGATTGATTGAAAGGATTGGTCTGATAGAACGAATGAGTTGAAAGGAGTCCAAAAGAGACTTACTGATTTGGTTTGATTCGGATTGATTGTCTTATGAGCTTGAGTCCTGGAGAAGCATTGAGCACCGAATTGGCTAAGAGTAAGTAATAACTCGAACCCAATAACTACGTCGCTAGACGTAGGAGAGGATTGAACCGTTAAAATCGGATGTTTTCCAAATTATTATCGTGACATAATAGGACTTGATTGGTTATGGATCCATGATTGTTGATTCGTTCTTACCTTGGTAAGGTATGGACGACCATGGCAACAACGTCGGCTTATTGTACTATTACTGGCTCGTAAGTAATGGTTGTCAGATAAGAGAAATTCCCATATAGGTTTTGATAGTACTCTGATTTGGATTGGATTGGAATAGATTGGATTGGATTGTGTATGATTGGTCTTTGTCTAAATCTTATTCTTGTTTAGACTTAGGACATCTTGATTGAGTTGTTCATTCTTCTGATTTGAGATTCTGAGTTGAGGATCTATTCGCATTCATCTATTTGGTGAGTCCTCCTTGCTTTCGAAGTATAGCCCATTTATCATTCTAGCTTGAGTTTAGTTTTCCTCATTTGATTTGAGGTAGCCATAAATCTGTCATCGACACCACCTAGATTGTTGATAGAAGCTTCATAGACTAGAGTGTTGATGATGTTGATTTGTTTCGTTTTGACTAGTTTTATTTTTTCTAGTTATTGATTGGATAGATGGTTGACCTTTAGCCTTATTTATGAATAGTAATCTTAATCCAGTGAGTCTTCTGCTGATTGAATGTGATTGAATGAATATGTGATTGGACTAAGTGGTTTATTTGAGGATCGGCAATGGTTAAGAGTGGCAGCGAAACCAGGACTTATCGATACTAGTACCGATCCGGGTCTGGTAAGTTCCGGTAGGGGTTAGGGGTAGGGGGTCCGATAGGAGGAATGGGATGGGTGGGCATGGGATTACTAATCCGTTCCGGTCCAATTTGTACCGATCCTGGTCCGGTCCGATAAATTCTGCCTCAAAATTAAATTATTTTTGTAAAAATTTAGCTGTTATATAGCCTTTGGGAGGGCCCACCCCAACGGCTCTTTCAATCCACAAGCCCTCTAAACACCCCCCCCCCCCCCAACCCCCATTTTTTTATAATACCCTAAAGTTTTTAAAAAACACAATTATGTCGTATCTTTTAACTATAAAAACCCCCCACCCCTTTACAATTTTTTCACACTACTTTCTAATATCTCAACTCTCAACTCTTTCAAGCTTCATTACTTCTAAAATACTTTCCTGAGTGTTCTTAAATTCTATTAGTTGGAAAATTTTTGTGGATTATTTTAAAGCATCTTCAAGCTTTAAGTTCATCAATTTTTGGCTTTTACGTCTGCTCTTACATAGACGTTTGGTACATTCATTCCAACTTACAATTTTCATTTACTTAGTCTTTATAGTTTACTTAATTATTTGTTGTGTTTAATTTACATATTATATTTAATTTGCATATTTATAAAATTTTAATAGTTCACTTATTTAGTCTTCACTAGTTTACTTATTTATTTGTTTGTGTTTAATTTTTGTATTATATTAAATTTGCATATTTGTAAAATTTTAATATGAATTCTGGAGACAAAAATATTTTAAGAAAAAGTAAAAATTAATTTTTGATAGTGTTGCTAATGTATTAACCGAAAAAACCAAATTTGGTGATATTTTTTCTAAATCTAAAACTAGACAAGCACCATTACGTATTGATACGGATGATTATACGCATGTAAATGATACTTGTTTTGATATTGATAATAATACTCAATTAGACCATGAATATTTAGATAGAAGATATGGTAATTTTGATGAATCACTAGATGGTGATGATGATGATGATGATGTAGATAATGATGATATTGATACTTTTGATAATGATGAAACTAAGCCACCTACGGTTACTAGTCCTTTTCGTGCTCCCTCTGCCGCTCCCTCTCCCGCTCTCCCTGTACATCCTAGTAGAGCTAAGCCTAAGCCTAAACGTAAAAAAAATCTGTTGTTTGGCAATTTATGACTCAAAGTGAAGATAAAATAAAATCAATTTGTAATAAATGTAAACATGTCATGAACCATAAAACTGCGAGAAAGGCTAGTGGTAGAGGGCATTTATGAAATCATTTGATGGGTTGTTATAAAAGAAAAATTTTGAAAGCTAACGCGATAGAGGATGCAATAAAAAATGGTACGCCCCTTCCTGATGCATCTGTGGGAGTAGGAGGCTCTAACATAGTACAATAGACATTAAATCCTTCTAATGTTTCTGGCCTAGTACACATCGATCATATAGTAGATAAAGAGATTTAGAAGAATTGGCTAAAATAATTATTGTTACTGAATTGCCTTTTAGTTTGGGTGAAAATCCTGGTTTTATTCATTATATTAGATTAGTGTATAATCCATCGTTTAATGGTTTTTCAAGAAATACTATTAATTAAAAAAGCTATTTTTGATTATCAAGGCCAGCATTTTCATTATTTTCGTTGTTTATTTAACTATAATACTTGTAGAATAGCTATAACTTCTGATATGATGATTATTTTACAATTATCGTTCATTGAATTGATGAAAATTTAAATTTACAAAAATGTATTTTGGGTTACAAAAGTTGTGAAGTTTCAAAAACCGATGTTTATATTGCTCAAACTATTTTAGGAGTTACAGAATTTTTTGGAATAACTAATAAAATAATGAGTGTCACTTTAGACAATGCTTCTAATAATATATTTGCTAGTGATATTTTAAAAGGTGCACTTAGCCCTATTTATGATGCTGATTTTCATATTAAATATGATCCACATATATATAATTTAATTATTTGAGATGGTATATCAATGTATAATAATGATTGCATTAAATGTGAAGCTGCATGTCATTTTATTTTTAAATGTCAAGTAAAATCTAAACGTAAAGAATTTGAAAATAGGTGTCATGAATTGAATATCCCTTATAGAAAAATTCCAAAAATTGTTGCTACTAGGTGAAATTCTTTATATGAAATGTTTAAGGTAGCTTATGAATATAGAAAACCTTTGCAAATGGTTTGGAATGCTCATAACGCAGATATGAATTATAGACTTTCAGAAACAGAATGGAATGACGTAAAAGAACTTGTAGAGATTTTAAAAGTTTTTTCTTAGCTACAAAACAAATTTCTAGACTTTATTACCCTACTATTTATTTCGTTTTATCAAATATTTGTGTCAATTTCGACTAAATTTTATGATTATTGAAATAAACAAAAATTTAAAGATTCTATTGTTAGGATGATTGAAAATTAAAAAAATATTTTTTTTCTATTCCTCAAATTTATTTAATTGTTTGTTTATTAAATCCAACATACAAAGAAGTTGGTGCATCACTAATGGTTGAAAATTTTTATTTAAATTTAGGTATTAAAAATGATGAAGAACCTAGTTTATCCACGGTTAAATATAGTATTAAAAATGAAGATAGAAAATTATGACTTGTATAACTCTACTATTTTAAATGAAGTAGTACGTCAAGAAGAATCCCAAATATCTAAGCGTAAGTATTTTGAAGATAATATTGATGATATGTTAGAAAATTATCTAGGACTTACTTCTAACGAAAAAAATAATTTTGATGAATTTCTCAAATAGGGAACGGAAAGCATTAAGGATGCAGAAGGCAAATCCGACCTGTTGAATTGGTGGAGGAACCGCAGCAAGGCATTTTCAAAGCTTCAACGAGTTGTTTGAGATTTGTTTGCTATTCAGGCATCTTCAGTAGTTTCGAAGGAAGCTTTTAGTGCAGTTAGATTTCAAATAGGAGAATATAGGTATTCGTTAGCATCTGACAGCTTAGCGATATCAATATTATTTAGGAATTGAATTAATGCGGAGCGTAGGAATTTTGGGGGTCCGTCACTACCTGCCCAATTTGAATATGATGTTAAAAATATTTTGATAGATTCAAGTGAAGAAGGAATGGATGCATTAGAGAAACAAGTTATACAATCACTTCCGGAACAAGTAACTAGAGAAATGTTAGAAGAATAAAGATGAGACTATTTTGGAGAGTACAAATATTAGATAATTCGAAGCCTTATTAAAACAGAACTCTTCCTAGAATGTGGCTGCGTCGATTAAGTACTCTTCTAACATTTGTAAATTGTAATATAAATTGTATTAATTATTTTTTTATAAATAAAAAGATAGGCTATTCGCCTTTTTTTTATTATTGTCTTCAATTTAATTCATGTATTTTTCATGTATTTTAATTTTTAAATATTTCAAACTTTAAAACTTTAAAAATTTAAAAGTTTAAAAGTTTAAACTTCTATTTTAAAATTTGAAATTTAAACTTTAAAAATGTATTTTGAAAGAAATATTAAATTGATAATGTCTTTTAGATTTTTTTTTATTCATTAATTAAGTTAATTTAACTAATTAAATACATAAATCAATTAAATTCCGAAATACCGATCCGTTCTGTCCCGTATATACCGGACCGGTACGGCCATTAAAGGAATTACCAGTCTGTACAGGTACCGGTCCGGTCCGATTTTGGATGAAACCACCATTTTCATGGTCGATTTCGGTCCGGTTCCGATAGGTACTGGTCCAGTTATCCCGATTCCAGTACCGCTATCATACTTAATAGTGGTCTTCGAGTGCCAGTCACGTCGAGGCTACCCTCTCGGAGCGTGACAATTTCGGTTTAGGTTTGGTCCATGGATTAGTCTGTGACTTGGAAATTACTCCTGATTTATAAACCTACCAAAGTTTGATTTGAAAGTTCAGTTTGGTAATGGATTCTGATGATATGGTCTAAGAATGGGTCCGTTGGGAAAATAAATACCGAGCTTAAAAGCTATGCCTCGGGCTATTTGTAGCGTCAAGCATTCTACGTTCTTTTACTTTATGTTCGAGGACGAACATGGTTTTTAGTAGTGGATGATGTAATGATCCTGAAAATCATATTTGGTAATTTTATAAAATGACTATTTTACCCCTTTCGGTAGTTATCCTAAGTCATGTTTGATCAGTATTCAAAGGCGGTTTTGTGAAATTCTGTGAAAAAATTGAGTTTTGGGGAATGATTTAAATTTTGGAAAGCTTAAGTTGTGAAATAGTGGTATTCAATGTCATTTAGAGTTTCGAGTGTCGGAATAGAAATTCGTCAATTACATTAGCTCCTAAATGTAAAATTTTGGTCTAGGTGAGTTGACGGAATCATATTTGGAGCTATATCGTGGATTTGAGGCCTTAAGTTGAGAAATTTTAAAATTTTGATCTTAGAGTTGCCTTTAGTCAACATTGCGGAGTTCAGATGCTTAAAATTAAATTTTGATGACTCCATTGGTTTAGAAAGATGATATTAGGCTTAGGGAGAGTCTCTGTGTATTTTTCAGAAGCTCCAAGGGTGTTTTGATCTTTTTGAGGCTTAAAATTGGTTTGGTTTCAACTTGTTGAATTCTGGGTCAAGAAAACCTCGAATTCAAATTCTGATGGTTTCATTGAGTCCGGAATATCAAATTAAGTATGGTAGCATATATGGTTTGTATGTACGGAATTCCGAATTAATCCCGGGGATTTATTCATAAGTTTGAAAAGTGAAATTTTAGAAGTTGTTGATATCTGATGCAGGGTCCTCTTTAGCGAAGGTAAGGTCGCGAATGCGAACCTCCGCTTTAGCAAAGGTAGGGCCGCGAAAGCGAACCTCCACTTTAGCAAAGGTAGGGTTGCGAAAGCGAAGAGGATCACTTAAGCGGGGTTCGTAAAAGTGAACCACTGGTCGTGGAAGCAAACCTCCGCTTTGACGAACCCTGTGTCACTTAAGCGACTTCTGAGGGGTTTATGGTCGGGATTTTAGCCATTTTTCTCATTTTCAGACCTTGTGGGCGATTTGTGAAGTGATTTTTTCAGGCTATTTGATTGGGTAAGTGTTCTTTACCTAAAACTTACATTACTCATCCATTGTATCATGATTTAACTTCAAATTGAGGATTTTGGGCCCCAATTTTTGAGAATTTCTTCAAGAACTTTGAATTTCTTAAAATGGTGATTGTGAATTGTTTTGAACTCCATTTTTGAAATTGTTTTCTCTAATGAATTCCTAATACTTTGAGGATCATTTTCATCTAAAAAATTTCAAATTTAAACCCTATTTTCAGAGTCAGAATTTTGAGCCATTTTGACCCCCTTTCCGAATTTCATGATCTTAGTGTTGTTAGCTTCGTATTTTGATTGTGAATCACTATTTGGATATATTGTGGTATTTTGAATTTGATTCGGAATAAAAAGGCTCAAATACTTGATAGATTGGATATTGATTAGGGCAGGTGAACTTCTAAAATCCCGTAAATCTTGTAGATTAGTTGAACTTGATTTTGAATATGTGTTTGGGTGAAATGGGAATGAGTTTTGGTTTGATAACATGTCACAGGTGCATAATGAATAATCGGAAAATAAAAATATTATGTGTGATATAATTTTGATCGATAACATGAACCTCTTGACTTTGACTTGATATGAGCTTGATGAAATGTTATGATAGCATTAATGAGATTGTGAATTTGATGAAATTGTCATTTGCTCATTTTTTACTATGGGAATTAACTTGAAAATACTTGCTCACCGATTGATCTTACATGTGATAAAAGGGTAACGAATTAGAGGCTTGATGACTTATAATGATGTGAATGAGGAAAATGTTGATGTTGATATACTGTGGATAGTGTGACGCGAATTGCATTGATATAATTTGTATTTTGACTGTGAGCACTATTATTTTCTCATTGTTTGTGTGAACATGCTTATTTGCATTGGTTCTGAAATACTATGATGAGATCTGATTGATACTGATGACGAGGTCATTTCCTCCGAGAATGTGATGCCGAGGTCATTTCCTGTGAGATTGTGAGCCAGGTCATTTTCGGCGAGATTGTGATGCCGAGGTCATTTCTGAAGAGATTATGAGCCGAGATCATTTCCGATGGATATATGATCCTTGTGTGGCCTCCACGGATTTTGGTCTGTTAGACAGCGTATGTGTACCATTAGGACGGACATACACCATCCTACTTGACATCACATTGCATTGCATTGCATCTGTCATCATGAAATTGTGTATATGCCCATTGTGTTTCTGAGATTGATCTATTTGAGATTGATATGACTTATCCAGTGATACTATTGAACTACTGTTGATCTATGTGCAATACGTTTTTTGTAGAGTAGATTGAACTATTTTTCTGTGCCGATTGTAGTTGAGGAGGTTCGGTTGGGATAAGAGGAGTTTTAGTATCTGTTAGATTTACCTGGTTTCTTAGTTAGTTTGCTGAGTATCGTTTTATTTGGTACTCACTCTTTGCTTCTAACACAATGTAGATCTTGAGCCCGGATTGTGTGTGAGTTGTATTCTATCCTCCGAGGCTTCGAGGTTACTTGAGAGGTAGTTGTTAACGCCTGACGATCTCCCTTGTCCCTTTTACTTATGTTTTATTCTATTTGAGAAATAAATGCATCGAGACTTGTACTTATTTTCCAGTTCTGTTTTACTAAAAGCTTGTAAATGTGACAATCAAGTTTTGGGAGTTATATTAGATTTGAAAGTCCTCCGCTTATGTTTATGTAGCTATCTATTTAAAATATTTATGTTTTATTTTTCGCAAATGTTGAGTATTAAGCTGACTTGTCCGGTGGAAAAGGATAAGTGTCACTACACCCGTATTCGGGTCGTGACACGCTTGATATAGAATCCAATTATCTTTGTATTGAGTTCCTATTTTATTATTAAAATACATGAATGTTTACTTAATTTTTTGCGCATATATATATAGATATATATATAGAAAGAGAGAGAGAGAGAAAGAATTTGCTCTGCAATCTTTTTGTTCTCTTGCTTCCAAACAGCTAAGGAAAAGATTGAACTTAAAAGCTTTCACGGATCGGAATTGATGTAGAGGAGCTTCCCGTTGATGTTAATTGATGGAAAAGTACTTGTATTCATCCTTAGGTCTTTATGCTTTAACAAGGCATGTTTGGAACTTCAATTACAGCTTTTAGTAGGCGTATTAACGCACTATGATTTCTTGTACTCTGATTTATGTTATTTATGTTATGTATGTTATGTTATCTTATGTTATTTATGGTATTTATGCTATTATTTGACGATATCTACTGTTTTTTGGTGCTTTGATTATACTATTGCTTGAAACTCTTCCGTTATTTACTTTCCTACTTTTAATATTCTTGTCTGACCTTGTTTTCCTATGCTTCTATTGAGCTGAGGGTCTTTCGGAAACAGTCGTCCTACATTGGTAGGAGTCAGGTCTGCGTACACTTTACCCTCCCCAGACCCCACGATGTGTGATTTCACTGGGTTGTTGTTGTTGTTGTAGTGGCCCCCCTGTGTATCCTATTTAAGCTTGTATTCTTTTTTTTTTTTTGGGTAACTGCGGGTCCCATGTATAAGCTTTTGGGCTTTCACAATTGAGGAACTTACACAAATAACTATAGTTTAGGGATTAATAAAGTCTGGTAGCTATAATTAAGATAATTACTATTCGTAACTAATATTTAATTGGCTATTCAGCTATATCTAAATGTATTCATTATGTTTGGTGATTGTATTCTAGTATACATATGTAATTTTTAGACGGTTATTCCGAATATAAATACAATATTTAATGCAATGCATTAATTGTTCAATAATATTTTTTTTAAAAGAAAATTTAGAATAATATCTCAATATTTCATAATCAATGAAATTATGAGATCTCATAATATTTTTTTCATAATAAACAAATGCTTTGCACTACAAAAATTTTCTTCTTCATTAATTTTGTTTTATCACGAACTATTACTTGTACGATATTAATACATATTTTTTCTTTTTATTATATACTTTTTTTCATTTGAATACATTTATTCATATAAATGAATTTCGGTGATGAATACCCTATATAAATACTCAAATATATTGATACACACATATAATAGTGAACAAAAATACACTCAAATACATAATACAAATGTAAAACAATGAACTAATAGATTTGAATATATTGATATAAATTTATAATAAGTTGCAATATACACAATATATTGATACAAAATAAAACAAGGAATAAGTACACTTTGATACATTGATACAAATGTATAGTCAATATCAGATATAAACAAATACATTGGATAAAATAATAGTGAAACAAATACACTCAAAATACATGAATACAATGCAAATAAAGGTACATTGATAAATGAATATAATGCATATATGGGTGCATTTGATTCCTTGAAAAGTCCCCTTTACACAAAAAATCCCTAAAATTTGAGATATGAATTTCTCATAATATACACAATCTTTCAAAGCATCACCCATTAATAATAACAATTTTATGAATCCGTAATTTGAACTTAAGTTTCAAAGCTTTCTCTCATGGCTGACAATGAAGTTTCGTAAATCACTTCGAGCCAATGATGACGACATTTTATCGGAGAAAGGGAGAGGAAAAACAGCTTCATTAAGTTTAAATTTGAAAAAAAATCGAAAGAATCGTCCATGGAAGAAAAGAAGAAAATAATCATCCATGAAAAAAGGAAAAATTAGTTAATTTGAAATTATACACTAATTTGGAGAAAGAAAAGAAGAAAGATAGATAATTGATAAATACAATGCGTAGAATTAAGCCTAAAAATACACTAATTGGAAGATACACTTTTAAATCGAAAAATAACTATTAAATGAATATTATAGCTGCAAATTATAATTTTATTAAACTATAATTATTCATAACAAATACATATCACATATTGTCTTACTATGCAGTTTTCCCCCCAATTAAAAGCCACTTAAATTTTTGTACAAAAAAGAAAAAGAACAAACCTATTAAGAATGAAGTTGGGCAAAATTTATCACTAAAATTATCGGAATTTGAAAATTAATCGGCAAGAATTCACATTTTTCTTTAACTACTATTGTGACGTTAATTTCTTTGAATTGCGGTGAGAACTAAATAAAATTTCCTTCATTTTAATTTATTTGTTTGTTTTTAACTTCATACAAAATTTAAGAAAAGTAATTTATTTTTTGAATTGATAATTTACAAATCTCTAATGAATTTGATGTGCTTTTCTTCCCGAGAAAATAGCCTAAAATTCCCTCAATCTATACCTGAAATTTCAAGTACACACTCCAACTATACGATTGTCCTATAACCTCCCTAAACATTTTTTTAATCTATTTTAGACACCCCTGAGTGCCGACCTATCATTGGAGGTGAGAACACTTCCTCTAGGCGCGTTATAGGAGGCAAAAATGATTCAAGTTGCCCAAAATTACATACATGTGTATATCCACCTAATTTTTGGGAAAAACTATTCCCAAAAGTCATTTTCCCCAACATTAAATATCATTGCTTCTTCCCCACCATTTACATTGGATTTTCTTCTTCAATTTTTTCTAATTTTCTTTCAAAAATAGCTAGGATTTTGTCGTTAATGCTACTTTCTACTTCAAATCTTGAAGTTATGGTTTGTAATCAGCTCTAATTTCTTATTTAGGGTCTTTAATTTGAATTTGAAGTTTTCTTTAAATTCGTTAAAAATGGCAAATGGAAACTTGAAAAAACTTTGTATGGATGAATCATACCCAATGCTCAACGATGAAATGAGATGTAAACACGAAATTTTGCTGAATTTGCAAACTTATTGGTCGAAATCAATGGGGTGAGGGAGATGAGAAGAGAGAAAAGTGTTGGGTCTGAATCTTTAGGAGGGAATAGAAAGAGAATGTTGAGGGAAAAGAAAAAAATTCGGGTGGGTGGATCTAATTTTAAGTGGGACCCACGCGTGTATACACAATATTCACTATATTTAATTTATGTAGACAAGTCAGCATTCAGGGGTGTATAAGATAAATAAAAATAATGTTCAGGGGGTATAAGACACCCGTGTAAATGGAGTGTGTAGTTGGAATTTTAGATATATGTTGCGGTGGGGGTGGGGTGGGGGCGTGGGGGATTAGACTATTTTCTCTTTCTTCAATGTGTAAGGCCCACTTTAGTAGTCTCTCAATTTTAATTTTTTAAAAATTTATTATTTATTTGAACATTATGTTAAAAATGTTATAAATTACAAAAAGTAACAATTTAAAATATTCGATTATATATTTAAAATAGTACTGTTTAAAATATTTTTAAAATGTATTAACATTTTGGTTAACTATTTCATTTTACCTGTGCCACATAAAATAGGACAGAGGGATTAACATATATTATTTAAAAATTACATAAAACATATAAATCACACTAGTTAATAACTTAAAGTTTTTTTAAAAATTATGTAAAATTTTTAGAAGAAAACGTGAGCAGCTTGGGTCAGTCAGTGAATTGATCGATTTACCCTTCTTCTTTCATTTTCCTCTATTTATATTTAGTGTTTTTTTCATTTCAAATTAATTGTTTTACTTTCCTTTCTAATATGTAAAGTATTTTAAAAATTACAAACAAAGTGGTGTTGTAATCATATATGAACATCTTAAAATATTTTTAAAAAATATATTATTTATAAATTACGTAAAAATTAATATAAATTATAATAATTAACAATTTAAAATATTTATAAATCATACAAAAATTTGATTAACTCTTCTAAGTTTATCGGTATCATATAAATTAGGGAAAACTACACAAATTGGACCCTTTAAACAAACTATTTACCACTCCATACCACTTCCCTAAATAATTTCTTTATATACCCCTTCTGCTAAACTAATTACCCCTGTACCTCCTTTAATTATTTTTAAATTTACGCGCTGACGTTATGCTGACATCAGTTTCCTCCCTACATGATACCGATAGGGTATCATATACCGAAGGAGTATCGCAGATGATTAAGCTCAGTTCTATATGATATCGATATGGTATCAACATACTGACGGAGTATCACAAAGAATATATTTACTAATTAGTTTAGTAAATAAGATTGTAATTTTAATAATTTTCTCTTAACTATTTTATTTTTATTTTTTAAAAAAGAGTTCAATCCTATAAATTATGACAGATTAACGTATATTAGGTACGGGCTCTCGCTTTTGTAACTAGTTTTGACTATAGCCTGTAATCAATTGAGGATAATGGCCCGAAAATAAGAAAAGGTCATTTCAAATGATGTTTTAATTTAAGAAACATCAATTTTATCTGAAGTTTACTTATGCTAACGGTTAGACAATCAATTTTGATTTTTCACAACGTAAATTAACTATCGAGCTTCTTCAATTTCAAAAAATTTAAAATAATTAGCTTTTATAAAAAATTAAAATATTCTTCATGTTATTCTTAATTAATTTTGTCATTTTTATAATTTTAAAATAATATATATATTTCTATATAGTTATACCCTTAATTATTATTTTTGTGATTATTCAAAAATAATCTCAAAAAAAAAGATTTCATTTTTAATTAAATATTTCATTAAATAGTTTGACTTAATTAATAGATTAAGCTAATTAGTTTAGAAATTAAATTAATTATTTTACTTTTGTTAGAATTAAGAAGTTTGTTAATTAATTAACGTTATTTTATTTTATTTAAATTTTAGCCGAATATCCTAATTAAATTCATTGGCTATAATTAAAAATCATTTGGCCATCTTTCCAATTGCAATTTTAGCCTTTCCCACCCCAATTCCCAATTTGCAATTTGCAATTTGCAATAATAACCAATCTACCCTTCCAACCCAACCCCATATACAACATTCCCAGCAACCCATTTCTACATAATACCTACAGCAAACAATACCAATTCCATCCAAAATCCAAGCAACATACTACACCTACACAACAACGTTACAACACTATATATAATAATACTCCTACAATCCCAGCAAACAATCCCACCAACAACGCCCAAATATAAAAATCCAGCGAGCAAATCCAAGCACCCTCTTTGTCTCTTCATATTTGAAAATTTTGCAAACTCGACCTCAATTATTGACTTTGACTTAGAAAAATTTCCTTCGAATCTAATTCGAATCAGAGAAGGTCAAGATCGAATTCGAATTATTGGGGATATGTTCTTTTTTGAAATTCAAATTGATTGTATTTCGATTATAAATTGTTGAATTCTTTACTTAAAAAAAAGAAGAGGAGAAGTGGAGGAATTTCCGAGTTCACTACTTTCTTTGCGCTTTCTTGCTCTTTTCCAGTTTCTGAGATACTCCCGCATCTTTTCTTGTCCCTTTTTAATCACTCGCACTCTAAGTCGGTGTGGGAGTTCATTCCCGTCAACTCGTCGTTCCAGTTCCTGCACGAAAAAAGGTAAACATTTTTTAGCTCTTTTATTCATTTTTTTTTATATTCAGTGAGTGGGGAATGGATTTGTGTTCTTTACTGATTCTGAAATGCTTTTAAAGGATAAGTTTAAGTCTGAATGGCATCTCTATTTCTTGCTTAAATTTTGCTGAGATTTGAGGGTGTATTTTATTGCCATTTGAGTCCAGTTCTCTGTTTTCTTTTAATTGTCTCGAAGTCGTGGCTGTTGCGCCTGTTTAAGTTTGGGTTTATTCACTTGTTAATCATCAAGATAATGCCTCAAAATGACCTGTTGTTTCTTGTGTTTTTTTTTTTTTGAAAAATAATGTTCATTTAGTTTGATTTGCATAGTGTATTCAGAGATTTTGCTTTCAGTTGCGATTAATAAATTTCTTCGTGCTGATTTGTTTAATGTATTTTATACTTATGATATTGGTTGATTTCTGCATAGTTATCACCTTATTTAAGATGATGATGTGGGTTCTTTCTTGTTTGTTGAACACTGAGTCAGAAAAGTTTATTAGTATGACATATGAAATTTTCTTATCTTTTTGTTGTAAGGAATCTGTTAGAAGGATAAATTATTTCATCTTTTTAATTGTTTATCTGGTTAGCCAATCTCTTTGTGCATTGGCTCTATTTTGATAAGTTTATCAAAACTGTCAAGTTCTCAGATTTCTTCAAGTAACTATCTCTTCACATCTCAATCTTGTTTAGCTTAAATTCTTCAGCATAAGTCGGACCATTAGAGTTAAATATTTACCTCGATAATAATTCAAGTGCTCATTTATTTAGTTTCCTCATTTCTTTCTATCTTTGAAGGCAATTTATGAACAAGTAATTAGCTAAAATAGCATGAGTTTATTCTATTTGCTTTTACTTCTGATATAATGTTTAGGAGCCTGATTTCAAGTATTAGCTTATGTTAATTCGTAGTTGTTTGTTGCCCACTGTTCTTGAATTGATGGAATGATTTTACCTTGTGATGATTAAGCTCAATGAGAAAAAACATTTTGTCATTTTGTGATGTTTGATGGCCGGAAATAATAGTATATGCCTCTATCCAGTTTAGAGGTCATCCAATTCAATGTCACTTTGCTATTGTTAAACCCCATGAGAAATATTTTGTCTTCTTTGTAATGTTTAAAGCTTGTAGTAGTATCATGTCTATTTATCCAGCTTTAATGGCATTTATTTTAATGTTTATCATTCTATATTGAATTCAAATAAGTATGTGCTTACATATATTATTTGTTGTGGTGCATGTAAATCCGATGGAGTCCATTTGGACTCGAATATTTCCCTCATTTGCATTTAAATGGGTCATGGAGACCTAATTTTCTTTCTTCATCAAGTCGGCCTCATCATTTGAAGAATTCGAAGTTGATATACATGTGTACGGGAAGCTAGTTGATATGTAGGTTGAAGACCGAAAATAGGCCATATACAATCTGATATACAGGGATTACATGTGGAAAAGTGGGCAGTATACATAGGTATACATCAAATGTATACACTAGTATACAGCAGCGAGTGGGCCTGAACCCATTCCTTTTGTAAATGTATATTTTTTGTTCATTAGAATTGACTAGGACAGGGATGAAAATTGGACTTAAAGCCCAATATTTGGCAGCAGCAGTAAAAAGGCCCAAATTTCAGTCCAGGCGGATAAAGACTGAGATTGGGCCTATCGGATTTATATCCGATTAAAGTTGGAAAAATTATCAAATTACACACCTTATATTCCTATATTTTCAATTATTCCCTACCATTTGTAAAAATTTCAAAAATTCCTCTTCTGATACATAGGAATGATGTTGATACATCGCGATTTGATACATAAGTCTTTTTCATGATACATCGCTAGTTGATACAAACACAAAAATGTATCAGTAAAACATAAGTTTTACTGCTATTTTTGTTATGTTCGTGATATATTAGGTGTTATAAGTTGATTCATAAGTTTTATTGATATTACAATGTTTGATTTGTATCAACTAGCGATGTATTATGACAAGGATTTATGTATCAAATCGCGATGTATTAGCGTCATTCGTATGTATCAAAAATCTGAAAAAAAAGAGGGACTTCGGGTAATTACCAAAAAAAGTCAGAATAAATTATAATTGGGTTTTTTCACTATGGGATTTAAGTAAAATACCCATTAAAGTTTGAATATTTTTATTGCTTGTTTAATTGCTTAATTATGATTAATTGTTAACGCTAACTAATTTTTAGATTAATCTAATTAAATCCCCAAAAAAGAACTATTTTCTTTTATAAGGTTGCATTTTTTAGATTTTATTGACTCTCATTCTTTATTTACCCACATGATTGATCGAAAATCCTTTTACTTGTTTAAAAAATGCTCTAAGTTATTATCTTTTAAAAATAGTCAAGTGTTTTCCTATGCAATTATGTTTCGTCAAAGTCTTAAATGTTTTTTAATTTATTTAAATATATTAAACTTATTGCTTTATTTTAAATATTTTTAAATTTGCTTTTCTCCTTAGCCATTTTGATAGAGTATATTTTCTTTCTAAAATTATCTCAACTAATTCAATTTGATTTATTGTTCAAATAAATTTATTTATCTTACTATGTATAAGTAATTTTACCAAAGTTAGTCAAATAGTTTTCAAATCGCCGGATAGCCGCATATTAGTGGTCAATTTGAATGCTTGACACCTTTTTAAAGTGGAAATAAAAACCTCGTACCTTTTATCTAAAATTTTAAGACTTAAATCTGTTAGGGTCTTTTAAATTAAGTTTTCTTAATTTCTTTAAAAAATTAAGTGGTGACTCCTCTTTTTTAAAATTAATTTTTTCTCTATAAAGTTGAAATTAATTTTAAATCGTCTGTTTTCGATATAACACTAACTAGCAAATAAAATCAATATGAATTGTGATGTGGTGATGAAATTGTTTCATCCTTAATCACAGGTCTCAGGTTCGAACCTTGGTAGAAAAAAAATCTTATTGGGAGTATTACCCCCGAATGGGTCATGCCGTGCGTGATTTGAATTTAATCGAGACTTCACAGACTCCGGACATCGGATGGAAAAAAAAAACACTACCAATTAAATACTTTGAAAAGGCTTGTTATAAATTAAATATAAGGGTCTAAATAGACTTGTCCCTTGGAGTTTTAATCTAAGAAGAAAGAGCAATTCTTACTTTTCCATTTCTCCTTACACTAATTTATCCTTTTACCTAAGTCCCTACCAGATAAAAATTAAAGAAAACAAAAGCAAAACCAAATTGGGCCCTAAAATGCGAAAACCCCTTTCTAAAATGGAAAAATTTAATAGCTCAGTTGATTGACTATCTGAATTTTAACCTTTTTAGCGAGGGTTTCATTCCTTACCTGATAATTTTCTCCCCCTATCTCCAACAAATATTTTTTTTTTTTTTAAAAATAATCTAAAAATGATAACAAGACATCAATTTGTTGTTAGGAAGAGGAAAGGGAAAAAAGGAGTAAATACACATACTTGAAATAAGAAATTAATATAATTATCTTTTGTAGGAACATAGGTCCTTCATCAAGTTAACCAAGGATCAAAGCTCTAATTACTAATATAGAAATTATTAGGCATAAGGAAAGACAAATAGGGTAAGCCCATATCTTTCTCAGGCCCAATACCAAATATTTGGACCAATCTAATTACAAATTTCAGGATGAATACATCCACAATCCCTTAAACTTCCTAATAAATTTTATTTAGACAATTGAACTATGTTCTGTCCTAATTAGCACTTGAACACATAATAAAATATTCCTCTTAAACACTTTCGACTCAAATATTTTTTGCGTCTGCTTTCAAACGCCACCTATACATAAGTTAACCACTCAAAATATGCCACTTTCTTTAATTATATACATTAACCTCAATAATTTGTAAACTTCATGCATGTTTCAATTGATGTGTTGATGTGTATAATCAAAGAAGGAGAGTATTATGTGATTAGCTTATCTATATAATGAACACTTAAGAACACATGCATAATTTTTTTCAAAATATAAGTCAAAAATATCTAATAAAAACACTTTATCATGTGATCAAAATGCTCAATTAAAACCTATTATAATACAAAAATATAATTGAAATTTACTGACACCTTTAAGGGGTTCTAAAGGCGAAGGTTATGAAGTGCAATATTGTTGGGAGGGAATTGTGTGTAGTGAAGTACATAGGGACTCTCATGGTTGTGAATTCCTTCGTAGGTAGTAATGACATAGCTTGAATCTTCATTGTCCCTTTCTACTCTTTTCTTCACATTACATCCTTCACTTGAACATTTGTAGTAATTTCTGTTTATAAATATTTCTCCATTAATTATTTCTCATAATAATCAACTCAACTTATAATATTAATATTTGACAAAAGGTACAACAATAATTATATAAAGGATGACAAAAAAGGGGCGATGAGATTCCCACACTATTGTATGGGGATTCTCATCAACAAACAATATCACTAGACTATAAGTTCTTGACGGTCTAATGTTCAATGTAAGACTCTTGCTAGCTTAATAAGAACATTCTAGTCAATATCAACAAAATGATTAAAAATAGTAATAATAAATCACGAGAATATACATATAAAAATTAATAATTAAATGACTGCGTTTAAATTGAGTACTCGTGCACTTCGCCCAACAAAATGGCGTAGGACATCCTTTCATAGGTAGAGCAATTATAACATATCAGTAGTACAAGAAAAGAAAAGAAAAAACACAGAGGAGATAATATGTGCCCCTCCTTGTTAATCACATACTTTTGCACTTTTAATTTGCAACTTTAACTAAAATGTTAGGCCAATTAACACCAAGAAAATGGAAGGTACTGTCAGTAATACTTTTTTTTTCATCATGCTACTAATAGTGAGACAAGTGCCCTTTATGAGGACCATCAATAATAAAATGCAAGTCATTGATAATCAAAATCTTACTCAAGGCAAGTAATGGCCTTTTTTATATTGTTTTGTTTGGTTGCTAAATTACTAAACAAGGGGCAAAGGGTAGCTCAGTGCACTAAGCTTTTGCTATGAGCAGGATCTAGGTAAGGATCCGACCACAAGGGTTTATTGTACGCAACCTTATTTTGCATTTCTATTAGAAGCTGTTTCTAAGGCTTGAATCCGTGACCTCCTGGTCACATATTACTTGTTCTCTTCACATATAAACAACAACAACAATAATATATCCAGTAAAATCCCACTAAATGGAGTCTAGGATGGTAGAATGAACGAAGACTTACTACTACCTTGAGAAGATAGAGATGCTGTTTTCGATAGACTCTCGACTCCGGTGCATCAAACTCAAGTACAAGAAAAAGAAAATAGCGAAGAAGCATGTGAATCTAATTTAATTTTAGTTTCTTATGATTAACACAAAATATATACCACCTTATAGGCTCCTCTCTCTAGTTTTCTGCCAAAACATTTCATCAACTTTATATCCAACCAAATGCAGAGGTTTATTCAAAATTATATATATTTTTTTTAAAAATAGGCAACAAATTATATATCAAGGTAATACTTTCGTAAAGACTAGTTTACATCATATCAAACTCAAAAATAAATTTAGAATTTAAAATTTACGATAAATTAATTTATTAGCAATCACTCAATTTACAATGAAATATTTAAATTTTTTAGAGAAATTTTAATACATATGAGTAAAAATTATTGGGTTCCGTGAACCCATACATAAACCTTTAGATATAGTTTAAATGAAAAAAAATAAGGTCTATTTGCACACCGCTGCTAATTTCCTTGTACTGCGGGTGCTTTTTGATCGGGTCATTTTCAATGGGGTATGAGACATAGATTAAAGGGATATGAGTTAAATGGGCCTATTATTAAAATAAATATAATTTACATAAATTTCATAATGTTAAAAGTTAATTATATTATTTTTTTAAATTTTTTTTAATGTACAATTTTTTTAAAAAATTTATGGATTCCAAATACATCACTAGACTTTCAAAGACATCCGAATACACATGAGAGAGATGTATCCGAGAGGGGATAGAACATCCAGATACATAGGGGAGGGATGTATCCGAAAGGAGGAGTGTGACGTATCAACAAGAGGGGAGTGATGTATCCAAGAAGTGATTTTTGAATTTTTTTAAATAGTAGAAAATTTTAGAGATTATGGTAAAATAAGATGTGTATTTAGATAATTTTTTCCAAAAATAATGGGACTATTTTTTTTGGTTTCTCACCAAGTGTGCAAAGCCCGATTAAATTCGGATTACGCACCGAATGTATTGACTTTTAAGGTCATTTTTGAAAATTTTCGTAAAAAGACCATTTTACCCCTCCCAATAGTTTTTCTGAATCATATTTGATTGATATCAGATATCAATTCGGTAGTTTTTCTTGAAAAGGGAAATTTTTTGGTAAATTTTGAGTTTTAGAGGTTTAAAATGATTCAAAAGTGGTATCTGAGGTCATTCAAAGTTTTGGATCTCGAAATGAAATTCCATCGATTCCATCAGTTACAAAATGTTAAAATTGGTCTAGGAGAGTTGAGAAAATCATATTTGAGGTTATATTGTGGATTTGAGGTGTTGAGTTGGAAATATTTGAGTTTTTGGTCATAGGGTTGACTTTGATCAACGTTTGAGGATCAGACGCTCGAAATTGAATTTCGACGACTCTGTTGGATTCAGAGAGTGATTTTAGGTCTAGGGAGAGTTCGTGTGTGTTTTTAGGAAGCTCCGGGTGCGTTTTTGTCTTTTGAGGCATAAAGTTAGTTTAGTTGCGACTTTTTGGATTTCGGATCAAGGAGACCTAGAAATTGAATTCTAATGATTCCGAAACATCGAATTTAGTAGGGTTGCATATATGGTTTGTGTATACGGGATTCCGATCGAATTTCGAGGGTCATTTCAGAGATTTTTGAGACAGTGAAATTTTTGAGTTTGTTGATATCTGGTGCCTCCGCTTAAGTGAAGGGAGTGCTGCTCAAGCAAACTGGGTCACTTAAGTGGGGTTCGCTTAAGTCAACTACTGTTTGCTAAAGCGAACCCTGTGTCGCTTAAGCGACAACTGAGAGGGTTTTAGACAGGGTTTTAGCTTTTTACTCTATTTTTGGAGTTCTTGAGAGTGGAATAGGAGATTTGAAGAGGATATTTTCGTGGGATTTCATTGGGTAAGTCTTTTTAACTCAATTTCATCACTTCCCAATGATTAATTGTTGATTTTAATATGAATTTGAGGATTTCAATGGGTGAAAATGGTTCTTTTCAAGAACCTTGGAAAAATTCCTTAAATATTGATTGTGACTTGATTTGAGCTGGATTTTTGAAATGATTTTTTCTATTGAGTTCTTAAGACTACGAGGAACGATTTCATTAAAAAAATTCTAGATTAAAGTCCTTTTTTTGGAAATCGGATTTTGAACCTTTTTGACCCCTTTTTCTCCAAATTTCGTGTTCTTGATATCGTTAGACTTGGGTGTTGATAGTTAAACACTATTTGATTAGATTTTGACAATTTGGAGTATACTCAGAAGGAAAAAATTCACGTGGATTGATTGATCACGTTTTTGTTAAGGCAAGTGAACTCTTAAAACTCTGTGAAACTATTAGAATCCCAAATTTCTCTTTTGTATATATGTTGGGGAGTAATGGGGATGAGGTTACAGGTTGAATTGTATCATAATGAACCCAATTTGATCGACGAGGTTAATAAAAGATGATTTGTGCTATTGTAGAGAGTTGAATGCTATATACATGATTTAGATATCTATGTGTATTTGATGAAATACTTGATAGTCTGATTGGGATTGTGGTTTGTTTGAATTGATTTTTTCTCATTACTTGTGTGAGCATGCTGATTGCATTGATTATGAAATACTGTGATAAGAGGTATATGATTGTGGGGCCGAGGTCATTTTCCGTTAGAGGTATTATATTGCCGAGGTCATTTCTAGTTAGAGATATTATATTATCGAGTTCATTTCCGGCGAGAGACTGATAGGCCGAGGTCATTTCCGATCGAATTATACTACCGAGGTCATTTTTGGCGGGATTATATTGTCGATGTCATTTCTGATAAGAGATTGTGAGACCGAGGTCATTTTCGATTGGATATTATGGGACGAGGTCATTTTTGATCAAAGATTATCATGTTGAGGTCTTTGCCGACAATTGCACACATGCATGATCAATGGGTGTGCATATACATTTACTGCATATCTGTGTGTGACAGACTTGATGCTTATGTAACTTGTGATTACTTGTATGTTATATCTTGTGATACTGAGCTGTGATCTAAACCTTATTGAACTGTTTAGTATGAACTATTAGATTGGGCTGATTTCTGTGCAGGTTGTAGTTATGAAAGTTCGGTTGGGTTGAAAAGGAGTTAGTTTATCCTATTAGATTTACTTATTTTGCTAGGTAGCTTGCTGAGTACCGTGTTGTTTGGTACTCACCTTTGCTTCTACACTTGTGTAGATTCTGAGCTTGGACTTTGATCACCATCTCTTTCTGATCATTCGAGACTTTCAAGAGTTTGAGAGAGTTAGCTATTGACATTGAGTGGACTGTTAGATTTTCCTGTACTTTTATGCTTTACTTTATTTGAGAGTTGAAGACATATTGAGACTTGTATTTTATTTTAGTTTTGTTTTTCTTTAGTGGCTTGTAGATGTGACAACCAATCTTTGAGGGTATTTATGTTGAAAGACTTCCGCTTTGTTTATTAAATTCTTATTTAGACTGTTTCCACCTTATTCTCCATAAATGTTGGGTTTTAGGCTGACTTGTTCTACGGGAAAGGACATGTGCCATCACACCCGAATTCAGATCGTGACACTGAAGGTTCAATTCGGGGGTGGAGCTCCCAACGAAATTTTCTCCATGCCCAGAGCTCAAACCCCAAGACATTTGGTTAAGAGTGGAACAGCCTCACCACTGCATCACAACCCATATTGATAAAATAATGGGACTTTAATTTGACATCGCATGCGACCAAGGGCGGAGCCACATGATCCCTCTTCTGCGAATTTTTTTACTATTTATACATGGTTAAAATAATTTTTTATATATAAATAGTAAATATCGAACCCCATTAGGCTAGTTCGTATATCTACTTTTTCAGATTTTGAACTCCTTATTGAAAATTCTGACCCCGCCACTGCATGCAACAACTAAAAAAGGGTATGATTTTACCTTTTTTAAGGGAAAAAAATAATATTCCTAGCTAGTTGAATGATTTTACTTCTTAAAAATCTAAAAGTGATTTTAATAGACAATTGTAATGATTTGGATGACCATTCAAGAAATTAAATCAACTCGAGCTAGCTCTATGATTCGAATATGTTCAATTAAATTTCTTCCATCGAAAAGTTAAAATTATAAATATGACAATTATATATATACAGTATGCACAAAACATAACATAAATATGTGAACATAAATGAGTCTTAGTTAAGGTTCACAGACAAAATATTTTTCCTTTCATACTGGACAAGCTATAAATCATCCCTAGAAGAAAACATGCCTAGCTAATTCGTTGCTAAAATATTTCTAGCTCGATGGTTTTTTTAATAATGTACTGTTAATTCATAGCTAAATTAAATTAGTATGATATTTTTGTTGTTTAGCTATTAGATTTTATCTGCCACTCTCGTTTTCCAATACGATTGATTGAATGTTCAAGTTTCCCTCTAATGTTAATTAATGGGAGCCAATTAAACAGAATCAAAAAGCACAACCTTATCTTCTCTCCTTGTTTGTCCTTTTTATATTCCCTCTCTTGTCCATTGTTTTTTATTTTCAACTTTGGCAATTCCAAACCAAATTTGCTTTATAAAAAAAATTGTCACATTCATTCATCACATAATTAAATGGCCCTATCATAAATCATCATCAATATATGTTTGGATGGTATATTTGATATGACATATAGAACCCGTTTGGATGGGTTTTAAGTTGGTCAAAATCAACTTAAAGTCTTTTTTAGCTTTTGGACGTGTTTGTCTAATGCTAACTTTAAACCATAAAATTCTTAAAGTCAGTCAAAAATGAAAAGTTAGAATTTCTAACTTTTTTTTTCTAAGTACTTAAAGTCATTTTGTTTGACCATGAAAATTACTTTTATATCCCTTATATTTTAACTAAATTTCCAAACTACCCTTTTTATTCTTTTAACTAGGGGTGTACATGGACCGGGTTGGTTTGAATTTTTTACAAACCAAATCAAACCATTTGTGTCGGATTATTAAATCTATAAACCAAACCAAACCAATAAAAGTCGAGTTTTTCGATATCAATTTTTCTCGGATTTTTCGGGTTTTTCATAGTATCTAATAAAAAGCACAGAGCAGTGCTTCTTAAAAAGAGTTCTAGTACAAAATATCAACATATAAGATGGAGACAGAACACTGTTTAAAGTTTTAACTTTATAATATAACTTTATAAGATGAGTTTTTTTTGTATATTATTTAGATGGGCTTCTCAAGTCCAAATCTAAATGTAAGAAAGAAAACAAAAATTATGAAATTTTTTTAAAAAATATTTATAAATTACATTTTAATAAATATTTTTATGTATAACATAATTTAAAAATGTATATCTATAATCGGGTCGGTTTGGGTTCGGTTTGACTTTTTTTAGTTAAAACCAAACCAACCCTATAGTGGTCGTTTTTTTTTTCCAAACACCAAACCAAGTCAAACCAAACCACTAGTCGGATTTTTTTCCGGTTTGGTTCGATTTGTCGGTTTGGTGCGGTTTATTGGTTTGCCCTGTACAACCCTACTTTTAACCCTAAAATTCAAACACTTATTTTCAACATAAACACTTTTATCCAAACACTCAACTGTTTATTTATAAAAATAACTTTCAGCACTTCAAAGTTCTAAAAGCACTTCATACATAAAAATTATTTTTTTAATTCCATCCAAACGGGTTCATAGTCCTATAATTAATTATCACTAGTAAGAAAAATGTAAATTATCTGGAGATTTTATTTGAGGATATATACTTTTCGCATGTACTACCTATAATTTACCTGTGGAAAGTGTTTTTCTAGATCAAGTGGACCAATTTCCAGTCAATGGTGGTCAACCAACACAAGTTCTAGCGATAAAAAAATGTAGATTCAAGATTTAAAATTTATAACTTTCTGTTGGATTCATAGAAATACATAATCCGCCTCGAGCTATATTTAGGAATGAGAACACAGCATATTTCTATAATTACATGAATTTAGGTTAAATTAAAGAGGAAAATATCAAATTTGATCAAATTTATCCTCTGTTATATATACTATTCATATAAAAATTATCCCCCCTGGTTACGTAAATATAGTAAATATATTCTCTCTTGGTAGGGTTGTGTCCAAGCTGGATACTCAATCCCATGTGATACCGATTTTTTAATAGATGAACACCACATGGCATGAGTAATTATATTGATCTAGATTTTTATTTACTCAATTTTGTGTATTTCTAAAGATCTTGTAACTAGGAATGGCTAACAGGACGTGTGGGGTGATTGTAGGGCAAACCATTTAAGACTTCAATTCACCATGTATAGTCTAATTAAACTCGTACTGCTCCACCTAGTTTAAAACCGCACCATTTCGTTGTCATCCCTTAGCATGTAGGTAATGATAATGCATGTATGTATCCAAAACCAAAGGGCTGCTATATATAAAAGTAGAGTAATGTAATATCACGTGAATCCACTTCACTTAATAGTACTGATTCTGTTTGGATTTTGTGTGTGGTGGGGGATATAAGATGGCTATTTTGTTACTCCACTTAATTTAATTTATAGAAACTCAACCAAATAAATTAAACTAGCATGCATATATATATATATTTAATTTCTACAAATGGATATGATAAGGATAAGCATTAATTAATTAGTTAATTAATCGCATCTTATAACTTATAGAATAACACTAACTATAATTAGCAATTATAGCTACTGACATTAATCGTAAAACAAATAAGGTCTAATTATGACTTTTTGCGCATGCAATAGCAATAATAATGATCTTATAATAGAGATGGTACGGATCATATAGTGTAAGTTATGTATCATGATCAATGTCGTAGTCAAGATTTTCACTAAAAAGACTCAAACTATAAAGTAAATACATGAACTAGCCCAAAGTGATTCAACATCCATCTACTATATATGTATGAAAATAATTTTAACAATATATAAATAATATAATTTTTTAGCTAAGGGAGTTCATTCGAACCCCTTAACCTCGATCATGATCATATGAAAATTCTGTTGATCCACTAATAGAAAAACGGGAAATAATATTCAAGAACTAATATAACTATTATAATTACCTTGGATTTGGACTATTCTTGACCATCTTTTTGCCATATTTCCTCCATTTAAATCCATCATCCAACACCTCTAACTCTGATCTAAATCTAAATGCAACCCTAGACTTTGCATCCACCTTCTTTACACCTTTTGTACATTTTCTGTTTAAGATCATAAGAAATAAAAAGAATAATTAATTTTGAGCACATATAATAATCACAAAAATTTATGTAAATTAAGAATACTTGCATGTTATGACTTGTTGGAGTGGGATTATTGGAATATGATGATCCACTACTATCGGAAACACTTTGAACAAATGCATTTTGTGACAAAAAATCATCACTCAATCCATCTTCAAGAAAGACATAATTATAATCCAAGAACTCCAAATTCTCCGATGTATCGAAGAAATTAGAGTTAGGGTTTGATGAGTTATAGGGAAAGTTTTCCATTGTTTGAAGGGAAAGAGAAGATAGAAAACTATGAACAAAGTGTTAGATGGACTTTTCAAGACTTGTTTCTATTTATGCTCTTCCTTCCATTTCTTTATTATTATTATTATTATTTTATTGTTTTTATTTTTTATTTTTATTTTTTGAGTTACCTTCATAGATTTTTTTCTTGGAGGGTACAAGGAAGGTGCTTTTGTTGACATATGGCACAATTTCTTAGGTTGTGGTGATGTCATAGGAATGACGATATCAACTTCTTCAACGAGTCGTTGCTTTGAGAAGACTTATATATGGAATGGTTCTATCCACATATAAATATTCTAGATAATACTCTTTTTTATTTAATTTATTTGTTTGATTTTGATTTCATATGAAATAAAGTAAAAAAGATTTTTTAATAGGTAAAATTTATCAAAATATTATTTATTAATTTTATAGTCTTGAACATGTCGCATAGAAAGTAAGAATTAATTAAAGAGTTGTCACAAAAGAAAATAGATCTTTTTAATGAACTAAAAAAGAAAATAAGACAAACAAATTGAAATGAGGAGAATATAACTTTTAGCTTTCTCTAATTTTATTTTATTTCTCATCTAATGTTCAATATTATTTTTGAAACTCGACTAATTCGATTTATGTCGGAAAGTTTCACTTTAAAAGTAAAATCTCTTTCAACTAAATTCGATTTCATTTCTAACTCTCGAATATGAGATAATTAGTTTATTAAGAATGAAAAGTTACTTACTCAACGATGTATAACTTATATTACATTATCGTATCAAAATAGTTTGTAACAATAAATATAATCATTTATAATAAGTTTAACTCGATAACTTAGTAACAAATTAGCATTGTAGATTAAAATATTTTGGTGATGTAAAATTTATGTATACTATTAATATGTATAAACTAAAATTTGCAAGAGGCTGAGGATTAGCTCGCTCGATACGTTTCTATCTCCCAATTCCCAAAGTTGAGGTAGAAAATTTAAATCCTATTAGTAGGTAATATTTCCTTCTCTTTCCCTTTCCACACTTTTGATGTAATTAAAAATAAATTAGTAGCTTATGGCTATGGGACAGCAAATTAAAGGAATAAAGATAATTTTGGTGGAGAATACTTTCACTTTTCCCCTTTTATTTTCTTTTCACATTTTTTTTTTACATTCATTATTTTCTTTATATTTTAACTGATTGGCTTGCATTCTTTTGTGGTGATTAAGACATGAGTGTCCAACTTTCTTTTCTAAGTCTTATTTTAATATTTTCTTGAGATTATATTTCTCTTTGTTTTGATTGTGTTTTGATTGATGATAATTAAAGCATCTCATCACAACTCTGCTTTTATATCTTGATTCTTTACTCATTAGGGTAGTTTAGTGATATATACTATTGTTATAATTTCTGGAATAAAATTTTGTCTCCCCACTTTGAATTGGTAGAGATTATGATTTATGGTGCGTTATAAAATTTTATCGAATCGTCTTTTTTTAATTCAAATTATTGATGTATTTTGATGATTTAACATAGGCTTTCGAGTTGTAACCATTTGCTTATTCAGAATTATTTGTAGGTTGCTTAATTTGGGAGAAAACAATATATTTTTTCAAGTCAATAGTGACTTTAAGGGGGGGTATAATAGTTGGGTGATTGTTCGAATTAAAGAGATAAAGTACTTGAGTCGTTATTTACGAGCGTTGTAATCTGAAGTTTGCTACAATAATCAAAGGATAAGATAAAGATGTAAAATAACAAAAATATCTTTTTAAACTCTTTTTTATGCACCACTTTTACATTCATGTATACTAACATAATTTTTAAATATATTTATAATAACATTCATAACTTTAATTAATTTTTTTTTATTATAATATATTTTCCTATTAAAAAATTATATTTTATAAATACAATTTCTATTTATGAATATATTATAACTTGAATTTATTTGTCTAATTCTTATGTTTATTTACATTTTGATCTCTCTTAAAATGTTCACTCCACAACTAAATTACATATTTTTAATTAAATAGTTTATTACTAACTTAAAAATTATATTTTATATATCAATTAAAATGTGGATAACTTTAAAATGTAGATAATTTTAATAATAAATTTCTTTTACTTTAATAAACTTAAAATGAAAGTTTTATTTTTAAGTTAAATAAGATAAAAGTTTAACTTTAAAAACACGTGGCACAATCACGAAAATGCATAAATAAAAATATTTAAGTTAAATAAGATGAACTTTTTTATTTGTAGGAACGAAGAACTAAAACTTGCAAAGAAAATGTAAACAAAATTTAAATAAGGTGGACGGTATTTTTGTAAACAAACAACTTATTCTTAGAAATTATGCAATGAATATAATTTTGAATATAACTAACCAAATAAGCAATAAAAATAACCCCCAACATAACTAATTCCAAAATAACTTGTATCCAAACCAAACGATCCCTTAGTGAAATAAGGGGCCGTTTGGTTATGGGATAAACACAAAGCTGATACTTGAATAACTTTGGTTATTCATTTATTAATTTTTTATCATATTTGGTTTGCAAATAGGATAAAAGTTATTCATGTATTACTTTTATACAATGTTTGGTTGCATTTTTTGTGATCCTATATAATTAATACTTACATAACTTATGAGGAAATCAATGTATAAGTTGTGCGGGATAGAAGGTGGAATAAGTTATGTGAGTATTAGTTACACATGTATTAAAATAATAAATTACACATTTCTCCTTTTTTTGTCTTGATTGTTTAATCCTATTCAATACAAATTACTTAATTGTTTTTAGTTATTTGTTATTTATTTAAATTTTAATGTGTTATTTAGATAATTATTTATTTTACTGAGTATAATAAATATTAGCTCACTAAATATTTTGAAATTAAGAAATAAGAATTAGGTCACTAATTTTTTTAAAACTCTACATAATTAAACCCTGTATAACTAATACTTACATAACTAAATCTTGCATATCTCATACCAACATACTAATACCCACATAATTAAATCCTACATAACTAATATCTGCATAACTTTAACTAGTAACCAAAAGGCCCCTTAGTGTTAGAGTGGGTAAAAGTCGTATATTGAATGAAGAATGGAGTGGTGGTCTGCTTATATGGACTTGGGCAATCCTTCCATCATGAACTAACTTTTGAGGTTGATTTAGGTTCAGTTGTCATATTTTTACATGATATCAGAACTAGGTTCATCCTCGTTTGGGCTCTCGATCCATGCTCTAGTTGTGTCTGGGCGTAAAGGAGTGTTTGAGTGGGTAAAACTCCCACTTTGGTTGGAGAATGGACCGGTAGTCTGCTTATATGCACTTGGACAATCTTACCATCATAAGCTAACTTTTAAGGTTGAGTTAGGTCCAGAGGTCATATCTTTACATGGTATCGAAGCCAAATTCATCCCCATTTGGGCTATCGATCCACGCTCTAATTAGGCCTGAGCATGAAGGGAGGTATTAGATTGGGTAAAAGTCCAATATTAATTGAAAAATAAATTGATGGTTTGCCTATATAAACTTAGACGATCATCTCCAAATAAACTAACTTTTGAGATTGAATTAGTCACAGGTGCCACATCTTTACCATATGAAAGGAGGAAAATTAGTTTTCCATAATTTGGCTTGGCTAATTTAGACACATCAAATCAAATAGAATTGAAGTATGAAATCTCCTAGAAATATCTTCACTCATGGCTGCTGAATTTATTTGCCTAACTTATAATTTTCCATCCTTATCTTGTATCGTCAAATTATCAGACAAATCCTTGCGTCCATATAATTCACGGATTTATATGATAGTTAAATTATCGAGTTTACTAAATCGATCCCCATTCGTTGGAAAAACACTCTATCAAATGTTTTATTTATTTTTATATTGTATAAATATGCTTGAATTAGTTTGTACTCTGCTCAAGTACATATATATTGTTCCCAAAATAATTGAAAAAAATTAAGATACAAACATACGTATTCCCTCTGTTTCATATTATTTGATTTTCATACTAAAAATAGTTATTTCAATTTATTTGTACAATTTATGAAATTAAGTGAATTTTTTTTTTCTACTCTTAGTATTAAGTAACTATATAAGCAGTGGTAGACAAATTTAGAATTTCATAGCAATATTAATAAGATTAGTTTAATAAAATATACCTCCAATTAAAATTTCCGTAATAACTTATTTGGATGGTTGTTATCCATTGTGTTGTATTGTATTGTTATTTTAAATACAATGTTTGTTTTGATTGCTACTTAAATTTTACTTTATCGTATCATTAAATCCATATATTGTTAGGTAACGACTAAAAGTCCTCTTTTGTGTAACAACCGAGTTGGTATGATCACAATGTTATCTTAAATTCTTAATAGTTTTTCTCATTTTGTCTTTACTTAGTATTTAATTATTCTATTTTATTATTTAGCCTACCTTTTTATTATTTTATAGTAATTTTGCCTTGTACCCTACTTGTTTTGTAGGTTTATCCTTCAAGCTATTGATATGTCGTATTATCTAACGACGAAGAACGAAACAATTTTAATTTATTCAAATATTATAGTCATTAAAATAGTACGGTGTAATACAATATACCACAATACGATATATTAAAAAATAATATATATGTAACCACCATCTAAATAGAATGTAAAAGATGTATCAAGTTAATATGAATCAAATAATATAAAAAATACAGAGAGAATATTAAAGTGTGTCGATAAGGAGACTCAAATCAATAGACAGAGAGACAGACTAATTTGACTGATCATTGTCTCCATTCATGAATTCAATAGAGAGACCAACAAATGGTATGACTACTTGAAGTATATAATGTGGCAAATGAATTGAAGAGTTTTTATGAGTTGATTGAAAAAGTCTGATATAGATTTACCGTATGGACACCAACAAATACTGTCAACCTAGGACTGTTTAATACCAATACACCTTCTTTCTTTTTTTAATAAGTATCGAAAACACACATAAATTATTATTATTCTGAGTTTTAAATTTAAATTATTTGAAATGTGAATTTCATATCTAAATTATAACTTATTAATTTGAGAATACACTTTCTCTACTCTCTTTATTTTTTGAAAAAATATTAAATAAACTATTGGAGTTCTTATGTAAGTTTCATATTGTTCGTAGTTCAGTGTAACTACATCTGATAGGTATGTATACGGGTGTCTAGGTCGGGCCCCATTCACGGCCTACAGGGATGGATCGTGACACATATGTAACATAAAATGAGGAGTCACTACTAATCATATCATGAAAGGACACGCAAACCGACAATGCTGCCATTACATATCAATATCCACAGCATATCGTATAGACACAGCTGAACAAACTTATACACAACCCACACATATGTCTATAGACCTCTAAGAGTATCAACAATATCATATGGCGGGACAGGGCCCTGCCGTACCACTGAATAAATAAATATATACATCAAAAGGATCGGTACAAAAAATCTAGGCTCCGATACAATTGAGCACTCCAAAATAGTTGAGTGGAAATCCTAAGCTGGCGGATTCCCAAAATGAGTATCTGTACCTGCAGGCATGAAATGCAACCCTCAAAGAGAGGGAGCCAGTATAAAATATGTAATGAGTATATAAATCATAAAATACCATAAAGGAGATCACATCTGAAATAACAATTCATGAGACAAGTATAATAAACAATAAATCATTGTACCCGCGTCTTATTAAAATGAAGTCATGCATATCATAATCATATACCGTACTAGGCCCATTATGGGACTTGGTGTCACAATTATATCATATATATATAGATATATCGTACCCGTCCCTTTAGCAAGAGAGTCGGTGAATAAAGTAGTGTACACTTTACCGTACCCAACTCATTATAGGACTCAGTGTCATAACCATATCATCATAACATCGTATCATCATATACCGTACCCGGCCCTCTAGTAAGGGACTCGGTGAATAATATAGTAAAACTGTGTATGACAACATACCCGGCCCGGGATTTGGTGAAAGAGGTAATAACAGTATGCACGAGTAGAATATCATGAGCAACCATATACAATTAGATCATCGTCTGAGACTCAATAGAATAAGTAACACTCGAATGCCTAAAGTATGGAATTTATTGGCCAAGGCAGTGTAGTCCCCTACAAGTCAGCGTCACGGACTTGGCCATGAGGAATAACCCAAGCAAAATTAAGAATTCAAGCATGAGGCAGTATGGTCCGTGATAAGTCCGCGTCGCGGACCTATGATATGTAGTGGCCAAAATTGAAGTCTGAATTTAATTTGCGAAGCGGTGTGGTCCGCGACAAGTCCGCGTCGCGGACCTAGGACTAGTAACGATCAAAACTGAAGTTTGAATATAATTTACTAGGCAGTGTGGTCCGCGACAAGTTCGCATCGTGGATCTGGATTTGAGTAATGCAACAAGATAATGCGAATAACTATTGTAAGTTAAGGACTCTAATTATGATAAAACCTGTAAAAATAGGGACTTGTATACACCAACAACTATCTAATATATAAAGGATTCAAGTGGTAATAGCTCAATCACGTTAGGAGCTCTAACATCAAGAAATAAATAAGGATCGTGAATTACACTCGGAGTTTATGAATAGAATTACCCAAACTCATATCGTTCATTACTTAAATCTAAGACATGCCAAAATAAAGAAGGGATAACTTTACATACCTTGAACTCTATCTAAATGTCCAAAGTCTACTTCTCGAGCTTATGGGTCTAAAATTAAGATGACATATGCCACAATTAGATATCCAAATCACTTACTAACTAAGCCAAGTACAAATGAAATAATCCTCGAAATTCTAATTTAGTCAAACACCAATTAAAATATCAACAACAACAATACCAACAATTCTATATCAATATAGATTTAAATCCATCCTTAAGTTACTTCCAAAATAGCCCAATATATCTTTGGATGTCAATGGCTGTATTCACTTCTTTATTTCCATATACCCATAGTATAACAACAACAACAACTACAGCCAATCCTTTGATATTTCAGCCCACAAAATAGTCCCCAAAACATCATTGCAAAACAACCATAAATATTATACCAAACCGCTCCAAAATATATACAATATCTTCATACACTTTATTCTTCCAAATTCAAGAACAACAACTCATCAACAACATCAACAATTATTATACATCATAGCTCAACTAATTCCATCTATTTAATCCACCCAAAACAACCCCTTAATCCATAAATCTCAACAAAATGACAAACAAGTTTATAACGCTATTTTCTCTGTTCTAATCTATTAAAACTCTAAATAAACTTATTAACAATGAACAAGGGACTTTAATAACAACAACCACATTGACACTTTCCTTCTTGATTGATTTTTAGCTCAAATTGAAAGCAATGCGATGTACAACACTTTTTTCTTCATAAGCAACGAAATTCGGGGCCCAGATTTTGGTCGAAATTGATGTTTCTCTCTAGGATTCTCCTCTCTCCGTCTCTCTCTGGAAATTTCTGGGTATTCTTGGTTTGAAAATGAGAAAGGGAGGCTGAAAATATCCCTTAGAGGGTGTGGGTATTGGGCCAGACCCGAGTTGGAGTCGGGTTGGGCCGAATTCGTTGTTCAGCTCGACCCTTCTGCCTTAAAAATCGCAACTAGACTAACTTCAAGCCTCAAAAATCCAAAATGAGTTCGGGACCAAAAATTCAATCGGGACCACTCTTAAAGCTAAAATCATCCCTGAATCAAACGAAATCGTTGGAATTCCATTCCAAACATCGAATCTCCGAATGTTGACCAAAGTTAACACTCAGATCAAAATTTCAAGAATTTCCAACTTAGGATCTCAAATCTTCCTTACAACTCCAAATCTAATTCTGTCTACTCTCCTAGATCAAATTCTATATTCCGGAGCTGATGGAATTGACGAAATTCTATTTCGAGACTCGTAGCTCCGGTTGATCCCAAATACCACTTTTGAACAATTAAACCCTTTAAAAATATCAAAAGTTTCCAAGACTCAACTTTTTGAAAAATTTCCCAAAACCTGCACCAAACATTGATCAGAGATAACTAGGGCAACTATCAGGAGGGGTAAAACGATTATTTTGCAAAAAAATCCAAAAATGACCTTCAAAATCATTACAATAAATCGCTTATTTACTAACTCAACACATTTTGATCTACTTAAATTCAGTTCCACCCATCCATTTGACACTATCTATCTATGCCTATCAGAATTTGTGAGTAGTGACTTATTCCTAACTTTAAGAAACATACCAAAACCTCTTCTCAATTTCTGGAGAAAGGATTATTCACGCTTTAAAGTCTTTGTGTTGACTCTTTGAATTTCAAATGTCTTGAGAGTTTTCATAAAGACTTCAACAATTGAAAAGTCAATAATACTTCCGTGTCACAAACTGGCAACTTGTATTTATTTTGGGCATATATGATCTTTAATTTAATTTTATTTGGGAATTATTATTTTTAAATTTTCTAGTGCACAAGTATAATTTAATTATTCAAAACTTAAATAAATAGACACATTCGTCTTTCATGATATTCTATGTGATAATTTTGTGTCCTATATGGCGTCATACATGTATTATGTTACGTAGGATACATGTATCTAATTGTTCAATTTTAAACAAGCTTAAGTGTCTACTTGTACACACCTAAAATTGAAGGACATAAATGTCAGTTAAAGCTAAGTTAAAAAACATACTTATGTATTAAGCCTTTATTTTGGTCACGACTCTCAACATTTGGGCCAGACAGATGCTAACGAATTTTGAATTGTATAATGATGATTTTAAGTATTAATAATTGAGTTCTAAATTTAATAATTATAGATATTTAGTAAACTTTTTAATATAAATATATTATTTAAGTAAAAATTACTGAGTTCGATTAAATCCGTATCTAAAGGAGCTCCATTTCTGTTTAGAGGTCATAAAAAACAAGTTCATGATTTAATATAACGTCTTTTTGGATTGAAGTTCAAGGGGATAAAACCTTGAGACCTCAAAAATTGGATCAAAACAGATAATACCTAAATAGTTGAGCTTAAGGGTGTATTCAATATGAAGAAAACTATTTTTTAGAGTTATTTTAAATATTTTCATATTCAGTTGGTTAAATATTTTGAAATTTATGTTCCCAAAAAAAAATAATCTTTGAAATGAGAAAAATTACATTTCTAATAGAAATTGGAAAAACAAGTTGATTATGTGTCCTCATCTTCACCCTCTACTACTAGAAACAAATATTTTTTCCATCACGAATTAGTGAAAATTTGTGATATAGAACATAATTTTTCTACTCATTTTTCACTAAACAAGCTCACTGAAAAAATGCAGGGTGAGAAATAAATTCTTAATTCTTTCATATAAAATATTTTTTTATTTGTTTTACATCAATTCAATCAAAATATCTATGAAAATTGTCATTGAATATTTTTCAATAAGAAAATAATAATTAATTTTAATAGTATTTCAACACATCTCATCTTCACCCCAAATGATCACGTAAATGGGAATCCCACCGTCCCACACTCCTAAGCCTCCATCCCCATCATAGTATATTGATCTGAATATATAATATTTTTTATTTATATACTAAACACAAAAAATAAATGAAAAGTCATATTAAAACATTTTCTTTCGTACCAAACACACCCTAAAGCCTTACATTATTCTACTAGCAATCAGAAATACTAAATTGTTGTCAACTTTCATTAAAAAGTGAAGTTTTTATATGTATTATATTTCCATAAAAAGTAACACGGGACTCACGTTTTACTGCTTTTATTCAACTTTTTTCTCTTTATATATTGTAAATATATTTATCACAAAGTTATGTGATAAATAATTAGGCATCACATTCACTTTATTGATGCAACTTTTTCTTTTAGGATTATACAAAAAAAAGGGAAAATTTATGTCTGAATCCATATGTTTCTGTTATTATATAGTATTGGGCAAATAGTAATTTTTGTCCTTGTGTTATAACTCATAAGCTTATTATAGTTTTGGTTTTTATATAATTTGATTAAGCATAATTAATTTTTTAATTTATATAAACGTGTGATTTTGAACTCTTAAACTAATGGAAATAAAATCCCTCTTAATTTTCAACCTAGAGAATGAATTAATAGAATTTTCATTAATACCGTACATGGTGTGTTATCTATCAAGAGAAAATACAATATGAACTATACTAATTAATTAAAAAGAAGCTAATATGTCTTGCCTCCTGCAACTTTAATTTCGATGCAATTAATTTTTTTCACACCTTTCGTTATCTTATATTACTATAATCGAAAAAAGATCATATTTATTCCTCAATATACTACTATAATCAAAAAAAGGTCATATTTATTCCTCGAGATACTACTATAATAATAAAAAAGGTCATATTTATTTCTCTACATACACTATTAAAAGTAAGTTATATTTCTCATTCATTATATTTTGTTGGGAGTGGAGTACTTACATTTGTTGGGAGGCGGATATGGATGTTAAACTTTGTATTTATTGAAAAATTGAACAGCAAAAAGATTACATTGAAAATAGTAAAATTAAATCTCATATAATTTCAGTTAGAAAAAGGATCATACTTTTTTCCTGTATTATTAATTTTTTTAAAAATATATTATCCTCCGTTATACTATCACGCCAAAAAAAAAGAGCCAATTATTATCTCTCTCCTCATGCAACTTTCAATGCAATTATATTGTTTCACACCATAATTAACTAAAACAAGTATATGTTGTATTAGATCTTCCTTTCATTGCCACTGCAACAAAAATATTTTTTAGCGATAATAAATATATATACATATTAATAAAGACTGTTAAAGTTTTTACCAATATTAATTAATTATCGTTGAATTCAATATCGCTATAAATTTTAAAAATATTTACAAAGAGTGTTAATTGCCACTACAAAATATATATTTAGTAATAATTAAATTACTATTATTAATTAATTACCGCTAAAAATTATTTTTAATGCAATGCCCTAGCTCCAATTATCATCTCGAGTCAATTAATTTCCACAATGATGAAGACCTTTTTTCATTCACAACCAGCATATGAAGGGGAAAAAAAAGAAAAAAAGGAAATTAAATCAAGAAAATGGAAAATTTGCAACAATCTTTGCCTGAAATTAAGCCAACAATCTATGCAGACATCACTAAGCAATCGAAGCTTTTTGTGAAGTTAACATATACTCTTCGTTTTAATTTATTTATCTAATTTGACATAAAATTTTAAAAAATAAAAATACTTTTAAGACTTATAATTTTAAATTAAAAAAATATAAAAATTAAAGTACAAAAATATCGTTTAATTTGTTGTTTCTTACATCGGACATTTTTTTTATTGAAGTTGTGGGAGATGTGTATCAACTGTGATGTATTGGAAAATGTGTTTAAGAGTTTTTCCTGAACCTTATTTGGATTTTACCACAATTGTATTTTATTCAAAAAGATTTTCTTGGTATCATAAAGTCTTTTTATAGATTTTTTTTTGTTATCTAATTTATTGCTATTAAAAATTTGCAATTATTACTTTCACGTAATGCCCTAATTATTTGAAACCCAACAAAATGTGGGGAAAAAAAAATGTGCAAACTGACATGAAGGGCAGCCGTAGGGATGTGCAAAAATTGAACAGGTTGAAAAATTGAATAAAAAAAAGTGTTATTGGTTTATTGCTATTGGGTTATTGGTCTAATGGTCTTATAAAAAATAATTATTGGGTTATCGATTTAGTATTGATTTATAATATTGAGTTATTGGGTAAATCGATAATCCATTAAGATTATAATAATTTGCTAATTTTATTTTTTACTCATACATAAATATCAAACAAAAACTATTAATATAAATATATAATAAGTTAATCACTATATAAAACGATTTAGTATTTACCCTTTAGGCTTTGCCGCTTTAGGTTCAGTGGCAAAGATTTGCAAGTTGCAACGACGGCAGCTCCAAGATTCGTATATTTATTTTAAAAGTTTTTCTTATTGGTTAAACTAAAAATCGAACCGTTAAAGACTAAAAATCGATAAATCTAAAATCTATAATAAATATCTTATTAATTTGATTATCGATTTAGTGTATTTAAAAACAGAATCGATAATACTTAAAATCGAACCGAATCGACCGATAGGGAGAAGAGACCCATTTGATTAAAACTCATTACTGTAATTGAAATTCAAGACACACTTCTTCGAAGTATTATATGTATAAATTAAAAAAAATATCATTGTACAATAACTAAGAAGAAGAAGAAAAGAAATAATTTTGTATAACATTACTTAATATTGAATATCAATTAGATATTCTTCTTCTAAAAGTGAATACATGTTAAACAAGAGCGACTAAATAGGGTGTTTCGTGAAATTTTTACGAGTATATATCAACTCATTAGGTCCATAGGCCCAAACTCAACAAATTGATGACTTTGCTCTATTTGGGCTATATATTGGGTTTTATTTCGACTACAAAATTATTCCCTCTAACAAATTCAAAGATAGAAGAAATGTGGATGCCTTTATTTTGATGCTACTTAATTTTCAAATTTAATTAAAGAAAAACAATCTTAAACCAATTTGATCCAATTCTTCTAATCCTTGTTTGGTCAAGTTTCAAAATAATTAACATCTTGATTAATCTGTTTAAAAAGAGAGAGAAATCGAAAAGGTGATCTAGCGATTGAAAAAATAAAATGATAACGTTCAAATCAATGTTTGAATCCTAGTGAAGGTTAGACTAAATGAATCTTCGTATTTGCCTAACTAGTAATAGGTAGAATTATTCTACATTTATACTAATGGAAAGTACAAAACGTCAATGATTAGTCAAGATATGTGAAAGTTGACCAACTAGCTGAAAATGATGATGAAAAGTACGAGATGGTTTTTAGTAAATGATCTCTTAGCCCAAGTTCTCATAAATACCCATATATAGCTTCCGACATTTTCTTAGCCTACATTGTTTTGCTTTAAAAAAAACATGACATTCAAATTTCTTTTTCTCTCCTCCTTTCAATCAAGAAGATTAATAGTGTTTTCGTTAGGAATGGGTATAGTTTGGGCTAAACCCAAAATACAAAGTTTTTGGATATTTGATTTGGATTAACAATTTTATTTTAAAATTTATGAATTTCAAAATTTATTTTTAAAATTTATGGATATAGGATTTAGTACTATGAATTTTTGGATATTTAAAAATTCAAAAATTTTATACCTCATACTCAACCTACTCATATCATAATTCATATGTGTTCAATATGAATAAGTTCAATTTCTAAAGGTTCAATAGATTTATACTTTTACCCTACCCATTTTAATATTACATCCAATATGGAATTATATGACATAGCAGACAGTAAGGTGGTTGATGAGAGTAAAAGTCTTGAGTTTATTGGGTCTTTTTGAAATAATCTTGATTTATTTTGATCTTATATTGTGCAAATATTGCTAATTTCTTTGTTGAATGTGCCAGGAGAAGTTAGGCCCGGAATTAGAGCTAAACGAATCAAAAATATTAAAAATTATACTTTATAGGAGTGGAAAGGCTCATGTAATCGCACATCATCAAGTCTCAATTGCACAGGCAAAGAAGAATGGAAGTTGGCATTTGGCAGCCCTGCGCGGTCAGCTGAGCGAAGTTACTCCAGCCGCACGGTCGCGCAGAGCAGAATAAGTCCATTAAAGGTATCCTTGAGATTTTACAAAGGACTACCCCATGCTTTATAAGTTCAATTTGTTCCAAAGTTTAGGGCATTACGAGTGAAGTGGAAAAATCACAAGAAGCAAGAAAAAGAACGAAGAACGAGAAGGGTACACCACTCTAATCCAATACGGAAGTTAGGTTTAAGAGTTGTTTGTGATGTCTTTTAGTTTTCTCTATATTTTTGTAAATTTATTTATTTATATGGAGTAATTTCTAATTAGGGCAAGGACAATATAATGTAGGACTGTTACTATTGGATTATGCTTTTGTTCAGATGCATAGAACCGTGAAAGCGTTTGCATGGTCAGTCTTTAGGGAATAATTTACTGAGGTTTTCCCCCTTTCTTCCCTGCTTCGTGATATTACTATTGACTTTTGGGGTGACAATTAAGCCAAAGATGAACTCTCCCTTAGATAGATTCGTCGGAATTTGCCCCAAGATCGAACCCAGCAGTATACACACAAGAATTTCTCCCTATTATCTTATCAAAAACAAACATGCACATCACAAAGATTTGTTCATCATCCACATTAAATCAATAGCTCATGATAAATAAGAACACAATTTAGGAATAACTAAAGCATTGAGTCCCCATAAACTCAATCTAATAGTCAGAACAATTATGAAATATAGACACACAATTTAGCAACAACTAAAGAACTGAGTCCCCATAAACTCAATTTAATAGTTAAAATAATTATGATCACAAGTACAACATAGACCGGACTCCCAGTCTTAAGTCTTAACTTAATAAATTCATGACATCGCATTAAGGCCCTTAACATAATTTCAAGATCAACCCAAGCAATGCATAGACAGCAATTCAGCGTCACATTGTTTAAAATCAGTTATGAAACATGTTAAGAAAATATTTCATGACAATAAATTTTGCTATTATGCAACAATAGCGTTTTTCTCACATGGTTCCTAACCAATCCTGATTGTCCTAAAATTAGAGTTTCTCTACAGTCATAAATTATTATTTTTTCTTACCATATTTATCAATGGTAAGTCCAGGCATAAATAAGAGTTGTATTTTCTCACACAAGTATATCACTTAACACATCAGAAAATCATTCATTAATCACATTACAGTTTATCACTAGACAATTGCACACAATAAATTTATGATCCTTTTTCTGACAAAAAGTTCGCAGAAATCCAAGCAATCATATCGCACATAATTTCAATCATTCAGGCAAGTACCTTTCGCACATAGATATTTATTTCAGGCAACATAAAATTCGCAACACAACGTATTATTCGTGCACGCACAATTCACACATCATATTATTCATGTAAGTATAATTCACACTCTAGTGGTTATACATGCAACACTATGCACATAATCACAATTTTAAGCTACATCACATAAGCAAATCAAAGTTATTAACTTAATTTGCTTCATTGATGCATTCTTATTGAGACTTTCACTCATAGAGAAGAAAATCTATTTATAGATGGAATCAAATATGCAGTATTTACAGACAAAAGTATTCGGTTATTGAGAAAAAATAAATAGACTTCCGTAGCTAGAAAAATCAATTGTTTTTTTGCATTTACTCAACCTCTAAGGCCAGATACTAATTAGAACCTTCTCGGTTCTAATTTCTCTTGTTTGTGTTCCTTCAACCGCGACAACGATATCAAATTTACTTCGTTGAGATACCAATTAGAATTTGAAGATACCAATTAGACTTAACTGATACCACAAGCGACAAACTGCACAAAAGGAGAGAAGAAATGAAACAACTTCTTAGAATTCTTCATAGATTTTCAAAGCATAGATGTGGATGTCAACACATCAATCTGCCTGAGTCTATTCCACACTTGCTCTTGTACTGAAAGACCGGTAACCTCGCTATGATACCAATTTGTCACGACCCAACTCATCGGTCCATGCGGGCACCTACTCTAACACCTAGTGTAACACCCCTCAAAATTTTTCTCTAAGATTCGGACCTTCCTTGTACACGTGTAGGGTCAATCATGTTTATTTCGAAGTATGTGCTTGGGTTAAGATGAGTCCCTGAGAAATTGACGAGTGTTGGAGGTGATGTGGGGTCACAAAGGACCCCTAGGACCAAGCTAAGTCCAAAAGGTTCATCGTGGCTAAGTTTTAGGATGAGTTCGTATATGGGGTCGACTTCTAATGACCCTATCTTTTGAAAGATGACAATCTGGGTGGTCCACGACCCATCAAATTAAAGGTCGTCGAATCTTCTTTCCAACGCCGCCAAGAATATAATTTTTGGAGTTTGGAGTCAAAAGATATGACGATCCTAAGATGAACTAGCACAGCAGGGACTTTCAGGCCTGGGTTGCATTTGCTGGAAAACTGGGCTTGGCGCCGCAGTGGCGCGATGCGCCACTATCGCGCCAGGAACAAGCCTCAGTAGTTTGTCCCCTGGCGCGGTGCGCCACTATGAGGTGTGCAGGGTTTTCAAGCCATTTTCCAGAACTCAGAAAATATTGGCCTTGGCGCTGTAAGGGCGCGATGCGCCACTATCGCGCCAAGAATGTGCCTCAGTAGTTTGGTCCTTGGCGCGGTGTGCCACTAGCCGATGTGCAGGTTTTTAGGCGAAATCTTCCTGGCGCTGCAATGGCGCGACGCGCCACTATCGCGCCAGGAGCATTTTAGCCTATTTTCAGAACTTTTTGAGTAGGGGCAATTTGGGAATTGTCCCAAATTATATATGTATCACCCTAGACCATTTTGGGGATCATATTTTACAGCTACTCTCTCTCTCTAAAAAGCCCTAGGAGTTCCTCTCTCTCTTTCTCTCTTCTTCTTCTTCTTCTCCATTTCAAACAAGAAGAGTTCCAAGTGTTGACACCCAATTTTGGCTCTCCGTACTCAAAATTAACGTCTTCAGGCTACTTGATCGTTAAAGAACACAAAATATAATATTTATTTTTACACATTTTTTTTAGTTTTTTTTATTTATAATTATCCTTATTTTTAGCATTTTCATGAATTTGTTTTCTCATTTTTTTTATAATTTATGAATAAGCATTCTTAGTTTCGTAAATAATAGGATTCTTATCCATGTTGACATCGATCCTCCACAATGCAAATTAATCATCGAGCTTCTCCAATTTTAAACAATTTGAAATAATTAATCTTTTAAAAATCCAAAAAAATATATTTTAAATACTTTAAAATAACTTTGTCATTTTATAATTTTTGAATGATATATATAGTTATATATAATAATTTATTACTTTTTATCATTATTCAAAAATAATCTGAAACATATTTTATTTTAATTAATTATTTCGTAAATTAGTGTTGACATCCAATTTTGACCGACCTATAACCCATTTTTCGATTGCTATTTAATTAAATGTGTATTCTTTAAATTTTTATTTATTGTATGTTTGAGCTTATATTTGGTATAATATTTAAAATTTTATTATTGTTATTATTATATAAATAATATTATTATTTACTTCATTGGTTATTAATTTAGAATATTGATTCCAATCATCCATCTTCTTTTGACTAATCCTACATAAAGAAAAAGGAAGACAATCTTGTTTTTTTTTTCTTCTTTCAAAAGAAGACTAACACATACTACTCTCTCTATTATCTTCTCTTTTCCTCCCTCACAAACACACCACTCTCTCCATTCTCTTCTCTTTTTCTTCCTAAAAATACACCACTTTCTCCATTATCTTCTCTTTTTCTCCCTCAAAAAGTCTCAAAAGAAGCTTGTCCTTTCATCTAGAACAAAGCAACTCCTCCCTTGTTGGTAAGTAAATCGAAATCGATTTTTGAAACTGCATAGCTGTTAGTAATTTTGGCGTATCTCATTGTATAGATCTTTGTTTTTAGTAAATAAATATGTTTTGGAAAGATGAAACACGTACCTACAACTTTTATGTTTATGTTGGAGCCTAGATCTGCTGTTATTAGGTCGAAAAATAGGACGCAACATAGGACAAATTTTTGTCCAGATTTTTATTTAAAATTTTAGCATGTACAACCGCTAGTATTTTGATCATATCTTTTTGTACAAAATATATTTTGTGCTGATTCTTTTCTTTTTGCAAGCTTAAGACATATATCTACAACTTTCATGAAGGACACAAAGTCCAGTTTTGCCGTTTGGAGTTTCAAATTTTAGGTACAACATGAGGTACATATTTGGTCGGATTTACTGTTTTGATAGCCTTAAGTGTTGTTGTTTGTTGTTGTTGTTGTTGTTGTTGTATAGCCTTAAGTGATAATATGAAATATTACTTCAAATTTATATATAGTTCAAATTGTAATTGGCCAATGAAAAATCTTTTCCGTCGATTTTCGAGGCCTCCCCATAAAAAAAAGACAAAAATTTTAGTTTAAGTTTATATTTTACGTTATATTTTGCAAGCTAAAACAAAGTCCAATAGTGTTAAATCAATAACCTCCGGAGTAGTTCCATCTTCGGGAAACAACAACTAGCTATCGCGATGGTAAATCCGGTAAGAAACTAACAAGTAACAACTATATCTCTCCTTTGTTTTATGTAACGACCTGTTAGGTAATTTCAAAAAAAAAAAAAAAAAAAAAAAAAAAAAAACTAGCCCTTCCTTTTTCATAAAAGACCCTTTTCGTATATTTAAGTTGAAAATTTTGGACCTTTAGGTAACTTTGGTTAATTAGTTGAGGGGTAACTTTAGGTAACTAATCTAATTGATGGACTAAATTATTAATTTAGTTAATATATTATACCATTTATCCCATATTTATGAAAGTTAATTTGTGGTAAACGGAGGTTACAATATTATTTTCATACTCACGGCGCCGCAGCAGAGTTCTCTCGACAACAGGTTTTCCTTTACATAATTTATTCCTATGATTTATCAATACCAACGAGAGGGTGATTGGAAGTTAGGCTGTGGGAGTCGTGTGCCTTGTTTATTCTTTCAAGTGTCTTTAAAAGTTAATAGGAATTTGGATAAGAATGATTGTCATATGTGATAACATTGTTTATGGTCATTAATCAAGGAAACAATACTGGTTGTAGCGCATGCCTGCAATGGTATTAATTTTCGTGCTAAAGGTTTTGTACATTAGTTCATAATAGTAGTTTTAGTTTTAAATTTTTGTTCTTCTAATTATCACATTATAATTCAAGTTTTAATATGTTGAGATAAGTAATTAAATAGTAGGTGTATTGTACTATATGAATACCATTAAATTTATGTTATTGGAGGAAATAGGGCTTAACCCTAGGCTTGAGATTTAGGGAATGAAGTATAGATTTGGATGAGTTTTTGGTACTAGGCTAGACATATAGTAATATAGGTATTGTTAGTTTCGAAACCTTATTGTAATTATCTATTTGACTAGATTACATTGATTTGGAGGCTCAACGAAAAGGGAAGGCTCAAGTCCCGCAGTAATTGCTCGATTAATTAAGGCAAGTGAATTTCTAAACCTTAGTTTAAGCTTATAGATGCTTGTATTTCCGTGTCATATATACTAGGGAGTAATGAAAATTGGACTGGATTATTGACTGTATGATTGACCTTAAAAAAATGAAGATGAGGGGTATAAAATGGTGATCTAATGACATGTATTGGTGGAATTGATATGTTGTGATTTTGGGCATGTGAAATGACTATGTTGATGTGAGATAGGAAAAATTATTGTTGTTGTCATGTTATTATCGTGAATTATATAAACATGAATTGATTGCATTGGTTCTGACATATTGTGTTGAGACTGAAAATGATATGAAACAAAAGGGGTCGGGCCACACGCTCCGTGGCAGGTATATGAAACAAAGGGGTCGGGCCACACGCTCCGTGGCAAGTATTATGAAATAAAGGGGTCGGGCCACACGCTCCGTGGCAAGATATATATGTTGAGGGGACGGGCCACACGTTCCGTGGCAGGTTACATGGACAGAAATGTCCCCCATGGGTTCCGGACTGTGATTCAGCGGATGTGTACCGATAGGACAGACATGCATCATTTCATTGCATTGCATTGCACCTTTCTGACATTTGTGAATTTGTGTTTACCCCTATATTGCTCTGTGTATGTTGAACTTGACTTGGTATGATTCATTGATGAGAATTTGTGGACTGTATTACTGTTGTTATCGCACAAGTGTAGAGTTAGGCTGATTTTATGCAGGTTGTAGTTAAGGAGGTTCGGTTGGGAGGACAGGAGTACTTGTATCTATTAAGCTTTGCTTAGTTTTAGTTATCCACTTGCTGAGTACCGTGTTGTTTGGTACTCACCCCTTGCTTCCACACTTGTGTAGGTTGTGAGCCCGGACCTGCTTGATCTTCTAGCATTTTCTACTACATCCGAGGCCATCATTCCGAGTGTCGAGGTAGCTGTTACATCTATCTAGCGGACACCTCTTGCTCTTTTCTTATGTTTTAGTCCTATTCTAGAGACAAAGACATTATGACTGTATTTCTTGTCGTACTTCGATAATAAATTAGTGGCTTGTACACGTGACAACCAATCTTGGGGGATGTTGAGTTTCTTTTACGTGTTTTCGCTTAAGTTAAATTTTGATTCTTTTCTTTTTCTTCTGCATCTACTTTCGTTGGGTATTAGGCTGACTTATCTCGGTGGGTTGAGATGAGTGCCATCACACCCGGATTCGGGTCGTGACAAAGATGGTATCAGAGCCCCAGGTTCATAGGTCTCACGTGTATACAAGCCAAGTTTAAGTAGAGTCTTGCAGATCGGTACGGAGACGTCTGTACTTATCTTCGAGAGGCTATGAGAACTTTTAGGAAATTTTCCCTTTGTTCTTTCACTTTGTATCGTGCGTGTTGTGTTGGTACTGAATTTTTGCGTGTCCCTTATAACAGATGGCCAGGACCAGAATTACGACTAGAGGTAGAGGAAGGGAGGCACTTCCCGAGGGTGATGTTGGGACCCCAACTAGGGGTAGGGATAGAGGCCGGACTAGAGGTCGTGGTCGGGGTATGGCGACAGGCAGAGGTCGTGCCCGAGGGGCGGCGCCAGCTAGAGGTCGTACTAGAGAGGCTTCTCTTGAGCCACAAATTGATGGTAGAGAGGAACAGGTCCCTCAAGAGTCTGCTACTGCACCATTGCTTCAGGCCACTTTGATACGAGTATTGGATGCGCTCGAAGGATTTAATCAGAGTGTGAGGGTGAATGGTACACCTGAGGGTTCTCAGACTAGAGCAGGAGCTCAGACCCCACGGCAGCATCAGATTCCAATTGTTCAGGGTCTGGTGGACCAGCCACCTACGGGCCCTAGAGCGGATGAGGATGGAATACAGGTAGGAGGAGCCCAGGTTGCACCTGTGCTCATGTTGACTGACGACGAGCAACGCCGATATGAGAGGTTCCGAAAAATGGACCCTCCACAATTTCAGGGTGGGAAGACTGAGGATGCACACGAGTTTTTGACCATGTGTCGAGAGTTGTTGGAGACAGTAGGGTTAGCTGATACTCATGGAGTTCGTTATACTACACTACAGTTGCGTGGACCAGCCAGAGAGTGGTGGAGAGTGTATACGAGTTCCAAACCAGTTGGGTCACCCCAGATGACTTGGGATGAGTTTGCTAGTGCCTTTTATGACCGTTTCATCCCCTGGAGTGTGAAGGAAGAGAGCCGATTACGGTTTGAGAATTTGAGACAGGAAGGACTTACAGTTGCTGAATATGAGACTCGTTTCTACCAGTTGTCCAGACATGCCATGGCTGTCCTTCCTGATGAGACAGAGCGGATTCGCAGATTTGTGAGAGGACTGAACTATACTATTCGTACAGCAGTTTTTCGACCGGCCCGTGAGGGCGCTTCTTTCCAGTCCATTGTGGGTGCTGCCAAGGAGGCGGAGTTGATGGAGAGAGAGGAGTTCGGGGACCCCAAGAGGGCCCGTGCTTCTGGTCAGTTTTCGGGTACCTCATCTGGAGGTAGAGGGTCCTATAGAGGAGGTGGTTCCTTTCAGCGTAGAGGACCAGTTCATGCATTTATGCCAGCTTCTGAGGATGGTCAGACACCTCGTGGTTCCTACAGTACAGGTCAGAGTTACCAGGGGTCACAACAGAGGCCGATGAGCCGGGGTAGTTATACAAGTTCTGCAGGTTCATCGCAGAGGTTTTCACACGGAAGAGTATGTTATACTTGTGGTGATCCAGATCATCTTTCATGGCAGTGTACATCTCAGGGTCGAGGAGGCACCCAGCTTAGTTCTTCAGTTTCAGTTAGAGGACCAGCGTCGCCGGTCAGAGGTCGAGGTAGAGCCCAGACTAGTAGAGGTGGTCGCACTCCTGGTAGGGGTGCTAGTGGTGCTATAGCCCCTCAGGGAGGAGGTAGAGGTGTTGGGCAGGTCGGAGGTGGTAGGGGAGCTCAGTGTTATGCTTTTCCAGGAAGACCCGAGGCTGAGGCTTCCAATGCCGTTATCACAGGTATTGTCCCAGTCTGTCATCGACCTGCATCTGTATTATTTGATCCAGGATCTACATTTTCTTATGTGTCTGCCTAGTTTGCATCTAACTTTGATTTGACATATGATCGTATGTCCGTGCCCGTTCATGTTTCTACACCCGTGGGTGAACCCTTAGTGGTGGATCGAGTATATCGATCCTGTCTTATTTCCTTGGCCGGGTATGATACTTGGGTAGATATGATTATTCTGGGGATGGTAGATTTTGATGTGATATTGGGTATGAATTGGCTTTCTCCCCATCGTGCTATTCTCGATTGTTATGCTAAAACTGTTACCTTAGCGATACCTGGTGCCCCGAGGATTGAGTGGAAGGGTACTAGTGGCTCCTATCCCGGTAAGGTTATCTCATATATTCGTGCTCAGAGGTTGATTAATAGAGGGTGTATGTCTTATTTAGCCTTTATTCGGGATACCAGTATTGAGTCACCTCCTATAGATACTGTTCCAGTGGTTAAGGAGTTTTCTGATGTATTTCCTACTGATCTTCCTGGTATTCCTCCGGATAGGGATATTGATTTTGCTATTGACTTAGAGCCTGGCACTAAACCCATTTCTATTCCTCCATATCGCATGGCTCCAGTTGAATTGAAGGAGTTGAAGGATCAGTTGCAAGACTTGTTGAGTAAGGGGTTTATTCGCCCTAGTGTGTCTCCTTGGGGTGCACCGGTTCTGTTTGTAAAAAACAAGGATGGGACTATGAGGATGTGTATCGATTACAGGCAGTTGAACAAGGTAACTATTAAAAATAAATATCCTCTTCCCCATATTGATGATTTATTTGATCAGCTACAGGGAGCGGCATTGTTTTCCAAAATAGACTTGAGGTCCGGTTATCATCAGATGAAGATTAGGGCATCCGATATTCCTAAGACAGCTTTTCGGACTCGTTATGGTCACTACGAGTTTTTGGTGATGTCATTTGGGTTGACGAATGCCCCCGCAGCATTCATGGAGTTGATGAATGGAGTGTTTCGCCCATACTTAGATTCTTTTGTGATAGTATTCATTGATGACATCTTGGTGTATTCCAAAACTGAGGCAGATCATGTCCGTCATTTGAGGTTGGTACTTCAGAAATTGAGGGAAGAAAAATTGTATGCAAAGTTCTCCAAGTGTGAATTTTGGCTTAATTCTGTTACATTCTTAGGACACGTGGTGTCCAAGGAGGGGATTAGAGTGGATCCAGCTAAGATTGAGGCAGTTAGAGGTTGGACAAGGCCTACTTCTCCTACTGAGATTCGTAGTTTTGTAGGGTTAGCCGGTTATTACAGGCGGTTTGTGCAGGGCTTCTCCACTATTGCAGCTCCACTGACTAGATTGACTCAGAAGGACGTGTATTTTCATTGGTCCGATGAATGTGAAGCAAGCTTCCAAAAGCTCAAGAATTTATTGACCTCAGCTCCTATTTTGATGCTACCCGAGGAAGGTGTGGGATTTACTATATATTGTGATGCTTCTGGTGTTGGTTTAGGTGGTGTGTTGATGCAGAAGGGGAAAGTGGTTGCCTATGCCTCAAGACAGTTGAAGGCCCATGAGAAAAACTATCCTACTCATGATTTAGAGTTAGCAGCTGTGGTTTTCGTGCTTAAGTTATGGCGTCATTACCTATACGGTGTGCATTGCGAGGTCTTCACCGATCATAGGAGTCTTCAGTATATATTCAGTCAGAGGGATCTGAACTTAAGGCAACGTAGATGGCTTGAGTTACTGAAGGACTACGACATGACTATTTTGTACCACCCAAGAAAAGCCAATGTGGTGGCGGATGCCTTGAGCAGGAAGTCCTCTAGTATGGGGAGTCTTGCCGCGATCCGAGTTGAGGAGCGACCATTAGCTAGAGATGTTCAGAGGCTAGCTAATAACCTTGTCCGGTTGCAGATTTCAGAGGATGGTGGTGTTCTTGCCTTTATGGAGGCACGTTCTTCCTTGATTGACCAGATTCGGGAGAGACAGTTTCAGGATGAGAAGTTATGTATCATTCGAGACAAGGTATTAAGAGGTGAAGCTAAGGAGGCGATACTTGATTCGGAAGGTGTACTGAGGATTGACGGCAGAATTTGTGTGCCTAAGGTGGGTGACCTAACTAGACTTATTTTGGAAGAGGCTCATTGTTCAAGGTATTCCATCCATCCAGGAGCAGCCAAGATGTATCATGATCTGTGCCAGCACTATTGGTGGTGTGGGATTAAGAAGGACATCGCAGAGTTCGTATCCAGGTGTTTGACTTGCCAGCAGGTAAAGTGTGAGCACCAGCGGCCTGGGGGTGTGAGTCAGAGGATGCCTATTCCCACTTGGAAGTGGGAAATGATCACCATGGACTTCATTGTGGGTTTACCTCCCACCGTTGGTGGCTACGACTCTATATGGGTGGTGGTTGACAGACTAACCAAGTCCGCCCATTTTATTCCAGTTAAAGTAAGGTACACAGCGGATAAACTAGCCCAGTTGTATATTAGCCATATCGTTCGGCTTCATGGTGTCCCAGTATCCATCATTTCGGATCGAGGTTCAGTATTTACTTCGCACTTTTGGCAGGCATTACAGCATGGTTTGGGCACTAGACTTGATATGAGTACTGCTTTTCACCCACAAACTGATGGTCAGTCCGAGCGGACAATCCAAGTGTTGGAGGACATGCTGCGAGCTTGTGTTATTGATTTTGGTGCTAGATGGGATCAACACTTACCCCTAGCGGAGTTTGCCTACAACAACAGTTATCACTCTAGTATTCAGATGGCTCCATTTGAGGCTCTGTATGGTAGGCGGTGTCGATCTCCTATTGGATGGTTTGACTTAGCTGATATGGACTCCTTGGATACAGACTTGCTTAGAGATGCTATGGAGCAGGTTCGTAGGATTCAGGGTAGACTCTTGACAGCCCAGAGTAGGCAGAAGAGTTATGCAGACCGGAGAGTTCGACCATTGGAGTTCATGGTGGGCGATCATGTTTGGCTTCGAGTGTCGCCCATGAAGGGCGTGATGCGGTTCGGAAGAAAGGGCAAGCTCAGCCCTCGTTTCATTGGCCCATTTGAGATTTTGGCGTGAGTTGGAGAGGTGGCCTATAGATTGGCCTTGCCACCTAGCTTATCGGCTGTGCATAACGTATTTCATATTTCCATGCTTCGGAAGTATGTTCCGGATGAGTCTCATGTGTTATCACTCGATTCAGTAGAGTTAGGTCCAGACCTGACATTTGAGGAGGAGCCTATAGCCATTCTAGATAGGCAGGTTCGTAAGCTTAGAACCAAGGAGATAGCTTCAGTGAAGGTACAATGGAAGCACCGTTCAACTAGAGAGGCAACTTGGGAAACAGAGGCTGATATGCGCGCTAGATATCCCCAGCTTTTTGAAGCTTCAGGTACTTATTTTACTTTATGTTCGAGGACGAACATGATTTTTAGTGGTGGATAATGTAACGACCTGTTAGGTAATTTCAAAAAAAAAAAAAAAAAAAAAAAAAAACTAGCCCTTCCTTTTTCATAAAAGACCCTTTTCGTATATTTAAGTTGAAAATTTTGGACCTTTAGGTAACTTTGGTTAATTAGTTGAGGGGTAACTTTAGGTAACTAATCTAATTGATGGACTAAATTATTAATTTAGTTAATATATTATACCATTTATCCCATATTTATGAAAGTTAATTTGTGGTAAACGGAGGTTACAATATTATTTTCATACTCACAGCGCCGCAGCAGAGTTCCCTCGACAACAGGTTCTCCTTTACATAATTTATTCCTATGATTTATCAATACCAACGAGAGGGTGATTGGAAGTTAGGCTGTGGGAGTCGTGTGCCTTGTTTATTCTTTCAAGTGTCTTTAAAAGTTAATAGGAATTTGGATAAGAATGATTGTCATATGTGATAACATTGTTTATGGTCATTAATCAAGGAAACAATACTGGTTGTAGCGCATGCCTGCAATGGTATTAATTTTCGTGCTAAAGGTTTTGTACATTAGTTCATAATAGTAGTTTTAGTTTTAAATTTTTGTTCTTCTAATTATCACATTATAATTCAAGTTTTAATATGTTGAGATAAGTAATTAAATAGTAGGTGTATTGTACTATATGAATACCATTAAATTTATGTTATTGGAGGAAATAGGGCTTAACCCTAGGCTTGAGATTTAGGGAATGAAGTATAGATTTGGATGAGTTTTTGGTACTAGGCTAGACATATAGTAATATAGGTATTGTTAGTTTCGAAACCTTATTGTAATTATCTATTTGACTAGATTACATTGATTTGGAGGCTCAACGAAAAGGGAAGGCTCAAGTCCCGCAGTAATTGCTCGATTAATTAAGGCAAGTGAATTTCTAAACCTCAGTTTAAGCTTATAGATGCTTGTATTTCCGTGTCATATATACTAGGGAGTAATGAAAATTGGACTGGATTATTGACTGTATGATTGACCTTAAAAAAATGAAGATGAGGGGTATAAAATGGTGATCTAATGACATGTATTGGTGGAATTGATATGTTGTGATTTTGGGCATGTGAAATGACTATGTTGATGTGAGATAGGAAAAATTATTGTTGTTGTCATGTTATTATCGTGAATTATATAAACATGAATTGATTGCATTGGTTCTGACATATTGTATTGAGACTGAAAATGATATGAAACAAAAGGGGTCGGGTCACACGCTCCGTGGCAGGTATATGAAACAAAGGGGTCGGGCCACACGCTCCGTGGCAAGTATTATGAAATAAAGGGGTCGAGCCACACGCTCCGTGGTAAGATATATATGTTGAGGGGACGGGCCACACGTTCCGTGGTAGGTTACATGGACAGAAATGTCCCCCATGGGTTCCGGACTGTGATTCAGCGGATGTGTACCGATAGGACAGACATGCATCATTTCATTGCATTGCATTGCACCTTTCTGACATTTGTGAATTTGTGTTTACCCCTATATTGCTCTGTGTATGTTGAACTTGACTTGGTATGATTCATTGATGAGAATTTGTGGACTGTATTACTGTTGTTATCGCACAAGTGTAGAGTTAGGCTGATTTTATGCAGGTTGTAGTTAAGGAGGTTCGGTTGGGAGGACAGGAGTACTTGTATCTATTAAGCTTTGCTTAGTTTTAGTTATCCACTTGTTGAGTACCGTGTTGTTTGGTACTCACCCCTTGCTTCCACACTTGTGTAGGTTGTGAGCCCGGACCTGCTTGATCTTCTAGCATTTTCTACTATATCCGAGGCCATCATTCCGAGTGTCGAGGTAGCTGTTACATCTATCTAGCGGACACCTCTTGCTCTTTTCTTATGTTTTAGTCCTATTCTAGAGACAAAGACATTATGACTGTATTTCTTGTCGTACTTCGATAATAAATTAGTGGCTTGTACACGTGACAACCAATCTTGGGGGATGTTGAGTTTCTTTTACGTGTTTTCGCTTAAGTTAAATTTTGATTCTTTTCTTTTTCTTCTGCATCTACTTTCGTTGGGTATTAGGCTGACTTATCTCGGTGGGTTGAGATGAGTGCCATCACACCCGGATTCGGGTCGTGACATTTTATTATTTTTTTTATTGTTGTTTTTACTTTCTTTTTGTTTATAGATCTACTTTATTTTATGATAGATATAATTATTGTGATTTGTTTCTATTATTTTTTTTTACTTTATTATTGTTGTCTCCATCATATCTTTTATTAGTGACATCTATTGTCATATATATTTGCTTTTGATTATTTTAATTGATTGTTTTAAAAGATATGATAGTTTTAATCTATTTTGTTTGATGATAGATATAATTATTTGATGATAGATATAATTATTGATGATAGATATAATTATTGTGATTTGTTTCTATTATTTTTTACTTTATTGTTGTTGTCTACATCATATCTTTTGTTAGTGACATCTATTGTCATATATATTTGTTTTTGATTATTTTAATTGATTGTTTTAAAAGATATGATAGTTTTAATCTACTTTGTTTGATGATAGATATAATTATTGTAATTTGTTTTTATTATTTTTTTACTTTATTGTTGTTGTCTCCATTATATCTCTCTATTAGTGATATTTATTGTTTGTTGAGTGAAAATTATTATTTTGTTTTTTTATTTGACTACTTTTGTTAATAGTTTAACTTCATTTGTTTTGGCTATATTTATTCATCATTTTTGTTTGTTGGTGGATTATAATTGATGATTAGTGTATACTTTATTTATTTATAGTTATCTTGTATCTATTTTAACTTTGCTTGATTATTTTTGCTAATAGTTTAACTTCATTTTTTTTGACTATATTTATTTATCAAAGGATTATAATTGATGATTAATAATAATTTACTTTCTTTAATAAATGATTTCTTAGTTAATGGATGTTGATATTATTATTTTTTATTCTTTTTGAGTATTTAGAATATGCTAAAGCTAGGTTGATTCACTTGATATTAACTTTAGTATTACTATTTTATTTTTTATATTATCATGTGTTTAAGTTAATTGATAAAATCTTCTCACATATTTTTTTGTCATATTGTACCTTTATTTTTGTGGGTGTTGGTGCTTGGTGATGTAAATATTCACTAGTTTTTAGTTTTTGTTATTTTGTTTATGTTACTATTTTTGTTGAATTATTGTTGTTGGTTTGGATTTTACATTTTTTATCTAGTTTATTTCTTATTATGTTATTAATTACGCCATTATTGTTTCACTTCTCAAATATCTTATATATTGTCTCTATTATGTCTATTGTTTCATTAATTATTGGTTGCCATGGCTTTCACGTCATTTTATTGAAATAATTTTACTATTTTTTAATTATTATTGTAATTCATCATATTAAATAGAGATTACACCTAAAAGGTCGATGAAGAAATTACCGTCGATTTCCAAGGCCTTCCATGTTTATAAGACGGATTTTATTTTTGGTTATTATTATTATTATTATTATTATTATTATCATCATTATTCATATTTATCCCCTACTAACACTTTTATTAAGTCTTTTACAGGTACTCAGAACTGCTTCCCGAGGAAGTTATTCGAATTAAATTCGAATAACATTTTAATTTATTATTCTGTATATTATTGACGTTAGGCAAATATTAGGCCGTTCTTTATATTATTGCTTTAATTTACTCATTATGTATATTTTATTATATATTTGTGCAATATTTTTATCTCCTCAATTTAAAAAAAATGATGAGTTCAGCTGGGACCCGCAATTGTGGATTCTAAAGGATGCTAATACCTTACTTTCGGAATAACTTGAACTCCTTACTTAGGATCCATTGGCTTCGTAGATATTTTTAATAATTAATTGGTTTTAATTATCCCAAATTATGATGATTCCTTAAATTAAATATATTTCTTTTAAAATCTCTTTTGAACAATTGAATTGATTTTTTTACAAATCACCACGACATTTAATAGGGATATAACACTTATTATAGTTACGCTTCTGAGCCCACTATATAATAAAATTCTATTTTTTTAGTATACATATAGACACATATATTTTAAAATTATTTTGATAATAATTTATTCATTATTAATATTTTACCAAGTGTTTGTATAGGTATTAGGAGATATTTTTTGCAAATGATATTCAAAATTATTTCTCTTTTCATATGATAAAAGATTTCTTTGTTCATATCAATAAAGGGCTATTCTTTTAATATTGCATAAAAATTACTTTTATAATATATATATATATATATATATATATATATATATATATATATATATATATATATATATATGTATCTTTTCTCATATTTTCATACACATAGTTGACAATAACATACATTTTCTTGATTCATTTTTTTTATACATATATTTTATATAATTTTAATACATATTCTTTACATATATATGTGTTATACTTGTAAATAATAATTTTATCCCTCCCTCATTGATAAATTAAGTCTAGTCGGGTATCACATTTTGTGAATTTTGAAGGGTGCCTAACACCTTCCCTTTGGAATAATGTAAACCCTTTCCTAGAATCTAAACTGGTTTTTCGCAGATTGAAACGTGAGTCATACAGGTCATGCATCAAATAGGTTTTCCTTATTTTCCTTAATAAATTAGGTGGCGACTCTATACAATAATTAATCTTTTTTTCAGAGTCCATATGTTGTGCTTTATCTAACCTCGGTTAAAAATAAGGCATGACACCAAGAGCTTGAAGATTCGAGTTCTCCATTGAAGACCTAACACCAAGGTCTTCTTCAAGTCTTCACTAAGGTATGTAAGGCTATCCAAAACATAGGTTGAGTCCACCCATGTGCCTTACTCTTGCTTTGAGGTTAAATGTCCATGAAAATTGAGTTTCTTGGTATGGTTTATATTTGAATGAGTTTTATCCCCTAATTATTTGAAACTATATGTGTTGATGTTGTTGAGCTAAGAAGTTCTTAAAACCTTCATGTCAGTACGAGTTGATGGAGATGACTTGTTATTATGTTTTGTTGATCTATTTAGCAATGTGATTATGTTACTTAAGTCAATTTCCTTAAATGTGTTATTCTACTCGAATTGTTAAGCTAAAATCATAGAATTGTGATAAGTCTTGATGAGATGTCATAAATGCTTACCTAAATGAGGCTTGACTGAGTTAATTGGAGGATAGAATTGACGAGTGGACGAGGTCCTAAATGGAACTTGCCATTATGATTTAATTGAGTTGAAAATGAGAATAGAATTGATGAGTTGGCCATGTCCCACATGAAACTAGCCGTGAGGGCTTGTTTGAGATGATTGGAGGGAGTCTTATGAGCATGGAGTCATGAGAGGAGTATCTAGCACCGAAGTGGGTAAGAGTATAGTCCATACTCGAACCCCAGAAACTACGCCGCCAACGTAGGTAGGGATGGAACCGTTAAAGTTGGATGCTTCCCATGGGATCGAACCGTTAAAGTCGGATGTTTCCCATTTTATTGTCCTGAAATGATAAGACTTGACTAATCGATGGTATTCATGATTAGGGAGGTGTTCATACCCTGGCAAGGTATGAACGGACGTGGCAACAACGTCTGATTGTTGTACTATCACAGGCTCATAGGTGATGGTTGTCGGATAAGAGAAACTCCCATTTAGGTCTTGATAGTGCTCTGAGTCAGTTGAGTTGAGTGGTTTATGAGTTAGTCCCGTCTAAACTATTCTTGTTAGACTTAGGACATTTGAGTGAGTTGTCCTATATATATATACATATGAGTTGAGGTCCTGAGTTGATATTGATGTTTTCTTGATGTTTGTTTCATCCAGCCATTTTACATACTCGTACATTCCACGTACTGACGCCATTTGGCCTGCATCGTTTCATGATGCAGAGACAGGTACTAGAGATCATCGACCGGCGCTCCGTTGAAGATTTGCTTACACCCCCAGCTAGTTGGTGAGTCTTCCTAGTTTCCGGAGGACCTTGAGCTCCTTGCATAGTTTCATTATGTCTCTATATTTTGATTGTTGGTAGCCAGGGGCTTGTCATTGACACCTTCCAGACTTTGATAGAGGCTTCATAGACTAGAGTGTGGGGAGGTTGGACTGTTATTTTGACGAGTCCTATTATACTTATTTTGTGGAGTTAAACGTGTTTGGCCTTTGGCCTCATATTGTAAATATCATGTTATAATTGAGCCTTCCTTTGAGCGTATATGATTGAATGATAGTGTGACTGAATCAGGTGGTTCGCTCGAAGGTTAGAAATGGCTTTCGAGTGCCGGTCACGTCTAGGGTACCCTCCCAGGGCATGGCAACCATGGTTTCAGATCCCAAAGTTCAAGTGTCCTAGGGAGTCTATGAAGCCGTGTCTAGTAAAGTCTTTCTTATGGTTGTGTTGTGCACCACACTTATAATCAGGAGGCTATAAGACATTAGGAATTGTTTCACTTCTTTCATACTCTAAATTCGTGCGATAGAGTTAAACTCTATAAAACTCCTTTCTAATTCGTACGTTTACACGTTACAGATAATGCCTCCAAAATATACAGCTAGCCAGAGAAATGTTGATAACGCCGAGATGCCCCAATCAGAGGTACGCCCAGCAAGGGCTAGAGGCCGACCCGCGAGGTACTCGGAGGCACCCCAAGTGCCAGCTACTCCACCTGCACCTACATCAGAGGCAGAATTTCGAGGGGCAATTGCAATGCTTACGCAGTTAATGGCTGCCCGGAATGGTAACCAGAGTTCGCCGACTCTTAGCTCTAGTTCCCAAGAGCCGTCTGCTGCCACTAGAATTAGAGACTTCCTGAGAATGAATCCGCCGACATTCACGGGTTCTAAGGTTGATGAAGACCCCCAAAACTTTATTGATGAGATATGGAAAATTCTAAAAGCCATGCATGCTACGGAAATTGAAGGGGTTGAGTTGGTATCCTCTCAACTCAAAGATGTGGCGAACATTTGGTATAACCAATGGGAACAGGGTAGGGGTGAGGATGCTAAACCTGCTAGGTGGGATGAATTTGAGGGAGCCTTTCTTGACCACTTCTTTCCCCGAGAATTGAGGGAAGCAAAGGTGGAGAAGTTTGTAAGTCTGAAGCAGGAAGGCATGAAAGTTAAGGAGTATGGCCTGAAGTTCATCCAGCTGTCCAGGTATGCTCCAGAAATGATCCCAGATATGAGGTCAAAGATGAGGAAGTTCATCTCCAGATTAGGGAGGCATGTGAAGAAGGAGTGCAAAGCAGCATTGTTGATCTCGGATATGGATATTTCCAGATTAATGGTGTGTGCTCAACAAGTAGAAGAGGAGAAAAGAAAGGACAGAGAAGATCACCTAAGCAAGAAGGTAAAATCAGCGGGCCATGAGAGTGAACTGAGGCAAAGCAAGGGCAACATGTCCTTCTTCCAGAGGAGGCCTTCCAACTATGCCTCATCTACCGCCAGTGCACCTATGCCGCAGAACAGGTATGATCGGCAGGGTTAGAGTCGCCAGAATTTTAAGCCCCAGGGTTCTCAATCCCAGGCTAGTGTAAGTCAAGGTTCGAGAGAAAAGCCACCATGCGGCAAGTGTGGTAGGCTCCACTTGGGAGAATGCAGAGCGGGAAGAGTTGGTTGTTATAAATGCGGCCAAATGGACCATTTTTAGAGGGAGTGTCCGACCGGGGGAAATAGAGTCCAGCATTCTGCACCGTACCACCATCTAGAGGTAATCAGAGGGGCACTACTTCAGGCACCAGTGAAGGTACAAACCATTTATATGCCATGGGTAGTCGCCAAGATCAAGAGAACTCTCCAAACGTCGTGACTAGTATGATTTGAGTCTCTTCTCTTGATTGTTATATTTTTATGGATCCGGGTGCCACACTATCTTTTGTGACTCCTTATGTGGCTAGCAAATTCAATAAAATTCCTGAATGTCTTCTTGAGCCTTTCAGTGTAGCTACTCCTGTCGGCGATTTTGTCTTAGCTGAGAGAGTCTATAGAGATTGCACTGTGTCAATTCATCACAGAGATACCTTGACTGACTTGGTTGAGTTGGACATGGTTAATTTCGATATGATCCTTGGCATGGACTGACTTTATGTTTGTTATGCCTCTATTGATTATAGGACTCGGATTGTTAAGTTCAGATTCCCGAATGAAGCTGTCATAGAGAGGAGAGGTGGTTCTGTTATGCCTAAGGGTAAGTTTATTTCTTACCTTAGGGCCAGGAAGCTAATCTCAAAAGGGTGTATCTATCACATTGTCCGAGTGAAAGATGACAATGTTGAGTCTCCATCTCTCGAGTCAGTCCCGATTATCAATGAGTTTCTCGACGTCTTTCCTGAAGATCTGCTTGGGGTCCCTCCTGATAGGGAGATCGACTTTGGAATTGATGTTCTTCCTGATACCCAACCTATCTCAATCCCTCCCTATAGAATGGCTCCGGCTGAGTTGAAGAGATTGAAGGAGCAGTTGAAAGGCTTGTTAGATAAGGGATTCATTAGGCCGAGTGTCTCACCATGGGGTGCTCTGGTCCTCTTTATGCGAAAGAAAGATGGGTCCCTCAGAATGTGTATTGATTACAGGCAGCTGAACAAGGTCACCGTAAAGAACAAATACCCTTTCCTCAAAATAGATGACTTATTTGATCAGCTTTAGGGTGCCACCTGTTTCTCAAAAATAGACCTAAGATCGGGATACCATCAGTTGAAGGTGAGGGAGTGTGATGTCCAAAGAAAAGCTTTCCGGACCCATTATGACCACCTTGAATTTTTGGTCATATCCTTTGGGTTAACTAATGCCCCTGCAACTTTTATGGATCTCATGAACCGAGTATTTAAACCATATCTTGACATGTTTGTGATTGTGTTCATAGATGATATTTTGGTTTACTCCAAAAATGAGAAGGAGAAAGCCCATCATCTTAGAGTCGTCTTGCAAACTTTGAGGGACCAGGTACTGTATGCAAAGTTCTCCAAATGTGAGTTTTGGCTTGCATTAGTGGCTTTCCTAGGCCACATTGTATCTAGAGATGGTATTCAGGTCGACGCTCAGAAAATTAAGGCAGTGAGGAATTGGCCCCGACCCACATCTCCGACAAATATAAGAAGCTTCTTGGGTTTAGCCGGCTATTATCGGAGGTTTGTAGAGGGATTCTCATCCATATTATCACCATTGACTAAGCTGACTCAAAAGAAAGATAAGTTCCAATGGTCCGATGCTTGTGAGGAGAGTTTCTAGAGACTGAAGGCCAAGCTAACCACTACTCTTGTCCTGACCTTGCCCAATGGAACAGAGGGATTTGTGGTCTACTATGATGTATCCAGAATTGGTTTGGGTTGTGTGTTGATGCAAAAAGGGAAGGTGATAGCCTATGCTTTAAGACAACTTAAGGTTCATGAGAGGAATTACCCAACTCATGACCTCGAGCTGGCAGTTGTGGTGTTTGTGCTTAAAATTTGGTACCACTACTTGTACGGAGTGCATGTTGATGTGTTCACCGATCACAAGAGCTTACAATATGTCTTTAGCCAGAAGGAACTCAACCTGAGGCAAAGGAGATGGCTCGAACTACTCAAGGACTACGACATGAGCATCCTCTATCATCCAGGGAAAGCTAATGTTGTTGCTGATGCTCTTAGCAGGTTGTTTATGGGTAGCACTGCCCATGTAGAGGAGGGAAGGAGGGAATTGGAAAAGGAGGTACATAGATTAGCCCGATTGGGAGTTCGTCTGGAAGAGGTAAAGGAGAAGCAAGACCAAGACCCCGTCCTTCTCCAATTGAAGGGAGTTTTTCACAAACAAAAGGTAGTGGTTTTTACCAAAGGGGGAGATGGTGTGTTGAGGTACCAAAATAGATTGTGTGTACCTGATGTCGATGATGTTAGAAAAAGGGTTATGGCCGAAGCGCATAGTTCTAGATACTCTATTCATCCGGGCTTTACGAAAATGTACCACGACTTGAGGGAAATCTATTGGTGGAGTGGGATGAAGAGAGATATTGCGAAATTCGTTTCCAAATGCCCAAATTGCCAACAGGTGAAGGTTGACCATCAAAGGCCATGTGGTTTAGCCCAAAACATAGAAATTCTGGAATGGAAGTGGGAGATGATCAACATGGACTTTATCACTGGTTTGCCAAAATCCCAAAAGCAACACGATTCGATTTGGGTGATTGTGGATATGATGACAAAATCAGCTCACTTCTTGGCGGTTAAGACTACTGACTCCGCAGAAGATTATGCAAAGTTATACATTCAAGAGATCGCCAGACTGCATGGTGTTTCCTTTTTTATCATCTCAGACAGAGGAGCTCAATTCACTTCCCAATTTTGGAAATCCTTTCAGAAGGGACTGGGTTCGAAGGTGAACTTGAGTACGGCTTTCCACCCCCAGATAGATGGCCAGGCAGAGCGCACCATCCACACAGTAGAAGATATGTTGAGGGCATGTGTGCTTGAGTTCAAGGGAAATTGGGATGATCACTTACCTCTCATAGAGTTTGCATATAATAATAGCTATCATGCAAGCATTCAAATGGCTCCTTATGAGGCTTTGTATGAGAGGAGGTGTAGATCGCCCATTGGGTGGTTTGAAGTTGGTGAAGTTGAGTTGATTGGGCCTGACTTTGTTCACCAAGCCATGGAAAAGGTGAGGGTCGTTCAAGAGAGGCTAAAGACGGCCCAAAGCCGCCAAAAATCTTACACCGACGTGAGAAGGAGAGATTTGGAGTTTAAGGTGGGTGATTGGGTATACTTGAAGGTGTCACCCATGAAGGGTGTCATGAGGTTTGGAAGGAAGGGGAAACTCAGTCCTCGGTACATTGGTCCTTACCAGATTTCGAGGCGGATAGGGAGTGTTGCCTATGAGTTAGAGTTACCTCAGAGCTATCCTCTATTCATCCGGTGTTCCACGTTTCGATGTTGAAAAAGTACTTGGGCGAACCCTCGTTGGTAGTCCCCATTGGTAGCATTGAAATTAAGGATAGCTTGTCTTATGAAGAGGTTTCGGTCTAAATTCTTGATCGCCAAACTCGCAAACTGAGGAACAACGAGATCGCCTCAGTCAAAGTCGTGTGGAGGAACCAAATTATTGAGAAAGCCACATGGAAAGTGGAGGAATCCATGAAATCTAAATATCCACATCTATTCATGCCTACCGAGGAGAATGTTGAAGGTAATGTCCATTTCCTTGACTTGAATTCATTTGTGCATTTTGAGTTTTGATTGATAATTGTTTGAGAATTTGATTAGTTGAATGACTGAAATTTTGATTGTGATTTGTACCCCGAGCCCATTCTTGGTTACTCATCATTCGAGGATGAATGATCCCAAGGGGGAGATAATGTAACACCCCTCAAAAATTTTCCCTAAGATTCGGACCTTCCTTGTACACGTGTAGGGTCAATCGTGTTTATTTCAAAGTATGTGCTTGGGTTAAGATGAGTCCCTGAGAAATTGAAGTGTTGGAGGTGATGTGGGGTCACAAAGGACCCCTAGGACCAAACTAAGTCCAAAAGGTTCGTCGTGGCTAAGTTTTAGGATGAATTCGTATATGGGGTCGACTTCTAATGACCCTATCTTTTGAAAGACGACAATCTGGGTGGCCTACGACCCATCAAATTAAAGGTCGTCAAATCTTCTTTCCAACGTCGCCAAGAATGTAATTTTTGGAGTTCGGAGTCAAAAGATATGACGATCCTAATATGAACTAGCACAGCAGGGACTTTCAAGCCTGGGTTGCATTTGCTGGAAAACTGGGCTTGGCGCCGCAGTGGCGCGATGCGCCACTATCGCGCCAGGAACACGCCTCAGTAGTTTGGCCCCTGGCGCGGCGCGCCACTACGAGGTGTGCAGGGTTTTCAAGCCATTTTCCAGAACCCAGAAAATATTGGCCTTGGCGCTGTAAGGGCGCGACGCACCACTATCGCGCCAAGAATGTGCCTCAGTAGTTTGGTCCTTGGCGTGGTGCGCCACTAGCCGATGTGCAGGTTTTTAGGCGAAATCTGCCTGGCGCTGCAATGGCGCGACGCGCCACTATCGCGCCAGGAGCATTTTAGCCTATTTTCAGAATTTTTTGAGAAGGGGCAATTTGGGAATTGTCCCAAATTATGTATGTATCACCCTAGACCATTTTGGGGATCATATTTTGCAGCCACTCTCTCTCTCTAAAAAGCCCTAGGAGTTCCTCTCTCTCTCTCTCTCTTCTTCTTCTTCTCCATTTCCAACAAGAAGAGTTCCAAGAGCTTCAAGATTCGAGTTCTCCATTGAAGACCTAACACCAAGGTCTTCTTCAAGTCTTCACTAAGGTATGTAAGGCTATCCAAAACATAGGTTGAGTCCACCCATGTGCCTTACTCTTGCTTTGAGGTTAAATGTCCATGAAAATTGAGTTTCTTGGTATGGTTTATATTTGAATGAGTTTTATCCCCTAATTATTTGAAACTATATGTGTTGATGTTGTTGAGCTAAGAAGTTCTTAAAACCTTCATGTCAGTACGAGTTGATGGAGATGACTTGTTATTATGTTTTTGTTGATCTCTTTAGCTATGTGATTATGTTGATTAAGTCAATTTCCTTAAATGTGTTATTCTACTCGAATTGTTGAGCTAAAATCATAGAATTATGATAAGTCTTGAGGATATGTCATAAATGCTTACCTAAATGAGGCTTGACTGAGTTAATTGGAGGATAAAATTGACGAGTGGACGAGGTCCTAAATGGAACTTGTCATTATGACTTAATTGAGTTGAAAATGAGAATAAAGTTGATGAGTTGGCCATGTCCCACATGAAACTAGCCGTGAGGGCTTGTTTGAGATGATTGGAGAGAGTCTTATGAGCATGGAGTCATAGGAGGAGTATCGAGCACTGAAGCGGGTAAGAGTATAGTCCATACTCGAACCCCAGAAACTACGCCGCCAACGTAGGTAGGGATGGAACCGTTAAAGTCGGATGCTTCTCATGGAATCGAACCGTTAAAGTCGGATGTTTCCCATTTTATTGTCCTAAAATGATAAGACTTGACTAATCGATAGTATCCATGATTAGAGAGGTGTTCATACACTGGCAAGGTATGGACGGACGTGGCAACAACGTCTGATTGTTGTACTATCACCGGCTCATAGGTGATGGTTGTCGGATAAGAGAAACTCCCATTTAGGTCTTGATAGTGCTCTGAGTCAGTTGAGTTGAGTTGAGTGGTTTATGAGTTAGTCCCGTCTAAAATATTCTTGTTAGACTTAGGACATTTGAGTGAGTTGTCTTGTATATATATATACATATGAGTTGAGGTCCTGAGTTGATATTGATGTTTTCTTGATGTTTGTTTCATCCGGCCATTATACATACTCGTACATTCCACGTACTGACGCCATTTGGCCTGCATCATTTCATGATGCAGAGACAGGTACTAGAGATCATCGACCGGCGCTCCGTTGAAGATTTTCTTACACCCCCAGCTAGTTGGTGAGTCCTCCTAGTTTTCGGAGGACCTTGAGCTCCTTGCATAGTTTCATTTTGTCTCTGTATTTTGATTGTTGGTAGCCAGGGGCTTGTCATTGACACCTTCCAGACTTTGATAGAGGTTTCATAGACTAGAGTGTGGGGAGGTTGGACTGTTATTTTGAGGAGTCCTATTATACTTATTTTGTGGAGTTAAACGTGTTTGGCCTTTGGCCCCATATTATAAATATCATGTTATAATTGAGCCTTCCTTTGAGCGTATATGATTGAATGATAGTGCGACTGAATTAGGTGGTTCGCTCGAAGGTCAGGAATGGCTTTCAAGTGCCGGTCACGTCTAGGGTACCCTCCCGAGGAGTGACACCTAGGTAGGAAAACCCTCAAATCCTTAAACAAAAGAACATGTGAAAGTTTGATAAAATGCTAATTAAAAGTCTAAAAGAAATAGGAGATCGATAAATATTAAATGAAAAACTCTGCAAGTCTTATTACAAGAAACACTTAACACCCTCAAGGATACTAGTGTAAACAGGTACAAGAGCTTCTAAAGATACAAAGTATACATAGAGTAATGACATAGCTCCCACCATAAGGAAGAAAGGAAGAGCGGAAGTTGTCGGAGAATCATCTTCAACTTCACCTAGGAAACATCACTGACACTAGGCTATCCCAAGTGGAATAACAAGAGTAGTATCAGTACAAACAACATGTATTGATAGGCATCATCGGTCAACCCGATACCAACCATATAATATAAGGAAATCAACGGAAAGAAAACCTGTTTTTAAGGAAATACACCGCCAAACGTTTTTGCACAAACTCTTACTATTTTAGCTGGTCCACTGCCAACTCTAATACAAATCAAGGCCTATCCTTTCTAACACATAGAGGAGTTTTTGAACTACGGACCACCACTAAATCGGTCTAACCAGTCTACTACCTCTAACTTTCACACCAACACTTGGCCCTAGAATAATTAGCATCAAAATTGAAAGAGGGAACATTTAGGTGGACTAAGACTCACCTTCTAACCATAGTGGCCCATCATGGCAGGACCTATCCTGCTCTGGCGGCCTGGCCACAGCCGGATTCCTCCCGCTATAGCGGCCCGATCGAAGATAGAATCTCCGAATTCTCTCCAATCTCCCCCTTTTTCCACATATACCTACAAGATACAATCAATATCTGGCTCTAAATCACTAGACATGTTAAACCACACATGAACTGCTCTCCATTTGTTTACCCACGACATTATACCTACGATACGAACGCATGTAGCAAATATTGCATAATCTGAACAGACATATACAGAAGCACATTACCAATTTACCATTTAAAGAGAAACTTACGTTCACAGTGTAAATCTCAAATATAACAGTTAACATAGTAACACTCAGACCTTGGTCCTTTTATACCAATTATTACACAGGATGGGCATGCTCAATTATAATCGGGTCAGTTTTTCTATCATCACACACATAGTCAAGATCAATTCACAGATGATAGCTACATAATGGTTCTCTCATGGAATCTATACCCAAACTATTAGTGTGTCGACGTGAGACTCGATCCAATATTTAGTATATGTCGGAACGTGACACCCAATCTAGTATATGTGTCGAAATATGACATGCGATCTAACATATATGTCAGAATGTGACACTCGATCCAATATCACAATCACTAACACAATCATCATCCACAACGAGTAGTTGACATATTTGTGCAATCAAATAACAAATTCATTGCCAGCAATTGTACACAAATAGTCATTTTATTTTATTTTATGAACATGCATTACTCAAATATTTCACATGGAACCGTCATTATGAACACATACATATAAATATATATCCCCTATATTTATATAGATCAATAGCCCCATTACTGGAACCCCCCTCCCCCTTTCCGACCATCACAAGTCTCAGGATCTCACTTTAACCCAGCAATTTTCTTACCCATTAACTTTACAAGGACCATCAATCCTATCAACAAAAAGTATTAAGGTTAACAATCAAGAACTAGACTATCATCACTAGTCGCAGCATAATCATAACCCACATAGTACATCCTAACCTAAACAACAATAACAACACATTCAGTCATCCAGACTCCGTGCCCGGAGGCCTAGACATGAAATCTTCCATCAATCTTCGATACATTATGCGGTGAGAATCAGGTCTATAACTACTCAATTAAGAAACATAGCATACCTAGGCGCCAAACAACTACTGCAGAAGTCTGATCGCGAATCTTGACTCCTTTAGTAAAATTTTAGCATGCTCTTGGTCTAAAATAATAGTATAATACAAAATCAATTACAAATGACTTAAATATTTTTAGATTATATGACAATCCCGAATTTCAGGTCAATCTCATGATTTTTTCACCCAAACTAGAATTTTTCTACTATTAATTCACCTAAATTACCAATTTCATGGTAACATTAGAGAATTATGATAAATAAATCGAGAAAAACCATTCTTAAGATTAGCCCAAGGTCTCACACCCTAAAATCCTCATGAATCTAGATTTTCCCCACCTTAGAATGAATTCAAACCATCCCTTAGGGCCACAACTATATTTTCTAAGGACTAAGGAATCAAACGATTGTTATGGAAGCACTTGCCTTAAAGGAGGAAATCGATGGAAAACTGAAGAAATGATCCTTCCCTTGTCCTAGTTTGACCTTGGACGAGTTTTGGGAGTAAAATAATATTTTATATCTGAAAATAAAATTTTAACTGCGTAACGTACCTTGGCGGTCCCGCCACGGCTGCCTAATCCCACTCTAGAGCCCAGAACGGACAGTGCTCAGTAAAATGGGCATAAATTTTTACTCTAAACTCCAAATAAGGTAAATTCGGTGGAGTTGGAAAGAAGACTCATAGAACTTTAATTTGATAGGCCAGGGGGTATGAGAGATATGGTCGTTTGAAGTTGACTCTAGTTTAAACTCAAGTCTGAAATTAAATCGGAAAGACACTTTCAACTTAACTTTGAGATTGAGACATTGTACGACCTCAATTCACAACCAATACAGTCGCATACCAACAAATTTATCCTAGTCTTATGACGAATGAAATTCGTATATCTTTACCATATATATTTTTAGTAACGATGTGCTAGGTCGTTACATCTTCTCCATCAATTGAATCTATAGAATCTCTCCATCTTTGCTATTTCAGGGCATATACATTATTCTTGCACCTTTACTTGTTTATTTACTAGTATTTCTGCTCAAAATTAAAGAGTAAATGAATCGTTATTTTTATTTCTGTTATTTTCAGTGATTCGTTGCATAAAAATCAGATTTTGTATAAAATTATTGTATAAAAAATAGATAACTGATGTTGTCGGATTTGGGATTGAAAATAGTTAATTTATAATAAAAGTCTCTCATTTCTTCAGCTAATGCCGGAAATTAGTTTAGAATGAAGTAATGCCTCAAAAGGACTAAGATTTCATCAATTTTGAGCCTGTTTGGACCGGATAATATTACTTTTAAAAAATCTTATTCTTGATTTTTTTATGTTAAAATCACTTGAATTAATAAAATTGTAGCAAAAATAATTTTTTCCTTTTTAAGCTCATTTTATCAATTAAAATAAAATAATTTCATGTACTTTTTTTATTGATAATATATATCATATATATAAAATAATAGTAATTCAATCATTTATTTTTATTTAGATAATGATTAAAAAAAATCATAATACTCTTTTTACTTATTTTATTTTTTTGAATTGAAGACGTATGATAAATATGATCTGATAAAAAAGTTATTATTAGGGAAATAATGTGTCTTTCAAAAATTATATTTATTTGTAATAAAAGATATTTTTGACCCAGTAAATAATAATAAATATATTTTTGGATCTAATTATTGATGGCAAGAATATTTTAGACCAAATTATTAATTGAGAATATTTTTTATTCAAGTCGGTTTAAAAGTCATTTAAATTTGACCAATGATTTTATTCTTCTATCCCTTATGATATTTCCTAATTCCAACATTATCCTCACAATCTAAGCCCTAATCTCTCTTTTTTTCCCCATTCTTCACTGGCGCTGCTCTTCTTCTCTTCTTTCCTCCATCTTTGCATCCATTCTTGGAGTTTTGCTCAAAGATTTTATTTTCATATCAAACTTGTAGTAAAATCTTTTACATCAATTCAACCTTTAGAATCTCTCCATCTCTGTGATTTCAGGGCATATACATTATTCTTGAACCTTCTACTTATTTATTTACTAGTATTTCTGCTCCAAATTAAAAAATATTATGTCGAAAAAAGACGGTTTAAAATTAATTTCAACTTTTAAAAAAAAATCAATTTTAAAAAAGAAGAGTCGCTACTTAATTTTTTAAAGAAATTAAGAAAAATTAATTTAAAAGACCCTAATAGATTTTAGTCTTAAAAATTTAGAAAAAATAGGTAAAAAAAATTATTTCTACTTTGAGAAGATGCTAAGGATTCAAAGTATCCGCTAACACGCGGTTATCCGACGATTTAAAAATTATTTACCTAACTTTGAAAAAAATTATAAAGATAATTAAAATCATTTGTACAAAAAACCAACATAAGACATTTGAAATAATTTAAAAAGAACCTATATTTTATTAAAATGACCAAGTAAAAATAATAATTAAAAAAAATTATTTGAACAAAAAATAAAAAATAAACTATAACATATTTTAAGTAAATTAGGAATGATTAAGACTTAACTAAAATATGATTAAGGAAGAACACTGACATATTTTTTATATATAAAAAAAAAGATAATAACTTACAATTTACAATTAGAGTTAGAATTGTAGAATTGACAAGTAACAATCAAACAAAGTAAGAATAAATATCTAAACACTACAAAAAATACAGCTATTAGCCACCCGTAAAACCATGGCTAAATGTTAACAAAATCGTGGCTAACACAACTTCGCCACGGTACCTTAGCCACGGTTGTCAGCATGCCTATAACGAGCGTCGCCAGTAAATTAGCCACAATTTTATCGTTCGTGGTAACATTTAATTAGCCACGGTCTTGTGTGTGTATTAGCCACGGTTGAACCGTGGCAAAACTACAAAGGTTTTTCAAAAAAAATTACAATTATTTTCATGCAATATTCTGGTACAAATACAATAATTGAGCATCAATTTTGGCTAAAAAAATGCAGCAACAACGTGCCTCAAAGTATAGCAACAGTGTTCACCAAAATATCCAACAAAAGTATAGCATGTAACTCATCTTGGTCTCATCAAGTTGTTCTTTGGTCTTTTCATATCCGGTCAACTTTTCTTTCAAGGTTTCTACATGTTTCTATAAGTTTTCAACACGTTGATGAAACATTACTAGAGATATCAAGATTCGCATGACTTGTTCAATGTCTAGGCATTCCAAAAGCATTCGAAAGGCAAACATTACCACCTAAACCACACACACGACCAGAATGATCAGCTCCATACACTTTTCCAATGGTATCATTAGGATGGACTAGTATCTTCAAAAGAACACCTGAACTTGCAGCAAGTTCCTGATCTTTAGGAAGATGCTCCAATATTTTATCCTACAAGTACAATAAAAGAAATGAGATATTCTCGTACCAATAAGGCCTCTCTGTGGTAGAGTTGGGTATTGATTCAAGCAATTGTCCATGTAAATATAGATGCTAAATAGGCAAAAATAACATTAAAACATACAATAACAAGCACCCCAACACCCTTAATTCACGTTGTCCATATCGTTAAATTTAAGCTCATCTCAACCTCTTAAAATAAATATATATTTTAGTATGCTCTGTATGACCAAAAGCAACTATAGAAAAATATGGAGCCACTTGAACACAATGAAATGAAAGAGTTGGTGAAGTGCACATACATAGTTGATCTTATCAAAACAAAAAAAACAAAGGCATAGGCCAGAGGGCACTCAAAGCAGAAATCATTTAGCAAACAATACTTTTTCAGCATATTTCTTGAAATTATTTGGGGTAACTATTCTTTTTCTTTCTTCCCACCTAATATTGGGGTCACTATGCATAAACAAGACACAATTTGTTGAATGACTATTGTGCATTAGGGAGATTAAGTTGACTTAATTAATTTAATCCACATACAATTTCTAGCTGTTAACAACTAGGAAACCACCAATAACATTTTTCCTCTCTGCGGAACTGCTTTGCTAGCACAAACTACACCCTTTTTTTTTTAACTTTGGCACCATGAAAATGACCCCATCACCCCATCTAAAAAAAATACAATCATTTAAAGAAAACCCACCATGAGATCTATATAAGAAACATTAGCAATTAACTAGTCTTACTGATTTAAGAAAACCCATAAAAATTCATATTCTTAACGACTAGAAAACCCACCAAAACACATCAAATTGCAGATTTTATATGCTCATAACTTCAATAAACAAAAAACTATAGAACCCTTATTTCAATTTTGACTTTAAAAACTCTAAATTGCAAAGATTTATTACCTGAGAAGAAGTAAATTTACCACTTTTGCTACTATTTGAAGCTAGAGAATCGAAGGAGGAGACGACGAAGCAATTGTTTCAGGGACATTGAGGAGACGATGGAGCAATTGGTTGTAGAGAGTCTTGGTTGCTGGGCATTGTTTTTTTTCCTATTGAAAGAGACATGAGTAAAAATCAAAAGGAAAAATTAACAATGTAAATAAGTGGGGGGAAATGAAAAAATAAGGGAGGGAGTGAAATTTACAGTTCCCGCCTGATTTTGCCACGGTATTTTAGCGTCGGTTCTTAATTCGTAGAGAAGTTTATATTTTTGTGTGAAATTTGCCACGGTTTATTAAACCGTGGCTAAATAACCGTGGGTAAAATCTATATTTTTGGTAGTGAAATTTAACGAATGTAAAGAATAAATATCTAAATTTAACGAAGGGAAAATACATAAATATATAATATTAAGAAAATATTTACCATTTATAGCAATAAAAAAATAATTTCACTGAACACTTATTATACATTTATAATACAGTTTTAATACATATTGCAGAGAACTATTTATAAACTCATATATAATACAAATTTTATAGATGGATAATACATTTATCACATATTTTAATAGACTTATAATACATTATGTTAGTTTCTTACTACACAAGCATAATATATATTTTAAAACACTTATAATACATTTATATTGCATGCATAATTCACTTTTAATACAAATGTAAATTTATCATAATATTGCTATATATTGCTATAAATGGTAATAAATAAAAAATATCGCTAAAATCAGTAATTAATTTTTAAAAAGCACTCAATCAAGTAATTTTTCCTTTAACGAATGTACAAAGCGGACTATTTTGGACCCAAAATCAGGTTCTGTTTGCCTGGACTGACTTTCGGGCTTTTCTGCTGATTCAATTTGGGTTCTCTAGCTTGAAGGCTGAAGCCACCTATGTAGGATGGAACTCCCTTTACTATTGCAACTACACAGAGTTTGTCACTTTTTTTTTCCTTTTATTTTGATTTGTAATTCATCTAAGATGTGATATGCATTCATTTCTTCAAAATCTTGCCATCTTAGGAACCCGTTAGCTTCTATCTTTAACCCGAACTCATTGGTCCGCCCTCGTTTGTGATATCATAACAAGATTGGAGGTTGAATAATCATTAATCAAGAATGTGATTCCTTATTTCCACGTCCCTGGTATTTGTGCACTTCTAGGCTAAATTCGAAAAAAAAATAGTTAGTAGTATATATATATATATATGAAACCCCAAATGAACTGTATTTGTTTGGTAGAAAATAAACATCTTGATGATTATATTGAAGTTTGTTTGTTACACAGATCTCCACGGAGCACACCACATGCATGAATCATTTATTTTGCAACGCATTATAATTTTTGATTAATAATTAACCATTACAAAAGAATGAATTTGGGCTTTTCTGCTGATTCAAAAGAAAGTATCATGAGTTTAGAAGGAAGGGACAACAGTAACCATTTATATAAATGTAGACAATATCGTAAGGATGAAATGAGTTCTAACCCAATTCATTAGCTAATCACAATGGCAAAGATCAGATAATGCGCAAATTGAATATGCTAGATTACTATCATAATTACATATTAAGCTAATAGGTCAAGATCATGGACATTGAGAGAGGTAAATCACAATATCGAATTGAGCAAATTTACGTAGATGGAAGACAAAACGTTTATCAAAATTCAAACCACCTCTACCCAAACCTTGTTCCACGCACTAAATCTACCCTTGAAAGAATCAATGAAACAAACTACGAATTTGATATCTTAAACAAATTCATAAAAAAAGATAAAACAAACTGAAAAGGAAGAAAAAAAATAATCATATTTTTAATATGAGGGAGTTGCAACAGAAAGTATAAGTAAAGAAAGACAGGCACCAACTTGAAGGAATTAGGAATTGCAAATAAATTAAACTCTAGAGAAGATTTGACTCACAAACTAGATCACATTTTTTTGATATTTTAAGACTCCTATGCTTTTCGAGAAAGAGGCTAACAGTAGTAAACAAACAAAGGATTCGAAGACAAAGACAAATAGATGCTGAATCAAACAAATTTAAATGAAGAACTGACTCGTACTAAGAGTGGAAATTAAATTTAGCCGATGCTATGAATACAATCGGATAAAATGACTAGAAGAAGAACTAAATAGGTGGATTCACGCTTGTAATTCAACACCGTGTCAACTAGAGATGCGCCACACATAAACGAGTGTAAAAAAAATAATCAAATAACCCACAAACTTAAACCATATCGTAACCTAGGATTTAATCTTAAGTAAGAACAACTACATCAAATGAAACGGAGACTAAACTGAACTCGAAATGACAGCAAAGGAGAGAAAATATTTGAACCAAAATCAAGATATTTCATATTTTTGACTTCATCTTCTTATTGGAATGATAGCAGCAAGAACAATATAAAGAACCCATACTGACTAAACAAAACGATAAGCTAAAACACAACGTATATACAAGCAAAACAAAAATAGATGTAACTAAAACAAATCAAGAACATCAAGGGGGTTTACCTTTTCCGCTGCAGCAAACTGAGAACGACGAGCTTAATAAAGATAGAGGCGGAGTTTGAATTTTCTACTTTGGACGTTGTTGGGAGGAAGAAGAAACGAGGGATGAAGTGTACGCGTACGAGGGAGTATTGTATGCGGAGATGTGTAGTTGCTGGGAATGGGTTTTCTCTTCTTTGTGGGCTGGGCGGTATTGTAGTGGGAATATGTTGTGTGGTGGGGTTTTAAAGGGTAATTGTTTTGGGTTGGTTAGGGGTATGTTGTATATGTTGCTGTTGGTATACGTGTAAGTATATGTGTATTGTTAGGGAATTGGGATATACATGCTGTAAGTTGGTTAGTAGGAAAATTAGGTGTTAGTTGTTTGTAGTGTTATCTTGGTATTGAATTGTATATAAATGAAAGATAGGCAATTGGTGTAGGAATGGGCGGTGGGGTGGTGTAAAGGAATAGGAATATAGGTGTTGATGTGGTATTGCCATGTGGGAAGGGAATTATAATAGGTTAACGTTGTTGTTGCCACGTTTAGGAATTGGGTATTGTGGTTATTTATAATGTTGTTGTGTAGTAGTTGTTTAGTTGTAGGTAATTGAGTTAGGTTTTGGGTAGAAAATTGACTAGGATTGTAATTTAATAGATGGCCAAAGGAATTTCAATTATAGCTAATTGAATTAAGAAACTAATCACTTGAATTAAGAATTTAGTCAAGTTGAATAGTGAATTCGGTTAAAAATTAAATAAGGCGAATTAATATTAATTAATCAATGAGTTTTTTAATTTTAACAAAGTAAAATAATTACTTAAAATATAAATCTATTAATTAAGTCAAACTAATTAATAAAATATTTAACTAAAAACAAAAAAAATTTAAGACAATTTTAGAATAATGATAAAAGGTAATAGTTATATAAATAATTGTATAAATATATATATATTGTTCAAGAATTATAAAATGTCAAAATTACTATAAAATAGCTTTGAAATAACTTTAAAATATTTTGAATTTTCGCAAGCAAATTATTTTAAAATTGTTTAAAACTGAGGAAGCTCGATAACTACTATACGTTCGTGGATGATCAAAATTGAATGTCAAGAATGAATTATTATTTTTTTCTTTTTTTTTCCAGTGATTTATTGCATAAAAATCAGGTTTTGTATAAAATTAATATATAACAATCAGATAACTGATATTCTCGGATTTGAGATTGAAAATAGTTAATGTCTAATAAAAGTATCTCAATTCTTCAAAGAATGCCGGAAATTAGTTTGGAACGAAGTAATGCCTCAAAAGTACTAAGATTTCACCAATTTTGAGCCTGTTTGGATTGGATAATATTACCTTTAAAGAATCTTATTTTTGATTTCTTTATGTTAAAATCACTTAAATTAATAAAATTGTAGTAAAAATAATTTTTTCTTTGTAAGCTCATTTTACCAATTAAAATAAAATAACTTCATGTACCTTTTTATTGATAATATATGCCAGATATATAAACTAGTTTGGCAGGGGCCCGTGCTCAACACTAACAATTTGTTCTCAGATTAAACAATTTCCACTTGAAAATATTAATAATTTAAGACTATTTCAGAATATGAATAATATTATACTATTAGAGATATCCATAATATGTACAACAGACACAACTATGGTGTCTACTTAAACCATCTGAAAACATTGTTATATACCTAGAATTTAGTAGACATAAAGTGTTGAGTCGGAGTTCTAATTTTAATATCCATTCTTCTGTATTTCAAAAGGCAATAGCATAGGGAGCTATTGAGGTTTCTAACAACAATGTGCAGCATTAGTAATCCTACAAAGTTGAGGCAATTGTTGATGGAAGGGAAACTCATAAGAAAGTGACATATTATACAAGAAAGTGGTATATCACGTCACCTGAAGAGTAAGGATACTAAGGTGAGCAAAAAGCTGAATAATTGATTTACTTCATTCTTGCTATTGAATGAACTTACTGACTGACAACTCAAAAACTTCTTTTCTTTAGCAAATAAAAGTACAAAAACAGGGAAAAGACTTTCTGTAATTAGACAATGTAAAGATTGTTAGAAACCAAATTAGATATGCCTTTTAAATTAATGTAAGTCTCAAACTATAATAGTCATCTAAATTTGTTCAATCAAAATTACATCTTTCAGATGAGTAACTGATATAACAAACAAAAAACCAGCAAATTCAATTAATTAGAAATTCATGGACAACTCAAGTAAAAGAAAACAAACATATTAAAAAAGCATACTTAAGCGGGCCTGAAAAATAAAAATGCCTTAAAAAAATTCACAACACAATTTTAGAATCGTGTTGTTTCATTTTTCAACTTTACATGATGATGCCAGCTTGGTGAATGACACAATCAATCACTATATGAAAAAGGCAATACAGAGAAGTGTGTTTCTACACTACCAAACAAGTTGAAAGTGATATCCATCCCAAATAACATATTCTTCATACTTTAGGCAAATTTTTGCCTAAGTTGTCAACGCACATTCCATGTTCCTTTATCTGACACAGCAACATGAACTTTTTTGTATTTAAAGGTACCATTTTATTCTCTAGAGGTGTATTCATGTCTTCTTAGTTTGCCACTTCCGCATATGAAAAACTCAAGCATCAATTCTAATAATTCGTTAGGTAATTTTGAGAACGAGTCTTACTCCTTTCATAGAAAACCTTTTTAGTAAATTTAAATTGAAAATTTTGGACCTTTCGGTAACTTCGGTCAATTAGTTGAGAGATAATTTTAGAGAATTAATTTAATTAGTAGGCTAAAGTGTTAATTTATTTAATACACTATACCACTTTTCTTATATTTATTAAAATATGTTAGTAGAGTTTGTACATTTTAATACATAATTAGTTTGAGAAAGAAAAAAAAGGGAAAAAAGAGAAGAACAGCGACGAACGCATAAGCGGCAGAAACTGGAAAAAAAATAGGAAGAAAGAAAAGAAAGGAGAAAACAAAAATAAAGGAGAAAAAAAGAATAGGGATTTTTATTCCAAAGTGTCAAGGTAATTATTCTCATCCTTTTCATTAAATTTTCATGTGATTATGAACATATTTTTAGGGTATATTGGTGGAGAAATAACGCTGAAATAAGAAAGTATTATCCTAGGGTTCTTCACATAAAATCTTGATTTTGGTCGAATAACGATCCGTTTTAGCTGAAATTTGACGTGTGAGTTTATTTTATCATGAGTGACCATAATTGGAAAGAAAATTTCAGATTTGACTTCAATGACTTGGGATGACTTTTTGACCCAATTTTTTATCCGAAAATAAATATAGCAATATGAGTGTCATTGGATTCGTATTCTTATGAAGATTATGTATTGAACAGATTTTGATCGTTCAAAAGCGTTACAAAAGGCTCAAGTTTTAAAATAATTATTTAATTTAATTGAGTTTTAACCCTAGTTTTGAAATTCAAAAAATATAGGAGTTGACATGTTAAGTGGCATCAAGATTAGGAACGTCTTTATAGATTTGCTTAAATATTTGGATATAGGCTCGACATATGATAATAAGGGTGTTGTTAGTTTCGAAAATCTTATTGTGATTATTTATTTGACTAGATTACGTTGATTTGGAGGCCCAACGAAAAGGGAAAGCTCAAGTTCCGGAGTGATTGATTGATTAATTAAGGCAAACGAATTTCTAAACATCAGTTTAAGCTTGTAGATGCTTGTATTTCCGTGTTATGTGTACTGGGGAGTAATGAAAATTTGACTGGATTATTGACTGTATGATTAGCCTTAAAAATAGAGATGAGGGGTACAAAATAGTGATCTTATGACATGTATTGGTGGAATTGATATGTTGTGATTATGGATTTATTTTGGATATGTGAAACGACTATGTTGATATGAGATAGGAAAAATTATTGTTGTTGTCATGTTATTATCGTGAATTATATGAACATGAATTGATTGCATTGGTTCTGACATATTGTGTTGAGACTGAAAATGATATGAAATAAAAGGGGTCGGGCCACACGCTCCGTGACAGGTATTATGAAACAAAGGGGTCAGGCCCAGGGGCGGACCCACGTGTAGTTGAGGGGTTCATCCGAACTCCATTCGTTAAAAAATTATACTGTATATATAAGATAAAAATTTTAATTTATGTGTATATATTTAACATTGAACCCCCTGAGCATAAGCCAAAGGACTAGCTCAATGGCAAATGAGGTTCAATATTTCACCTTAGCTTGTCTCAGCTTGCGGGTTCGAATCCAAATAAACACATGTTTTTTCTAATTAGCGTGTTTAATTTTTTTTTGAATCTCCTTCATAAAATTTTTAGGTCCGCCACTGGTCAGGCCACACGCTCCTGGCAGGATATGTATATTGAAGGGACGGGCCACACACTCCGTGGCAAGTTACATGGACAGAAATGTCCCCCATGAGTTCCGGACTGTAATTCAGCAGATGTGTATCGATAGGACAAACATGCATCATCTCATTGCATTGCATTACATTTTGTTGATATTTGTAAATTCGTGTACCCCTTTATTGCTCTGTATATGCTGAACTTGACTTGATATGATTCATTGATGAGACTATTGATGAGTATTCGTGGGCTGTATTACTGTTATTATTGTACAAGTGTAGAGTTGGGCTGATTTTATGCAGATTGTAGTTAAGGAAGTTCGGTTAGGAGGACAGGAGTACTTGTATCTATTGAGCTTTGCTTAGTTTTAGTTGTCCACTTGCTGAGTACCGTGTTGTTTGATACTCACCCCTTGCTTCTACACTTGTGTAGGCTATGAGCCCGGACCTGCTTGATCTCCTAGTGTTTCCTACCATTTACAAGGCTATCATCTCGAGTGTTGAGGTAGCTGTTACATCCATCTAGCGGACACCTCTTACTCTTTTAATATGTTTTAGTCCTATTTTAGAGACAAAGACATTGTGACTGTATTTTCTTTCGTATTTCGGTATTGTATTAGTGGCTTGTACACTTGACAACCAGTCTTGGGGGAATTTGAGATTATTTAATTGTCTTTGAATAAGTTAAACCTCGCTTCATCGCAATTACTTTCGCATTCACTTTCCGTTGAGTTTTAGGCTGACTTATCTCGGTAGGTTTAGATGAGTGCGATCACATCCTGATTTGGATCGTGACATCACTGCAAAGTTTAAGAATTGTTTGGTGCTCAAAACCTAAAGACAATGTTATGGAACTGTGATCATACTTCAGTATTTCAGTCCATGGCTCATATATGGCTATATTTTCAGATCATGAAAATATAAGATTTTAATAATAATTGAAACATACAACTTTAGTACTTTATAAAGAAAGAAAAGAAAAAAACACAATCCATTTTTAAATTTCAATCACTTTTGATAGCTGAATTTTGCCACATTTAATTGTGCACTAATTAGATAATAACAAAGGCAAAAATGTTAAAAGCTTTCATATGAGAGATGAATTTAAGAAATTGAATTCATAATATACCTTATATATTAATATGTGTTGAAAATTGATTATGTAGGATGAGGTGCATTCTTGTTGTAATCATTTATTATCAGTTACTCCATATTATTTACTTATTAGGTTAGAAGTAACTAAAGAATTACTAATTCACTAACCTTTCATAGTTTTTTGATCTCCATCTTGCTTGCGTGGAACGACTTGGCCTTTTTAATGTTCCTCTCACTAGTGCTTGGTGGAGAGTCATGTTCATTTTCTGTGTAGGACAGAATTGTTAGACTTGATTGAGTAACATTAGAGCTTATCTAGGCTGACTTCTTCAGTTGAATGTGAAATAGCATATTTGACAACATCTGCTGGAAATGATCAACTTGGAGGAGTTGGTAAACTTGACGCAGATTGTGTCAAATATGTCATCTACTTTCATGGAGAGAAGTTTTTCTGCAAAATGACCAAAAATGAAGGTTGTGGTGCTGCAGGTTGGGGGTGGTTTAATTGTGTGTTGCAGGGCTGAAAAGTACTCAAAAAAGGGTGTGGGTGCTGCTGGTTGCAGCCACACGACCCTCAATTTGGTATGGTTAAAGATTTTATGAAATAAAGATTAAAAACTCTATTTTGATATCGTAGTTTTGCACTAGTTGTTTGGAGCTTGTATTGTGTAAAGTTGAAGCGATTTACTTGTATATATGCTTCTGGTTGTTGTTGTTAGTATGGTTGTTGACATGGTGGCCAAGTTGAAATCTCGGGGATGTTGAAGTTATAGGGGAGATGCTGCCCAATTTTCGGTAACTTAGGAACTAGTAATGAACTAGTCATGGGAAATGCATAAGGAAATGACCTCTATGGAGACTTGGTTATAGAGTTGGAATTGGAAAGTGAAAGATTATTAACCTTAGTATTAATTTCATGTTAAATAGGTTCAAGAGACGACGAGGCGAGCATGGTTAAGAGTTATCCGTAAGAGATATGTAAAGCTAACCTTTCTTTCTTTTGGCATGTCTTTGGTATAGGTATGTAAAGCTTATTCTTTCTCTTGTCATGTTTTGACATAAGTATGTAAAGCTAATCTTTCTTTTGGAATGGGATTTATGAAACAAAAATATGACTTTTATATAATTTCAAGGAAGTTCCTAATCCTAGAGCCACTAGGATGGCCAATTTTCTTGATTTCCAAAAGATATTTTATTATGCTTTGATACGAGTATATGATTCCAGAAGTTCTATTTTGATATAATCCATCGTGACGTTCAAAAGGTACTTGATATGACTTTTGTCTTGATTTTTGAACGATATCTCGTTTTGATCATTTCATCGAGTCTCAAATATGATTTAAATTGCATATAGTTTCTCACTACTCCACTCGTGGATGCCTCAACTCTTCCTTCACTGAGCCCGGGTCAGGTTTGCTATCATGCGTACTTTTCTGCATTGTTCGTCGTGCTCCGACGTGAGGAGGCAGGTACGCCCTGTACATGGGTTTGTGGAGTTATGTTGTGCTATGTACACATATGTTGATGTCTGATGATATGATATGATATGGCCATCTAATATGATATGATCTATTACGGAGATATTCCCTACTCTGGTGTTATGCTGTGCTGTGGCGCTAATGACGGGAGGGCGACCACATTTTGTTCACTGAGTCCCACAATGGGGTCGGTTATAGCATATTTTTTTTCTCCATGCAATATCTGGGTCTATGATAAACATTTTGATATTTCTAGATATTTCGCTCATGTTTTTGCACAATCTGTTCTGGTAATGACTTTACTTATTACAGTCCATGCTTTACATGCTCGATACATTTTCCGTACTGACCCTCTTTCCTCGGGGGCTGCGTTACATGCCCGTAGGTATAGACGCTCGATTTGCTGATTCGCTCACCTAGGACATTCACTCTGCGGTTTGACAGTACTCCTTTATCCGGAGCACTATTGTGGTACTAAATTTTCTGTTGTATAGTTGTATACGCTGGTCAAGGGTACGACGGGGCCCTGTTCTGTCATATGTTATGAATGATATTCTTAGAGGTCTGTAGATATGAGTGTGGGTTCTGTATATATATTTTGGGCGCTTGTGTTCCGTGATGGCCTTAACGACCTTCGTGTGCCACATTTGTTTTCGTGCGCTCTCTAGCAACCTTCTTTGATTTCTACATCTACTTATTGTGCTAACACGCTAAGTGGGGCTAAGGGTACGTATGGGTGCTCAACTCGGGCACTAGTCACGGCCTACGAAGTTGGGTCATGACAATATCTGATAGTAATAAATAAAGAAATATGAGCTATTTGCATGTCGGAGTATAAACTTTAGCCAAGTAATGCTTGGTAGGAAAGATATACCGATTTTCGTAGCAGGATCTGAAGTCATTTGAAAAATACTGTAAAAAGATGTGATATTTAGCTTAGTCGGAGGCGATAATAGTTTCTCAAGCTCGTCAGTTGATTTAACATGTTCAATTGGAGTTTTTTTTATCAAGCACCCAGTAAAATTTATGCATCATTCTTTCATACGAAGTTGGTGAAACTTTGACTCTGACAGTGGAGATTAGATATGTATTCAACAGTCTATGTTTCTTCGCGTAATAGTCGATATCATCACCATATACAACTGTCCTGATCTGTTGCTCCTGAAAAGTCGATGTTGACTTACTTTTTGAGATGCAGGCCAATAGTATAATTATGCATATAAATTGAGATGAAACAACTATAAGTGAGAGTACATGTTTATCTTCCAAAATCAAATTTTTAAACTTAATTTTCTTCTCCAAACCTTGTCACGCTCAACTCATGTCTACAATTTGAACTTTACAAGTCCAATCGGGAGTGCCAACTGTTAATCCTTCAACATTGAATCTTAGAGCCATTTGTCTACCAAAGATATCTTCACAATAATCGGGGAAAGAAGAGCCAGAGAGCCACAATAGTTAAATACTGTAAGTTTTTAACATAGTGAAGCGAATATAGATATCTAGTGAACTTAGAGGAATAAATATATAAAACGCATTCACAAAGAAGAATGTTTTTTACTTGCAAAGATCAAAAACAGGCTATTGACAACTTGTTCTATGTCAAAATTCTCAAATTCAAATACATTGTAGTACAATTAAATATTTTAGATAAAATGCATTTGCAAAGAACGTTCTACATATTTTTCTTCTATAATGTATAGGATCTTTACAACTTTTTATTTTTTCTCATAAAGATGCAAACAGAGAATTGACATAAATATGGCTACACTAAATCTGTTTTTTAAAAAATAATTGTAAAATTTGTAGTTTATCTTAAGTGTCATAATTTAACTATATAATTAATACTTCCTCCTGTCTATTTTAATTATTGTGATTACTAAAAATAGAGCAATTTGAAAAAATATTTTTCACTTGCAAAGATCAAAGGTCAGGGTCAGGCTATGTAGAACATATGTCCATTTGTTGAATATTAACATTTTACTCTGAAATATACTACAAATACAACTACCATTGACATATGCACACAACAGTACTAAAAAAATTCAATTGTACTACATTGTATTTGAATTTGAGAATTTTGCTTTTGATGTAGTTAATAAAAAGTTACAGTTTGTTTAGCTTTATTTTATCTTTCAGAATGCTCAAAAAGTGAAAGCTTAAAATAAGATGAGCGTGGCAGAAATTACAAATTCATGTTTAGTTCTATTGGTGTTGTTGTTCCACTGTGATTAGTGTCATTCTAGAATTAGAGTCACACAATATAATCCGAGAATAAGATGTCATAACTATCATTTAGAATATCAAGGTGAAAAAAATATTTACTCAACTGCTAACATTTAACAAAATTAGCAGGCTCTTTAAGGCACAATTGCAAACAGTGAAGAATATTTATGATTCGTGGTAATATAGAACAGAAGACACTTCGGTACAATGAATTTCCATTGTATCATTTTCAACTCTCATGAAAATCAAATTCTACACATCAATTATACTCTATTAAAATCCATAGGAACCAACCAAATTAAGTAAAAAAAGCACATTCACTATCCTCTACACAAGCTCAAATTCAACATCAAACAAGAAAAAGAACAACAAAGACTTGAACTTTAATAAACTAAGGAGCACCAAGAGAAGTTCAATATGAAATCCAAAAAGAATTTTTCTTTCATCATGGATTCTCAATTACTCATTTCCAAATCTCATGAAAATTAAATCTTATACATCAATCATACTCTCTATTGGTTTATCCTATCATTTAAATCCAAAGAAACTAACTAAATTAAGTAAAAAAAAACACATCCACTAAGGAGCAGAAAGACACTAACTTTAATAAACTAAGGAGCAGAAAAAGAAGTTCAATGTGAGATCCAAACTTTCATCATGAATTTCCAACTTATCAGATCCAAATCTCATGAAAATCAAATTCTACACATCAATCATACTCTCTATTAAAATTCAAAGGAACCAACCAAATTAAGTACAAAAGACACATCCACTATCCTCTCTCCACAAGCTCAAACTCTACATAAAAAATTTTATCAAAAAAATCAGAAATTTCACCATTACCTTTGAAGGAGAAAAAGGGGGAAAAGGAAAAGAAGAACTCACCGATGTCAATTTTCGCCCAGCTCTTGAGAGACAATAGTTTTTAGTATCATCTTTTATGTCTAAATACAGTACACGAGTTTTATGCTGAGAAAAAGATATACATATAGTTTAGAATATTTTAACAACACAAGTACAACACTTGGAGAAAGAGAAAATATTTATTTTCAATATTGCCTCTGTTTGTTCTATGCTTGGGAACTATTTGTTGTTGTGGTCGTCCCAATGTTATTGGTTTATATAATAGAGTAATAATAGTAATTCCATCATTTATTTTTATTTATCTAATGATTAAAAAAAATCATAATAATTTTTTTTTTTTTTGAATTGAAGACGTATGATAAACATGATCTGATATTTTAGATATATTTTTAACCCAGTAAGTAATAATAAATATATTTTTAAATTAAACTATTGACGAAAAATATATTTTTTGACAAAATTATTAACTGAGAATATTTTTTATTCAAGTTGGCTTAAAAGCCATTTAAGTTTGAAGGATGATTTACTCTTTTAAGCCTTATAGTATTTCGTAATTTCAACATTACCCTCACAATCTAAGCCCTTAATCTCTCTTTTCTCCATTCTTCACTGGCGATCTTCTTCTTCTCTTCTTTTCTCCATCCTTGCATCCATTCTTGGAGTTTTGCTCAGAGATTTCATTCTTATATCAATCTTGTGGTAAGTTCTTCTCCATCAATTCAATCTATAGAATCTCTCCATCTATGTGATTTCAGGGCATATACATTATTCTTGCACCTTTTACTTGTTTATTTACTAGTATTTCTTCTCCAAATTAAAGAGTGAATGAATCGTTTTTTTTCTTTTTTTCTCAATGATTCGTTGCATATAAATCAGGTTTTGTATAAAATTATTGTATAAAAATCAGATAACTGATGTTTTTGAATTTGGAATTGAAAATAGTTAATGTCTAGTTAGAGTCTCTTATTTCTTCAGAGAATGCCGAAAATTAGTTTGGGACGAAGTAATGCCTCAAAAGTGCTAGGATTTCACCAATTTGCAGTACCCATCAATTAATACAACTAAAACCTTGAAAAAAAATCCCCAAACTTAATCAAAAACATATATAAAGATGTAATCTTTTAAGCTCAATGGGTATAAAAATTGGATCCTTTTTTTTAAAATTAAGAGACTGATGTAAAGATTCCTACTTACTACTGTAAGAAATAGTAGAAAGATGAACTGATAACTGATATTGTTGATGGTTGTTCTCTACTTTCTTTGGGGATACAACACTTTTTGGTAACAAACAAAATTAAGCCAGCCTTTCTAGTTTGGCTATGGTTTAATTTTTCTAAAAGAAATTTGGTTATAGGTTCCAATATTTCGATTTAACCAAAAAGCTGAACTTATTTTAAATAAAGTAAAAAAATCTTGAAAAAAACTAAATATATATCTTATTTTACTATAATCTCTAAAATTTTCTTTCATTTAAAAAGATTTCAAAAATTTACTTTCGAATACATCACTCCTCGCTCGCTGATACATCTTTATCCCCCTCTCGGATACATCTCTCTCCTCTCGAATATATCCCTTACCATTTGGATGCATCCATCCCCTATGTATCCAAATGTCATATCCCCTTTCTGATACATCTCTATCCCCTCTTTGATACATCACTCCCCTCTCAGATACAACTCTCTCCTATGTATCCGAATGTGTGCTGATGTATGAGAACGTCCAGTGATATATCCGAAATTCATAAATTTTAAAAAAAATTTGTATTTTGAAAAAGAGTAGAAAAATAATGTAATTAACTCTTAAAATTATAGGTTTATGTAAATTAGCCAAAAATATTTGGGAAAATTGCATCAGGCGACTACCCATAACATTTGTTTACCACTTTTTTGGCCTTAACTTTATAAAATTACCCAAAATGACCCAACTCAGATAAAAGGGTCATAATTGATGTAATTAATATATATTTTTTATAAGACTCATTTCGGATTAAAGGTACCATTGGGCATTTTTTTTGAATCCATCGAGATAAGTCAGCCTAAAACTCAAACAAAAGCGGAAACAGACTAAAAAGATAGATAAGTATAAAAATATGAAAGTCTTAGCCATCTACAATACCCCAAATGATTGGCTATCACATGTACAAGCCTCTAATACAATAGAAATGAAAGATAAGTGCAAGTCTCAATGTGTTTATCTCTCAAACATAACAAAGCATGTAAAATGAAACAAGAGGGATCGTCGACGTCGGCAACTACCTCTCAAGTATCCATTCGAACCTCCCTAACTACAATCTGCAAGCAGAGCAGCCCAATCTAACAGTCTATATATAGATATAACTCATGTAACACGTAAATCAAGTATGTTTCCACATGCAATCAATGGGAATGAAATGAAGTCCAATACCTTGTTACAATGGACAATTATCGAGTTATTCACCTCGTTATAATGGACAGTCATCGAGTCATCTACCTCATTATAGTGGACAATCATCAATCTATCCACCTCGTTACAGTGGACAATCATTCGAGTCACCTATCTCGTTATAATGGACAATTATCGAGACATTCACCTCGTTATAGTGGACAATCATCGAGCTATCCACCTTGTTGCAGTGGACAATCATCGAGTCATCTACCTCGTTACAGTGAACAGTTATTCAAGCTATTCACCTCGTTACATTGGACAATCATCGAGCTATCCACTTTCTTACTGTTGGATTGTTATCAAGTCATTGAATTTTCAATTGCCGAGAGGGACATTGTATGTTGATCTCATTGAAGAGAAACATCAGCATTTTCCAGCATTATAAACATCTGAAGAACATATGTAAGACGCATCAAATATCAGAGAAGATTTGAAGTGCAACTTGCCAAAATATCCATTTTCATGCCATAAATTGACAAGACGTGGGCATTTGAAGGATACTCATCAGTCACATTGATACCAGATATTGCAATGTGCAAAGGCTATTGAGGCCATAGCATCATCCTATTGATGGAGCAATATTATCCTACCAATGGATCATAATATCCTTCAGATGAAACATCATCATCTTCCTACCGATAGATCAACATATACTCTACTAATGGATTAACATATTTCCTATCAATGGATCTTTATTCGTCTTACCGATATACAAGCATTTAATTTTTCAAGTATCATATCAATGGATCTTAATTCTTACTGATAGACAAGCATTTAATTTGCCAAGTATCCTATTAATGGATCTTCATGTGTTTTACCGATAGACGTGCATTTATTTTGCCAAAGTATCCTACCAATGGATTCTTATTCATCCTTTGGATGGATAAACATTTATTTTGCCAAAGTATCCTCTCAATGGATTCTCATTCATCCTATCGATGGACAAGCTTTTATTTTACCAAAATATCCTGTCGATGGATCGTCTTTATTCGTCCTACCAATGGACATGAATTTATATCCTACAGATGGATCATCATTCATCCTACCAATGGACATGCAATATCATCCTATCGATGGATCTTCATTCGTCCTATCGATGGACAAACAATTATGGACCAACATATCTTACCGATGGATCTTCGTTCGTCCTATCAATGGACATGCAACATCATCCTTCCGATGATTCTTCATTCGTTCTATCGATGGACAAACAATTATTTAGCCTAAATATCCTACAGATGGATCATCTTCATTCGCCATACCAATGAACATACAACATCTTCCTATTGACTCCCAATTTTGACCGACGTATAACCCATTTTTGGATTGCTATTGAATTAAATATGTATTCTTAAATTTTTATTTATTTATTGTATGCTTAATCTTACATTTAGTATAATATTCATAATTTTATTATTGTTATTATTATATAAATAATATTATTTATTTATTTAATTGGTTATTAATTTAGAATATTGATTTTTTCATAACTTCTAATTTTTAGTATTTGTTTAGTATATTTGTTGACACCCATTATTTGGCTCATCATTTTTAAAATTAATTACTCCGTTCTGTCGAATACAAAACTCAATTATTTAATCGTATTCCTTAATTTTTTCTTTGTGGACCCTTTTCCCTTTCCCCATTTCAACATCTCTCACATGCTCCTGTTAGACTTTCTCAACCAACACTCATTTCAACAATGACACTAATCTTCCTTCTATAAAATCTTTCCTCAATTAGTCCTTTCTTCTCCAACGCAACCTAGCCGCCTCACACCATTTTCACTTCTTCTTCCCCACCTTTCCTCTTCATCACACTCAGAAACAACAATAACCACTGCACTAGTGAGCTTGAAGCTCGCCAACCACCAAAACAAAATCCAAGTTTCAGCGAACTCCGAGTTCCACAAAGCCAGTCATCCTTCACGCACACGATACAACCTCCGCCGAGGAGCTTCAAGCTCCGATGAATCGGAACAAAAAAATAAAATAAAATAAAAACGTACAGTCCTCACTAGATCTCAAGCCACCACAAACAACTTCGATGAGGAGCACAAACCAATAACCAGATATCACGACCCGAACCTAGGGCCTAGATGTGACACGGCGAATGAGACACCCGGAGGTGCCTCACCTAAGCCTCTTAGCATTTGTTAAGCATTTTATTGGTAATGACATATGATAACAAGCGAAAAGTAAGTAAATAAAAAGAGAACTGGACTAGGGAAAATATCGTGGAACAATAGTCCTTAGCAACTTCAAAACATTTTCCATTTATGTCCCAACATACCTCTACTAATAGACTTGGCGGGGGCTAAGACATGTCCATAACTCACCCTCAAAATAAGTGTCAAAAAATATCTTCATAAAAGTTTTAATGTTTTACAAAACATGAGCTTAGAATATAAAGGAGGTTATTCCCGGAACATGGAAACTCACCACAAGTAACCTTCAACTAACCCGAGCTAGCCGTGTGGAGGAGGTCGAGGAGAGACGTCGGTCCCTACATGGTGATATCATGTAGGCAAAAGTATGCGTTAGTACTTTGAATGTACTAAGTATGTGAGTATGCTACGAAAAGAAGAACATAAGAGGAACATGAATAAGCAATGTGCATAATGAATGCATACATTAAACATCATCATAAAAAACCTTAAAACATTCATTTTGTGGGGAAGTGACCTTATCCGACATTTAAGACCATGCGAGTTATTACATGGAATCCAACATAACCCCCTATGTTGGCACGGGGAGTCTACTTGCCGAGTAGAACTCCGTCAACTTTAACTTTATTGGCTAATTGTGGATCCACTAGCCTAAATAGCCTACAAGGGCTCATATGTTGGCGCATAGTTAATGCAACATGAGACTTTACTTAAGGACCCCTTAGGTCGAGTCCCCATCTACATGCTACATTCGATGCTAGATCAATCCCATGGGATAACATTTAAATATCATAATAACATAAGTATTGTATAACCTTCGACATCAAATCATCATCGGTGAAATAACTCATTAAAACATTTCATTTGATGCAAATATATGAGAATTGTCCTTTCACATTGAATCTTTTCTTTGGCTAAAAGCCTTTTCATCATCATCCAATCATTTCACAAGACTCCCTTAAACATAGGCATTTGCTCATAAACTTTCAATTCAACTTCATGAATACATAGGAAGACTAGGTGGGTTCGATTCATAAAGACCTTTAAATACGTTTAAAGAATACTTGTATGCATGAGAGTGATATAAATGCATCGAATCAAACATCTTAAAACAACGTATCATATACACTTTAAAACTACATTTCAAGTCTTCATATAGGATCACTAACAAAAAAAAATTATTTCATGAATGAGAGTCAATATATCAATTTAAACACAAAAAGCTTCAAATATACCATAATATATGCATTTTGAATCATCATGTAAAATTCCATAAGAATTCACCATTTGAAATTTGAAACATCAAGTTGAGAAAATATTTGGGCTCCATGGGTGGAAGAACTCATGGATGAAAACCCACATACCTTAGAGTGAAACTTTAAGAAAACTTGATTCTTGGTCTTCAGTGGGGAGCCTTGAATCCTTTGAGTTTTATAGAAAAAATGGAGGGGATGATTTGAGGGAGAGGAGGATGAAGATTAGGGTTCTTTAGAGGTGAAAGACTGAAAATAAATGACCCAAAATGCGTCCAAGTTCGTAGATATGGATATTAGATAATTTTTCCAAAATGTCCCTACAAATTTGGAAAACTGAACAAGTTCGCGGACGTGTCGCGCACCTTTCCGGTTGACAAAAAAATAAAATTTGGAAAAATTGTCAAAGTTCACTACAGGTCCGCGACGCGGACTTATCGCGGACCTCTCTGTTCAACCAAGCATAACTTTTGACTCCGAACTCAGAAAAATTCAATCTTGGGGCGTTGGAAAGAAGACTCAAAGACCTTTAATTTGATAGGTTATGGGCCACCCAATTCGTTATATTCTAGGAGATATGATTGTTTGAAGTTGACCCTTATACGAATTCATTGGAAACTTAGCCGATAAAAATTCTTTGGAATCAGCTTGGTGTTAGAGATCCCTTATAATTCTAAAACACATCTAATACTCTTAAAATACTTAGGAATTGATCCTAACTCATAGATACAACTAAAAGTCACCGAGTTCGATCCTATACGCCTAAAAAGAATGGTTCGAGTCTTGGCATAGAAATTTTTGAAATGTTACACCAGATCTATCCGGAGTTGGACTTATCCATTCTCAACAAAACAAATTAAAGCTCTAAAGCTCTGTTTTTTTTCTTCCTCCATTAATGTCATTATCTTTATTTTTCTATTTCTTTCCAGCAAATACAGTGCTATATTATTTGATGTTCTTTGAAGTGTGATTATTTTTGAGTTGTTTTAATGAGGTTATTATTTATTTAAAATTTTGTCTTTAAATTTTTTTATTTTAAAAAAAATTACAATGAGATACATCTATAAAGCATTCCCTTTTGATCATTCATTATTATTGATGCTTTAATGTTTTTATTTTATTATTTTATTACTATTGTAGGATAATTTTTATTTGTTTGTTGCCTTGACTTTATTGGTTGTTTGTTGGTCTGTATTGTTAGTTTTCCAGCAGCCTACTCTGTCTATTATTGTTGTTTGGTAGTGAACTTCTTAGATGATTTTGTATAAATTTGTTTATATCTTTGAGCAATCATAAATTTTATATTTAAAGTGGCCGATGAAGAAATTGTCGTCGATTTCTAACGCCTCTCATGTTTATAAGACGAATTTTATTTTTATTTTTATTATTATTATTATTATTCGTATTTATACCTTACTAATACTTCTACTAAGTGTCTTTACAAGTACCCAACCCAGAATTGCTTTCTGAGGAAGCTATTCAAATTTAATGAAGGTTGAATATTATTTTTAATTTATTATTATGTATATTATTGACGTTAGGTAAAACTTAGGCCGTAAATACTTACATAAAGAAATTTAATTGATTTAACTATTTAATCAGTTAATTCACATTTTTAGACAATATTAAATAATGTTTTTCCTTTAAAATATTTTTCATAATTTATCCTCTCGTTGATATTGTAAGTTAAAAATGTTATTTGAGAATATATTTTTTTTCTATAAAAGAAATATTTTTCTTTTCACACATTACAAAAGGTTATTTTTATATGGTAAAAGAGTTCCCTTTTTTTTCATATTAATAAAGAGAAATTCTTTTAATATTGCATAAAAAATGAACTTTTTTTATATACATTTATATCATCTTTCTCATATTTTCATACATATAGTTGACGATAATATACATTATTTACTTGGTACATACTCTTTTATACATATATTTTTATACAATTTTAATACATGTTTCTTTATATATATGTGTGTGTCATACTTGCAAATAATAATTTTATCCCCTCCCTTTTGATAAAATAAGTCTAGCCTGTTACTACATTTTGTAGATTTCGAAGGATGCCTAGCACCTTCCCTTTGGATAATGTAAAATTTTACCTAGAATCTAAACTAATTTTTTCGTAGATAAAAACGTGAGTCATACATATTATACATCAGATAGATTTTTTTATTTTTCTTAATAAATTAGGTGGTGACTCGATACAATAATTAATCCTTTTTAGAATCTATAAGTTGTGTTTTATCTAACCTCGATAAAAATAGAGCATAACACTTTCTACCGATGGATCTTCATTTGTCATATCGTTGAACATGCATTAGTATCCTACCAATGGATCATCTTCATTTGTCCTATCAATGGACATACATTTATATCCTATTGATGGATCATCTTTGTAATGACCTGAAGGTCATTTTTTGGGAATTTTTGTAAAATGACCATTTTATCCTTCCCTTTAGATGCCCGAGTCGTTTCTAATTGTTACCGGGTGTTGATTTTTAGAAAATTCCATGAAAAGTTAAGTCCTTGGAAATTTTCAGTTTTCATAAGCTTTAAGTATTAAAAAGTGGTATTTGGGGTCAATTGGAGCTACGGGTCTCGGAATGGAATTCCGTCGATTCCAGCAGCTCCAAAATGTCGAAATAGGCTTAGGAGACTTTACGGAATCATTTTTGGAGTTGTAACGAAGATTTGAGGCATTGATTTGAGAATTTGAGGAACTTTAAGCCAAGGTTTGACTTTGGTCAACTTTTGGAGTTCTAATGCTCGGAATGAAATTCCGACGACTCCGTTGGATTTGGGAGATGTTTTTGGTCTAGAAGAAGTGTTGGTTGAATTTTTAGAGGTCCCGAGTTCGTTTTGGTATTTTGAAGGCCTAAGTTGGTTTAGTTGCGACTTTTTGAGTTTTGGGTCAACAAAATCTCGAATTCAAATTCTGATGGTTCCATCAGCTCCGGAATGACCAAATTAGGCTAGTAGCACTGTTGGAATGACTATCGAGGCAATCGATACGAGTTTGGGGCCATTTGGCGCTTTTGACTTCGAAATTTAGCCTATTGTTGACTTTCCTCAACATTCTTGGAAAACGCGCTCGAATAAAAATTTTGATAGCGCGGTTAGTTCCGAAATATCGATTTTGGTCAGGAACGACCTTTCGTTCGCTTTCCGAGGCTCCCGAGCTAATATCGAGGTCCGTTGTGGAAAATGACACTTGGATGTGGGACCTACTTTTTATTAAAATAAACTCGTATGAGAATTCTGAATACGCAATTGAGTCCGGAACGTCGAATTTAGTGTGTTAGCATATTCGGTTTATTTTTATTAGGTTCCGAATGAATTCCGAAGGTTCGTTCGGAGACTTTAAATTGTGGCAAAAAAATCAGAAAAAATCTGCAACAAAGAGTGCAGATTTTCAGATTTTCTCCTCAACTTTGAACCTTCATAACTTGAGTTCTAGAGCTCCATTTTGGGTGATTCGAAGCCCAGTGTATTTGGGAAGTTCATGGCTACGGATTGGAGTTCTTGGGGGCTGCTGGGTACTCTTTGTTTGAGGTAAATTCGCGTTATAGCAGCTGCCCTTTCTATTTTCGGAATCAATTTTTGTTGAATTTTGAGAATTTAGTTCTTGACCTATATAAACCCGATTTTAGTGATTCAAGGGTCTAAATTCAAGAGAATTTCGTGAGTAATCTCGTGGTAATATCAGAAACGCGAGGAGAAGCTTCGTTTGAGGTAAAAATGCGTTTTAAGTTACTAATTTAGTCATTTTCGGAATAAAATTTTGTGGAATTTTGAAAGAGTGTATCTTGGTCAATATAACTCCGTTTTGAGTGATTCTTGAGGCTAGATTGTGGGGTTTTTCGCAAGGAACATCATGGTGTAATTTGTTTTGATTGACAGATTTTCGTTTTTGAGAAATCGATGTGTAAAGAGGCTGCCTTATATTATTTTCTTAGTTTGAAAATGTGGGAATTGACTGTTTGATCATCTTACGTAATTTTCCACCCCGAATTGTGTTATAAATCTGATTTGTGATCTTGGGGTGACGTTTAGAACCTGTTTTGGGGGTCAAATCCGTAATTTCGTATGTGGGTCCCACAATTCCCGTTTTCGACTCCAAAATTGGTCCGTCTCCAAAAATTATGAAATTAGTGTCTAAATGACCGTATTGACGTCGTGGTTCTATTTTTGACAACTTGGAAACATTCTGGGTAGTTCGAAAGGGAAAAGCTCTGGCACAGTGATTTGGAGCCCGCGTGTTTAGCCTAAAGGTAGGCTACGGTTTACCTTTCTTTAGATTGAGATGGAATGTGTGAAAGCATGTTGAAATAGTTGGAATTTGGGTTGGGTAGTATGATTGTATATTTTAGGTGTTAGAAATCATGCTTTAGGCTTGTTATCGGGTTTTCGGATATTTAGAAGCATGTGTATCTTGTCGTTACTTGTTAGTATTATAAGGAGAGTTGAATGAGCATGTTGTTGACACTATGAAACATGTTGGCCTTAGTATAGGATGTAAACTTGCTTTAGATGTCCCGGCGTCGTTCCGATGGACTTAGATCCTTGTAGAATGGTATAACGGGCTAGTGCCTAGTAGTTTGGCCTTAGCTAGGCGTTACTCTTGCTCTTAAAAATACCATCATCCATAACTCGGTATAATCGTGACTTTCGTGATGCGTCGACAATACTAGATTTCATGATCATTGATTTTGGCTCCGGTTTCAGTTTTGGCGGCATATTGGTTGACTCATTGGGAAGGAGATTCTCGGTACTATTAATGTTTAGTTGGAAAGGAGAATATTCGACACCATAGGATAAAATATCTGTGAGCATCCGGGTACCCAGTCCCGGCCTCCATTCTGAATTATCGGGGAGCATTCGGGTACCCAGCCCCGGCCTCCACCGACTTGCTAGTATGATGAGCATCTGGGTATCCAGTCCTGGCCTCGATCATATCGATGTGTTACAGCGAGCATCCTAGTAACAGTCTAGGCCTCGACCGCACCGATGTAATACGGCGAGCATCCGGGTACCCAGTCCCGGCCTCGACCGCACTTATGTATTATGGCAAGCATCCGGGTATCCAGTCCCGGCCTTGACCATTTTGAACATTCGGGTGAGCATCTGGGTCCCAGTCCTAGCCTCGACCCTTAAGTCACCACTAGATCGATTGACTCTTAGAGATTCTGAGTATGGAAATGATATAGTACTTCGGCTCCTAACATCGCAGATTCTTGGTTCCTAGCCTTGGTAGTTGTAGCTATTCTGTGTACTTGATGGGCTTATGGGGGTTCGTCCGGGTTTTTATTTAACTTGCGCACGAGTGTCCCGACTGGACTTATGGGGGCTCAGTTGGGTATAGTTAGCTGTAGTTCTCATAGGTAGTACTCTTTCCCCTTTTGATGCTTATGTTGACTCCTATTTAGGTTATTCTCCTATTTCATATTGTTTTTACCTTTTCTGCTCAGTCGGCCTATGATGCCTACTGGGTACCTGTTGTCTTGGTACTCATACTACACTCTGCATCTACTTTCGTGATGCAGGACCGAGCACCACCTATCGCCGTGGATAAATCGAGCCTATTGTAGTAAACTTCGGAGACTAGGGTGAGTACTTGGCGTTTTTAGATCATTCCTGTCTCCTTCAGCATGGATGGTCCGTCTTTTGCCTTCTAAGACTAGCCAGTTGTTATATATATTTTTGGTCCATTTTCGTGACTTGTACTCGTATTTTATTTTGTAGCAGCTCTGTACTTGTGACTTCCAGGTTCTGGGAGGGATCTTTAGTTGTGTAAAACATGTTTTGGTTTAATTCTGCTTATTCATTCTATTTACTTTTATAATTCGATACTCTTATTTAGTTTCTGCCCTCAAACCCATTATTTGAAGTTTCGTGTTGATGGGTTGGCTTACCTACTAGAGGGTTATAGTAGGTATCATCATGACCTAAGGAATTGGATCGTGACAATCTTCATTCGTCCAATCGTCAGATATGCAATTGTAACCTACTGATGTATCATTCTCATGTGTCATATCGATAGACATGCATTCATTCTGTCAAATGTCTTACGAATGATTCTTATTTGTCCTATCAATGGACTGACAATTATTTAGCCATCACACTCATATCCTGTCCATGGATACTATCAGTCTTTTCAATGAACTTGCTCCACGCTTCAACAATCAGATGAAGGTTGTCGACACACATAACTTTTGAAGTAAAAATGACTTTGAAGCACCAAGAGAACAACGTGTCCACAAAAAAAAATGCAAAGAAAGTGACAGAAGGTATTATAAGAGATGCTACCTTTTTCTTTAATTTTGTTTCTACTAATGACTTTTATCTTAGTTTTTTCGAGAACATCCAAGAGGATGCATTCTCAATTTAACCATAGGTGCGAGTTACGTCAACAAGTACGCAACACAACGTAGAGCTTTCAATCAAACCACACCCTTATCTGAAGGTAATGTGATCGGCCAAAATTAGATGTGCCAATTTTCTTTCTCTGTGATCTCTTTCATTGATCCTATCCAATGAAAAAGACAGCTGTTGACACCCAATTTTGGTCTGACTTTTATAAAATTAATCCTTTTAAGTTTTTATTCTTTAAATAGTTCAAAATACATTTCTTCAATTTTAGAATAATTTATCAATAATTATTCTTATTTTTCAAAATATTAGGATTTTTCATTAGTTTATTTGGAATTTTAGTTAATTTTAATTATTACTATTTTTTTCATGTTGAATTTTTGAATATTGTCTTATTTTATCAAATCATTATTTTTCATTAAATTGTATTTTTTATATATTGTTGATTACATTTGTTTTATATCTATTTTAATATTTTTAATACAATATAAAAATTTATTGATACACAAATAAATATTAAATTACTCAAATATTTAATTAGCTAATGATTTTGGATCCATAATTTTAAGTCGATAATTTTGTAAAGTGAGTAGTTGTTAATTTTCTTTATAATCCTTTTATTTGAACTAAGAAATGAAGGATGGTGAGATAATTTTAGAAGAAGTGTTGTAAATTTCCTAAAAAAGGCAAAACCTTAAACACCTTCCTCTCCATTTTTCCCTTCCCAGCCGCCTCACCTCTCTTTCTACCTCAAAAAACCCACAACCACCAGATTTCCTTTGACCATAATAGCCACGAGCTCCACCACCCCACCACCGGAACCTCCAAACAAACCTCACCTCTCGTCGTGCCTCAGCAACACCAACAAACCAGTGAGCCCTGAGCTCGCACAGTGAACGAGTTCCAACAAAACGCTCTGACTTTCTCATTCCTATCACAGAATCTTCTCCAAAGATGGCTGCATCTTCTTCTTCTTCTCGGTTGGTTCGTGGTAAGGGGCTTTACTTGCTTTGATTGCTAATATGGAACTTGTGACTCTCACTCTTTTTCAATATGCCAATAATCTTCTCTCCCCTCCCCCCAACCACCATGGGAAAAGGTGATTTTGTTTCAGCAGATAAACTAAGTGAAAAGGAGTGTGGAAAACAAATAAGAGTAAATTTTAGGGGTTACAGGCCTAGATTCTCCTTTGTGTAATCTGAAGAGAGGTAGTTTACATCTTTACTTATTGGTGGATAGTCTAATGACCTCAGATTAGGTTTTGCATGAGTTCTAGCTGTTCTCCACACAACAAACTCATTTTATATTTCTTGCACGGAGCAGCTCATAAACAGGAACACGTTTTGTCTCTAGTGATGTAATGTATTACTTCCCCGTCCCAATTTGTATGGCACTTTCTGTTTCCTGGGAGTATGACTAATCTTTGATTGGCTTAGATCAACTCAATATTTTATCATTACTATAATTTAGATTAAAAAGTATATGAAAAGTACCGCAAATTGCAATTCTTCTCATGTCAACATGACGAAAAAGTACATTTTAAACTGTTGGTCAGAGTTTACATAGTTTAAATCTCAAAAAACAAAAAGTGCCATCATATAAATTGGGATAGTTACTTGTCGTCCCATTTTTCCTTTTTGTCTTTCTCTGGTAATCTTTCCATTGGAAAAGGAGATACGATTAAGTAGTGCATTGTCACTATTACCGACTAATCTACTCATTCAGTTGGGTTTGATATCGAAATCTCCGAGCAGTGAATGTCATCTTCAGTCATTACAGCATAGCAGGTAGAACTTAGATTTATAGTTGTAGAGGGAGGGGTTTTACTCATTTATCTGTAAAGTCTAGATCGTTGAAGATTGATTTTCTTGTGTGAATAAGACTTTTCTGCTAAAGCAATGTGCTCCATCCCAAGTTGTATACCCTCATTGTACTAAATGATGTTTATGGACTATTTTTTCTACTTGATACAACTTTCTTTCTTGTTTCTTTTTAATGGTCTTAAAGGAAAAAAGATTTAACCTATACTTGATCTCGAAGTTGCATTGTGAAACTTTTGTCTATCAGCTTATTTAATCATTTTTAATTCAAACGTGTAATTCAATTTGGAAGAAGGAAGTAGTGTGATTTTTATTAGCCATAGTCATCAACAAATTTTGTACTTGGACAACTTCGCGGAAATGATTAATAGGTTATCCAATATTGATGGTTTTATGTGCATTAGAAAGCCCGTTAGCACCTGCAACCAGATATTTAATCGATTTCTTCTAATAATTCTTTTTCAATTGGTAATATAACCAATTCATATAATCTTTCTTGAGACATAGTAGACCAAATATGTCAAACTTCTTCGAATAGTTCTTTTCTTTTATATGAAAAGTTTACTTTTCCTACAAATAGTACTCAATGTATTTTTTCAAAAAAAACCTAGAATCTATTATTGCGGAAAAATGCCCCCCTCAAATTTGGGGCCCTAAGGCACTTGCCTTTTTTTTTTTGATCTTGTAGAGTCGACATTGATGGTTATCCAAAATTGACAGTTATATGTGTATTAGGAAGCCCATTAGCCACTGCAACCAGATATTATGCTCTCTGTACCAGCTCATTGAATTCACTGCCTTCCTGTGCTATCCACATTTCCTGATCATCAGCTCTTCCTTATTTCCTTGTCTCTATGCATGACCTGTGCTTTAACAAAATTGTGATGAAACTGCAGTAGTTGGTTGTTCATTGTTCAGTGGCCTCTGCAACAAGGTTGATGGTTTAATGAGATCAACACACGAGATGATGTGCAATCATTTGTTATTCCAGGTTCGTCTGCTATGATGTTTAATTCACTCACCCCCAACACCCTATTCTTTTTTCCGGTCCATTTGCAATCTTAATCAGTCATTGAGCATGAACTTTGGATGTTGTGTGCATTTTGTCAATGCAAGCCACATCATGCATTCCTCACATGAAGATAAAGCCTTCTTACTGATCAAATAATTTAAATGCTTATTTTCATTAAAGGAAGCATCTTAATAACGTCACATGGCTGAGTTGCTATGAAAAGGTCTTGAATCTTATGAGTTGACGCTGCTAATTGAGTAGTATTTGAATTGTCTCTTGTTACAATGATTGTAAAGTTTTTCACTTGTTTTTGGTCCTTTCAGCAACAAAGAACTTTCATACAAATGAGGACGAGTCTGAAAGTGGTAGACAATTCAGGTGCAAAGAGGGTGGCATGCATCCAAGCACTGAAGGGAAAGAAGGGAGCAAGATTAGGAGACACAATAGTTTGCTCAGTGAAGGAAGCTCAGCCAGGTGGGAAGGTGAAGAAAGGAGAAGTGCATTATGGTGTTGTTGTTCGTGCTGCCATGCCAAGGGGCCGCTGTGATGGGAGCGAAGTAAAGTTTGATGACAATGCTGTGGTACTCATCAACAAGCATGGTGAACCCATTGGAACCAGAGTTTTTGGTCCAGTGCCCCATGAGTTGAGGAAAAAGAAGCATGTTAAGATTCTTAGTCTTGCAGAGCATATTGCCTAAAGGCTTAGCCTCTTGGTTGTTAGGTACATCTACTGATTGTTCGGTCGCACGAGTCTGACTGGAAGACCATTTTTTGTATTTGTTGGAACCTGTTGTCGTTCACAAGCTGCAGAGGATATTTTTTTTTTATCATCATAAACGTTGACTTGTACATATAAAATTCTCGGCGCACATGGCAGAGTGCTCAAGTTGGACTTAAAATAAATACATCACTAACACAATATTTGGACTCTTTATTGTCATTGTTGGAGTGATGGGCACATACTTCTCATTTTTACAAAGATCTAAAAAATCATTCTCTTCTCTTCATTTTGTAAGTGGACAGAAGATCTGAACTCCTCACATTTTTAATGTATGTACTTGAATCTACCGTTAGTTTGTCGAATTGGGTCTCGTGTCCTTATAGCTTACTGAGCTATTCGTGGAAACTTGTTTTATACTTTTAGGCCTAAAATGGTTAATGAAATTGGGCTAGTTTAGTAATGGGTTGTTCAACTCCCATTGACTCATATATCTCACGTCTAATTCTCTTACGGACTACCATTAGAGGTTCGTATAATTTTTGAACTACATATTTCGTATAATTTATCCAGATTCTATTTGTGGGATATCATTGGGTATGTTGTTGTATATTTTGTATAATTTGTTATATATATAGTATGATTTTTCAGTGTAAGATGTTGGTTAGCTAATTATAGAATGGCATCACTAGTGTTGCTGCTGGAAGCATTTGTCAGATCTTCGATTTGTAAGGACAAGATGATGGGCTGCTGAAGAAACAGGCGATAATAATAGTAACACGAGTTTGTTTACTCGAAAAAAGGATTACTCTTACTATAACTGTGGCTGGATAGTTGAGGCTGAGTATGTTCCTAGCTGGAAGATCATATATCAGTGTTGTATAAAGAATCCTAGAAACTGTGGCTGGATTCTCTGAACCTAATGACATTATAAAGAAATAGAAGTTGGATCCTAATGTCCAACTTAGTCCATAAACGCAGGGCCATATTTATGATATGATCAATTTCAAAACGTTATGTCATATGTATACCAGTCTCTTATGTCTCCGCCTGTTCCATTTCTGAATTATGTACATCAACTTTGAAGATAAAATGTTGACGGAACTCTTCCTGTCTTGTTGGCTTCTGGTCCACTGCACCTGTACTCCCCATTCTACACTCTCATATATCCATTTGAAAGTTTAAAAGATGAGTAAAAAACAAAATAAGTAACAAGACTAGTCTCGAATTGTTTTTGCCCCAATCGCTCCATCCTAGTGGAAGAACAATCTTGTCCATGTAAGTGTAAGAGAAAATCACGTCATCCCACGCTCTGCCTAAATAAACTGATCCAGTCCCGTTATGGTGCTGTTTTTGAACCAGAATCCACTTAATATTCATGACGAATTTGTACGTTTCTGGGGATTAGCCATTTATCTTTTCATTCTAATTCTTTCACCATTGGAACCAGTGCAAATGCATTATTCACTGATTTTGACTCAAACCACAGTGTGAAGAAGATGTAATTTTTCATCACATGTTTCCACAATAGAACAGGACGATATCTATATAAATTAAAATCCATTAAGGATGGATGAAGGTAACTGACCTCCTACCATAGCCAAATATGAAATCAACAGAGCCTTGGATGAAGGAAGCAATTGTTGAAATAGTGAAGTCCCTTATGATCGTAAAGTGTAGAAACTGCAATTGGAAATTGCTGCTTTGTTCCCCGATATTCTTAGTCTTCTCCTATCGTCCCAACCACATGAGCTGCTCTATTCTACAAAACCTAAAATAATTTCAACATTCTATTTGACAAGTTTAAGATCATAAAATTTAAAAGACTATCATACCACCGTCCACAAGATTGAAAAGTTTCTCCGTATAACTCTATATCAGGTCGAACTAATACATTTAGATAGGAATGAAGGGAGTCATTTATTTTTAAATGCCAATGACAGTATATGTTAATGCTGCTTCATTTTTTTGTTTTATCTGTTGGAATATTTTGTATGGCACTAGAATTTAGCCTTCAATGCTTCAACTACCAACTTGTAAAAAAATCCATGTGACAAACGAAACTTAAGTAGAATACGGTCAAGGACCTATGTCATAGAATGTGTTGGTGCATTTACCTTAAATTCGTATTTTAGTCGTATGCATATTGATCTAATGAACACCTTTTAGAAAACTCCATTTTGCAAGAATCACAAGAACATAGAAATTGACCTCAAAAATGACATTTATGGCGACAAAATAGTAGCACGTTGGAATGTCTTCAAAGGTGTGCAGTCCGTTCCGTAGTTAAAGTTGTGTCATTTTGTGTGATTCGTGGCGGATTGCTACTATCGCCTCGAAATGTCACAAATGGCAAACTTCTTGGAATGTTGATATTTTTCCCTACAATTTCACTTATTCTCGTCATAATAATATTTTCTACTAAAATTTTATTCAAGTCAATCATCATTTGTCGTATTCATTATATCCCACTCCCTTACAAGAAATAAAATACTCAAGGTAGTAAATATATATATTGAAGATTTTATGCAATAATGTAGTAGAAATATAGGTCACATCATGTTACTTACCTTACCTTTTAGATAGATATAAACACGTGGAAGAGATCTTTACGCAATCCATATACTTATAAAGTCACTTACCATTTTTTAAAGGTACTAATCCATGTTTGCTCTACAAATAGTTAATTTGCAACCGACTTTAATTAAGTAACATGATATATAGTGATTCCATTCGAGGTGCGTGTCTACGGTGGCGGAGTCAGTATTTTTACTTAGAAGGTTCAAAATATAAAAAAGAAGTTTAGGTGGTAATGCAACTACACGGTGAGTGTAGTAGTTTCCTCGGCATGCTCTTTGTACAAGCACTCATAGATATTTTATTGGTTCATAAAAGTAAACACCAAACTAATCAAAGATACTGAGAACAAAGATACGTTAATAAAAAAGCATATTAGTGAATCGACTGTATTATATAAGTTAATTCCTAAAACATATGAAATTGTGATATAATTCATAATGTCTCTAGATTTTTAGAGCAAATACTATCACTGTCAACTCCAAGTCATAAGTCGGGTAGTTTATCTCATGAACTTTCAACTGCCGCGATGCATAGGCTATAACATTCTTATCCTTCATCAACACAACATCCAAATCGAAATGTGAAGCATCACAAAAAATAATAAAGTCTTTACCTTCAACCGGCAGGGTCAAGATAAGTGTTGTGGTCAGAAGAGTCTTAAGCTTTTGGAAGCTCTCTTTGCATTTGTCAGTCCACTCAAATAGTACTTCCTTTTGAGTCAAACTTGTCAAATGGGTAGCAATGGAAGAGAAGTTCCTCACGAATCGGCGATAATAGCTGACAAGTCCCACAAAACTCCTAACTTTAGTCACAGAGTTAGGATGACCTTAGTTCTTAACTGCTTCTACCTTTTGTGGATCTACCATTATCCATTCCTTCGAAACAACATGTCCTAAGAAGGAAACTGAAGACAACCAGAATTCATACTTAGAGAATTTTACATATAGTTTCTGCTTCCACCTAGAACAATGCGAAGATGGTTTGTATGTTTTTGCTCACTCTTTGAATATACCAGAATATCATTTATAAACACGATCACAAAAGAATCTAGGAATGACTTGAAAACTCAATTCATCAAACTCATGAAAGTTGCAGGTGCATTGGTCAGCCCAAAGGACATCACTAAAAACTCATAGTGCTCATATCTTATTCTAAAAGCTGTTTTGGGCACATCATTAGGCCTAATCTTCAATTGATGGTATCTAGACCTGAGATCAATTTTTGAAAACATTGATGCACCTTGCAACTGATCAAAAAGGTCATCAATGCACGGCAACGGGTACTTATTCCGAATAGTGACACTATTCAGCTGCCGCCGGTAATCAATGCACATTCTCATGGTACCATCCCTTCTTAACAAAAAAGACTGGAGCACCCCAAGAACAAGCATTAGGACGGATGAACCCCTTATCAAGAAGTTCTTGTATTTAAACCTTAAGCTCTCTCAATTCTGCTGGAGCCATGCGGTAAGAAGGAATAGCAATTGAGCGAGTGTAAGGCTCTAAATCAGTACAGAAATCTATGTCACTATCAGGAGGCATACCAAGCAAGTCAGTAGGATATACATTTGGAAATTTACACACTATCGGAATAGACTCAATGGAGGGAGACTCCACATCAACATTCTGAATATGGGTCAAATAGGCCAAACAACCCTGCCCCACCATTTGTTTAGCCTAGAGAAATGATATGATCTTAGCTGGCTTAGGCTTGTACACCCCTTCTCACTCTAACTTCTCCCTCTTTGGGATCTCTAGAGTCACGGTCTTATCATTACAGCTAAGCACGGCCTAATAAGGAGACAACCAAGTCATGCCTAAGATCATATCAAAATCGGTCATGTCTAAAATTACCAAGTCATCCTAAGTTTGGAATCCCATAAACATTACAGGACTAGTACTATAAATATAGGTGACTATAAAGACTCTCCAACAGGGGTAGAAACATGAATAGGGGCATCAAGTACATTACTTATCGCATCAAAACCCAAGGCATATCTTACTGACACATCTAAAAAAGTAGACCCTGGATCAAATAAAATAATAGTTATTCGGTCACAGACAAGAATAGTACCTGTGATCACTGCATCAGACGCCTTAGCCTCGATCTTGCCAAGAAAGGCATAAAACTGAGCCTGTCTTCTTGACGAGCCACCTTCATGCCTAGCTGTGCTACTCCTCGACCTGCACTACCATTACCTCAGTCTCCACGACTTCTCGAATTTCCTCATTCCCACCTTGTGGACGTCCTCTACCGCTTCCACCTCCATCCGTGGGTACCATTGCCCTGTCATGCTGGGGTGCTGAATCTGTCCCGCGAGGGTGGGGACACTCCTTCTTGATATGCCATGGCTCTCCACAAATGGAATAGTCGCGCTCAAAAGACGGCCTACTACCAGCCATGAAAAAATCTCCTTGGCCTTTTTGGGCCAGATGCTGCTGTGGAGTACCTGAAAAACTGCTAGTAGAAGCGGGCAGTGCTGACTGAATAGGTCGGGCTGCAATTGATGGCCTGCATGACCCTCTAGAATAAGATCCCTAGAATTCACCTGTACTCTTGGGCTTTTTATTCAATAGCCTGCCCATCTCGTCGTACTCTTTCTACCTTTTTCACAAAATTTGTGACCTCATTAAAATTCTTGCCTGATGAAGTCATGTGAATGACAAAACCTGCAATTCAGGGTTTAACCCCTCCACAAATAACTGAATTCTCTCCTCCTCTGTGGTTATTAGCTAAGTAGCATACTTGGACAGTGCATGGAATTTGGCCTCATAGGCAGTCACTGACATATCAACCTGGTACAATGCCATGAATTCATCCTTCTTATGATCCCTCAAGTTACGCGGCACGTACTTTTCCAGGAATAAGGAATGAAACTGAATCCAAGTAAATGAGGGTAACACTAGTGAGCGACACTCTACATAAGCCCTCCACCACTACTTGGCCTCTCTCTGTAGTTGAAATGTCATAAACTCCACTTCGTGTTGGTGTATAATTTCCAGCTTGTGCAACCTCTCATATCAATCAAGGATGAACTGATAGGCATCCTCACTCTCAGAACCATAGAATACTGGAGGCTTAAACTTCAGAAACTTGATAAGCATGTCATGATCAGTGTTGATCATACTGGGCCTATAAGTGGTATGAAGAAGGCAGCAGTGCTTACCACATCATCTACTAAAGGAGCAGCAGCAATAAATTGGCGAGAAACAAAAGTTGGTGATGCGGGGATGGTGGAAATGGCTCTAGTGACATACAACCCACTCATAAAGGCCATGATCTGCTGTGCTAGTATGGGGTTCAGAAGGGGAAGACCGGCAAACCCGGCTTAGGTGTCCTCCACCTATTCAGCAAACTCTTCTTCCTGTGCCTCAATGTTCTCTTCCAGCTCATTGTGGGGCGCGGGAGGGACCTCCTCTTTAGGCACTTCTTCAACCAAAGTTTTACCCCTAGCAGGTGCTGCTCTCCTTCGGCCTCTATTGTGTCCCCTTCTCCTTCCCCTTCCTCGGCAACGTCCTCTCATGATTGGTTCCTCCTCATGTTCGCTAGGAGTTGCAGGCTGGACACCGTTGTAGCGAGTGTTCACCATCTGCGGACAAGAGAGTGAAAGAGGTTAGATACCAATTTGGATCACTAGATACCAATTGGAATCAAGTTATAGAACGAGGGGAAAGAAGACAAAGAAATTTTTTCTAAAGTCCTGTAGCTTCTAGAAGAAAAGTACAGACGTCTCCGTACCGTTTCACAAAACTCTACTAGACTTGTTTTGGTACAACAAGATTAACAAAAATAATGTTCTAATATCAACTTTGTCACGATCCTGGCCCTCCATAATTGGTACCCACACTAACCCTCCGACGTAAAAACCATTATAACAGCCCAAACTAACAACACGTAAGATATAAAAAAATTAAAGATGCAGAAGCAGGTTAAATCATAAAGCAATGGCTGAGTTCCCATAAACTTGGAAATATTTAGTTATCAACCCCAAATATGTGGAATTTAACTCCTAGGAACTGAAAGTCAAATGTACCAAAATTCTAGCAAACATCAAGTCTAGAAAAGGTGATGCAACGCCAAAAAGTCATAAAATAATAGTGTTTAAAAGTATGAGTCTTGAAAGAAGGACTAGAATAAGGAGAGTTCATGGCAGCCTGAAAGAAATGGCTCACCATTGAACTCTGATAGCTATCGATCCTCTATTCTAGGTCTCTCATCAACCATCTGAATATGTCATGTACTCAACAAAGATAGAGAAAGTGTAGTATCAGTGCACAAAATCAACAGTGTACTAGTAGGATCATGCGACTAGCCAGTAATTGAGACATGAACAAGTAAATACAACTCGGTAAGCACATATATACAGAATAGACTTAACTAGTAACATCTTATAACCAGTACCAATATGATCACAATTCCTCAATCTCAATTATCATGCAATTTCACATAAGGGTCCTCTCATGGGACGTACAAACACTTATTGTGTGTTGGAACGTGACACCCAGTCTAAGATTTATATCAAAATGTGACACCCAATCCAAATGTCTATCAAAATGTGACACACGGTCTAAATGTGTGTCAGAACGTGACACCCAATTCAAATGTATGTCGGAATGTGATACTCAATCCAAATGTGTGTCAAAACGTGATACCCGATCCAAGCATATAATTAAGCCAAATTACAATGAATAGTCACACTTATATATCTACCAAGAACAGGTTTATTACAAGTCATGGCCAGTAAGTAGTCATTTCATATAGTTCATTTCATTCTTTCCTATTCATATACACATATGCATACAGCAGAGTAATTTAATAGGTACATGAATCACATATGGAAAAACAAACCATCACCTACCTCAAAATCAAGGTTTGACAACTCTAAAGAGCAGGAACTTTCCCTTTCTGGTTCATTTAACTTATTTTTGGTCTAAAAACAGTAATAACATACAAAGGATCAATACAAAGGCCTAATTTACATGAATTATAACATAATTTCCCTCTTAGGTCATACCCATGATCCTAACCTCCATTCTAGGGCTATTTTCCACAATTAGTTTCAGTCCAAAATCCTTCCCCAATGATCACCAACCATAGTTTATGGGTTCTGGGAATCGAATTACAAGTTGAGGGAGTAATTAGTTACCTTTGGCACAAATTATGTAGGAAATCAGCAGAAATTCGCCCTAGGCCTCTTCTGATCTCTTAAGAACGAAGTGGGAATGAAATAAAATGTTCTGGGACTTTTCTCCGACTTAAGTCACGTTCTGTCCTGTCATAGTGGGACCATCTCGCTCTGGTGGCCCCGCTCTAGCGTGATAGGCAGAGGAGAACTCGTAAAGAGTCTCAAAGTCTCCTATTTTACAACACACCCTCATCCAAGACGCCTCAAAACATACCATTCACACCAAGTTCAATTCCGAGATTTTCACCCGAATGAGATTTCATAAAGTCGTACAAGCTCCATATATCTTGGCTATAAACTAAAATAATCAAACTGTAGGTTCAATCTCCGCCATATATTTTTGGATCATCCTAGACCTCACCCGACTCAAAATTTGTTCAAGTTTGGCCTAAGCTCGAATTTTCCGAAGTCACTATCCAAAGTTTTCTAGACCGGATTCCTTTCCTATTGGCTTACCCGTAAAGACGGGAGCAGGTCATTACATTTATGGATTTCAAATTTTACTTTTAAAATTTATGGATATAGGATTTAGTACTATGGATTTTTGGATATTTAAAACTCAAAATTTTTATACCTTATATTTAGCCTACTCATATCATAATTCATATGCGTCCAATATGAATAAGTTCAATTTCTAAAGGTTCAATAGATTAGTACTCTTACCTTACCCATTTTAGTATTATATCCAAAATGGAATTATATGACATAACAGACAGTAAGGTGGCTGATGAGAGTAAAAGTCTTGAGTTTATTGAGTCTTTCTGAAATAATCTTGATTTATTTTGATCTTATATTATGCAGGTATTGCTAATTTCTTTGTTGAATGTGTTAGGAGAAGTTAGGCCCGAAATTAGAGCTAAACGAATCAAAAAATATTGAAAATTACACTTTATTGGAGTGGAAAGGCCCACGTAATCGCGCATCATCAAATCTCAATTGTGCAGGCAAAGAAGAATGGAAGTTGGCAATTGGAAGCCCTGTGCAAAGTTACTCCAGCCGCACAGTCGCGTAGAGCATGACAGAATAAGTCAAAATTAAAGGTATTCTTGAGATTTTACAAAGGACCACCCCATGCTTTATAAGTTGAATTTGTCCCAAAGTTTAGGGTACACCACTCTAATCCAATACGGAAGTTGGGATTAAGAGTTGTTTGTGATGTCTTCTAGTTTTCTCTATATTTTTGTGAACTTGTTTATTTCTATGGAGTAATTTCTAATTAGGGCATGGACAATATGATGTAGGACTATTACTATTGGATTATGCTTTTGTTCGGATGCATAGAACCGTAAATTGCTATTGATATTGGTATTGAAAAGTTAGTTATTTTTGCATTTTAATCGAGAGAAAAGTGCCTTGATTATTATCTTTTCATCTGATGGTTCAATTCTTGAATGATAGTTTCATGAAGTAATCGAAAGAGTTTAAGAATTGGAGTAAGAAGTATTCGCAAGAAGCTTTCCTAGAACTAGCTCTTCCGGTACATTTATCCACATGTACACTTTGCTTACATTACTAGTCTATTTAGAGTCAAATTCATTCGAAAGAAGAATTTTACTCATTAATAGAAATGATAATCAACTTTTGTATTCGTAAAAAGCAGAAATATTTATTTGTGAGCCTTGAACTATAGCATAACCTTAGATTTGCAACCTTGTTGTATTGTCCGTATCCCTAATTTCCTTTACTGATAATCATCATTTTAGTGATTAATTATCTTTAATTTACAATTTAATCGATAATCATGGTTAATAGCCACAACCCAATATTTTCTTTTAATCACCTGAATAATAGGTAGCAAGATTCATTTGAATTATTATATGTATCAATTTCTGTGGAGATGATCTTTATACTATATTATTTTTGACTAGCGAAGCGCTAAATTTATAGTGTATTTTGCACTCGTCTATGGCCTCAATCCTTGTTAATCATAGAAAGATATAAACCATACAATAATTTAGAACGAGATTTTATATCAACTCAAGTATTAACCTTCTTCTTTTTTGAGTTTTCAATAATCTCACATTAGAGAATAAAGCATTTTCTAACGAAAGACGATTTTATATTCAGTTAAGTTCTAATCCGAGATTTATAATCAAGGATAATTATGTTGGTGAGAGGTTTAACTCATTAGTGCCTCTGCCTCATGAGATAGTCTGGAATTGTTGTTGCTTCCAACCAATTAAATGACATCAAGAGGTGTTGCTAAATCATGAGTTCATGACTACTTAATTTGTTGTCAAATGATTTGACAGCATCACCTTAATTAACAAATGGAAAAAATATGGCTGGGACTTTCTTTTGCTAGCTAGGCAGGAAAATATAAAGTAGTAATAATTCCTTTAATGGAATAAAGGAATACCTTGATTATTTATTTATTGCACTCCAAAGTAAGGTCTTCTTTCGTGACAGCAAATTCATTTATCAAATCAAACATTAAAAGAAGTTTTATATTTTACTAACATATCTGATGTGTAAAATATGAGATAAGATTATTCAATAAGATTTACTTAATCTCTTTTGTTTATTGTTTCATAATAACTTACTATTCTTGTTTACTATTTCAATGACTCTTACTAATAAATCATTAAGCATTAAGAAATCAGTATTTGGAAACATAAAATAAGAAATAAAAAAAGCTAAATTATATTCATAAAGTTTATATATTATGATAACTATAAAAAATATCTCTGAGTTTGGGCATTTAATAAACACAGCAACTATAGAGAAACCACTTCCTCCTACCACCTAACCACTTTTCATAACTGATTTTGGGACAAAGTCATGTGATAGTCACAAGAAATGCTACATGACTTGTTACTTCTGACCTTTTTAGATCACATAAAAAAAAGTTGGTAATTAATTTAATAAAGTGAATTCACAAGAAAGAAAGAGAAAAAAAATAGTTGTAGAAGTTGCACTTGTGTTATTAATATGCAAGCACAACTACACAATACTCAACCAAACATTATTATTATTATTAACGAACTAATTTACAAAGTATGTACATAATATATAAATAGCATATAAAACTGTGAAATTCTATGTTTCTGCAAGACATGAAAATAAAATTATTGAGATATAGGTGAGTCACTAGTAAAAAATAAGTTTTTTCAGGTATAATTAATTATGTGCACATCATCACATAGATCTTTTATGTCAAGTTAAGGATAAAAATGTCTTCATTAATATAATATGTTACTATTCATAATAATAAATTTGATCAGCTATGATAATCTGGAAAATAAAATAATAACTTATAATTGATTAAATTGTAGATAATATAAAAAAAGGTTTATTACAATTAACACCTATGTAATATAATTTTAATTTGTTTCGGATACACTTGTTGTATTTTAAAATCAAAAGACTTATATCCCCTACACTTAGAAATCCTACGCTTACATCGCTATGAAGTATATCCGATACATAACGAAATATCTGATTTATTTATATTCAGACCTTCATTAAGTGCGAGCAAATGAGGTCTTAGTATCAAATATACTCTATAGGAGATGTAAATGTAACACTTTTATAGCATAAGGAATATAAATGTTTTGATTTTGAAATACAAAAAATGTATCCTATAAAAATCTTTACACAGTACATAACTTAAATCCTTTCTTAAATGCATAATATTTGAGTGGAATGCACAAAGGTCCCATTTGTGGTTCTTCAGAGAGACAAATAAAAAAGAATCAGAAGGTTTAGCCATTAATGAAACCAAAACTTCATTTTTCCTCTATTGTTAATCTTTTTCATGTACATATTTAGTTTTTTTTAAAATGCATTAATTATCTGGATAAGACCACATATATAGAGTGTATTAAAAAGCTTAAAAGGATAAATTAGTAAAAAATATACCCCCTCCAAATCTCAATTCCTTTTTAGCTGTCATCGTTTCCTTTTTTAGAGTCAAACGTTATGAATTTTGACTAACATTTTAAGATGTATTTTATATCATATTGATATGAAAAAAATTGTAATTTATAGTATTTTTCGTATAGTTTTTTAATATCTAAATTTTTATTTGAAAATATAGAATTAATGTAATCTAATCTAGCTTTAACACACTCTCTATATATATATATATGCACGCGCACCTGGATGTGTGTCATCCAGACAATTAATCTTATAGAACTTCTTATTTATGATTTTTTTAAGGAACTTGTCAGAAGAAAGTGGACAAGTAATATGAGATGAGAAGAGTATAATATTAATCCCTTGTCTCATATTAATTGGGTCATGTTCACCTGATACGTCTTTTAAGATAATTTTAAATTTGACCACTACTAATTCATGTATAGTTATTTAATACTATGGATAGAAAAAATATAATAAAATTTTCTTAATTTTATAAACCGAACAAGTAAATTAAAATAAATATTTTAATATAGAGGTCACATAATATAAAACGGAGAGAATAGAAACCTTGGAATTCAAGTGAAGTTATGTCTCAAAAGATTCAATTTGGAAATCCTATGAAAAGTATATGCAACAACTCCCAAAAAAGATAAAGACTAAGGCCTATAAGGGTGTGTTCTATACAAAAATGTTTTCTAATTGTTAGTTAAATTTTTTAGAAAATAAGTTTAACAAGTTACTTTTGATATTGATTGTGTTTTTCCATCCTTTAATACATTTTATTTATAATCCTACTTCCGTAGCTCCCATCCTCATCACCCCATATCCCTATGGCCTGCCCCTACCACCACCTCCACCTCCAACTTCCACCTCTTTTAGATTATATATAAATACTTGTAGAATATATAAAATAGTATATTTTGCTTACATACAAAACATAAGAAAATAATTAAATAATTCATTTATTTTTCTAAAAAAATATTTTTCATGCTTCATACCGAACACACCCTAAATAAAAAAATATAAAAATTAATTTTGAAGTCAACAACTTCTCTTGATTAAGAATCAATAATGTATAAATTATGCAAAATTCACAATCACCTAAATCAAAGGTCAACACTTTACATGGGATGCACTAACCTGGATAAAAAAATTAAATAATCAAAAGAGAAAGACTCATTCCATTAACAACCAAATCATAAAAACAAAAGTTATGCTGGCAAAAATATTCTTCTTGGTCAATGAATAAGCTTCCATTGCCAAAAAAATTCTCAAAACTCCTATCCGATTTTCATATTGGAGCTTCGATTAATTTATATTCACACAAAGTCCATTTAAGGGAAATGCACTCCTTAATAAGATTTTCTCAATCCAAAATTTAAACTCGAGACTTCTGATTAAGGGTTTAGAGAATCTTATCCATTCCGCTACACGCAACTTGATTTTTATTGCCAATTAAATTCCCTTTTTTAGATACAAAAACCACAAATAACGTAGATATAAAAGAGTAGACAAAACAAAGAAAAAGAATTGTAGAAACATAAATGGCCACACTTATCTAAAATGCTACATTTGCCTTTTTTGAACATGTACACCACTTAATTCTCCCTATATCTTTGGTACCCTCCAGAAGAAAATTAACTTTATAACAAAGTTTCTTGAAACAAAAATAAAAGAGATCATTTCAAACAAGTTAAGTACAAAGTAACAAGTAGTTTCTTGAACATGTCACAGCCACTAAGAAGTTTGCTCAAAGTCATTGTTCTTGGTGATTGTGGGTAAGAATTTTCACTTCCCTTTAGCTATTTTATTATTTTCAAGCATAAGCGGAGCCAGGATAGAAAGTTTATGAGTTCGAGATTTTAAGACATTGTTTCTTAATTCCTCCTCTAACACTTTTAACAAGTTTGTATTCTCAGGGTGGGAAAGACATCTTTGGTGAATCAGTATCCTTCACATTGCATAGCCTTTTCATTTCATATTGTTCAGTGATGGAGTCAGGATTGATTAATTACGAGATAATTTATTTTATAATGTTTAATGTTATTTATTTTATTTTTGTACAAAAACATATTAAGGGGTTGGCTTCAAAAGTATATATATATATATATATATATATATATTCCAGCTAGATATATATGAAAAATGTGATGGACTAAGGTATTATTTAGTCAAGGATTTTGCAATTTGTGGTTTCATTAACTACAACAATAGATATGTTTTCAAGAAATTTAGGGAACAATATAAGGCAACAATTGGAGCTGATTTTGCTACTAAAGAACTAGAGATTGGTGAAAGAGTAGTCACATTGCAAGTAAGTGATTTTGTTCTATGAAATTGATTACTAAAAGGAGCGGCAGAAGCAGAATTTTTTGTCAGCGGTGGTTCATTATCAATTATATAACTTGTATTTATAGTATGATTTTCTGACGAAGGCGATTCAAATGAACTCCTTATGACCTTCTGACTCTGCCCCTAACTACGAGAAGTGAAATATTGAATATTTTCCCAAGTTAATTTATTTTTTTTTTGGTATTTGTTTTGTTAGATATGGGACACAGCAGGGCAAGAAAGGTTTCATAGCCTTGGTGTTGCATTTTATAGAGGAGCAGATTGTTGCATTCTTGTATATGATGTGAATATGCCTAAGTCATTTGAGACTCTTCAACATTGGCATGAAGAATTTATCAAACAGGTGATCAGTCAATTAATAAATAATTATTATCATGAATTTTTTTCAAGTTGATATTTGGCATTTTTTTAAAATGATTAATTCAAATAGTAATTTTGCGTGACTGATTCCAGGCAGACCTAACAGAGCCTGAAAAATTCCCATTTGTCTTGATTGGTAACAAAGTAGACTTGGAATATGGCAGCACTGAGACAGTAAGTTTTTTATTTTCATTCATTTTTGTCAAAACACATATTTTAAGACTTTTAACTTCTATATACTTATAGTATAAACAATTTTCTATATTATCAACTTACGGTAAAAAAAAAAACATATATAAATGTCCATATAAAGTAAGATTAGGACTAGGATAATAAGGCAAGTTACATGTTACATACACTTGATAAAAAAAAAAGTGTAGTTTAATGTACAAAATATTCTGCATTCACGTAGGATTCAGAGAGGGTCACATGCCCACACCTCAAGGAAATGTGATCTAGACAATCTACTCTAACGCAAGTATCAGTTGTTGATTTCACAACTCGAATCTGTAACTTATATAAATAATAGAGAGATGACTTTATTGTTGCTCCAAAACTCTCTTTCATGCTACGTACACTGATGCTGTAAATATTCTTTAAACTATCAGTGTATATATAAGTAATTTTATTAAAAGAATCCATACCTACAGGTTTCAGAGAAGAAAGCAAGGGAATGGGGTGGTTGTAGGGGAAATATACAAAACTTTATGACCTCAGCAAAGGAGGATTACAATGTTGATGCTGCATTCTTGTGTGCTGCACAACTTGCCCTTGCCAATGAAGATGATCACAACATGTAAGTACAATTATATACATGCTACAAGAAAAAGAAATATTTAAGATTGAAAATAAATGAGTTTTTTTATTTATTTTTTTGTGTTTGGTGCGTATGTATGTAAGTTAAAAAAATATTATCCTAAAAATATTTATATATAATCTACACAAATATTTTGGGAGGTGCGGTAGGGATGGGAGCTATGGGGTGAGAGTGAAGATGAGGCGTGGTGGAATGTGGGGAAGACAAGATGTGGAATGTCACTCGTAAAACTTATTTTTTGAACTTCCATTAGAGAAATTATTTTCCTCATTTTTAAGGAACTTATTTTCTTAGATAAAATATTTTATAAAAATTTTGACCAATCGAACATAAGAAAATTGATCTGAAAAATGTTTTTCCTCCATTCCGAACAAACCCTGAGTATCCATTATAATTCTGTCATAATATCGAAGCATGATCAATTCAGATTCCCACCGAATTGGGCTCATTTTGATGAACGCTCCCTATCAAGAATTTTTTTCATACTCAAAACTCGAAATCGAGATCTCTGATGATTATTTTAATTGTTTTTGTTTTTATTATTTTGACATTTCTCATGTTCATTTACTCCAGCTGGCAGGCATCAGTAGATGAAGAAATGCCTTCTCATTGGTGAGTAATTAATGTGTACATAACAATTTAAATTGAACTTTTTATTATTTTTATATTTTTCTCATATAAGCACTATTTTTTTTCAGTCAGCTCCAAAGAATACCAGAATCTGTATCAGGAATTGAGCAGCAGAGAGGAGGATGTGCATGTTAATTAATTTATTTCTTCTTCAATTTATTGTTTTTAGATAATTGGTACCTCCATAATTTTCACTAGTGTTTATAACTTCCATAGAAATTCACTTTCTTTGATGGATAAAGAAAGCTACATTGTTAAAATGAACTACAATTTCAGCTTTAGTTTTTAGGTTTTAATGTTTGAATTTGCATCAACTGTTAATGTTTATTCAGTAATTTTGTCTGCAAAGGAAATATGGATATTGTTGGGGAAAAGGCAAATGAACACATGATTATGGCAGTCCTTAAGGTAAATTAAAAAGAATAAATAGATGCAACTGTAAGAGGGGATTAAAAGGTGTGGAATCAAACTCTTATCAATAATGTAAAAGTTCAGTAATCAATCGACCAACTGAGCTACTAAAATTCCTCAATAACAAAGTATATATACTATTTATGTATAGATTTCTTAGTTATCATCATCCAAAATTTACTTTGGCACATGCCAATTTCAATCCTAACTCCTGTTTTCAATCCGATACTACGTTCACAAGTGCTGCTATTACCTAGTTGCTTCAAATCAACATATTGCTTTCGACTCGAATAGTATAAATATACACAAGTAATGGTGGTAAATGAACGGGTTGGGTCAAATTTGGGCGGGTTGAAAATGGGTCAACATAAAATGGATAATAATTCAACCCGTCCATATTTTATATGGTTAAAAATGGGTTGGATAAAATACTAGTTTATCCATATTTTCATTAGTAAATAGTACTCTACTTTATATGGAGAAAATATTAGTCTTTTTTTTTAATGAAAAATGTTGAAAATATTTTATTGTATCCTAAAATTCAATTTGTTACCTAATGCGAGAACCGACTTCGAACCAAACCCAGGATCCGACTTCCAAATCGAGATTAGACCCCCGAATTCCGACTCGGGACCCGACATCCAAATCGAGATTTGATCCCGACACCTAAATCGGGACCAGACCCCAACACCCAACCTGAGACCAAATTCATAATTAGAATTAGTAAACTGACTTCAATGATCGATTCGGAATCTAAATTCAACACCTGATATGGGACCCAACCTTGACTCGACCCAAAATCTGACATTCAAATTGGACCCGAATTGACCCCGATGACTGATTTGAAACTCAATCGACACTCGATTCGGGATTCGAATCGGGGCCCAACATTCAAACTGGGACCCAACTTATGAATCAGGATCCGAACCTGACACAGGATCAACTTTCGACCAAAGACCTGATTCTAACACCTGATTTGAGACCCGAGTTTCAAGTCGGAACCCGACCCCGACTCTCAACTCCCGACCAAGACCCAAATTTTGAATTGGAACCCGATTCCGACACCCAACCCCAGTTCTAACTTTCAAATCGCGATTTGACCTCGACGATGGATTCGAAACCCAGTCTCGATACTTAATTTGAGACCCAACTTTGACTCCCGATTAAGCATTCGATTTTCAAATCGAGACCCCGCTCCGAGGGCCAAAGACTTCACCTTTGTAATTTTATTTTTTATTTTATTTTTAAAAAATATTATTTTTTAAAAAAAATTATAGAGGAGAATAATTAGTTTTAATGAAAAACATAAAAAGAAAGAGAAATTACAACATTTTTAGTGATATCATAAATTTTGAGTGATAAAAGTTGGAAGCTTAACCCATTTGGCTAGCCCATAATTTATCCATATTTTACTCATGAGTACCCATATTTCTAGGGGTTAAATATGGGTTTGAACCCATATTTTACCCATCTAATAAATCACTCACCCAACCATTAGAATATGGACAGATTGAGCAGGTTATCAAAATATGGGCTCACTTTGCCATCACTATACACAAGAAATCTACTTCGCATCAAATTTGAAACCATAGACTTAATAAAAGAAAGATATTAAGCCATTTCATAAAACAAATCAATACTAATACAAGATTGGTGCAGAAAAATGCATCTCTATTACTGAAGGACAAAACAAGTGCACCTAACCTATAAAATAGTTAAAAATTGTACTTTTGCAAAGGAACTTAAACAAAATTGGGCCTATAAATAATTGCATAAATAGTTGTGATGGTCGCGATTAAGAAACTAATATGATGTGAGATAAAGCATTATCTTGCTCTACTCCTCCCCCCTTGCGATGAAGCAATAGGAGGAGAAATCGCCTAAGTAATAAGCGGCCTTAGAAAAAGAAAGGACATGATTAACCCTTCCTCTTCTTATGTGATTTGGATCCGGAGTTGTTTTTGTATCTTTTCTTGTCATTGTTTTCAGTCTCTGGCTTGGAATGCTTCTCCAACTTGCTTTTGTTGGATTTTATACTAACTACACCACTAGAACCTAGCTTCCCACCACCATTCTGGAGAGCATTTTCAAAATCAGCCTCTTTGTCTACTATAGCGAATTGCTGAAATAGCTCTGGGTCCAACAAACCTTCCATTGTCTTGGCTTTCATGTCATCCTACATATGATCTTAGGTAAGTATATATCTTTCCAAATAGGAAAAAACACACAGAGACAAAAGCAAGAAAATTCAAACCTGAACTCTTTTCGCAGCATCATTGAGATCTTTATCAACAGATATAGGATGTGGTTCCAATTTAATCTGAAAACGAAAAGGAAAAAGTGCCTCCGTTAATCTTCAACAAAGATAGATGAACAGAAGACAAGCAGTTACAGTGCCTCATGCTGCTAATTGATGAAACTAAATTGGTCACATCTTGAGACAAACTTACACAAGAAGTGTCAGAACATTTCTCTGTGTTGACTAATGGACACAATAGTATGACAATGCATGCAGATATTTATCACTTTTTTAGTTTCTCTTTGTCTTAGCATAGGATGTTTGGAAGAGTGAAATAAATAACTCATCTACTTACCGCTTTAACCAGATATGCAGTTGATGCAAATTCTTCTGATTTTAGATTATACAGGTATTTGAAAAGCCTCTTCATGGTTTTCATGAAAAATGACAATATCTGCTGCCTTTCCAAATTCATTTCTACCTGTAAAATAAAAACTGAAAAGAGTGAACTCGAAGCACTGGAGTTTATTGAATGAAATATCTTATTTAGTTTGGATGCGATGAAGGACAATTAGCAGCATTAACAAACAAAAGAAGGGTATTTAACTGCACAAAGCCTGATAGTACGGAATAACCTATTCAAAATAAAGACTGGCAATGCAGCAAACCTCAATTTCAGGGATGTCTTTGTGTTGCAGGCCATAGCAAAGCAATAGGGAAGCCTGGACATATGAAAGTGAAACTGGAACATGCTCCAAAAAGTACTCACGCGCAAGTTTTTGAGCAACATCTCGAATCTGTGAAAAAAAGCTCATGCAAATAATTAACATGGAAAATAAACAAATGTCAGGCACTTTTGAGATATTTGAACAATGCTTTTTGAGATATTTGAACAATGCTTGCACTAGGAAATAACGGAACGGTGTCCACACACCAAATATAGGTCACTTTTGAAGGGTTGTTGAACACATCATTTTTATCCCTGCAGTTCTTTCCCTTTCCCTATTATCAATCTTTCTAATTCTAGGAACCGGAGAACAAGCCACTTAACTAAAAATCATTATATATCAAATGTTTAGTTATTGGATTTTCTTGCCAAGTAACAATAAGAACTTCAACCTTTATAAATGAAGACCTAGCACAAACAGACAAAGAAGAAGAAAATCATGCCCCTGTTATTTATAAAGAAATATAACTGACTGACATAGTTCACACGTCATTTTTTGGTTCAGAATTTTCTTGTTTGTCAAAACTTAATACGCACCACTATGAGCTTTTTATCTACACAAACCATTTTCTTCTTGTCAAAAGTAATGTGTACCAATATGAGTTTTTCATCCACATTTGAACCATATACCAACATTTTTTAAGAGCAATGGTGGCATGAGTTTACCAAATCATTCACCACATTTGCATTAAAGTGAACTCCAGTTAATTATGATGCTTGAAATTCGAAAATGCACAACTTCAAGCTCTTTTCAGTGTTTCAAGTTGTTCAGGCATGTTTACCACAATATTTGTCTCAAGTACAAGCTCCATATGGTTGTTGTTATTGAAACATACATCTAGCATAAATTGATAGTAGCACCAACAAAAATCTTCTATCACTACTCCGGATAACATTTTTTCACTCTCATCACTAATTGAGATCTAACCAGTAGTCCATAAGGTTATTTGAGCCTTTTTCTAAATAGACTGTTGATATAGCACGTAAGACCACTTACCCATTTCGACAAGTAAAAACTGTATCATAAGAGATCTTGCTTCACTACTTAGTATTAACATATTTTTCCTCACTAATCATCAACTCAGAACTTACCAAGGGATAGTCAATAAGGCTATTTGAGTAAGATTCAAGCATCATCATCTCATCAGGTTCCATAACAAACTTCATGGAGTTTGACAATTCACTTGAAGCAGGGTCCTGCTCCACGAAGTTGGTCTTTGGATCAAAGACACTGCAAGAATATGGCCATCATAAGCATATGTAAAGAGACATACATATTAACTAACCACCAAAATATACATTTGTACCTCATAGCAAGCTTGTAGTTCATCTTCCGGTAGGTCGAACCCAACAGTTCGACTAACCTTCTCTTGTATACTGAGAGTTTTATAAACAACATCAATATATCGAAATAGGAATAGACAACAATTCTAGAACTAAAGAAAAAAAGTAATAGAATAAATACAAGTTACTACAATAACTGCAACTTGTTTGATTCGGATACAAAGGGAGGGAGATAAGAAAGTGAGACGGCAACATATGAAACTTGTATCTCTGTCTTCTCCAAATTTTGGACCGGAATGCAGAGGACAAATTTCACCTCCTCAATGAAATTTTTCATAATTCCAAAAGTTGCTTGTAATACGAAGTCACTACTCTCTTAACAATGTATAAAAGCTGACAAACATATATTAGAAATAGTAACATTTGTGTTCCTCTTTATCACAGCAAAAGATCTTCCAATCTCCTTCCACTTCCTTCCAATGGTAAGCTAAAAAAAATCAAGAAGAACAAAAACAACTTATCACCTCGGTAGAAGGGACCATAAAAGCCCCACTCATCTGATCCAGCAGCTTCAACATCATCATTCTTCAATGCCTTCAAGACCATGCATGTGTACTCGCCAGTTACGCTATTCTGATTCATCCAATCACATCTTGATCACAATTAATCCTCAACTGCAAACATCTAAAAATAACTTAAGGAACAGAGGACTCTTAGACTTACCGGGGCATTGCCTATGAAAAATGGAGCAAACTTATGTTTTCTCCAAAAGCGGAAGAGATCCAATGTAAGTCCAAATGAGACCCCAAGGTAATGGAGCCTTTCAGGTCGTCTTTCACGTAAAGGAACAAGCAACGGAGGAAGATCTGTTCTTGGTCTTATATTTTCTTCAAGCAAAGAGACCTGCAAGGAAGGTAGTTTGAATTCAGTAACAAGAGGCAAATAAATGTTATAATCCCACATAGAAATATTTCTAGATTTTGCAACAATCTCTTTTGCCATATTACAGCTAATGATCAATCAGAAGACCTAACACAATATATGCACTACAAAGTGGTCAGCAGACAAATCACCTCAATATGAGGAAAAGACAGATTCAATGATAAATAGTATTATGATTTAACACTGTTAATAAAAGGTACAATGATACAACTTTTTTGCAATTTTAGGACACCCAAGTGATAAAAGAGAAGCCAATAACCTAAAATACAAACTGCAAAGTTAGATCAAAGAAGATTACCTCCTGTGCAGCTTCAGTTACATTGACTTGAGGAGTTTCCAATGTATCATCTGTCACTACTTCGGATAATTGCGTAAACTGACCCTCAAAGTACCTATTAGCAGTAAATGAACTTATTGTGCCTCAAAGATTCATGTAGGAAACACATGTAACTGTGATTATGTCATTTAACATAGATTGATTAAACCCATTCAGTAGAAGAAGCATAATATGTAAAAAAAGGGCAGCCCGGTGCACTTAAGCTCCCGCTATGCGCAGGGTCCGGGGAAGGGCCCGACCACAAGGGTCTGTTGTACGCAGCCTTACCTTGCATTTCTGCCAGAGGCTGTTTCCAAGGCTTGAACCCGTGACCTCCTGGTCACATGGCAGCAACTTTACCAGTTACTCCAAGGCTCCCCTTCAAAGAAGCATAATATGTACTTCACTGAAAACACATTCAAAGAATTTCACATCTTTAAATCTTGCAAAATTCAACAAATGTATTAGAGAAAACCTATGAACATACCTGGTGAATGATAGAAATCTAGAAATGAAAACCTAAAAGCCATGATACAGAATAAATATGCAGATCCGCAGGTGTAAAAGGAAGCCACACTATACAGATTTGCAATTGTAAAAGGAAGAAGTCAACAAGTGCAGAACCCTTTCATATCATCATCATCCATCAACAACAAAAAAAAATTCTTTCATACCTACATTTCATATATACTACACTAAGATTATAGTGAGCAGTCATTTCACATCATTTTGGGTAGGTAAAGGTGTGTTGTTCAGGCCATCAAGGTCATATTCAGGATTCATAGTGGTATGAATTTCAATAATATCTTTGTTGCACCAAACAACAAGGGTCCTTGACCTTTGACATACAACTAGACAACAATGATATGAATGCTTGCAGCCTAGGCATAAACCAGCTGAATTAATAAATTCACATTGGACCAACCAAAATAACAAGCAATCGACAGAATACACTGCCTTTTTCCTTGATTTTTTTTGAGAATGGCAACAAGTTCATATTTAAAAAAAAAAAAAGGTAAACTACACAAGCTGTGTAGTTTCCCAAAAATAAAGGTCCTAGCTGTGTGCCTTCTTACAGAAAAGAAAGACTAGAAAAACAAGCCTTGGGACTCATGCCTGAGAGCATTTAGGAAAAAGGATTGTACTATAAACATGCTTATTCACAATTCACCTTTTTTTTCCTTGAATTTATCTTATGTAGTCACGGGGCTTTCCAAACAAAAGCCCTGTTTGGTTACTTCGCCTCACCATGCATTTTGCTCAGAATATTCATCTCCAACCTCCACTAACACTTAAGTCATAAGAACAACTACTTTTTACATGATAAAGTATACTTGGTCATAAGAATATTTTTTTGAAATTTACTTGGTCATAAGAATTTAAAAGTATCTCCCCAGTTTTATGAATGAATACCAGACCCCATGTCAGTAACAAACAAAACTTGCACCCAGTTCTATTTTGCATTTTTTTGTAGGATCTACTGAATGCTGGATCAAAACCAACTTAAACACCAACAGAATATTCAAGCTATGAACAGTACCACCAGAATATGATGTGACTCCCGAGATGTGAAGAAAACCTTCCTTGCCACCATCAATTCACCCAAAATTCACCAAACTGCCACTCAGTTAAAAGTGCAATGATAGAAAAGGTTGTTGAACTTTTCCGATCCCTTACGAGAAAAGAGCAAGGGCTTGCTTCATTTACATCATCTAACAGCTCTCCCAAAATTTACACAATAACCTACATCATGGCATACCCCCAAAATTTAACTAGCCTTATTTTTCTTATATGGTGTTTATAAAAAAAATTGCTCGACCATGAATAATTTATTCTTGATGATTACCCAATCAAATAGATTACTCTTTATAGCTCAACATGTGGGAGAAAAGGGCTTCTTGCTATCCAGCAGTGTTGATAGCATGAGGAAGGGAGAGAGAGTTTTTGATGTTAGCAGCTTCCAGAGTTGTCTACAAAAAAAGGGTTTTGGACTAAATTGACATAATTATAAGTTTAGACAAACAAAAAATGGGAATGGTGCTAACCCTAGATAAAAGCAATGGCCTATGGAGTAGCTTAATCTCACAAATTATAGAAAGCCAAATGTGATCGACAGTCTAATCATATTGAAAACTGAAGGATGTGAAAATTGCAGGGAAATTTGAAGCTACCTGGCTAGGAGTTCAACGGCAGCAGAACCATATCCAAGCTGCAACACCACAGTGACACATAGTTAGACGTGCTGATAAAGAAAATAAGCAGTTGGAAATTTTTCAAAGGCCTCCTCACAGCGCTGCTTTTAAACATAAACCTCCATTGTCGTAAGATATGAAGACCGCCACCAGTTTGAATTTTTTTTTTCAAAGGAGATTACGTTAAGAAGACAAGATTCCTGAGATGTTCCAAATCTATCTCTTTTCAGCTTTGATTAGCAGTGCTAATTTTGGTATCGAAAATCTTCGATGAATTTCTATGAACTAATTTGTTTCAAAATCAATGATATGGAAGGACTTTAGTTCTATATCTTATTATAATTTAAAAAGATCACCCACTACTTCACACAAACTGTGCAGGACAAATGGTGGGGACAGAAGCTTCATAAGTATCCAACAGTTAATGCATCAAAGGACGTTGCACGATATTTTCGAAATTCCATCGCTTGAACCCGGTCTCATTCAATCAATAAATTCCCTCAATTCCAAACTAGGCGGGATTGGCTTTGAAATTCCTTTATATCCACTACATTCCATCTGGGCTCATTTCTTTGCAATACCAAACTATTTTTCTTTTAAGGCAAAACAAGGAGGTCGCCATATTCTCTTAAACCATAAAGGAGATCAATATGACAAAGACAAACCTAAAGGGAGGTCTCACAAATTCATTTTACTAGATTTTTTGAATTGGTAAGCATTACCCTCATAGCACTCGGATGTGTAGCAATGCGTACGATACGGGCACCTGAAAGGCTTGGGAATACATCATTAGCAAACTGCTGAGAGAACTTCCAAGGTATCTGATCTCCAAAGGGCTGGCGACCTTGTCTCAAAGCACTTTTAGCAGACTCTTGAGAAATTTGACCCTCCAGGCAGACCTGTGTGTTCAAGTCAAATTAAGACAGATCAAAAACTCTTAATGTCTTTGGTTCCAAATAAATGAAGTACCGTCTATTTAATTCTCAGAAGAACTGAATGAAACTAGAAAAAAGAGCACAAAGAAAAAGTAAATTTCTACCAAATAAATCTTGAAAGTTCATTTCTCTGTACCAATAAGGGTTATGATATCGTGAGAGAGAGAAACACAGACAATACAATGTCCAGGGTTGAGAAAAAAGTGTGCTGTCCGTATCAGAAAGGACTTATGGAATCAACCTTAAATTATTGGCTTATCAAAATATAAACTACTACTACAGAGCATCGAGCGCAAGCTAGTTGAGATCAGCTTTATGAATCCTCATTAAACATGTAGCTCCATTTAGACACGCATCAATCCAATTTAAGAAGAACTGCAACCTCTAATGATGCATGAATATGTTATATGCTGTCTATAAGTCAGTGAGAAACACTGAGAGAATGCATTGATACATGTGGTCCCTCCAAAAAGAGGCAGAATCAGCCACAGCAGAAGATGAGGCAACAAAGAAAAACATGATCAGCTCTCATCAGGGGAAGAAAACAATAATTAACATTGTGACCAATTTTCCATACAGATGAAATTTCGAACCAAAATAACTTAAGATGGTTTGCAGATTCCAAACAAAATCTACCCAAACAAAAAGGACACACGTGGCTAAGTAAGAGGAATTGAGCTAACTTGTCTTTTGAGAGCTCTACAGCTGAATAGAACAAAAAACACAGAATGGAGTAGAATATGCTATGGCTACAGCGCACAAATTACTAACTGATGTTTTCAACATAATGATGACGCTATTGAAGGCAGAACTAAGCTGAGCTAATTTTAGTTGTGATATCATATTATAGGACCAAAATTTCCACAAATAAAAAGACAATCATGTTATTGGTTACAAAAAGTTTTGAGAGATTCTCCTTTTTTTTTCTTCACTAGCGTAATAGCGCAAGAAAGAAATCTGCATATAAGAGGAGCAACTACTGTAGTTCTAGGCATCCAGCCAATTGGAACACCAGATAATGTAACACAAAGAAGAGAATTGTCTCAACATAAAAGAACACTGAAACTAATAGTAGCAAGTCAATATCGTGCTCAGTCAGAAGATTTCTAACAAATGTAGCATCCCAAAGAGAACACTTGCATAACAGCTACAGACAAGACCACTAACCTGGATGACAGAGAGAATATCAGGAAGACGATTTTCTGACTCATCAACAGGGCCTGTGAGAACAATTAGTTAGGCGCTCTTGCATTTACTTGAGCGCAATTTATTTATCATGTCCTATTGAGAAGCATCAGCTGGTTTAATTATACCTAGTAGCACAAACAAGTGGTGAGCTGGAGCATCAGCCATCAATTGTAAATCATTTGGAGAATTTTTGTAATGAGAAGCAACATAGAGGGCCATCATTCGCTGCAAATTGTTTCAAAGCAAAAGGATCACAATATATCAAAATTGACCAAGCAAACATCAGCCTGAAGAATAATATTACTTCAAAAGCAAAGGTGATTTACCTGCAAAAATAACTCACTGTCTTTATGATAAGAGAAAAGTGTGTCCCGGTTAACATAGTAGAGATCACAATCACCCGGTTGGGGTAACCTGATTGAAGAAAAGAGAATTGTAACAGGAGATAAAACATGGTTGACTTCTGCAGGAACTAGGTTAAGCCAAAGAAAATTTACCGTCTGATACTTGGGATACTATTTGTAACATCCAAACAGAGCAAAGCATTAAGCCACCGTTCAATGTGATCACCAGAAGCATATCTAATGGATTCACTCAATTCTATCTTTTTGAAAAGCCGACCTACATTTGATGGTAAAATCTAGATTACAAACTAGATGAATGAAACAAGATTTAGCACAGATCACAATAATATCATACCACAAGGTAACCATGGATAATCATGAGAGGCAAAAGTACACCACAGGAAAAAGATTCACACTCATGAATGAACACAACCTTGAGGGAAAGCAATACTTTTTAGGACAAGGGCATATTATCAGCATTTACTTAAATAACTCCAGTTTGATTCATCATAATACTTGGGTTTACTTTGGAACGTCCGGTCATAAAACTTTCCATTATTTAAATACACAAGTAGCCTGCAAGAACTTTGGAGTTTGATTATTTCAAAAGAATTCCCCACCCAATATCAGTGCTCTCTCATTTCAGTTTTCTTTGCTTTCCTAGTTCCTCCTAATAAACTCATTTCAGGATACATGGACTCTACGCACCATAAGTCGAGTGATCAACTAGCAAATGTGGAGATGAAATACCTGAAAGTGCACTATCTGCATTTTTAGACTTCTGACTTTGCTCCTCTAGTTGTTGTAACAACTTCAACGATAAGGATCTTCCAGTGCCTTCATAGCTTTAAAAACAAAAATAATAGGATAGAGTGATCATGAACTCCGTTAACCCAGGGTAAACACACAAAACTTTCAAAATAATTCTTCTGTCATATAAGAGAGTAAGAAGCAACATAAATTGGAAAGGAGTGGATAGGTTATTTGGAGAGCATAACATTACTACTATGCTGAACACAGCCTCATACCCATTCACAGTTGATGCAAGGAAGACGAGGTAAGGACCAAGCAAAGATTTGACCACAGGTAATGGAATAGCTGCTGCTTCATCAACCACCAACAATTCAACTTGTGACAGCTTTTCATGCTCATGTGGTAGTATATACTGGCATTGCATAAATGATGTAGATAACATCAGAAACTCAACATACAAATTAATTGCCATAAGACATGATGAAGTACATCAATGATATACTCACAAAAAAAATTACAGTGAATTAAAAGTGAGGTGTAAAAGATATGTTTGTTAGAAGAGGAAATTTTTTAGTTTAATAATCCCAATATATTGACAACCTTAAAGGGTCATTTGGTTAATACAAGTTATGATGGGATAAGTTATGCTGAGATTATTTCTTATTATTGTTCGATTTGTTGTATTCAAAATAATATGCATTGCATAAATTTTAAAAACAAGTTGTTTGTTTACAAAAATACCCTTCACTTTATTTAGTTTTTTATATTTTCTTTGCAAGCTTTAGATATTCATTCTTAAAAATAAAACTTCATCCTATTAAGCTTAAATATTTTTGTGTGCGCATATCCATGATGGTACCATATGTATTTAAAAATAAAATTTTCATCCTATTTAGCTTTAAAATAGAATTTTCATCTTAAGTTTGTTAAAGTAAAAGAGGATTTATTATTTATATCACTTCATTTAAGCACATATCACTCTTAAATTGTAAATTATTAAAGGTATCTTCATCTTAATGATATATAAAATACAAGCTTTCAAGTGACTAAAAGAATATATAATTAAAAATATGTAATTCGGTAATAGAGAAATCAAAATATAAATAAACATAAGAATTAGTCAAATAAATTCATAAATAAAAATTATACTTATATAGCGTAATTTTTTAATAGAAAAATATGAAGAATTATTATAACAATAAGGAGTAGTGAAGGTTGTGAATGTTATTATACATGGTATTAAACATAATGTGAATATGCATGGATGTGAAAAGTGAGGTATAAAAAGGGTTTAAAGGGGAGGGATAACTTATCCCAGTACTAATTATTAATCCTGAATAAGTTGTGCCAGACTTGCCTACCAAACAACAAATTAAGTGGCACCATAATTTAATCCCATGACTATTTGGTATTATCCTTCACACCAACGACCCCTAAGAGAACACAAAAGCACAAGAGATGGAGAAATACAAGAAATCTTGCCGTAGAGAAATCACCAGCAAGAGGAACAAAATTGGAGCAAATTCTCAAAATGCCTTTAAAGTTCAGGGACAAGGAGAAAGGAAGGTGCAGAAAGTGATATCACATGAGTTGGGAAAATGGAAGAGCCATTATCACGATACAGCTCCTAGCCGATATTACTGACCTGAATTGTCTGTCTGTGCTGCTTATAGATGTTGATCCGCACAGTAGCTTTTTTGAAGTGCGGGTTATTGCTTTTCACAATATCATAATCAAGGTGTTCCTGTAAGTAAAATGCATATAGTGAGGCAGAGGAACGCCAAATCAATTTCAGGTACCAACTAGACATACGACAATAGACCCTTGTGGTCGGGCCCTTCCCCGGACCCTGAGCATAGTGGAAGCTTAGTGCACCGGGCTGCCCCTTTTAACTAGATGTGCGACAATCCGTTGCACGAAAATAAAGAAAATCGCACACTATGTTTATGTTTCTATGGATATCTCAGCAGGGGAAGCATTTTCTCACTTAAAAAGACTTGAAGGGCCAATTGGCTGACTCAAAGGGAAAAAGAACATCCCTGGAGAAGATAGATTTCATAGAGAATATGCAAACACACCCTAATCAACCAGATATATTTGCATCCTACCTTGTACTCGAGCATATTGAAACCCTTGCAGACAAAGTCAAACAGAGTTTTCAGATTTTCAGGACTAGGTGCTGTTACAAAAATATTGGAATACCTGCAATAGTAAACTATCGAAGTTAGCAAGGCACAATGTAGGATCACGGAGAGGAAAGGATACTGAAACCCAGACCAGATTTACCCTGCAGCAACAGCCCCTGCAATTGCCAACCCAAGAGCAGCTGACTTCCCTCGGCCACGAGCAGCAAGAAGAGCAACAGTGCTTCGAAGCGTCTTATCAAGAATAGCGTCAAGAAACGTGATCACTGCTTTTCCCTATTTCGTATTATTGGTTAATAGCAAGACATAGTAGCAGAACAAGAAATATATTAATCGCGGTGAACCCCACAACTGCTATTTATGGTTGATAGCGGTATTATAAGTTAATACTGAATCCATCCAACGGACATGTTGGCGTTGTTATTATTAATGAAATGTTTTACCTGATTAAAAAAAAATACTGAATCCATCCATTTAAGCTAGCAAAAGTAGTATTTGAAAAAATCACTATCAGACTCAAAATTACAATCAGAAAATGTTCCAGATTTATTTAATGAAAGCATGGAAGAATGGGAAGAAAGGGAAAAGCAAGAGCTTTAACAGACAAAAATTGCAGCAATGAGAATTTAACATGCTAGTTAAGCCGTAAAAAAAAATTCCTAACTTCAAGACCTTAGCCCACATAGTGATATTTATTTATCAGCAAGCCATATTTCTTTAGTTAGTAAGTATGTGAAGCTCTGTTTTAAAAAAAAGTATGTGAAGCTCATTCTATTTATCAGAAGTGAAGCTTTTTTATATTTATGAGTGATTGGCCCAACCGAACCGTATGATTCTATAACGGAAGAATTGCACAATTCGACCAGCCCTTTTTTTTCAGTCTCTGTTCATGTAAACTTTCAACGGAGGAAATCTGCTTTTGGTGATTTCATCAAAAAATAAGAGAAAAAAGACATTTAGAACTTAATTGTGCTGACAACTCTCACATTCTGGCATGATAGTTAATTTTCAATCCAAAAAATAGGAAAATTATTATAATTTGAACAGAGAAAGTAAAAGACGACCAAGCACCAATAATGATTAAGCTTTAAATCAACAAGCTCCAAGTTAAAGGCAAGTTCTTATATATGGTTGTACCTAAATATGGCCCAAAAATTGATGGCTCGCCCAACCCGCCCAAAATTTTATGGATTGGGCACAAGATAATTTCGTACTGGGATGACTTTTAGCCCGCAAAACATAACCCATTTTTAAAAGTGATCTACATTTTACCCAATACAAGCTCAATTCTAACCCATTTTTAAGATTTACTTTAATTTGGGTTTACTGCTTGAAATTTACTTTGATTTTTTGCTATGTATTCACTTTTCTTGTACCATGTATCTTATAAATTTGATGGTGTACAATTTTCACTACATTAGATTAACACATTTGCCAAATAGAGCAAACAATAACCATAATTACATAAAAAGTTTTCAATACATCCTAAAAGCTTTAAAAGAAATAATGAAATATAACAGAGGATAATTTTTTGAAACAAAAATAGAAGTATATGGTAAATCTAGTGTCTTACTGAAATATTTTAACATATGAAATATAATGAGCTAACATTTTGTCTGAATGGACAATTCCCTATTTCATGCTGAAGCTTCACCAGAATTAAGGATAAATTCGAGACGATATGCTAATAACAAGAAGTGACCCTAAAAAATAATGTGGTGTAATTTAAAATTGTTTCCAATAGAAGAAGGAAAATTTGCACATTTTCTTGTGTATAAACGTATTCATATTTATCATTTATTCAAAATGATATCGTACAAAATTACGTAAGCTGATTACTTAAAACCACATCCATGAGAAGCAAAAAAACATTTCTTTTAATTAGCGCATGCTTTCTAATTAGCATTCAAAACCCCTTATAAATAGTTAGGTCAAGTTGGGCAGGTCAAAACCCAACCAATTTTTAGTCCATTTCAACCCACGTAACTTTTGAGCCAATTTTAGCCCAACCCATTAGCTCAGCCCCTTTTGACCCGCCTAATCTGCCCATCTGGCACACCTAGTACCATTGTATGTTGTCTATTTGGGGGGAAAATCACTTTACAAATTAAGAAAAACGAAGTACTTACGCATTAGCATTTGTCCCCCTATTAACTGAATATTGTCTGATAACTAAGTATGGTTATAGTTACGGGTGGTTTTAACCAATCCAACATTCTGCCACAATAGAAAAGGACAATAATGTCCACCATAAATTTTCAATTTTACCAAGTATCAAATCATTATCTCCTGTTATCCTGTGAGCTATAGTCAATTTTACCAAGTATCAAATCATTCTCTCCTGTTATCCTGTGAGCTATACAGTAACTCCGTTAAAACATCTACTTTACATGCAAGTCACTCTTTATCCTGGGGGTTAGTTCCACATAGCCTAGCAATTGGCCATGTATGACATATTCAGAGAACAATTGAGAAACAAATGCCAATTCTCACAGTTCAACCAAAGTAACTAACCTGGTCCAAGGTACAGCATTTCCGAATGAGGGGACCGACAGGGAAGTCCTCATTCAATTGTTCTTTTAAATTCCTTAATTCCCTTTCTGCTTCTGAAAGCCCCTCAGAGTCCTTCATCAATGTAAATTTAAAAAAGAATCAAGAATACTTATATCAAAAGATTACCAAAGATGGTTTATCGTGTACCAAAAGTGACTCCAGAAAGAGTAATTCTTTCGCAGTTCAACATCTGATATGACGTAATTATATATGGCCATTACATTTCATATGGACTATAATCTGAATCAGCATATATTATCTAAGATATAGAAATCAGTAATCAGAACAACTCATGACAGCACTGATCCAGGAAGAAGTTTACCTCTTGAACAGGGACAGCAGTAATTCTCCTCGTGTGGGAGGAGATTGGTAAAATATTTAATTCATCATCCATGACAATACATGTTTCGCATGATGCAAGAGAGAGTATAAATCGCTCATTAAACCGACCAGTAGCCTGAGAATGGGATTCTGTACGAAACCTGGAGTGAACATCCTGCATATTCACAAAACTTTACTGTGTTTTAACATTAAGCACGCACAGAAAACCAACTAGCTATCAACTTCCTTCATTCAAATACTCTTTTTTTTGTGTGTGTGTGTGTGTGAGACCAGTTGAAATCTTATTTAATAAATAAAAGAGAAAGAAAGAAAAAACAGTAAGAAGTAACAAAGGAAGGGATGTCATTAATCTACTAGTTATAGTACCATGGTCATGGTGAAGAGGCTGGTTAGAGAGGACAAATGACGAAGCAACAATACAATTAGCCCACCACCTTCAACTGTCTCTATTGTTCTCGCAAGAAGATTGGGTGTCAAAGCCTCAAAATCCTAGAACATCATAAAGGAAAAGAAATGAATTTTCCCAAATATCACAATAACATAAGAGGAACTAAAAAGAAGAAATAGGTAGTCGATTTGATTTAAATGGTTTATGGAAATTTAAAACTTCTCACTTACCTGCAATATACACATGCCAAAAGTGTTTCCTAGAATTCTTTCTGAGTCTCTATACAAGCAATAGCTGACGCCTCCAGTTTCAACAAAAAGGTCAAATGGATCTGCTTTTTCAGTGTCCAGTACTCCCTGCTGTATCATTTTTTTCATTTGCTTCTTTCTCTTTTTCTTGTGACTGCAAGAAGATGGTTGACTCTATCATTGACCAATTGCCTAAATGAATAATAACATCTACTGATAAACTGATATGAACACAGTGAGAAGAAACACAAAACAAAGTCCCCACTAATCACTCACAATATAACAACATCCACAAAAGAATGACCCTAGAATTCCTTTCACTCACCAGCAATATCCAGTAAATTTACTGCCAGATATATAGCTAAATTAACTTTTAGCACGATGAGTAGAGTCAACTAGTTTCAAATTCACAAAAATATAAAGTTTCTTCAGTAATACCCAACTTAAGCCTATGTTTTATCATATTCCAACTAGACAGAGTAACTGCTAAAACAAGGTCAAGAATTTTGGTGAAGCAGCTTTATAGAGTTTTCACAGTATCTTTTTGTCAAATAAAATTCATGGTATCTAACACAAATTTACATTACAAAATTTAATCCAATCTCCACATGGGACTAACCAACTTCAGATTTCAATATATAATACAAACACTCCCTCCATTTCAATTTGTTCGTCTTATTTTCTTTTTTAGTCCGTTCCAAAAAAGAATGGGTTTTTTTTACTTCTTTTTGGCTACTCTTTAATTCTAACTATACATGTAGCATGTTTAAGACAACAAGATTAAAAGGCATTTTGGTATATTGTGCATATCTTTATAAGACCACAAGTCTTTAATTTCTTAAACTCCATGTCAAATCGAAATGAGACAAACAAATTGAAATATAGGGAGTAAAAAACCAAGTCATAAGTGATAAATCATAACTTATGAGTTTTGACTTATTATTATCATTTTAGCTTAAAATCAAGTTCTTTTTCAATTTACTCAAACACTAAAAAGTTCTTAAAAGCTATTTTGACTTGAAAAGCACTTAAAATAAGCCAATTCAAGCATGTTCTCTAGTCCGTTTCAAAAAAAATGTTTTTTTTACTTTTTGGCACTTCCACTTGGCATGTTTAAGACAACAAGATAAAAAGTCATTTTGGTGCATTATGCATACCTTTATAAGACCATACGTCTCCAATTTCTTATACTCCGCGTCAAATCAAAACTAGACAAATATATTAAAACAGAGAGCATAACAAACCAAGTCCATAATTATAAGAATTTAGAAAAAAAAAAAAAAACTTTGAGCAAGTATCTCACCTGCTAAGTTCAAGTTTATCCTTATAGCACCAAAGCACAGTAGGCCGCGATCTTACAGAAGCTTTTCCCAACATATAGTGTAGATTAACAATCTATTTTTATTCAATTTTTTCACATGAACAAAAAAAGAAAAAGTGTTAGAGACAAGTGTTTCCTTTCAGAAAATTTAGATAAATTAAAGAGGAAAGCAAAATTGCCTGGTCACGAGACTTGTCTCCAATAATAACAAACATAGAACGGTGACGATTTCGAACCCCATTCTCAATTAGGGTTCTAATGCGTTCATCCACTTTCTTCCTCATTTTTTCTTCACTGATGAATTTTTTTTGTTCAGTCTGCTCTGCTAGTATTAGGGTTTAAAGAGGGTTTTAGTAAAGAAGAGACGTGCGTCGACCCGATTTCTTTTTCTATTTTAAATTTAGCCATTTAGGTTTAGGTAAGATACCAAAAAAAAAAAATTATATTCATTTTTTAAAAATTAATTTTTTTATTAATTTTTCTTTTCGTGGGCTTAATTAAAAAGATATTACTCATAACGCAAAAACTATTTATTTGGATAATTACCTTTTGAGTTTCTTTTATAAAATATTTATTACATATATACATCATATTTAAAAAATATTTACCATCTATAGTAAATGTGTTATGTATTAAAAATAAATTATATATGTATTATATTTGTTTTGATAAATAAAAAATTGTACTGTGTATTAAAAATGAATTATACATGTAATATAAATGCATTATACTATGAATAAAAATATTTTTGCATGCACTATAGATGTATTATAAGTGTATTAAAATTTGTTAGGTTTGTTTTATGCATGTAATATAAATGCATTACACTATGAATAAAAGTATTTTTGCATGCACTATAGATGTATTATAAGTGTATTAAAATTTATTAGGTTTGTTTTAATTAAAAAAATCTGCATTAAGTATTAAAAGTGAATTTGAAACTAAATTATACATATAATATAGATGTATTAAAATTATATAGTTATAAATGGTAAATATTTTCTAAATATAACAGTATATTTAGATAAGTTTCCCTATTTATTTTAAGTCTATTTTAGTATTCAAACTTTTTAATTATTATTGAGTAAACTTTATTTTGATTTATAATTAAATTTACTATTATTGATTAACTATTTTATTTTATTGTTTATTTTAGAAGTATGAGTTTTCAATTGAGTTTACTGTTATACAAATTTATTAAATTTTGAAGAAAAAGAGAATATTAAATTTAGATAAGCTATGAGTGAAAGTGCAACATATTATATTTTTTCTATAAATTTCCTAATAAGATATTCAATTAGTGGGATAAAATTTTGATTAAAAGGGAAAAAGTGCAACATATTATATTTTGCCTAAACGTTGCATAGTATTTCTTGGGCGTCATTTTTTAAAAATCTTGTATCATTTTTTTAAATGTAGAATTTAATTAGTGGTGCCTTTGTGAAGAGAGCTTTCAATTTTCATTTTAAACAAAATAATTAAATATTTTTAACATTGTATTTTGATTGAGATCTTGATGTAATGTTGTTGAAATATGTCTTTCTAGAAGAATGCCACATATTTTTTTTTTGGATATATTGTCTTTAATATTAGTCATATACTCGCTTCATGAATCATCTTAATATATGTATCAATATTTAATTATTTTATTAATTAATATGACGTAACAATATTTCAATACAAATAAAGAATAGTTTGAAGAACAAACTTCAAATAATAAAAAAAAATGATGCACTTGCGTACCAAATGAAATCTTAATAATATTTATTAGTATAAATTAATATATATCGATGGTATAATTATATCTTGTTAGTAACTGATACATCAAAGGTACGTCCTTTCAGATCCTCTCTAACTAAGGAAAGGTCCTTTCAGTGCCCACATCAAATATGGATCAAATTGTATCACGACGTTCTAAACCCAACTCATATACCGTTTTAATGGGTGAACAATCCAATCTTTGATACATGTTATTATACCCATGATTTTAGTAAGATCCGTGAGTGTCAATTGCATCAGGTCATAAAAAAAGGCTCTCTCATTTTTCATTTGATCTTAATAGATCTTTATTTATATCTAATAATCTGACAATTATTGGATATTTGATTAAATCGCTTTCAACTTTTTTGTGATTTTAATTTTTTTTTCAAAATCATTCAATTCAAATTCACTCGGTAGATAATATATTATTCTCAAAACTCTCCAAGAATTCAAATGATTATGATACACCAAAAAATGTTATCAAATCATGTTTGACATTTTCATAAAGACACAATGATAAATTAGATTATTTTATACCATATCAGTAAATAATGTTGAAGTAATTATACCATAAATTGTGATTGTTTTAGTTCGAGAATTTATGAAGTTTTAAAAATAAGTTTTTTTTCGAAAGTCTTCAAGTGCTTCATAAGTTTTAAATTTTTTAAGGACTTTTATATAATCCTATTGTCTACCTTAACATATTAATAATGATAACACAATTTACTAATACATATCAATATTTTCATCTATTATCAGTTTCTACTTGAAACGGTGATTTGCATTAGTTTTATAAAAAAAACATGTCTCTACATAATTAATGTATTTGTGAAAAATTTTGATCCACAAATCATTTTCATATCTAACAATTTCCACTTAATTTTTCGCATAAAAAATTATATAAACACCATTAAATCCATGCTTTCATGTGTAGAGATTATAATTCCAAAATTTCACAATTATCAAGTAAAATTAATTTATATTTCGATTGCGTATTAATTTTGGTCAATTGTTTATTAGTTCACACTTTGTGGTCAATTTGAATTCAAAATCATATTGTCATTTATAAGCGCTATAGTACTTTAGAATTTTGCCGACCATAAAATTATATTAATTTTATCAGTATCCAATAAAAACATAACTTATCAATATTTTTCTATCTCATCGTTTTTGAGGTCTCTAAACCTCTTTTGATGAGGTCTTGTAAAGTTATTATGGTGTGATGATCTTTTGGAGTATTTATCTCCTTGTTATTATGATCATCTTAATTATGTTTTTTTTCTCTTTCAACAAGTATCTTTAGAGCTAATTAGTCTACCACACTATAAGTGTGTTGTAGATTTTGTTCTTCAAAAAATTATATTAGAATTAGAGTTGGAATATATGTTTATATCAACAAGTGCCTTTGACAAGTGATTTGTAATATTTTATAAATAAATAATCTCTTGACCTAAAGTTTACATTTCTTATACGAGAATATAGATTTATTCATATTAGTTCATTTTACTTATTCTTTGCTACTTATCATCTTTCTTCCTAACATTAGAAAAATTAGCAATATTATTACAATCGCACTCGACGAATTGTCATAGTTTGAAAAACAAGCAGTAATCGCATTATTAGGTACACTTTCAAATACTTTATTCTTTATATAACAAACTAAACAATCATTTGAAAAGTCATCACTAGTTCTACTTCGCAAGCCATTTTTAATGAATTTCTATAAGGAAATAACTTTTTCTACTGTTACAGTATTTACAAGCGATACTGAACTTAACTTCACAGGCAAATAAATAAACATTCATATCTTTATATTTATTTTAATCGTGACATTGAAAGATCTTTAAGTCCATTCAAATTTGAGAAAGCATTATCCATTTTTCTCACGTAGCATATATAATAATCAAGATCAAAATTAAAATCTTCAAACTGATTTAAATAAGGGCATTTTACCTAAATCTTATAGTGATTCTCCCAATTACATGATATCTCTATTCTTTTAATAATTACCCAAAATTCCTTCATTTTGCCCACTTTCGAATCCAGGAGTCATTTTCATTATATATCGCTAGTTGATATAAATCAATTAATATCGTTAAGTTATTTAAGGAAAAGAAACGTAAATCTAATTAAGATCCTATCATTCACGCAATCACATAATTCAAATGGGTAATCAACCCCCTCCCTTCTCCTAACAACTTCATCAATTTCAAATATCAAATTCCTTCGAGCAGAGCATCGAATGTTTTTCAATTCTAAATCGAAATTTACGATTTTCACTGTGATATTCTAATCTTCTTCTTCAATTTCAATTTCTTAAGAAGGTAATAAAATTTTGTCATCTCTGTGTTTTTGCTGAACTACTTCTTCTTCTTCTTCAGTTTTCGATTGATTTTCTTCTTAACTTTTGTGTTCTTCATCTCTAATTTCTGATATATATGGATTCTGTTTTGTCTTTTATTATTGATTTTACCCAATTAAATTCTCAACAATAAAATTATGTTTCTCCGAGATCCGACTCAAGTGGTGAATATTATGATAAAATTAGATCCAAACACCTCAATGATCATTTAGTTATGGAGAAATTGCATGAAGAGTTGTTAGCGTTCAATTTTTAAAAAAATTGAGCATGTTACAACACACCCTTCTCTGTCCAAGGTATGCACTTTCTAATGTATCTTGTGATTTTTAATTTTAGATTTAATGGGTAATCATTACATTATGTATCATGTTTACAAATCTTTCTTGATATATGACCGTAATTCATTGATACAAATTTGAGCGTGTATCATGTTCGTATTAAAACTATTGATACATAACTCACTGTCTTATTTATCTTCTTATTGGATGTATCATATCATGATACATATGTTTTCTGTTTATAATGTTAATTGTTGGTTCTGTTCATAATACATGAGGTGTTATATATAATATGTGGTGCTGAATGAATGTATATAATATTATGATACATAAGTATTATATGTATAATGTTCATAGTTTGTGTTGTTCACGATACATAAGTTCTTATGTGTGGTATGTGGAGTTCAATCAATATATCTCATATCAGGATATATAACTATTTTTTGTATATTGTATAGTAAACATGCTTGGTCATGTTCATGATACATAAGTTTTGCAATGTATCATGGACAAATCTTATAGTTATTTGATACTTATGCTATGCCAATACTAATAAAAAAATTAATTCTCACTCTTAGTTTGGTTGTCAAACAATGATATTTCAAGATACAAAAAGATGTTTGTGACTGAAAGATTAAGGAAAGGAAAAAAAACTGTAATGAGAAGCTAACTACGAGCACAAACTATTGTGAACGTTGTGAACATGAGGATCACAATAGAAGATCTTATAATTTCTTTTCCAAAGAGAAGTGATACATGCATTTTGAAGATACATTCAGCTTCCAGTTGAATAAATTTCCATTATTTGTTTTTACTTATCTCTATATCAAGGCAATGCGTTATTGCAAATTTTTCACATAATATCCCTTCTCTTTGTGATTTTTGATATATTTAATTTGAGTATTACTTAATTTAAATACTCGTGTTGTGTAATAAATTTATATGTTGAGTCCCGCTTCTATTTATAAATTACAGTTGATACATAGCTGGCTCAAAGTCATTAGAATATGTATTAGATATATTAGTCTGTGTGTCTTTAACTAAATGACAGATACATAATACCTATTTTTTGGTATCTGATACATAACATAAATGGATTTTGTTTGTTGATGTATCATATACTTAATTGTAAAATGAGCAAATTTAACACAAAATTTATTTAAGTGTAATTTGGAATTGATACATAAAAATGTGTATCACTGAAATGTGTCTGATACAAGATATATGTTATGTATCACATGCACAAAAATTCATGTGAAATAATAAAGAGGGACATATTGAAAGTATAACTTAAATTTACCAACAAGATAATTAACAGAACATAATCAAATTTAAAAATAGTAGAGATTCATACAAGTTTTCAATAGTACTTCTCCAAAATATTAGCTAATAGATACAAAACTACTTTAAAGTTCACTAGTAAGGATCATCATTTTCACTAACATATTCTTCCTTTGTCTTTTCACTGCCAAATTTACATAAGAGAGATATGTATATTGCACAAAGATAATCAGCTTGGAGTCCAGTAGATGGAATCGAAATTTCATCGCTAAAATATTTGACAAAAGCAGCCATAAAAACAACACAATTCCTATATAAAAAATATATTACATTAACACGGGAAATAAAAATAATGAATTCTTGATGCATAATGATAAATACTTATAAATTGTCACTTTCTTGTTGAGTAATGCCTTAAACGTATTCAACCTGAAAAGGGTATTGTGGTCCAAGCAAACTGATGATTTGCATGATACATAGTAAAATAAACAATTTGACATAATTATCAAATATATACCTATGAATATGATAAAAGAGCAGAGTTTTGTAAACTTACGTATCAAAAACAAAATAATTGACATGATACATAAAGACAATCTTATGTATCATGACATGTGATACATTATCACCAATTTATTAGAATTCATTCACCCACATGATACATCGTAAACTAGCAAGTTTGACATAATTATGTATTCAATATATACTTGTAAATATGATAAAAGATCAAGATTTTGTAAATTTGTGTATCAAATAAAAAATAATGGATATGATACACAACAACAAACTTATGTATTAGGACTTGAAACTGAAGACTAATATTCATCTTAACTATAACCGATACATAATAATATACTGATATATAAATATAACTGACTGAAACTACATCTTAACTATAACCGATACATAATAATATACTCATCCGTCACGGTATGAGTGATACATTAGTATGAGAATGGTACATTTAAATACAGTTGATACATTAGATGTATCATGATACATTATATATAGAATGATACATTGGTTATAAAATGATACATTGATTTATTTTTTGATACATCTTAATAAGTTTAGATACACTGTATTTAAAATAAATTTAAAAAAATTTGAACATTAAACAATTAGAGAGAAAATGCAGTGAAGAATTGTTGAAAAACAAGACTTGAACCCTTTAATAACTAAAAACTATGAAAATAGAGAGAAAATGCAGTTGAGAATCAAAATGAGATGCTAAATTGTAACTTCTAAGTCGTATGTGTGATTTTAGGCGATAAATTAGAGATATGCTCAGTAATTTGCGAGTATTTTTGAATCTTAAATTGATAGAAGCCGATAAAAAAAGGTTTTAGAGGAGAGAGAGTATGAGAGAAAAAGGAGTTCTAGAGGAGAGAGATTGATTTTTTGACATGTATCTGGAAGGTGAAAGGATTAATTAAAAATAAGAGATTTTGATAAATTTTTTTAAATAATTGGGACTGATAATTAATGATGTGTATATTAATAATTTTTCCTTTAAATAATACATGACAAGTTTCTTCGATCTTGTTTTTATCACAATTTAAAAAATAATAATCTTGAGACTCAAATTAGGATGCCAAAAAATATATGAATCAATATTCATTCTACCAAAATAATTTGTTTAAGCTCTGAAAATTACATATTGATAATAGAATAAAAAAATTTCACACGCAAATCATGTAAGATTCAGATATGAAACTTGAGAAATCAAAATATCTTACTTTATTTTTAACTATTAACTTTTTGATAAATAAAAAATCAACCCAAATCAACCCACCTACACCCAAATTGGAGAAGAATACCTTAGCATCAATTGATTATATTCCCTTAAACCCCTTGGAGGTTTATGAGTTAGAGGATGCATCAAATGGACCAGTGTATATAACCTTCCCTTTTTGATTTTCTTCTTCTAAGCAGCTGCTTCTCCTACAGTGTTCTGCTTGCTAAAAATGGCTTCTTCATTTGCCTCTAAAATCCCACTCTGCCTACACTCTTCAACCCTCAATCACAACCCAAATGTTGTTCACCCTATTTCCCTCAAAACCCTTTTTCTTCCTCCCCTTTACAGTCCCAAAACCCTGACTACTCTTTACCCCAAACTCCAAGCAACTTCCAAATCCCAAGATTCAGCTATTTTAACATGTTCTTGGAAACCCCAGAAAGGAATTTCCAAGTTTTTCAGTGAAAAGATTGTTTTTTTACTTGTTGGGTCATTCTTGTTTATGGGTATAAGGGCTAAACATGTATTGTCATTGCCACAACCAGTTCAAGGAAGTAGTGTTGTTGAGACCCAAGAAGGGAACAGTGAGGAAGAAGAGATGTATGTGGAGTTATTGGAGAAGAATCCGAGAGATGTTGATTCTTTGAAGACTATTGTTAATGTGAAGATGAGGAAAGGGAAGACTAAAGAGGCTTTGAAGTATGTGGATAAGCTGATTGAGGTTCAGCCCAGAGAAATGGAGTGGAGGCTTTTGCAGGCTCTTTGTTATGAGATGATGGGGCAGCTAAGCACGGCTAAGAGGTTGTTTAAGGAGATTTTGAAGCAGAGGCCTCTCTTGCTGAGAGCTTTGCATGTATGGTTCCTAAATCCTGTTGTGTTTTGATGCAGTTTCTATTGAGAAATCCTTAGATGTTTCCTTTAACTTTTTGGGTCTTACACACTTGTTTATATTGCATGAACACCATGTGTGAGTTCTTGATGAAGATGAACATCATGTATGAGTTGAGGAGGATTATATAATATCTATTTGCGGGGTAAGACTGCGTACAGTAGACTCTTGTGGTCCATCCCTTCTCCGGACCTTGTGCATAACGGGAGCTTTAGTGCATCCGACCGCCCTTTTACCCCCTTGTTAATGGTTATTGTTAATGATGATGTTGGATGCGCTTATAAAACATTGTTCAGTGTAAAACACTAGAGGTCATCTAAATATCTTGTGGTGTAGAATGTTGTGCATTAAGACACTGAATGTCATGTATAACAGCGACTATGTGCTTTTTTTCTTTTATTCTGATTGTTTGTTGTGATGTATGCTGGTTTGACTGATGCAGCTCCGTCAAGTCAATGATTCATTTAGTTGTGATATTTTGCAACTGTCAAATTCTGCAAAGGAGATTGTCTATAACCTAGTACTTATTTGGATATCTATTTTATGGTTTGAAGGTTGAACATGGATTCTAGAATCTAAATTATGTGGAAGTTTCTTCTCTCTCATGATAGATGTTGGATATGATATCCATTTTCTTTATCAAGTCAATAGCAAAGTGACGGTTGCCAGATCATCAGTTAGCCAGATAGTAATTGAGTAATGCATTATTATTGATTGATATTCTGTAAAGACTAACGAGAAGGATCTTGTAGCTGGCTGGAATGCCTTGGTCTAGACAGTTTTACATGACTTAGAAAAAAATGTAGGTTTTGTTCTTAGCTAAACTTGAAAACTTCATCAGTAACTACATTTGAAGCCCTAGAAACTTGGCAAAGTTTGTGTAAAAAGCTGTTTTCAAATGAATGACCATGCAATAGCTAAAAATCCTGTGTCTCTCTTGAATTTTTCAAGTCACCTTCATCGACTTCTTGTTTCTATAGATGCGTAATACTTGGTTCCCACTGATGTGGTTTTAGTTTTGACTCTGTCCTTGATAAACTGAGGACTGATAAAGAATGGTTGCTCCAGAAGCCCGTTGGCTTACTGGTGGTGCTAACTATGTTCTGAACTCTAGGGGTACTACCTGGTGTAATGAAAAATCAATGCCGAAGAAACACATGACATTTATTTTAGAATTGTGCAGTTGTATAAAGACTATCATGATGTTTCGTGTAAGGTAAACTTTGACTCAATGTTGTTAAAATACAAATTAAGCTTCCTTGAGGAGAGCAGTTCTACATTTGTCAGTTAATCTATAGTGTTATCTAAGTTTGGATCTTAGGGTTTACTATGCCTTCAAATTGTTGTTTCCTGTATAACTTTAGGCTATTCAGTTATATACTTGCAGTGGATGCCAACCTGAGACAAGAATGTTTTGAATTCAGTCATATGTCATTTTCAAAATACCATTCCCATTCGAATGAAGAAGCAACTCTTTGAAGGAGAGCTACGATTTTTCAGCATGGAGGGGGAGAATAATTTAAGTGCAAGCATATATATCTAAGCAGTGAACTTTGTAAGTAATCAGAATCAAGCATGTATCTATGTTAGTGATGAAACTTAGCAATTTGATGCATCCTGGATGTGAATACTAAGTATGATGTATGTCAGAAATGGTGGCAAATTTTAGCTAGTCGTCTGTGTATTTCAAAAGATCACTATGTCCTACCCGTTTGTCACTGGTATGTCCAGATCAATGAGGAGTCCAGGCAACAAAGAACTGGTGTCATGCTGTTTCCGATTTCTTCACTATTTCCTATCAACATCTATAATTGAATGGGCATTCATTTTTAGGCAATGAGTTTGAATCTTTTGCTGATGTTTGCTTGGCCCATTTTCTTTTGTTTACCACAAGTTACTTGTTATTCATGGTATGAACATTTCATTAGAGGTAGAATACATCCCTTCTTAATTATTATTAGCTTTTGCTTATTAAACTTATCTATCTATTGAATTGGTCCAGGGTTTAGCTATGGTGATGCACAAAAACTTTGAAGGTGCCGCTGTTTTTGAGATGCTGAATGGTGCTCTAGAAGTTGCTCGCCGGGAAAAAAGAGTGAATGAGGAAAGAAACATAAAAATATTGGTCGCACAAATGCATGTTGTTAAGGTAATGGTTTGAAGTACACTTGCTAAATTTAATTTGTTTAGTGTGACTGTTAGAATATGAATAGGTGTACATAATCCTACTTAGAATAGGAATAGAAATAGGAATAGTTTATAGTACCTACTTGGAAAAAGATTGTTTTAGAGTGTCTATAAATATGGTCTGTATGTAATATTGTTCTTACGCAATTCAATAATATTTTCCCTCTATATTTCTCATATGGTATCAGAACATTGGTGAGAAACTTACAAGAAAGAATACCTAGTCAGTTTCCAGTGACCATTAAAAGGCTGGTTTGCATCGTTTTTTTGTTTTGCAAGTGTTGTGCGAAAACCAACAACATCACTAGGTGCGGAACACTCAGGTGAGCAAACCCCAATGAGCTCCTCTGAGATCTGCTCAGTCACGCGCCCTCACGCGCCGCCAGACGGTCAGGTGGATCGACTAAAGGCTCACCTTGTTGCCAAAGGGTATACTCAGATATTTAGGCTAGATTATAGTGACACTTTCGCTTTCGTGGCTAAAATAGCATATGCCCGTCTTTTTCTATCTATGGTTGCCGTTCGTCATTGGCCTCTTCATCAGTTGGACATTAAAAATGCTTTTTTGCATGGTGATCTTGAAGAAGAAGTCTATATGGAGCAACCACCTGGTTTTGTTGCTCAGGGGGAGTCTAGTACCCTTTATGTCGATTGCGTGGGTCACTTTATGGTCTGAAATAGTCTCCTCGAGCTTGGTTTGGGAAGTTCAACACAGTAATTCAGCAGTTTGGCATGACTCGCAGTGGAGCCGATCATTCTGTCTTTTATCAGCATTCTGCACCAAATTTGTGTATTTATTTAGTTGTTTACTTTGATGATATTGTTATCACCGGCAATGATCAAGTTGGTATCACTAAGTTGAAGCAACATCTCTTTCAACATTTCCAGACTAAAGACCTCGGTAGACTGAAGTATTTTCTAGGTATTGAGGTTGCTCAATCTAGATCAGGTATTGTTATTTCTCAACGCAAGTATGCCTTAGACATTCTTGAGGAGACGGGAATGATAGGATGTAGATCCATTGACACTCCTATGGATCCGAATGTTAAAGTCTTTCCAGAATAGGGGCAACCACTCAGTAATCCTGAAAGGTATTGGGATGCAGTTATTCGTATTCTGCGATATATAAAGTCAGCCCGATAAGGGACTATTTTTCGAGGATCATGACCATGAGCATATCACCGCATATACAAATGCTGATTGGGCAGGATCATTCTCTGATATACGTTCTACATTAGGATATTGTGTTTTAGTAGAAGGTAATTTGGTGTCGTGGAAGAGTATGAAACAGAGTGTGGTTGCTCGATCTAGTGCTGAAGCAGAATATCGAGCAATGGCTGTAACAACTTGTGAGCTAGTTTGGATCAAACAGTTGCTGAGAGAACTAAAATTTGGAGAAACTGGTCATATGGAACTTGTGTGTGATAATCAAGCGGCCCTTCATATCGCATCAAATCCAGTGTTTCATGAAAGGACCAAGCACATTGAGATTGATTGTCGCTTTGTCAGAGAAAAGATACTCTCCGGAGATATTGTTACAAAGTTTGTGAAGTCAAGTGATTAACTTGCAGATATCTTCACCAAGTCCCTCACCTGTCCTCGTATTAATTATATTTGTAACAAGCTTGGTGCATATGATTTGTATGCACTAGCTTGAGGGGGAGTGTTAGAATAGGAATAGGTGTACATAATCCTACTTAGAATAGGAATATAAATAGGAATAGTTTATAGTATATAGTATCCTACTTGGAAAAGGATTGTTTTATATTGTCTATAAATAGTGTCTTTGTGTAATATTGTTCTTACGTAATTCAATAATATTTTTCCTCTATATTTCTCATAGTGACATTTATCTGTTTCATCAACAGGAGTTACTCAACTCTCATTAGGGGCCATGTAAATCATGATATCCTCCCACTATTAGCATATCTTTTGTAGATTGTCTGTTGTAACATCTTGTGCCTAAGTCGATGCAACTAAGTGTAACAGAGATGTCTCCCTTGTATTCGTTATAATGATACCATTGGATATCCCTAGAGTATGATGTAACATTGATGTACAGATTGGAAGAGAGGCAGTGTAGTTGGGTAAATGGTGAAAGTCTGGCCACTTGCATGATGGCCTTGCTTTGCGGGTAATAGGTTGTCTGAGCATGTTACCTTTGCTAAGTTAAGAGGTTGTCTTTGTCAATGAAGGTCATGATAGCACCACTTCTCACTCTCTTGTTCAATGTTTTGATGGTCAGAGGACCCAGTTCCAGCTAGTTCTCTCCTATCTATTTGAAAAAGGGTAGAGTAAAAAAATGTTCAGCCTAGTTTTCCTTCTTACATTCATTCATGTCTTGCAGGGTGAGTTAGAAGAGGCCTTACAGAGGTTTCAACTTCTTGTCCAAGAGAACCCAAGAGACTTCAGGCCATATCTGTGCCAGGTATTTATGCTCTGTTTTTCCTCAGCATATTGCTTTATAAGCTTCAGTTGTTCTTGAATTGTGAGCTTTTGAAAAGGATATGTTAAGAATAAGCAAATTAGCCCTGTTATTAGCTTAACTTCTGGCTAAATTGTTATTGTGCATCCTTTTAGAGTCAAGTTGCCCACTGGAATAATTTAGAGCTTTTGATAAATGATCTTGTAATTTTAGCTAGGTTAGAGATTAAACCAAGGTTCATATATTATGAGATCGATAATACTGAGAAAGAACGATGATAAAATGCTGTTTAGTATGTACTCTATGGAATGCTTGATATACTCTGGATTAGATGGTCACTGATAAACATGGTCTCAGGCAACAAAATTTTTTAGTAATTAAATGAATAGCATAAGATGGCAAAGCAAGTTTATTGCATAGTGTGGAAAGGCGGAAGCATGGTTAAACAGTGACCATGTTTCATGCATACGCATCAAGATTTGCTCTGGAGTGTAATTAATTCCGATTCATGTGTTCTCGAAAAGCTTAATGTTGGGGCAGTCAACCCCAGATATTTTTGTTCTTGAATCTGACCGTGTTTTGTACGTGGTGGCAGGGAATAGTGTACAGTTTGTTGGACAAGAAGAAAGAAGCGGATGAACAGTTTGAGATATATCGAAGTCTTGTACCCGAAGAATTTCCTCAGAGAGGTTTCCTTGATGATGTTGTGTTGGCTGCAAAGACAGAAACTAGGGAACAACTTGAGAAGGAGTTCAAGAATGAATTGTCTTACAAGACATGAAATGTCATGCCTAATTATCACATTTTCAACTAGGTTTATCATGAGTGGATGGTTAAGGGTGTATGGAGGGGGTGGTCAGAGGGTAGGATAGAATTAAAAACACTGCTAATGTAGTCAGACAGTATAGTTTTTTTTTTCTTTGATTTTTTGGCTATTGAAATCTGAAGTCTAGTCTCCCTTGGAAGAGGAGTGAAGTTCTAGGACAGTAACATTTTTGTGTTATCTCTGTTGTTGATATTTCTTTTTTTTGGTAATCGAGAAATTCCTGAGGCTCGCTGGCAGTTCTAAAGTCGATGGATAATGGATCTGCTCCTCTACCTCTCTCCACTTAAACACCAGGCTTTTGTCTGCGGCGTGTTTGAACTCATGATATGCATTAAACCTATGTATCACTTCGTCACGCTCTTACCATTTGATCAGAGTTCTGCTCTCTGAGGGTAAAAGAATTCTTAGTTTGTCTCTAGAAATATGAAAGCAGGAGTTCTCAAATTTGCTTATCCATTCTTGTATGAATAACTAGACATGGTGTTACAAATATAATGTGTGCATATTTTCTTAAAGTAATTATAAAAATTGCTCAATTTAAATACAGCTCCCTACAAACTTGGGTATTTTTGTGTGGGTATTTTTGATAGAACGATCAGAGAAATCTAGACATGCTATAAAATTTATGACAAGGTTTTCTCAAAGATTACTTTAATGCATGAATATCATGGAGTATGTATATATTTATACATAACCTGCCATGATTTGATAATTTCACTCTTTCATTTATACTTAATTTTGATATGTTTTATTTGAGTCGAGGCATATTTTTACAAAAATAAAGTTGAAAAATAAATTGAAACGCCCACCGTGGGGCTCGAACCCACGACCACAAGGTTAAGAGCCTTGCGCTCTACCAACTGAGCTAGACGGGCTTTTGTAATAATTGTTATTTATTATGGTATAGTAATGCATTTCAAGTGTCCATGGCTTATTTAAGGCCGAACCATATAAAACTATAGATTTCAAAATAAATTTATAATCAACTAATTAGGTTAGACTTTTTATTTTATTAAACACATCGAGTCAAACTGAATATTTACCAAAGGTTTAATCTTTTATGGCCTAGGGCCTTGGGTAAATTATGACGGAATATTGTAAAAATTTCATGGAGTGTTCTATTTTGATTGCTTTATTTAATTAGCATTGGCTGTATGTTCTTTTTCACTTCTTTTGTTCCTGTTTTTGTGTTAAGATGCACACGCTTGAGAAATTTTAGCCATTTTAAACATAATTTTCACCCATTTTCGCGCAACTAATCACATTTCACAAGAAATACTCTAGCTTCATATAAACAAGGGAACAGCAGTTGTATTTTCAAAGCAAAACATCCATACAGTAACTTCGGGAGAAGGGGTGCCTCCTCACAAAGGAGATTCCAATGACAATGCCCGGGTGACTTGTTTACTAAAAACACAGGACAGATGTTGCATATAACAATACTGCCACTGACAACACCAGCATATGTAATCTCATTAGCATGATCACTGTAGTGTAAGCAATTTAGTCACAACTTTCAATTACTCAGTGGTTTGCTGAGAAGGCCAATAAGGATAACGACGGGCAAAATGATGTAACAGAGAAGAGAGGATACTCGTGCTGCTGCAATGTCCAACGCCGGTGGTATTGATGGACTTAATCTGCTATCCTGTGTTCAGTATCAATGCAATAATACAGTTGTTAAGAACAAAAGAGAGGAACTTTTAGCGAACAAGAGATTTGACACTCGTGTACTAAAGATATGATAACGCGAAAAATTAGAGCTAGCTATAGATGGTTACAAGTCTCAACATGCTGGAGAATTGATAGGTAATCATTAGATCATTGTCTCTCTTTTCTCTTTTCAAGAGAATCATTTGAAGATATAGATGCAACGATCGCAGTTTCTTATATAGGCCATAAAACAGATTTGCAAGAAAACTTTCATCTTGTCTGAAGTTAAGTCTTAGAATGAAAGAAGTGTTTTTCGGAGGATCTGACACGGATGCAATAACATTTTTGGAGAATCTGAGCAACCTAGGAGATTTTAAACGTCAAACTCTAACAGTTCAATAGACTCCATAACTATTTCACTTTATTGTAAAATTTGAAGACTTCATGAGTAAATCTATAGTTGGTAAGTCCTCATTGAAAATGAGAAAAAAAAGAATGATCACAAGCACCTTTGAGGCAACAGAGCAAGACTGAGGTTGTCGTACAATGTATATTTGATCACCATGACTGTTTTCACGGTAAATATCCTGATTGCGGTGCCAAGTCCACAACGCATGGGTTGAATTTACCATCTGCATCAGTATGAATGGAGAAGAGAATGCTAAACGAAAGAAAGATGATAATGGTAATAAAGACGAAGAACTAAGTTAATGAGTGTCTAAAAAGAATATGACTAGGGGAAAAGAGGATCTATTATCTCTCTAGACCACTCGTCTAGCAGCCAAGAAAAAAAAAACTACAACATTTTTAATAATTTAGAGGATCGAACGAGAAAACACCTAAGCAAGTTGATATTTCATGTTTACTAAACATAAAATTTTCATAGGTAATAGGCCATTACAGTAAGAAACTGCAAAGTTTTAACTTAGTAACTCTGAATCGAGATACTTCCAACACTGATTAAAAGCTTATTATTGTATTCAACAAACATGATTCAGGTCAAACGTGCCAATTCCTTTAAAACAGAATCAAACACTCGAGAAATGCCGATGACTCTTTTTTGTTGCATATTGTTAGAGTGGATAAAAATCTCACATTGGTTGGAGAATGGACTGGTGGTCTGTTTATATGGACATGGGCAATCCTCCCCACATGATCTAGCTTTTGGGGTTGAGTTAGGTCCAGGTGCTATATCTTTACATGATATCAGAGCCAGGTCAATTTTCGTTTGGGCTTCTGATCCATGCTCTAGTTGGGCCTGGGGGTGAAGGGGGTGTTAGAGTGGGTAAAAGTCTCGCATTGATTGGAGAATGGACTCGTGGTCTGCTTATATGGATTTGGACAATCTTCCCTCATGAGCTAGCTTTTGGGGTTGAGTTAAACTCAGGTGCCATATCTTACACATATGTTTCCTTTCAATAAGTGCCTCTAGAATAAGAAAGTAATACAGTTACTCTGGCTTTACCTCCAGTATCCCGTGGCCGAAGCTACTCTCTCTATATGCACTCCATTCTGGTTGTCTGTCCCAGCAAAATTTCCCTTTGGCAGTTCCGCTGCTAAAGTTCATGTGACATACACCTCCAAATTCTGGAATGTTGTCACCTGGTGAGGGACATTTCCCAGGATCATCTGCATGATCAACGTCGACTTTCTCAATGTTACCACCATCTCCAACTGTTATGTAAACAGGACCACATGGATCCAAAGTATAGTTGTAGACTCGATTCATTCGCTCATATGCATGCACCTGAGATAATTAAATTACACAAATTAAGTTTACGTGGGAAAAGGAAAGTGACATTCTTTTTGAATGGACTAAAATTGAAAGTAAGACAAACAAATTGAAATGGAAGGAGTAGAACATAAGCAAAAAAATAGCTTATTATTTTAAGGCCAGATAGGTCCTAATTGAAATTTTCTCAAGGGAAATGATTGGTTAATTCTATTTATGAACTGAGGTCATTAATATGCTTATTTATCGCCAGGATTAGGAGTATATTTCAGCTTACATGACCTGAGAAAACTATATCAACGCGATATGTATATAGTATTTCTTCCATTTCCTGCCTCATGCACTCAAATTCTTGGTAGTGTGACGAATAGCTATTGTACCAAGGAGAATGCCATGAAGCCACCAGCCAAGGAGTCACGCAACGATCTACCTTTTCAAGATCATGCTGAAGCCAAGAATACTGAGCACCTGATATAAGTTTTAAAAAATCCATCATATTTGCAGCATGATCTTTCTTTTTATGCAAGTATATGTGCCTCAAATATTAGAAGTTAACAAAAATGAAAAATGATTTATTAACTTAAGCAATTTAATCACTTACTGGTGTGATTATAGTCAATGTAGGCTCCTAGCATGATGAAATGGACTCCTCCGGCATCAAAAGAGTAGTAAAGGTTACTGTTAGAGCCGGATTCCTTTGAAGGAACAGAAAATCTTGTCAAATATGATTGGAATGTGAGCCCTGCTGCTTGAGGTTCGATCTCATGGTTTCCTTCGATAACCATCATTGGAACTCTTGAGATTAACGGCTCCATAAACCTGCAACTCCAGTTTATTCAATTCAAACTTCTCCGCGGAAAGCTTTAATTTTCTTTTCCATTTTCTAATAGTTCATTTTCTGTCTCATAGGCATATATATATATATATATATATTATGATGTTTAGTAGATTGTGATTCATAATCACAATGTCTCTATTTGATGAGAACTCGGTGAATAGTGTAACTAGCCTTAACACGGACCTCACACCGGAAGATTTTTGACAAGAAAGGTATAGAGAAAGGGCGAAAAAGTTTTAAAAGACTAAGGAGATAAGTTATGTGAGAAAAAGAATTGATGACCTTCCCCATCCATCCCATCGCGGTTGAAATGTCTCTCTCATGGGTGCATCTGGAAACTGACAAGAATAGCATGAAGCTCCTTTACCACCAGTGGTAAGGTATTGATTCGCATAAGTTAAATCTCCAACCATCAATATCATGGAAGGATCATTCATTGTGAGATGATCAATGGTTGTGGTTGTATTGCTTGTAAGACCTAAGTCCCCAACAACTGCTATTCGCCGTGGATACTTGTTATGTGAAGGCAATGGAAAGGTCTCAAATTCAAGTTCATCACTCATTGCTGCTAAGGAACTATCACCACACTTGTAGTAATACTTTGTTTCAGGTTCAAGACCTACAGAAGAAAAGAAACTTCATTGCAACATATATATCAGTTTTTTTTTTATCCTACACTTCAAAAGACTCGCAATTCAGAGGCAACCAATGCCAAGTATACAAATATATCATTGCATATATATTCAGCTTCCAGTAAACTAGCTGATTAGTATTCTTTTCATCGACATGGATCTCAGTTTGAAGCAGGAAAACAGATAAAGTAAGATAAATAAGCCAAGGGAACATATGAAGCGACTCGCTGCAGAAAACCTTACCATCAATCTTCACATGATGAATGATGCCAGAGGTGTAGTTCCATAGTCCTTCAAATGGATACAATTGACTGTAAACGACTGAAACTCCATTTTGCTTCATTGTGTACTTACCACTTTCCTTTCCGTACCATACCTCACTTGCCACTGTTTTCGGATCACGTGGAGTCACATTTAGACCAATCTGAGCTTCCCCTAAAAGCCAACCACAAGAATCACAAACTACTTTAAAAAAAACTTGAACAATTAAACCAATTCGAAGCCACCAAATCTAAAACACAAGAAAAACTATACAAGTATACAGTCATTGCAAAACCAAAAAGCCAAAAGCAACCATACAACAAACATTAATAAATCTAAGTTCTATGTAATGACAGTGTAAAATGTGTACATGCTCCACCCGAGTGAGGATCTAGGAGGAGGCGAGGGTATTCATCTGAACCCCCTCGGCCAAAAACTACTAGCTAAAACGCTGGATCCACCACTACATAAGGGAGAATCTCAGTAGCTCAGTTCTTTATTTTACTAGTGAGGGTTCGATTCCGCATCCCTTATATCTCACCCCCAATTTCTTCAAAAGAAAAAAACAAACAGAAAAGAGAGAAGAGTAATAGTAATATGAAATACCAGTGACCCAAGAAACAAACATTGAAGGTGAAGAATATGACAAGGCAAGAGCAATTTGTTCTGGAAAAAAAGAAGTAACATTCCTCTTAAGCCTTGGATGGTTCATTGGCAAATCATCACTTCCTTTACGAAATAAAGGATCAAATGTGTGAGTTAATGGCTTAAATGGCCCATCCAATGTTGTGGGAATTAATGTCTCTGCAACTATAATTACAACAAAATATTGAAAGCAAAGTGATGTACAAATTTTCTTCTTCATCTCTCAAAACTGGAATTTTAGCAGCCTTTCTACGAGTAATTTTTTTGTCAAAAAAGAAGCAACGTTGACTTCTTTTGCTTTCATTTTTTTAAAAAAGCAGCAATTGCTCAATTCTTTTTCTTTCATTCTCTTGAAGATTTACCATCCTTTCTACTCAATTACCGCAATGTTACTTTTCTGCTAAGCCAATAAAAGATCGACATCATGTAGACTTGTTACTGTTGATCGGTTTCGTTAACATATCTGCTAGGTTGTCATTAGTGTGAATTTTCTGAATATCCACACTACCTTCTTCCACCTTCTCACGAACGAAATGATACTAAACTCGTATGTGTTTTGTCCTTGAATGAAATGCTGGATTCTTTGCAAGATGCAAAGCGCTCTCACTGTCACAAAACAAAGCAACCTTCTCTTGTTTGTGCCCGAGCTCCTCCAGTAACATCTGCATCCATATTGCCTCTTTGCTAGCTTGTGTAGCTGCTACATATTCTGCTTCCGTCGTAGATGTAGCCACGATTGATTGCAGTTTTGAACCCCAACTTACAGCTCCTCCAGCAAGAGTAAACACATAACCTGTGGTGGACTTGCTTTTATCAAGATCACCTGCATCTGAATCAACATAACCTTTAACAGTAAAGTCTGATCCTCCATAACACATTGCAACATCTGAGGTACCCTTGATGTATCTCAGGATCCTCTTAACAGTATTCCAATGCTCTCTACCAGGATTAGCCATGTATCGACTAACCACTCCCACTGCTTGTGCAATGTCAGGTCTTGTACATACCATGACGAATATTAAACTTCGCACTGCTGATGCATATATTACTCTAGACAAATCCATCATCTCTGCTTCATTGCTAGGACACATACTTGAGGATAACTTGAAATTAATAGGAAGTGGAGTAGAAATTGACTTAGAGTCTTGCATCTTGAAGTGCCGCAAGATTTTCTTCAAGTAGCTCTTTTGAGAAAGCTAAATCTTTCTATTATTTCTGTCTCGGTGAATTTGCATTCCTATAATCTTGTTTACTGGTCCCAAGTCCTTCATTTCAAACTCCCTAGCCAACTGTGCCTTTAAATTTGTCAGACGATCTTTATTGGGGCCTGCTACCAACATGTCATCAACATACAACAATAAAATAACAAAATCATCATCACCAAATCTCTTGTAATAAACACAAGGATCTGAACTATGTTTGTTGTATCCAAGGCTTATAATGAAGGAATCAAATCTCTTATACCAACATCTCGGCGCCTGTTTGAGACCGTATAGAGATTTGTTCAACCTGCAAACCAAGTTCTCTTTTTCCTGTTCTTCAAAACCTTCTGGTTGGAGCATGTAAATTTCTTCTTCAAGCTCTTCATGAAGAAATGCAGTTTTGACATCTAACTGCTCCAAGTACAAGTCAAATTGTAACATCCCCTAAAAACGTTGTATACGATGTTTCAATTCTCGCATAAATATGATACAACCTCTGTATTTTGGGCATAACTTTAAATAGGAATATCCAAATTGGGTGATTCAAATTTCTGGGTAACCACAAGATCATTACCTACAACTTTTGTGAAGATCATATTTTAAGTTTCGGAGGTTAATTAGGTCAAATAAATTAATTTTTGTAAGGTAGGATGCTGTGATGGAAAGGAGTATTTATAGAAGAAAAATCATATCTCACTGTAGGTTTATCCAAATTGGTTGATTTTTGAACGATATGAAACTAGACGTCCATATCTACAATTCTTATGAAGACACCAAATCCTAATAAGGAATTTATCTTATTCAAACGCAGCTCCGAAAAAGAGTATTCTGTTAAAAAGAACTCATCTCACCTACCATGGAAAGATCTAGATACATTTGACATCACTCATGACATGTGGGTATTTATCCATGGGTTCTTCCACCCATGTAGTCCAAAAACTCTTTCAATTAAGTCTCTTGATTTCAAGTAATATTTTCTTATGGAAATTCTTATTTTTACTTAATAGTATGAATCATGATTAAGCTAATAATTATTGGTCTATTTTGATGCGACATAATTTTATATGTATGAATTGATGGTTTGCAAGTAATTCCTCTATTTATCTATTTAAAGGTTTTTGAAATTCATGGTGGATTGTTTAAAGCATGATTTTTAATTAATGAATTTCAAAGTATTTATGTATATTTATTTACATACATATTTGCAAGTTGAAGTGATTTGAACCCACCTAATTTTACTATGTTTTTAATAAAGTTTGACTTGGAAGCGTTGGCTCCAAATGAATGTTTGTGAAAGCAATATCTATGATCAAAAGAGAGTCTTATGAAAATAAAGAATGATGAAATGATATGAATGATGGATTCTTTATGCAATTAGGACAATTCTTGCATATTTGAATTTTCAAATGTTTTAATGAGCTATTCTACCGATTATGATGTTTGAATTCTCAAGTTATATGCTATGAATATTTTAAAGTATTAAACTATTCCGTGGGATTGACTTAGCACCGAATGAAGCATTGAGGTGGGATTCTGTTAGAGAATCCTAGTAGCAACCCCTTGTCGCATTAACTATGTGCCAACATAGGAGCCCTTGTAGGCTTAGGTTAATGGATCCATGAAAGCCCTTAAAGTTAAAGCTAAAGAAATGAATGAAATTGACGGAGTTCTACCTGGAAAGTAGTCTCCCCGACCAACGTAGGGGGTTATATTGGATTCCATGTAATAGCTCGCATGGTCTTAAATGTCGGTTATGGTTAATTTCCCACAAAATGAATATTTTAAAGGATATATATATGATTTATTATGCATACATTAAATTATGTTCCATATTATATAAATGTTCTAATGTTTCCTCAATGTTCATGCATCCTTACATACTTAGTACATTCAAAGTACTAACGTATACTCTTTTGCCTACATGATATCACCATGTAGGGATTAGTGCTCCTCCTCGTTCTCCTCCACATGGCTAATTGATATTCCATTGAAGACTACTTTTGGTGAGTTCCCATGTTCCGGGAATAATACTCCTTTGTCTTTCTAGCTTATGATATGTTAAGATATTTTACTATGGCATTTCTTCTATTATGATTGAGGGTGAGCTAGGGACTTGTCTTAGCCCCGTTAAATCTAATAGTTAGAGGTATTGTTGGACATATGTAAGTTGAAGATTTACTATTATGATTTCCGCTTGTTTATTTATCATCATTACCTATGAAAGGCTAAAAGAATGCTAAGAGGCTTGTTTGAGGTACTTTTGGGTTCCTCATTCGCCATGTCACTTCTAGGCCCTAGGCTTGGGTCGTGACAAACTTGGTATCAGAGCTCGAGGTTTTGAATGATCCTTGGAGTCCAACATACCGCGTCGAATAGGGTCTTGTTCATGGTTGTGAAGCGCGCCACAATTATGACTAAGAGATTATGAGGCGTTTAGGAAAATTTTCACTTCTTTTAAATTCATGTCGTGCCTTAGAGTGTCCTAAGTTTTCCTTTAACTAACGACCCATTTTGTGTTCTCTAAATAATGACTCGAGGAAGAGCACCTCGAAGAGCAAGGGTTGACGATGAGGACCAAACTCCTCCGATTCCTAATGCCCAACATCATGAGGACGGGGTAACCCATGCCGAGTTTCGCAGTGTTATTACTTTGTTAGCTCAAGTCGTAGCTAACCAAGGGAATCTAGGTATTCCTCCTCCCCAAATGCAAAATCCATCCTCTAGGATTCAGGATTTCCAAAGGATGAATCCATCCGAGTTCGATGGTTCTAAACTAGTTGAGGACCCCATGGAGTTCATTAATGAGGTGTATCGGATTGTGGCTATCATAGGTGTGCCACCAAATGAGAAGGCCGAGCTAGTATCCTATCAACTCAAAGATGTGGCTCGAGTGTGGTATGAACAATGGGTTGTTGAGAGGGATGAAGAAATAGGGTCGATAGGATGGGAAGAGTTCAAAGGTGCCTTCCTAGACCGCTTCTTCCCATTGGAGCTAAGGGAGGCCAAAATCCAAGAGTTCATCAACCTCCGTCAAGGGAGTATGAGCGTGAGGGAGTATGATTTCAAATTCACTAAGTTGTCCAAGTATGCTCCCTTCATGGTCTCCGACCCAAGAGCTAGGATGAGCAAGTTTATTTCCGGTGTGTCAAGCTTGGTGTCCAAGGAGTGCAAAACGACCATGTTGGTCAAGGAGATGGATATCTCCCGGTTAATGACTTATGCAGAACAAATTAAAGAAGAGAAGCTTAGAGAGAGATCAAGGGGGTTCAAAAAGGCTAGAGTAGATGGTGGAGGGTTTAACCCTCAAAGGTCCGATTATGGTAACAATGGCAAAGGCCAAGGTGGGCAACGATTTGTGGGACAAGGTTCCACCAATACTCTTCCTCCAAGGTTCAACAAGGACAAGAATGGTAAACCAATGATTCCAAGAGAGAATGTTGCTACTCAAACTTTCCCCTCTTGCAAGAAGTGTGGAAGGACTCACAAAGGGAAATGCTTAGCTGGCTCCAATGCATGATTTAAGTGTGGCAAGCTGGGCCACCATGCTAAGGATTGTAGAGATGGTGGTGGTAGGACTCAAGGCCAAATTGCTCTTGGTCAACAAGTCCAAGGAGGTGTCCAACGCACCAACCGCTTTTACGCCTTGCATGGGAGACAAGAGGTTGAGGATGCACCCAATGTCATTACTGGTATGTTAAAGGTCTTTTCTTTTGATGTGTATGCACTATTAGATCCGGGTGCAAATTTATCTTTTGTTACTCCATTCCTTGCTAATAGATTTGATGTTTTACCTGAAATGTTATTAGAGCCTTATTTGGTGTCTACCCCTGTTGGTGAGTCAGTTATTGCTAGAAAGGTCTATAGGGGTTGCCTTGTGTCTATCTTGCATAAAGTTATTCCTTGTGATCTCATTGAGCTTGACATGATAGATTTCGATGTCATTCTTGGGATGGATTGGTTACATGCATCTTATGCTTTCATAGATTGTAGGAATCGTCGAGTCAAGTTCCAGTTTCCAAATGAGCCTGTTATTGAATGGCAGGGTCGTGATTCGGTGGTGAAGGGTCAGTTTATTTCTTATCTTAAGGCTCACAAAATAATTTCTAAGGGATGTATTTACCACATTATGAGGGTTAGGTGTAACACCCCAAAAGGTTTTTTTTTAGCAAATACCTAAATTTTTGATTTAGAGTATTTTGATAGTAAGGATATATTTTATGTTTGCACTTCTTGAATGTGAACTTGATGACATTTAAACTTGTTGGAAGTGTTATGGTGTAGTTATATAAACTACTCCTACTATGATTATCTTTTCAATTTATTAAATAGACTAGATATTTACAAAAGTGGGGAAACTTCCTTTTTGTTATCATTTATTTTCTCATTTCTTTAAGTTCCTATCCTTTCCACCTTATCCTCTCCACCAACCCTCCAATTTCATTTTTTTCTTCAAGAAATACAGAAACCAAAACCTCCCTTCTCTCACATATTCATCCACCAAATCGATCATCAAGACTTTCCTTGGTTGATCCCCAAACAAACTCCACACGATTGAGGTAAGCTATAAACTCATTTTTGGAATTGACTGTTGTTAGTGTTTTTAGCATAATCTCTTATATAAAGCTTTGTTTTAAGTGATTCAAGATATTCTAGAAAGTTATTTCATCTGTTTACAACTTTCGTTCAGCTCTCAAAACTCAACTCTTCATGTATTTACTTGAAACTGGGCGAGGAAGTACATGGCAGGTGCTGCCCAAAATTCTGTTTATGCAAACTCTACTTGTACTGCTGTTAGTGTTTTGACGATATTGTTTTGTTGAAAATGAATTTTGAGTTGATTTCTATTGGGTTAGAAACTAAAGACATAGATCTACAAGTTTGGTGAAGGGTATAAAGTCCATTTTTGCCGTTTTCAGTTCCCAAACTTAGATACAACTGGACAAGTATGTCTGTCCAGATTTTTGATTTTCAAAATTTATCATGTGTACCTATTAGTATTTTGGGGATATCTTTTTGTATAAAATTCTTTTTGAGTTGATTTCTGTTGGGTTGGAAACTAAAGACATATATATACAAGTTTGGTGAAGGGTATAAAGTCCAGTTTTGCCATTTTCAGTTTCCAAACTTAGATACAACTGGACAAGTATGTCTGTCCAGATTTTTGAGTTACAAAATCTGTCATGTGTACCTGTTAGTGTTTTGAGGATATCTTTTCGTACAAAATGAATTTTGAGTTGATTCTTTTTGGGTTGCAAACTTAAGACATATATCTAAAAGTTTCATGAAGGGGATAAAATCCAGTTTTGCAGTTTTGAGTTTCGAAAGTTAGATTCAAGCTGCGATACTTGACTTTCCGAACTTTCTATTTTGGTAACATAATTCGGGTTGAAACATTTTAGGCTTAATTGCAATAATAAATCTTGTTTTATGTAAATATTATGGATATTCTGGAAATTTAAATAAGATATTTAATAGTATTTTTAAGGTTGTTTATATCGTGTGCAAGTTGAAGAACTTGAGACATTTGATGGCCTACGGTTTGAACTTTTGAAGTCGTGTGGGACTGTTGAATTGTTGTATGCTAAAAGGGCTGAGGTTTGTGTATAAACTCTTGTTACCTACTAATATATTGAAAGCCTATCTTGGTATATTTGTTATTTTCTTGAAATATGTCTTGTCATGTTGGTATCTTTGGAAATTGCAAGACACTTGTTTAACTCGCCCACTTGTACGAATTGTTTGATCACTTGACATTCTTGAGGACTTTGTCCTTTTTGTGGCTGTGACTTTGTCACCATTGGCATGCCTCTTGTTTCGGACCCTTTGCCATCTTGATTATGGATTTTTAATTCGTCTTAAGTATGGAAGTTGTCCATTTTAAGTACGAATTAGGAAGCCATTTTTAATATGGTTCTTGGTTCTCTTGATTATTGGGTGTTTACTCTTCTTGATACAGGGCTCCGGTCCTTCTTGAGACTTGATCATGTTTGGTGTGAAGGCATGACGTACACATTGGGCGAAACTAAATGTTAAAGCTTGTTAACGTGTTTTCATGAATTATTGACACTTAGTTTTTTTTTATCGAACTTGATAATCATGATATATTTGTTGTCTTGATTTTTTTGTTATGTATACATTTGTGCTGCCATGACTTGAGAAAATAAGTTGAAGAACCCAAAGGCTTCAAACTTGTAGTTTTGCACCACTAAGCTTTATGCTTAGCGATAGTTGTTTCTATCGTAGGAAATGTCCGAGAAGATGCTTGAGGTTGGCCATTGGAGATGAAGTTTTGGGAGCTTTAAGGGAGATCACATTTGCATATAGGCATCTATATTTTGTAGTATTTTGGGACGTGTATACGATTTATGGTTTGCTTGTGTATTTGTATTTATGTACGTGTTTGTAAGAGTTGTAACTTAAAGATTGTTGCTTGTTTTGTAAAATTTGGGGTATGTACATTTTTAAGTTTTATGAAGTACTAAATTACCCTTTGGAGTTAGAATATTTGAATGAAGCATAAATTATCGTAATACATGATTGTCTCGGAAACTATTTTTTTTAAAATAAAACTATTTTGAGAAGTCGCCCGTTCTAAATTGAAATTTTTATTTGATTTAATTGAGATGGAAAAAAAATAATTTAAGTTGGCTAACAACTTACACCTATTATATTTTTTTTTGATCATATAAATGGGCCTTACAGAAAGTTATATATATTATTTTTTTTGTGTCACGAATTTAATATACATTTTTTTTGTAGTAGCATCCTCCCTGGAGGGTCGTTACAAGTGTTGGTATCAGAGCTTAGGTTTGTGGTTCTAGGAATTTTATTGTGCACACTTGTTTTTTTTTTGTTTTTGGAAGGTTTGGGTTATATTAGTTAATCACTATAGGGTAAATAGTATATTTAATGCATATAAGTTGCAAATGTATCATATTCATGTCCCTAATGCAATGTGATCTTCACTTTTGAAGGAGTTAAGTTATGGCCTCTTCTTCTCGTAGATCTATGGAAGCTGCTCGTGAAGATACAGGTGACTCTCATTCCCAACCTCATACACAAGAAGGAATTGGCGAACAGTCCTCGGGTCAATCTATTCCTCATACTAGTGGGTCTGGTGTGGGAAATCAACAAGGAGTAAGAGTTGGTCCACATCCTCACATGAGCCCTGGTACTCACGTTATGAACTCTCCTTTTCAACAAATGGCTGAATTCTTTCATCGTATGGCTGAAACGATCCATGACCCCCATGGGTTAAACTTTGAAAAAAATGAGGAAAATGGGTGGAGTTGAATTTGAAGGTACTGTTGATCCCACAGATGCTGAACAATGGCTTGAGCGCATAGAGAGAGTGTTTGAGCAGCTAGAGTGTTCTGATGTTGCCAAATTCAAGTATGCCATCTCGTTATTGTAGAAGGATGCTTATGACTGGTGGGTAGGTGTGCCAAATGCAAAAGTAAAACCTCCAGTTCTTACTTGGGATGATTTTGTTAAAGAGTTTCGTATGAAGTATGTCCCGCCTGCTTATTGTGATGCTAAGAAAAAAGAGTTTTTGAATCTAAGGCAACGAGGCATGTCTATTGCTGAGTATCAACAAAAGTTTCTTAGACTCTCTCGTTATGCTGGAGGCATTATTACCGATGAAAAAGATAAATGCAGGAGGTTTGAAGATGGCCTAAACGATTCCATCAAAAAGAATGTGGCAATCCTGCAACATGAGAACTTTTGTAAATTAGTTTCTGCTGCTTTCACTTGGGAAAGACTTGATAAGGAAGAAGCTAGTAGACATGAAAATAAATTCCGGAAGCCTAGGTCAGATTTTGGAGGTCCATCCAAGAAGGGAAGGTTTGATGATTCTAAGGCTGGTAGTGTCAACAAGTCAAATCAACAGAAACAAAGCAGACTAGATTTTTCTACAGCTAGTACCCCGAGTTATAGCCAAGGCAAGACTCGCGTTCCCACTTGTGCAGAATGTGGAAAGAATCATTATGGTGCTTGTAGGAGAGCTTCTGGTGCTTGTTTTAATTGTGGCAGCTTTGATCATAAAGTGAAGGACTGTCCAAATCCTAAAAATGTTCCTCCTGTGTACATTGAGGGCTCAGTGCAGAAGTCTTCTAATAATCCTCCACAAACCAATAGAGGTGCAAGGCCTAAAACCAACCAAGCAGCAGGGGCAAGTGGAGCAAATCAAGCTAGCGGGTCCAGAGCTACTGCACGAGCTTATGCTATGAGGCAGAGAGATGATCAAGAGGGACAGGACATGGTTGTCGGTAAATTTGACTTATATAGCTTATCTGTATTTACACTATTTGATCCTGGCTCTACACATTCCTATATTTGTTCATCACTGGTTCTTCCTAAAAATGTGAAATCTATGAGACTTAACTTTGATGTTCTGGTTGAAAGTCCTTTGGGTTACCAAGTTGTCTGTAATCGAATTTACCAAGCTTGTCCTTTCATGATTCAAAACTTGATCTTTCCTGCTGATTTGATTGAAATGCCTTTCCACGATTTTGATATTAATATCGGTATGGATTGGCTTTATAAATATCATGCAGTAGTGGATTGTAGGTCTAAGCAGGTGACTTTTAAGGACCCTACATTTTCACACATTATTGTACATGATGAAAGATCATTGTCATCTAATATTATTTCTACGGCCTTAGCAAGAAAACTAATTCATCAAGGTTGTAGTGCATATCTTGCTCACATAATTGATACACGTGTGGAGAGTCCTAGCCTTAAAGATATACCTACTGTGTGTGACTTTCCTGAAGTGTTTCTAGAAAATCTTCCTAGGTTACCACCAGAAAGAGAAGTTGAATTTCCGATTGAGCTCATTCCTGGATCTACTCCTATTTCTATCACTCCTTATAGAATGGCACCAGCAGAATTAAGAAAATTGAAAACTCAGTTCCAAGAACCTCTTGAGAAAGGTTTTATTCGTCCAAGTTTTTCTCCTTGGGGAGCCCCTGTGCTATTTGTGAAAAAGAAAGATGGTACTCTTAGACTTTGTATTGACTATAGACAATTGAACAAAATAACAATCAAGAACAGATTTCCACTACCAAGGATTGATGATTTGTTTGACCAGTTGAAGGGTGCAAATTTATTCTCAAAGATTGATTTAAGGTCTGGATATCACCAACTGCGTGTTAGAAAGGAAGATGTTCCTAAAACTGCTTTTAGAACTCGATACGGTCACTATGAATTCTTAGTGATGCCATTCGAATTAACTAATGCTCCTGCAATATTCATGGATTTGATGAATCGAGTATTTAGGCCTTATCTTGATCAATTTGTGGTGGTCTTTATAGATGATATTTTGATATATTCCAAGAATGAAGAAGAGCATGATAAACATCTTTGAATTGTTTTGCAAATTCTGCAAGAGAAGAAGCTTTATGCTAAGCTTTCTAAATGTGAATTCTGGCTCGGTGAAGTGGCCTTTCTGGGACATGTTGTGTCAGCCGAAGGGGTGAAGGTGGATCCTAATAAAATTGAAGCAATTGTTGAATGGAAATCACCTAAAAGTCCAACTGAAGTAAAGAGTTTCTTGGGTTTAGCGGGATACTATAGGAGGTTTGTTAAAGGTTTCTCTATTATCGCCTCCCCTTTGACTAAACTCTTGAGGAAGGATGTCAAGTTTGCATGGGATGACAAATGCCAGGAAAGTTTTAAAAAGCTCAAATCCTTATTGACACAAGCTCCTATACTTACTCTACCAACTGAAGGTAAAAAATATGTGATATATAGTGATGCTTCTCATCTTGGTTTGGGTTGTGTCCTGATGCAAGAAGGGAAAGTCATTGCGTATGCTTCCCGAAAATTGAAACCACATGAATTGAACTATCCTACTCATGACCTTGAGCTCACTGCTATAGTGTTTGCCTTGAAAATTTGGAGGCATTACTTATATGGAGAAAAGTGTCACATATTTACCGATCACAAGAGTTTGAAGTACTTGAGCACACAGAAAGAATTGAATTTGAGGCAACGTAGATGGCTTGAACTCATTAAAGATTATGACTGTACTATTGACTATCATCTTGGTAAAGCCAATGTAGTTGCGGATGCTCTAAGCCGCAAAGCCTTTGCTAGTTTATCTATTAATCCTTTGACTTCATTCCTTGACTTACGAGCCATGAATGCTTGTCTTGCAATTAATTCTAATGGGTCTATTGTTGCTAGGTTGCAAGTCAAGCCAGTTCTATTTGAACAGGTGAAAAAAGCACAACAGTTAGATGAGAAGCTTGTGAAATTGATCAAAGAAGTTCAAAATGGAGGAAAGTTTAATTTTACTTTAGGGGAGGATGGTGCTCTATTTTATCATAATAGGTTATGTGTTCCAAAGGATGACAACTTGAGGAAAGAAATTTTGAATGAGGCACATACGTCACCATATGCAATGCATCCTGGAGGCACAAAAATGTACCAAACCATCAAAGAACACTACTGGTGGAATGGTATGAAGAAGGATATTGCGGTATATGTTTCTAAATGCTTAGCTTGTCAACAGATAAAGGCCGAGCATCAAGTCCCAACAGGATTATTACAACTCTTATCAATACCTGAGTGGAAATGGAAAAGAATAACCATGGACTTTGTTTCTGGGCTTCCACGTACCCAAAGAAATCATGATGCAATTTGGGTTATAGTTGATAGGCTCACTAAAAGTGCTCACTTCTTGGCCGTCAAAATGGACTACCCATTTGAATGTTTAGCAGAATTGTACGTTAATGAGATTGTGAGACTACATGGAGTTCCTGTTTCTATTATATCTGATCGAGACCCAAGGTTTACATCTAGATTCTGGACTAGCTTGCAAGAAGCTTTGGGCACTAGGGTGAACTTTAGTACATCTTTCCATCCTCAGACAGATGGCCAATCCGAGAGGGTGATTCAAATCTTGGAAGATATGCTTCGAGCTTGCATTATGGAATTTGAAGGTAGTTGGGACAGACACCTAGCCTTGATAGAATTCGCTTATAACAATAGCTACCAATCAAGCATTGACATGCCACCCTACGAAGCCTTATATGGGAGGAAGTGTAGAACTCCTCTTTGCTGGAGTGAAGTTGGTGAACGAAAACTCGTTGGTCCTGAGATTGTGCAACAAACTGAAGATAAGGTAAAAGTCATCAAGGATCGTCTAAAAATAGCTTTGGATAGATAAAAGTCATATCCTGATCTGAAAAGATGTGAAATTGAGCATCAAGTTGGCGATAAAGTATTTTTAAAGGTTTCCCCATGGAAAAAGATTATGAGATTTGGCCAAAAAGGAAAACTTAGTCCTCGATTTATCGGGCCTTATGAGATACTAGAAAGAGTAGGACCAGTTGCATATAAATTAGCTTTGCCGTCTGAGTTGGACAAAATCCACAATGTATTCCACGTTTCGATGCTCAGAAGATATCGTTCTGATCCATCTCATGTTCTTCCAGTAGAATCTATTGAGGTTAATCCAGATTTGACGTATAACGAAGAACCTATCCTAATTCAAGCTCGTGAAATGAAGCAGCTTAGAAACAAGAGAATTCCCTTAGTAAAGCTACTTTGGAGGAACCATTCCGGAAAAGAAGCCACCTAGGAGAGAGAGGAAGACATGAGGACTCAATATCCATACTTGTTCCATGACTAAAACAAGGTAAATTTCGAGACGAAATTTCTTAAGGGGGAGAGAGTTGTAACACCCCAAAAGGTTTTTTTTAGCAAATACCTAAATTTTTGATTTAGAGTATTTTGATAGTAAGGATATATTTTATGTTTGCACTTCTTGAATGTGAACTTGATGACATTTAAACTTGTTGGAAGTGTTATGGTGTAGTTATATAAACTACTCCTACTATGATTATCTTTTCAATTTATTAAATGGACTAGATATTTACAAAAGTGGGGAAACTTCCTTTTTGTTATCATTTATTTTTTTATTTCTTTAAGTTTCTATCCTTTTCACCTTATCCTCTCCACCAACCCTCCAATTTCGTTTTTTTTCTTCAAGAAATACAGAAACCAAAACCTCCCTTCTCTCACATATTCATCCACCAAATCGATCATCAAGACTTTCCTTGGTTGATCCCCAAACAAACTCCACACGATTGAGGTAAGCTATAAACTCATTTTTGGAATTGACTGTTGTTAGTGTTTTTAGCATAATCTCTTATATAAAGCTTTGTTTTAAGTGATTCAAGATATTCTAGAAAGTTATTTCATCTGTTTACAACTTTTGTTCATCTCTCAAAACTCAACTCTTCATTTATTTACTTGAAACTGGGCGAGGAAGTACATGGCAGGTGCTGCCCAGAATTCTGTTTATGCAAACTCTACTTGTACTGCTGTTAGTGTTTTGACGATATCGTTTTGTACAAAATGAATTTTGAGATGATTTCTATTGGGTTAGAAACTAAAGACATAGATCTACAAGTTTGGTGAAGGGTATAAAGTCCATTTTTGCCATTTTCAGTTCCCAAACTTAGATACAACTGGACAAGTATGTCTGTCCAGATTTTTGATTTTCAAAATTTATCATGTGTACCTATTAGTATTTTGGGTATATCGTTTTGTATAAAATTCTTTTTGAGTTGATTTCTGTTGGGTTGAAAACTAAAGACATATATCTACAAGTTTGGTGAAGGGTATAAAGTCCAGTTTTGCTGTTTTCAGTTTCCAAACTTAGATACAACTGGACAAGTATGTCTGTCCAGATTCTTGATTTACAAAATCTGTCATGTGTACCTGTTAGTGTTTTGAGGATATCTTTTCGTACAAAATGAATTTTGAGTTGATTCGTTTTGGGTTGCAAACTTAAGACATATATCTAAAAGTTTCATGAAGGGGATAAAATCCAGTTTTGCAGTTTTGAGTTTCGAAAGTTAGATTCAAGCTGCGATACTTGACTTTCCGAACTTTCTATTTTGGTAACATAATTCGGGTTGAAACATTCTAGGCTTAATTGCAATAATAAATCTTGTTTTATGTAAATATTATGGATATTCTGGAAATTTAAATAAGATATTTAATAGTATTTTTAAGGTTGTTTATATCGTGTGCAAGTTGAAGAACTTGAGACATTTGATGGCCTACGGTTTGAACTTTTGAAGTCATGTGGGACTGTTGAATTGTTGTATGCTAAAAGGGCTGAGGTTTGTGTATAAACTCTTGTTACCTACTAATATATTGAAAGCCTATCTTGGTATATTTGTTATTTTCTTGAAATATGTCTTGTCATGTTGGTATCTTTAGAAATTGCAAGACACTTGTTTAACTCGTCCACTTGTACGGATTGTTTGATCACTTGACATTCTTGTGGAATTTGTCCTTCTTGTGGCTGTGACTTTGTTACCATTGGCATGCCTCTTGTTTCGGACCCTTTGCCATCTTGATTATGGATTTTTAATTCGTCTTAAGTATGGAAGTTGTCCATTTTAAGTACGAATTAGGAAGCCATTTTTAATATGGTTCTTGGTTCTCTTGATTATTGGGTGTTTACTCTTCTTGATACAGGGCTCCGGTCCTTCTTGAGACTTGATCATGTTTGGTGTGAAGGCATGACGTACACATTGGGCGAAACTAAATGTTAAAGCTTGTTAACGTGTTTTCATGAATTATTGACACTTAGTTTTTTTTTTATCGAACTTGATAATCATGATATATTTGTTGTCTTGATTTTTTTGTTATGTATACATTTGTGCTGCCATGACTTGAGAAAATAAGTTGAAGAACCCAAAGGCTTCAAACTTGTAGTTTTGCACCACTAAGCTTTATGCTTAGCGATAGTTGTTTCTATCGTAGGAAATGTCCGAGAAGATGCTTGAGGTTGGACATTGGAGATGAAGTTTTGGGAGCTTTAGGGAGATCACATTTGCATATAGGCATCTATATTTTGTAGTATTTTGGGACGTGTATACGATTTATGATTTGCTTGTGTATTTGTATTTATGTACGTGTTTGTAAGAGTTGTAACTTAAAGATTGTTGCTTGTTTTGTAAAATTTGGGGTATGTACATTTTTAAGTTTTATGAAGTACTAAATTACCCTTTGGAGTTAGAATATTTGAATGAAGCATAAATTATCGTAATACATGATTGTCTCGGAAGCTATTTTTTTTTAAATAAAACTATTTTGAGAAGTCGCCCGTTCTAAATTGAAATTTTTATTTGATTTAATTGAGATGGAAAAAAATAATTTAAGTTGACTAACAACTTACACCTATTATATTTTTTTTTGATCATATAAATGTGCCTTACAGAAAGTTATATATATTATTTTTTTTGTGTCACGAATTTAATATATGTTTTTTTTGTAGTAGCATCCTCCCTGGAGGGTCGCTACATTAGGGATGTCAACTCCAAAAGTCCTTTTCTTGAGTCAGTTCCTATAGTCAATAAATTCCCCGATGTCTTTCCCGATGACCTTCCCGGTATCCCTCCTGAAAGGGAAGTTGATTTTGGTATCGATCTCCTCCCCAATACCCAACCTATCTCTATTCCTCCTTACCGTATGGCTCTGGCAGAATTGAAAGAGTTGAAGGAACAATTAAAAGACTTATTAGAGAAGGGGTTCATAAGACCAAGTATTTCGCCATGGGGTGCTCCTGTTCTATTTGTGAGAAAGAAGGATGGGTCACTTCGAATGTGCATAGAATACCGACAATTAAATAAGATGACCATTAAGAACAAGTACCCACTCCCTAGAATAGATGACTTATTTGATCAATTGCAAGGGGCAAGTCACTTCTCCAAGATCGACTTTCGGTCCGGCTATCACCAACTACGGGTGAGGGAGTGTGACATTCTCAAAACGGCCTTCCGAACAAGGTATGGTCACTATGAGTTTGTGGTGATGAGTTTTAGGTTAATGAATGCACCGGCGATGTTCATGGACTTGATGAATAGGGTGTTCAAACCCTACCTTGATACTTTTATGGTGGTTTTCATTAATGATATTTTGATTTACTCTCGGGGTGAGGAAGAACATAAAAATCACTTACGAGTTGTGCTTCAAACTTTGAGGGATAGACAATTATTTGCAAAATTTAGTAAATGTGAATTTTGGTTAAAGGAGGTAGCATTTCTTGGTCACGTAGTGTCCGGTGACGGGATCAAGATTGATCCTAAGAAAATAGAGACAGTAAAAATTGGCCTAGACCATTATCTCCTTCAGACATTAGGAGCTTCTTAGATCTAGCCGGGTACTATAGAAGGTTCGTCAAAGGCTTTTCTTCCATCTCATCTCCTATGACAAAATTGACCCAAAAGAAATCCAAATTCATATGGATAGATGAGTGTGAGAAGAGTTTCCAGACCTTAAAAGATCGACTTACCTCTGCTCCTATTTTGACTCTCCCAAAAGGATTAGAAGGGTTTGTAGTTTATTGTGATGCTTCAAAGATTGGTTTATGTTATGTCTTAATGCAAAACGGCAAGGTCATAGCCTATGCTTCTAGGCAATTAAAGGTGCATGAGCATAACTACCCTACCCATGACCTTGAATTGGCGGTTGTTGTTTTTGCTCTGAAGATTTCGAGGCATTACCTCTGTGGGGTGCATGTGGATGTGTATACTAATCATAAGAGTCTTCAATATGTGTTCACCCAAAAGGACCTTAATCTAAGGCAAAGGAAGTGGCTAGAACTCCTTAAGGACTATGACATGAGTGTACACTATCATTCGGGTAAAGCCAATGTGGTTGCTGATGCACTTAGTAGAGTGTCTATGGGGAGTGTGACCCATGTGGATGAAAGGAAGAGGGAGTTGGTGAAAGATGTTCACCGATTGGCTAGATTAGGGGTGAAGTTGTGTGGTACTAATGATGGGGGTATGGTTGTTCAAAATAGGTCTGAATCCTCTTTGGTGGTGGATGTTAAATCAAAGCAAGATCTTGACCCAAAGTTTATCGAGTTAAAGAAGTTGGTAAAGGAAAAGAAGATAAAAGTCTTTTTCCAAGGGGAGATGAGGTTCTATACTACCAGGGTCGGATGTGTGTTCCAGATGTTGATGGCCTAAGGAGTTTGATCTTGATGGAGGCTCATAATTATAGATACTCCATTCATCCTGGTTCAACGAAAATGTACCGAGACTTAAAGGAGTTTTATTGGTGGGGTGGCATGAAGAAGGACATAGCAAGGTTTGTGTCCGAATGTACAAATTGCCAACAAGTGAAGGCCGAACATCAAAGGCCGGGTGGACTAGGTCAAGATATTGAAATCCCTACTTGGAAGTGGAAAGATGTGAATATGGATTTTGTAGTGGGTTTGCCTCATACCCGGAAGCGTCATGACTCAATTTGGGTAATTGTTGATAGAATGACTAAGTCAGCTCACTTCCTACCGATTAAAACTTCCTATAGTGCCAAAGACTATGCCAAGTTGTATATTCGGGAGTTGGTGAGGTTGCATGGTGTGCCATTATCCATTATTTCTGATCGTGGTACCTAATTCACTTCTCACTTCTGGAGATCATTTCAAAAAGGCCTCGGTACTAAAGTAAAGTTGAGCACAGCATTCCATCCTCAAACGGATGGGCAAGCCGAAATGACGATTCAAACACTAGAGGATATGTTAAGGGCTTGTGTGTTGGAGTTTAAAGGGAATTGGGATGATCATCTACCTCTCATCAAGTTTGCCTATAATAATAGTTACCACTCAAGTATTGAGATGGCGCCGTTTGAGGCTTTGTATGGAAGATGATGTAGATCACCGGTTGGTTGGTTCGAACTAGGTGAGATGACCTTGTTGGGCCCCGATTTGGTACTTGATGCTTTAGAGAAGGTGAAGATCATTAGAGAAAGGTTGAAGATGGCTCAAAGTCATCAAAAGTCCTATTCTAACACTAGAAGAAGGGATCTTGAGTTTAATATGGATGATTGGGTGTATCTGAAGGTTTCACCCATGAAAGGTGTGTTTCGATTTGGTAAGAAAGGGAAATTGAGCCCTAGGTATGTAGGGCCTTATAGAATCGTGAGACGTGTTGGTAAGGTTGCATATGAGTTAGAATTACCATTGGAAATGGCCATGGTTCATCTGGTGTTTCACGTGTCTATGTTGAAAAAAAGTGTGGATGATCCTAGTTCTATTGTACCTATGGGAGTAGTGAATATTGAAGAAAACTTGAACTTTGAAGAAGTTCCTGTGGAAATTTTGGATCGGCAAGTTAAGAGATTGAGGAACAAAGAAGTTGCATCTGTTAAAGTCCTTTGGAGGAATCAACAAATAGAAAGTTTAACATGGGAAGTGGAAGCGGATATGATTAAGAGATACCCTCATCTTTTCCCCTCTACCCAAACCTAAGGTATTAAGTTGTCCTTCCTCAATTACTTGAAATCTTTGCATCTCAACGTTTCTTGTCATATGCTTGCAAAATTATAAAATATATTTTAAACGATGTTTTAAATTACACTATTGCATTAATGATAGGTTGTTGGTTTACACTCTACTCTACTCAGGCTAAGTCTTTCCTCATTCGAGGACGAATGTTCCCAAGGGGGAGACAATGTAACATCCCCTAAAAACGTTGTATACGATATTTCAATTCTCGCCTAAATATGATACATCCTCTGTATTTTGGGCATAACTTTTAATAAGAATATCCAAATTGGGTGATTCAAATTTCTGGGTAACCACAAGATCATTACCTACAACTTTTGTGAAGACCATATTTTAAGTTTCGGAGGTTAATTAGGTCAAATAAATTAAGTTTTGTAAGGTAGGATGCTGTGACGGAAAGGAGTGTTTATACAAGAAAAATCATATCTCACTGTAGGTTTATCCAAATTGGTTGATTTTTGAACGATATGAAACTAGACATCCATATCTACAATTCTTATGAAGACACCAAATCCTAATAAGGAATTTATCTTACTCAAACGCAGCTCCGAAAAAGAGTATTCTGTTAAAAAAAACTCATCTCACCTACCATGGAAAGATCTAGATACATTTGACATCACTCATGACATAAATTGTCCTCCATTTAACATCATCCATGACATCAATATATTCCATTAAATTTTCAGATTTTTCTTTATAATTATTTTATTTATTGTTAGGTCCCTCTTTCCCACCTATAAATACCTACCTTATTTTCTTATTTTATTCATCAAGCTTTCTCAAAGCAAATCTTCTCTCTATACACTTCTTTACATATTCTCAAATATAGTTTTAGTTCTTAGTAGTGAAGAAATACTATTCCGGTGATTTATATACTCCGGGTAGTACACAAAACGTTCCGACGAGGAGAGAAACTAGGACTCAAGAGTGTTCATTAAGTCTTTCGGTACCGACTAAAGCTTCGGATTCCAGGTATGTAAGGCTTCAATGAGAGTATTTCTTCCACTCTCATGTCTAAATTATTTTGATTATATGATAAATTATATTTATTTTCTTTAAGCTTTACTCTAAGTTATGTGGGTATTTATCCATGGGTTCTTCCACCCATGTAGTCCAAAAACTCTTTCAATTAAGTCTCTTGATTTCAAGTAATATTTTCTTATGGAAATTCTTATTTTTACTTAATAGTATGAATCATGATTAAGCTAATGATTATTGGTCTATTTTGATGCGATATAATTTTATATGTATGAATTGATGGTTTGCAAGTAATTCCTCTATTTATCTATTTAAAGGTTTTGAAATTCATGGTGGGTTGTTTAAAGCATGATTTTTAATTAATGGATTTCAAAGTATTTATGTATATTTATTTACATACATATTTGCAAGTTGAAGTGATTTGAACCCACCTAATTTTACTATATTTTTAATAAAATTTGACTTGGAAGCCTTGACTCCAAATGAATGTTTGTGAAAGCAATATCTATGATCAAAAGAGAGTCTTATGAAAATAAAGAATGATGAAATGATATGAATGATGGATTCTTTATGTAATAAGGACAATTCTTGCATATTTGAATTTTCAAATGTTTTAATGAGCTATTCTACCGATTATGATGTTTGAATTCTCAAGTTATATGCTATGAATATTTTAAAGTATTAAACTATTCCGTGGGATTGACTTAGCACCGAATGAGGCATTGAGGTGGGATTCGGTAAGCGAATCCTAATAGCAACTCCTTGTCGCATTAACTATGTGCCAACATAGGAGCCCTTGTAGGTTCAGGTTAATGGATCCATGAAAGCCCTTAAAGTTAAAACTAAAGAAATGAATGAAATTGACGGAGTTCTACCTAGCAAGTAGTCTCCCCGGCCAACGTAGGGGGTTATATTGGATTCCATGTAATAGCTCGCATGGTCTTAAATATCGGTTATGGTTAATTTCCCACAAAATGAATATTTTAAAGGATATATATATATATGATTTATTATGCATACATTAAATTATGTTCCATATTATATAAATGTTTTAATATTTTCTCAATGTTCATGCATCCTTACATACTTAGTACATTCAAAGTACTAACGCATACTCTTTTGCCTACATGATATCACCATGTAGGGATCAGTGCTCCTCCTCGTTCTCCTCCACGTGGGTAGTTGATATTCCATTGAAGACTACTTTTGGTGAGTTCCCATATTCCGGGAACAATACTCCTTTATCTTTCTAGCTTATGATATGTTAAGATATTTTACTATGACATTTCTTCTATTATGATTGAGGGTGAGCTAGAGACTTGTCTTAGCCCCGTTAAATCTAATAGTTAGAGGTATTGTTGGACATATGTAAGTTGAAGATTTGCTATTATGATTTCCGCTTGTTTATTTATCATCATTACCTATGAAAGGCTAAAAGAATGCTAAGAGGCTTGTTTGAGGTACTTTCGGGTTCCTCATTCGCCATGTCACTTCTAGGCCCTAGGCTTGGGTCGTGACACAAATGTAGCACATATCGCCAGGACCACTCGAATTGTTGTGAGTCGAACCACCGGAGAAAATATCTCATTGAAGTCTATACCTTATTTCTGAGCGAATCTTTTCACCACCAATCTTGCACGATACTTCTCCACTTGATCATTGTCATTGCGTTTGATCTTGTAGACCCATTTGTTTGCAATGGTCTTCCTTCCTTGTGGTAATTGAACAAGATCACATGTTTTATTTTTATGCAGAGCTTCAATTTCTTCTTGCATTGCTGCCACCCACAGAGATGATTCTTGGCCTTTCATAGCCTCATGAAAAGTTGAAGGCTCTCCATCTTCTGTTAGTAGACAGTATGCAATATTACTCTCCATAGAATAATCTAAGTGCCAAGCTGATTCTCTTCTTTCACTAGTTGACCGTCGAACTTCTGGAGTTTTGATTACAGTTTGCTCTTGTTCTTCGTGCTCTGGTGCTGCTTCAGAAGAAACTAGAACTTCTTTTATTTCTTCAACTTCAACTGTAGTAGTCTCTGATTTTTCTTTTGAAGTGCTACCTTCTTTTGCTTGTATCTTGTTTTCAATAAATACAACATCCCTGCTGATTACCACCTTGCGGGTTGTAGGATCCCACAAGCGATACCCCTTGACTCCATCAGCATACCCTAACAAAATGCATTTCCTAGATTTTGGATCCAACTTTGATTTTTTTCGGGGTGTTGTACATAACATAAGCAGGACTTCCGAATATATATAAGTGAGAATAATCAGCTGGTTTTTCTGTCCACATCTCCATTGGCGTTTTTAAATCAATTGCGGTTGATGGCGACCGATTGATCACATAACAGGTGGTTTTGACTGCTTCTGTCCAGAATGGTTTTTCTAACCTTGCAGTTGCCAACATAACTCTTGTCCGTTCCAACAAGGTTCTGTTCATCTGCTCTGCTACTTCATTTTATTGTGGAGTATATGCCACCGTGTACTACCGTTTAATACCTTCTTGCTTAAAGAAGTTATCAAATTTATCACCAGTGTATTCTCCTCCATTATCTGTCCTCAAACACTTGATCTTTTTCTCAGATTCAAGTTCCACCCGCGCTTTGAACTCTTTGAAAAATGAAAAAACATTTACCTTTCTCTTGATTAGATACACCCAACTTCTCCTGGAGTAATTGTCGATGAATGACACGAAATATTTCGCTCCTCCTAGGGACTCCACCGGTGCTTGCCAGACATCAGAGTGGACCAAATATAATATTTCCTTGCTTTTAGTAGAGGAACTGCTAAACTTCAGTTTATTTTGCTTACTGGTAACATAATGCTCACAAAAGGGTAGTGCAACCTTTTTGAGCCCTGGAAGAAGCTTTTGCTCAGCAAGAATCTTCAAACCTCATTTCGACATATGGCCAAGTTTACGATGCCATATCATCGTTGATTCTTCAAATAAATTTGCTGACGCGGTTGATGCTTCTCTTTCTTAGTGTGTTTCATCTTTAAGCACATATAGGTTTGCAGCAAGTTTTTCCGCTTTCATCACTACAAGCGCTCCTTTGGATATTTTCATGACTCCACCATGAGTCTTATATGAACATCCATTATCATCTAGTTGTCCTAAAGATAATAGATTTTTCTTCAAGTCTTTTACATGTCGTACCTCCTGGATGGTGCGTACCGTGCCATCATACATCTTTATTTTGATGGACCCAACATCAATAACATCCAAAGCATGATCGTTTCTCATGAACACAGACCCTCCTGAGATAGGATTATATCGATGGAACCATTCTCTCCGGGAAGTCATGTGCCATGTTGCTCCTGTGTCCATGATCCAGACATCAATGAAACGTTTTCTGCCTTCATTATTTGATATTGCCTCACTACATAGAATATCACCATCATCCGAGGTACATGCAACATTCCCTTGAGCATTTGATGGCTCAAGGTGTTCACTCCACTTTTTGAACCGATAATCTTTCTTGAAGTGCCCTTTCTTGCCACAGTTGTAGCATTTGATATTCTTCTTACTTCTTGATTGAGATCTGCCATGGTTGTGACTCCCATTGGGGCCACATTCCGTTGGTCGTCCTCTCACCATCAACAAAGCTTCAGCTTGCTGCGAACTTGCTTATTTGTCTTTCTTATTTTTGCGTTGATTTTCTTCTTTCAAGATAGTGGCTGCAATTTCATCGAAAACTAGGCTGTCTGTACTGTTCGTCAGGTTGATGATGAGTTGATCATACGAGTCAGGCAGACTTTGAAGTAGAAGCTCCGCACATTCAGTCCCCGCTATTTTGCAACCCATTATTGTAAGTTGCGAAAACAGAGTATTCAAAGTATTGATGTGTTTAGTAACTGACATGGACTCTGCCATTCTAAGAGTATATAATCTTCTTTTTAAGAAGATTTTATTATGCAAAGACTTGGCCTCATACAAACCCGTAAGAGTATCCCATATTTCCTTTGCCGTCCGTTTTTCAGCCACACTAGACAACACTTGATCAGCTAGTACCAAGTGTAGATCAGCAACTACGTTGCTGTCTATGTCGTTCCACTTGCTATCATCAACAAAGTCTGTGGGTCTGCCCTCAATTGCAGCTAAGCAATTGTCTTTTCTCAGTATCGCTTTTATTTTCATTTTTCACAATGAGAAATTAGTCCCATTGAATTTCTCAACATCAAACTTTGTTGTACTCGACATTTTATTTGCTTCACACCTTTCTAGATCGTTTCTGAATATTTTTGCGAACAATCGTGACAAACTGTACCGTCACCAAAATTTACTATTCATATGAATAGTACTACTCACCGAATTTACTATTCATGAATAGTACCTTCGCATAAAACAGACAAAATAATCGAGGGCTCTGATACCACTGTTGTGGGGATAAAGCACCACAACTAAAGTTTGATATGACAATTAATATGAAAATAAATTGGACACGAGAATTTTACGTGGAAACCCTTCTAACTGATAGAGGGGAAAAATCACAGGGTAGAAGAATCTCACTATTAAAATATGGAGTACACTGCTCTCAAATATAAGGAGAAAACAACAATTAACACTTCTCTCTTGTAAAAGGAACAACTACTAAAGAGGACACACAAGACTACAATATTTATCTTGGTGTATAACTCTTTTTGTATTCTTACTCTCTCTTTTTGAGATAATCTAAATGAAGGTAAAAAGCCCTCTATTTATAGAAAACAAAAACGCTTAAAAAAAATTCTACGCGTTAATTTTTTCCTATCAACTTTTAGCAGCCTTTCTACGCGTTAGTTTTTTTTTTCAAAAAAGAAACCACAATTATTGACTTCTTTCGCTTTTACTTTAAAAAAAAGCAGCAATTACTGACTTCTTTTTCTTTCAATAATTATTAGCGGTCAGACTCTTACTATCAATCACTACTATTTACCACTTTTATTTGACACTATCAGCGTTGGATACCACATATTTCGACCGTACCATCATCAATTATCCACCACCACATATCTTTTTAGAATGTCCTTTTATGTCATGTTAAATTAATTAGTATTTTATATTATTACATAAACTTTTAAATAAAAAAAATCGTATACAAAATGTTAAAAAAAAATCTTAATTAACTAATATTTAAATCTTAAATTTGATATGTGCATTTAAATTTAAACTGTCTTATTTTAACAGTTAATACACATCTTAATTGTGTAATATGTATTCAATTCATTTTTATATATGGTTTAGTGTTTTTTTTTCAAATGCTTCTTATTAGATTATGTGCAAAATTCGCATAATACTAAAAACAAAAACAGTAAAAAACGAAGAAATAGAGCAAACCCAAACGGATTTTAAGATTTTCTTTTTTTTGTTTTGGAAAACCAAAGAGTAAATAGAAGTTCTAAATTTTCGAATTAAGTGAATTTATATGAGTATTAGTATTACCACTAAAAACACATATTATTCTCTAATATACATGTCATCTATTGCAGCTCTTATTCAAAAGGTGAGAAAAAGTGACACATTTATTCATTATGTCAAAGTAATAAGTAAAATGTACTACATTTGAGAGCACTTTACTATATAGAGAAATCCAGAAGTAGGCACCTCATCGTAAACGACTTGATCGTGCCTGCTTTTATTTGAGGGTATTTACATAATTTCAGTACTTTATTTATCTTATTTATTTAGTCTTTTGAATATTTGAAAATTACTTTAATTTTTTTTATAAATTACGATAACTAATCATTTAAAATATTTAAATTTTAAAAAACATGAACAAAATTCGATTGACTCTCGAAAGTCTATGTGTGCTATATAAATTGGGATATAAAAGTAATATATATTATTTAAAAATTATATAAAAAATGCTATAAATCACAATAATTAATAATTTAAAATATATAAAAACATATAAAGATTTGGTTGGCTCTTGAAATTGTATCTAGTGTCACGTAATTGGGACTTAGGGAGCAATATATATTATTTAAAAATTATGTAAAAAATATTATAAATTACAATAATCAACAACTAAAAAGGGCATTTCGGTGCACTAAAGCTCCCGCTATGCGCAGGATTTGGAGAAATATTTGGATGATTTTCTATATCTCGGTTATGTAACATAGATTGAGAGTGAAAGAGTAGCATGTATTGGGCCATACTGACAGTGATGGAGCTAAAAATTTCTCGAATGATGTTCAAAAATTTCACAAGTAATTTTTTAAAAAAAATTAACGAGTGGGTGCACTAAAATTTTGTAAATCAAACTGCGTAACATGCTTTTTTTTTAATTAATAAGTATACCAAAATTTTTAAAATCAAACTACATTATTGTTGTCATGTTCATGTTTAATTTTTACAGAGTGAACAGACAGAAAAAAAAAAGATCGAGAAAATTACTTTTACGCTTCAAGCTTTCACCAACCTTCGGTGACGACAACAATAATAATGAGACATGAAAAATGAAGAGCAGTAAGGGGTGGACATAAATATCAAAAAATTGAAAAATTGAATCGAATCGCATTAATTTGATTTGTTGATTTTTTGGTGCAGGTTTTTTTTTTTTAAAGTTTAGTTCTTCGCTTTGGTGTTTGATTTTCTTAACCAAAACACAAAAGTCAACTAGCAATTAATTAAAACATTCATGAACAAATCAAAGTAGCAACAAATTTACAATTCAATAATTAACTTCAAATATTAATTTTCAAGAGGAACCCAAACTTATTTTTGTTGATGTACGCAGTGACGAACCCAGAAATTTTATGAAGGGGGTTCAAAAAGAAAAAAATGTGCTTATTCGAATTTGAACCCGCGAGCTGAGACAAGCTAAGGCAAAATATTGAACCCATTTGCCACTGAGCTAGTCATTTGGCTTATGCTTAGGGAGTTCAATATTAAATATATACACATAAATTAAAAATTTTATCTTATATATACATTGTAATTTTTTAACGAAGGGGGTTCGAATGAACCCCTCAACTACACATGGGTCCGCCCCTGGATGTACGTCATTTAAATGAACCCGTCTTCGTCATTGTTTTTCTCGAGTAGTAGTGGGAGGCACAATATTCTTGAAAAAGACAAATATCATTTTAAATTTTTAAGTGCCTTATACTTTGATTTTGTCCTCATTTTATTTTTTATTTTATTCCGAAAACAGTCGTCCTATCTTGATAGGAGTAAGGTCTGCGTACAATTTACCCTCCCCAGACCCCACGTTATGAGATTTCACTGGGTTGTTATTATTGTACCGAAAAACCGTTTTAAAAATACAGAACCGAATCGAACCGAAGTTGAAAAAATCGAATTAAGCCAAATTAGTATGATTTGGTATTCGGTGCATACTTTTTCAAAATAAAAAACAAAAGAACCGAATCGAAGTTTGGTAAAATCGAATGGCAAAGAACCTGAATTAATCAAACGAGTTTCTTTTTTTAAAAAAAAATAATAATCTGTATGAAGCCTCTTTTGTTTTTAGCAGCTTTATAGAAAAAATAATAATTAGGATTTGCTTATTAACTTTAAATTAAATAATTATTTATTTAAAATTTTAATGAAAAGAAAAAAAAGAAGTCAAAGTCAAATCAATTAAAAATCCAATTGACTACTAGGTTTTATTTTTTTCTTTAAACTTTTAAGTTATTGGTCTCTAATTTAAGCTTATTTTAATAGATAATATTAGTTTGCAATTATTATAAAAATAATAAATTTACTAAATCGCTGAAGCCCCAGCTTTTCGTAAGCGACTGGAGCCACTGGGTAATACAATTTTTTGTTGTGTCAAGAGTCAAGACTATTCAAAATGTGATATTTAACTATTTTAAGCATCATTTTTTCGTAACTATCGTAATCGGCAATATTGACCTAAGTTACCAAATTATCCTCGCTTATATATTAATATTCTAGATTTATGTTGTTGGTCCAACATTTAGAAGAAGTAATCAGCGCCTTACAAGGAAAAAGCTTGCTCCGTGAAAGAAGTTCTAGCTTCGTACCGTGATAGAATTGTTGTCTTAGGTAGAGCTGAATCATAGAGTAAATGAAGCCTTTTTATTTCATCTTTATTTGCTCGTTGTCCAGCTAATTAAGAGGCCTCCTTTAAAGGTGAGAAATTCGATTCCCTATTTTGTAGTTCGGTTTTTAGGCCATAGGGATGGTTTGAATTCATTGTAAGGTGGAGAAAAATCGAGTATATGAGGATTTTAGGGTGTAAGATCTTGGGCTAATCTTAGGAATGTTTGCTCTGGATTTATTTACCACAATTCACTAATGTAATTATGGAATTGATAGTTTAGGTGAATTTTGGTGGGAAAATCGTGAAATGGGTGGAAAAATCACGAGCTTGACCTAGGGTTTGAGATGTGGATATAATTTAAGAATATTTAGGACTATTATGATGTATTTTGTACTTGTGTTATTATTTTTAGACTGAGAACAAGCTAAAGCTTTACAAAGAGATCAAAAATTCGTGATCAGACTTCTATAGCAACCGTTTGACACACATGTAAGCTAAGTTTTCTCAACGAAATAGTTAGACCCGTATTCTATTTCATAATATTTTTGTAGATGGACTGAAGATTTCATGTATAGATTTTCGGACACAGAGTTTGAATGGCTAAAGGTTGTTGTTTATTGCTGTTAAGACGAGGAAAGATAATGACTAAGGGTTGAGTTCTCTAATTATTGATGGTTAACCTTGAGTTTTCTTGTTGGGGTTGTTTGATAGTGATTGCAAGGTGTGGTGTTATGAATTTGTTGGGTTATAGTCACTGGGGAGAGGAAATAGCGATTTTAATCCCTGTATTATTGCATAATTTCAGTTTTAGTCTCTGTGTTATTTGACTATACACATTTAACCTTCAATTATTTGAAGTGTGCGATTTTAGTCCTTGGAGTTAACAAAAGTTAATTATTTAACAAAATGATTATTCTAAAATATATAAAATAAAATAAATTGAAGGATTGGTGATTCTAAATGCTTGAAGAATTATGTGGGTAAAAAAATTAAATTTAATAAAAATTAAATGTTAAATTTTTTAAAGAGTGAAAGTTGTTAGGACACCATTGTTAGCTTTAAGAAGCCTGTCCACCTACTAAACCCTCAAATGTAATCATATTTGACTTTGATTAGTAACCATTGAAAAAGACAGGAAGAACGACTCGCTAAAGAATAAAAAATAAAGCATAGAGCATTTGAGTAAAATGAAGCTAATGAATAAAATATAATTTTAATTTTATATACATAATTCTTCAAGCATTCAAATCACCAATCCTTTATTTTATTTTATTTTATTTTATATAATATCAAATAATTATTTTGTTAAATAGTTAATTTTTGTTAACTTCAAGAACTAAAACCGCACACTTTAAAAAAATAAAAATTAAATATGCATAGTCAAATAATACATAAATTAAAACTAAAATTATGTAATAACACAGAAACTATAACCACTATTTCCTCTTTCTGAAACTTGTGAATCTAGTGTTATGAATTTGTTGGGTTATAGTCTATTTTAATGATTTCAATTCCTCAAGATGCCTTCAACCTTCTATCTTTTTTGGCCCTTTTCTTAGATCCCTTTTTGATACATAGCAAAAATATGAAGTGGGCATGATAGCCACGTTTAGAAAGTTAAATATAATTGTTTATCTGTCACTTTTTAGAAGCAATTTTGGGGTGTTAATGATACGGATAGAATAGTTATTTTATAAAGTTTATATTGTTATGAAAATAAGATTAACTTAATAATTTAAGAAAGAAAATAAAGTAAGAGAAAAGAGAGAAATGAAGAGTATTGTCCGTGTGTTTCAGTATGTTCTATTTGTGCCAAAATAATGACATTTTATAGCTATCAATGAAGAAGAAAACCAAGTGGACAAGTTGCCCACTTTGAGTGGGCCCCACTAAAGAATATGACATCCATTACATATTACTCCCCCTTGGATGTCAAAATTTTTTTTTAGGGAAAGAACAAATATATAGACAGAGTTATTCTGGATGCCATAAATGTTATGCCTCGTTAAAACCTTGCTAGAAAAAAATCAGTGGAAAAAAACCCAATGAAGGAAAAAGAGCACACACATCTAGTAATACGCCTTGGTTGCTGCCTCATTAAAAACCTTATCAGGAAAACCCAGTGTGACAAAATCTTGGTTAAGGAAAAAAGAGTGCAGCGCGTATTTTACTCCCCTTGATGAAAACTTCATTTGATATTTTGGAGACGACGCATTCCAATCTTAAATCTTAATTTCTCAAAAGTTGATGTTGGTAATGCCTTTGTGAATAAATCTGCAAGATTATCACTTGAACGAACATGTTGCACATCAATATCACCATTCTTCTGTAGATCACGTGTGAAGAATAATTTTGGTGAAATATGTTTCGTTCGGTCTCCTTTTATGAAGCCACCTTTCAATTGAGTTATGCACGCGACATTGTCTTCGAATATAATTGTGGGTACTTTAACATCCTTTTCCAGACCGCATCTTTCTTTGATGAACTATATCATCGATCTCAACTACACACATTCTCTACTTGCTTCATGAATTGCTATTATTTCAGCATGATTTGAAGAAGTAGCAATAATAGACTGCTTTGTAGATCGCCATGATATAGTAGTTCCTCCGTGTGTAAATAGATAGCCTGTTTGAGATCGAACTTTATGTGGGTCTGATAAATAACTTGCATCTGTATAACCAATAAGGTCTGCGCAACCTTTGTTAGTATAAAACAAACCCAGATCAATAGTAACCTTCAGGTATCGCAAAATATGTTTGATACCGTTTTAATGCCTTCGCGTTGGGGATGAATTATACCTTGCCAACAAATTAACAGAGAATGTTATATCAGTCCTGGTTGCGTTAGCAAGGTACATAAGTGCACCAATAGCACTGAGATATGGTACTTCAGGACCAAGAATTTCTTCATTCTCTTCTGGAGGTCGAAATTGATCTTTTTCCACTTCAAGTGATCGAACAACCATTGGAGTATTTAATGGATGTGCTTTGAAATGTAAAATCTTTTTAAGATTTTCTCAGTGTAGGCAGATTGATGGACAAAAACTCCGTCTGCTAAATGTTCAATTTGCAGACCTAGATAAAGTTTTGTCTTTCCAAGGTCTTTCATTTCAAATTCTTTCTTTAGATATTCAATTGCCTTTTGGACCTCTTCAGAGGTTCCAATGAGATTTATGTCATCAACATAAATGACGAGTATAACAAACTCTGATTCTGTTTTCTTAATAAAAACACATGGACAAATGACATCATTTATATAGCCTTCATTTATTAAGTACTTACTAAGGCGATTATACCACATACGTCCTGATTGTTTTAGATCATATAATGATCTTTGCAGTTTTATTGAGTACATCTCCCGAGACTTATTACATGCTTCAGTCAATTTTAATCCTTTTGGGATTTTCATGTAAATTTTATTATCAAGTGAACCATAAAGGTAAGCTGTAACTACATCCATTAGATGTATTTCAAGATTTTTATGTACAGCTAGACTGATGAGATATCGAAATGTTATTCCATCCATAACAGGTGAATATGTTTCTTCATAGTTGACTCCGGATTTTTAAGAGAATCCTTGTGCAACAAGGCGAGCCTTGTATCTTATAATTTCATTTCTCTCATTTCGTTTTCGTACAAAAACTCATTTATAGCCAATTGGTTTTACACCTTCTGGGGTTTGGACTAAGGGTCCAAAAACCTCACGTTTAGCAAGCGAATCTAATTCTGATTGAATTGCCTTTTGCCATTCTGGCCAATCAAATCTACGACGACATTCTTCGATGGATTTAGGCTCAAGACTTTCACTATCTTGCATGAGGTTAATTGCAATATTATGTGCAAAAATATTATCCACCATAATTTTTGACCGATCTAGATTTATCTCATCACCGGTAGAGCTTATTGAAAGTTCTTCTTTCACTTGAGTCTCGGGCTCACTGATTTCTTCAGGAATATCAGGATTACTCAAATTTTGACCTCCTTCAAAAGGTTCTTGTGTAGTATCATCTTTATTATTTTCACGCTTCTCTTTCTAGAATTTTTATCCTTTGAACCTAGTGGTCTACCACGCTTCTGGAGTGTTTGGGATTCAGAAGCGATGATACTTGTAGATGGTCTTTTTGGGACATCAATCCGGATAGGCACATTAACTACAGGGATATGTGACTTAGTTATCCGTTTCAAATCAGTAAATGCATCTGGCATTTGATTTGCTATTTTCTGTAAGTGGATGATCTTCTGGACCTCCTGCTCACATGTGCGGGTACGTGGATCAAAATGTGATAGTGATGAAACTTTTCACGCAATTTCTTTTTTTTTTTCGAGTTTCTTTTTCTCTCTCCTTAATGGCGGGAAAATTATTTCATCAAACCGATAATCTGCAAATCGAGTAGTGAATAAGTCTCTAGTCAACGGTTCAAGGTATCGAATTAAGGAGGGTGAGTCAAACCCAACATATATGCTCAATCTTCATTGAGGTCTCATCTTTGTACATTGTGGTGGTGCTACAGACACATATACTGCACAACAAAAAATTCATAAATGGGCTATATTTGGCTCATGATCAAATACTAATTGTGACGGAGAATATTTATTATAATGTGTCGGTCTGAGACGTACAAGTGCTGTTGCATGTAAGATAGCATGACCTCAAACAGTAATTGACAATTTTGTTTTCATTAGTAGAGGTCTTGCTATCAATTGTAGGAGCTTTATAAATGACTCTGCAAGACCATTTTGAGTATGAACATGAGCAACAGGATGATCAAGTTTTATCACAATTGATAAGCAATAATCATTAAAAGCTTAGGATGTAAATTCTCCAGGATTATCAAGGCGAATGACCTTAATTGGATAATCTGAGAATTGCGCTCTCAATCGTATTATTTGTGCTAACAACTTCGCAAACGCCAGGTTGCGAGATGATAATAAGCAGACATGAGACCATCTAGATGATGCATCTATTAGGACCATAGAATATCTAAACAATACACTAGGTGGATGAATAGGTCCACATATATCTCCATGTATACGCTCTAAATTGTTGAGAGATTCGATGCCAACCTTCAGGGTCGATGGTCTGACAATTAATTTGCCTTGATAACAAGTAACATATGAAAATTCATTCTTTGTAAGAATCTTCTGGTTCTTTAACGGATGTCCAGTTGAATTTTCAAGAATTCGTCTCATCATTATTGATCCAGGATGACCTATTCGATCATGCCATAACACAAATTTATTTAGATCAGTAAACTTCTGGTTTACGATCATATGTGCTTCAATTGCACTAATTTTTGCATAATATAGGCCAGAGGACAAAGTTGGTAATTTTTCCAAAATATATTTCTGGCCTGAGACACTTTGGTTATACCAAGATATTCAATATTCATTTCATTTAGTGTCTCAACATGATATCCATTTTTGCGGATATCTTTAAAAACTTAACAAGTTTCTTGGGGATTTAGAAGAAAATAATGCATCTTCTATAATATTTTTTTGTCCCCTTAGGCAGAATTATAGTAGCTCTTCGAGAGCTTTCAATCATTTTTGAATTACCAGATATTGTAGTAACATTAGCTTTTCTTCTAAGCAAATTGGAAAAATATTTCTCGTCTTTAAAAATAGCATGAGTTGTTCCACTATCAATTACACAAATATCCTCTTGATTTATCATTGATCCAAACAAGATTTTAGGCATTTTCATATTTTCTTCAATAAGAAATAAAATAAGTATTAACACATGGTATATTACACAAATTTTATTTATTTATATTGACTAGGAAAATACAAACATCATATTTAATACAGATAAAAAAAATATTTACATATTATTAGTCTTGTCAATATTCATATTTTCATCTGGAAAATTAAAGAAATCAGCTACATCCAAATGCATGGGCTCAATATTATCTTCAGAGATAAAATTTGTCTCTGGATTATTTTTTGCCTTTTTCAAAAATGCCTGATATAGCTGAACCAAACGTTTTGATGACCGGTAAGTCCGCGACTAGTGCCCCACACCTCCACATCTATGGCATACACTTTCTGAATTTTTCTTCGATAAAACTTCTGCCTTTTTACCCTGCCTTTTATACTGCTGATTATTTCTCGATGTCAGCCGAGTATCATGATTAAAAAATTTTCTTTGACCACGACCACAACCACGACTGGGGCCATGACCTCTTTCTCGTTGGTTATAATTTGTCTGATTCATTTCAGGGTGGGGCAAAGAACCAACGGGCCAACTATTATAATTTTTCATTAATAGTTCATTGTGGCGTTCAACAATTAGAAGGTGAGAAAGTAATTCCGAATATTTTTTAAATTCTTTTTTGTGATATTGCTGTTGTAGGAGCATATTCGCGAGTGGAAATGTGGAGTATATTTTTTTCAGTTTATCCTGCTCAGTGATCTCTTCTCCGCATAAATTTAACTGAGCTATAATTCTAAACAGAGCAGAATTATATTCAGTTATATTTTTGAAATTCATTAATCTCAGATTTAGCCAATCATGACGAGCTTGTGGAGGCATGACCAACTTTAGGTGGTCATATCTTTCTTTTAAATTTTTCCACAATTTAAGGGATCTTTTAATGTGAGATATTGTAATTTTAGTCTCTCGTCAAGATGGTGACAGAGAAATATCATGGCTTTAGCACGGTCTTGATTGGATGCCATATTGTCATCTTTAATGGTGTCTGCCAGACCCATTGATTCTAAATGAATTTCGGCATAAAGTTCCCATGATGAGTAGCCTTTTTCAGAGATATCAAGAGCAGTAAATTCAAGTTTTGAAATATTTGTCATTTTATGAAAATAAATTTAAATAATTTTTTACCTTCTAAAAATAGCTGGAGTCTCGTGCTGATAACGTGTTATGAAAATAAAATTAACTTAATAATTTAAGAAAGAAAATATAGTAAGAGAAAAGAGAGAAATGAAGAGTATTGTCCGTGTGTTTAAGTATGTTCTATTTGTGCCAAAGTGATGGCATTTTATAGCCATCAATGAAGAAGAAAACCAAGTGGGCCCCACTAAAGAATATGACATCCATTACATATTATATATCATATCTTTTTAAAATATTTAATTTTATATCACTAAAATTAGATTTTTTAAAATTGTTCTATCATCTCAATTTTTGTATTGATATTATTCAGTTAATTTTTGACATTTTTTTTAAAAATGTCATGTGAAATTACAAGTAAAACTTAGAAAAATTAAAAGATATTACACATACTTTCGTAGGGCTCTGACAAAAATTCTTTATACATTTTTACTATTTAAAAAAGTAATAAATCAAGAGAATATAAAATGCGACAAGAACAGAGATAGATATTTTGCGGTGGTGGCAACAAGAATAAAGTCATATTTTCCAAGCTAGATAGGCTATTATCTCTTAGCATACTCTGAATCTTTCGCAAACAAGGTCACTTCTCACCAACCTTATCTTCTAAGAATAAGACTTGATGCTATTTCTGTTGAATCAAACATGACCTGCCGCATGTCACCTTTTCATGAGTCCACCTAGTGAGTCCAAATTTTACCCCATACAACTATATATTAAAATAAGATTAATTGGTGAGACAATATATAATTATTTCAAATTATAAGGAGAGTTAGTAAATATGATAGTAATGTTTGTGTATTAGGTAGTTTTTTAAATATTTTTTTCATAGTTTTTCATCCAGTATTTGGTACCTGCATGAGAGTCCAACTTATTTTTAGTAAATTTTATCTAAATTTCATAGTGATTCTTTTCAATTACACTTTATCCCTACTCTTTTAAAAATTACCCGAAATCCCTTTTTTTGGTCACTTTCGGATACATCACATACTTCCTGAAAGTGATGTATCCGACGTCCTGATTCATCACGTAAGTGATATATCCGACTGATACATCGCGTAAAGTGATGTATCCGACTTTTTGATACGTTACGTAAAGTTATGTATCACTTTATCCGATCGATACATCACATACAGTAATATATCAGAGAATAGGAGAGAGTAAAAATTTTTATAATTTTTTTAAATAATAAAATTTTTTAAAAAATATAATAAAAAAAGTTATATATTTAAATAATTTTTTCTTATTTTTATTCACCTCGGATAGAGCCCCATCCGAAAGTAGCGCAAAAGACTAGGATATTACTCTACTACTTATAAAACGTGACTTTTTTTATTAATAAAATAAAATAAATAAATGAAAGGACTAGTAATATTTTTCAGCAGCAACTAAAACATGCAGCAACTAAAACAATAAAAAAATATCCTACACATTTTGTGGAGTTTTCTTTAATTTACTTTTCTTGACTAGACCATTGAAGGGGGCCAGTATTTCAATAACAATATAGACAAGTTATTTTTAAGATCACATGTTGTTAGAACTCATAAATAGAAATTTTTTATGACATGCTACCTAACATTTCTTGAATTTCTAAAATGTGGTTCTCTCACATTTTAAATTATTATAATTCTCTATATAAATAGTGATACCAATAGCAAAATAATAAGCACAAAACACTGAAAATTCCAAAATTTGAATAAATTTTCAGATTTTGCACATCAATATAATATCAACAATGACTTCATTGGATGGAAATGTAAACCATGAAAATGGGATTTTTCGACCAGAGGCTAATTTTTCTCCTAGTTTGTGGGGAAATATTTTTAGCAATTCTACTAGGGATAATCAGGTAAATATATTTATATCGTTAAATCTCTCTATAACGATGTAGTTTGTCCAGATATAATATAATAAAAGTCGATTGGTTCCAATGAGCACTTGGCCATTGAATGTTGTTGTAATAGATGATTGTTATAAAGTGGTCTGACTGTATATGCTTATTTATTTGTCTTTACAGAATTCCGAGAAAGTTATAGAAGAGATTGAGGCCTTGAAAGACGAAGTGAAGCACATGATAATAAGTTCTACTACTAGCAATGACATTGAACAAAAGATTCATTTGATTGACACTCTTGAACGGCTTGGGATTTACTATCACTTTGAGGAGGAGATTGAAGATCAACTAAGCAAGATGTTTGATCAAAATGTCATCCATGAAGAAGATGATCTATACAAGGTTGCATTATATTTTCGATTGTTTAGACAACATGGCTATCCAATCTCTTCCGGTATGTATATATACACATAGTACAATATTTTTTATTTCAATGAACGTCTTAACTTTTATGTAATATAATTGTCGGTCTGAAGATACTCTTAACATGCTGATATTATATTGTTCATTTTACGCCTTTTTTCTTGTCTTTCCAACAACCAAGATGAGACTTTGTTCACAAATCCAACTGACATAATGAAATATTTTGTGAATTAGATTATTTCAACCAATTCAAGGACAAAAATGGAAAATTCAAGGGAACTCTACTTACAAATGCAAAGTGCTTGCTAAGTTTGTATGAAGCAGCACATGTCAGGAAACATGGGGATGACATATTAGAAGAGGCACTTATCTTTGCAAAATTCCATCTTGAGAGGATAACACCTACCTTAGATTCAGCTCTTGAGAAACAAGTGACACATGCACTTATGCAATCTCTTCATAGAGGCATTCCAAGAGCTGAAGCACATTTTAACATTTCAATATATGAAGAATGTGAATCAAGAAATGAAAAACTACTAAGACTTGCCAAATTAGATTACAATTTGTTGCAAGTGCTTCACAAGGAAGAGCTTAGTGAACTCACTCAGTAAGTTGTTTTAATTTGCTTGTCCTACTTTTTTTTTAGTCCATTTTAAAAAGCCTTTTTTTTGGCAACTTTTTAGTTTCAACTTTTCACCTGACATGTTTAAGATCATAAAAATAAATGACGAACATTTTGGTACATTTGACATATAACCACAAGATTCAAAAGTCTATTTTTACTTTCCTAAACTCTATGTCAAGTTAAAATAGAACAAACAAATTGAAACAAGGAGAATTTTATATTGCGGAGTATTATTAAGCTAACTAAACATTACTCTTATTTATTGTGAAGGTGGTGGAAAGATTTGGATTTTGCATCAAAACTTTCCTATGTGAGAGACAGAATGGTGGAATGTTTTTTTTGGGCAGTGGGTGTATACTTTGAACCACAATACTCTCAAGCTAGAATTATGCTTGCAAAATGCATAGCTATGATTTCAGTAATTGATGACACATATGATTCTTATGGAACTCTTGATGAACTTGTTCTATTCACGGAAGCAGTGGACCGGTATGTAAATTTTATTTCTAAAAATATTGTAGAAATCCATGATGAAAATTAAATTGTTTGACTCTCGAAATTCAAACTGTTACCTAAATTGAGACAGAGGGAGTATATCAAATCTTTTCGTTGTAATTGATATATGGAGTGGATAAAATTATTAATTACTTTTTTTTTATCATTATAGGTGGAATGTAAGTGAAGTTGATCGACTCCCAAACTACATGAAACCGATATATACATCTCTTCTAGATCTCTTCAAAGAGTATGAAATCGAAATCAACGAACAAGATAGATTCAATGGAGTTCATTACGTCAAAGAGGCGGTATAACACATAATTAAAAGCACTAATATCATTTTACTTTGATTTAATTTTATGAAGTTTTCAACTATATTTTAACAAATATATATTAATTTTTTTAATGAATAGATGAAAGAAATTGTGAGGAGTTACTACATTGAAGCAGAATGGTTCCTTGAAGGAAAAATTCCACCATTTAAAGAGTACCTAAGTAATGCATTGGTCACTGGAACTTATTATCTACTTGCACCAGCATCATTATTGGGCATGAAATCAGCATCAAAGAAAACATTTGATTGGATGATGAATAAACCACAGATTCTTGTGGCTTCTGCAATGATTGGTCGAGTTATTGATGATATAGCTACTTATAAGGTATTGTCATATACAAATTTGTACACACGTGTGTTTGCCAGCGTATTATAAACCTTCACTTGCTAAAAGTTGGTTCAAAATCGATGGCCAAAATCGGCGAACAGTGTAAATTGATGGGTGCATCGTTGATTTTGCCTTCGTAAAACCTTAACCGACGGATCACCAACTTTGTTCACCGGTTTTTGTTGGTTTTACAAAACTCGACAGACGGAATCGTCTTTTTAGAAATATAAAGTTACTTGAAATCAAACCCAAGTATTTTCTATGATTTTAAATAATTTTGACCACTCGGTCATACATGATCTTTAATGAAATATTTTCTGCGTTTTTATTTATATTCTTCAATTGCAATTTTGCATTTTAAAAATCGACCTTATCTGTCGTTTTTTGTAAGAAAATAAATAAATAAATTGAGGGACTACTTCAATTTTTTCAAAAAATTATTATTTTTGCGCGAAAAAAAACAGGCAGATGTCCGTCGATTTTTTTAAATAAAAATAAAAATCGACTAACAAAATCAATTTTTCCTTGAATTTTTGGACCCACCCTATCCGTAGATTATTTTCATTATTTTTACTAGTGATTCTTTATAACATTCTCATGATGAATCATATTTTTTTCCTTATAGATTGAGAAAGAAAAAGGACAACTTGTCACAGGAATAGAATGTTATATGCAAGAGAACAATTTGTCTGTGGAAGAAGCAAATGCAGGACTATCTGAAATAGCTGAAAATGCATGGAAGGATTTGAACGAAGAGTGCATTAAGCCTACTTCAATGCCAACTGAAATTTTAATGCGTGTTGTGAACCTCACACGTCTAATTGATGTTGTTTATAAGAACAATCAAGATGGATATAGTGATCCAAAAAATAATGTGAAATCTGTGATCGAAGCTTTACTCATCAATCCCATCAATATGTAAGAATTTTTTAAATGTGATCGACATGGAAAATGGTCAATAAAATAAGTTGATATAATTATTTTAATTATCATATTTTATTCATTAGTTCCATTAATAAGTTCTTCGTCTATATTTTATGTAATAATTAAATAATCATTTTATTTGTGTGACTTTAGAATATCATCCAATTCGATGTATTTGTCAAGCATTTTTATTTTTTACTCGATCTTCTCATTCTTCTCTTTTGTTGACTTTTCTACATTTTATTTTTACATGATTTTTATTTGCAATATTTTAACAAGTATATGATTTTCATTATTCGGGTTGGTCCCTCATTTGTACTCTATGGAGGCCTTAAATATCTACTAGGTCTATGACAAGGTTCATATATTAAAAAAAGTCATTCACATAAATAATATAATATTAATTATAAATTTTAATACACATTTTAATTTTATAAAATATAACAATATATTTTTATCCAAAATAGTAAAAAAAATAAAAGCATTTTTTTCTTCTCCCTCTCTTTCTTCCCTTTTTTGGTCCGATTTTTCTCTCTTTCTCTTTCTCTTTCTCCTTTTTTTAAAATTATGTAATAATTAATTATCCTAATTTAAATTTAATTTTAGATTGGATATTATGAAAATGATGATTAGATTATTTTTAAATTAGTTGATTCTTTTTTATGTAAATTCATATATAATGCATTTCTAACACAATAAAGAAAATAAATACAACAACAACAACCCAGTAAAATCTCACAACGTGAGGTCTGGGGAGGTTAGAGTGTACGCAGACCTTACTCCTACCAAGGTAGGACGGCTGTTTCCAGAAGACCCTCGGCACAATAAAGGAAATAAATATAAACAATAATTGTAATACATTTTGAATTCAATATATTAGACATATTATATGCACGTTTTAATGCACTTGGTGAATATATAACTAAAATATTTTTAATACAAATGTGTTATAAGTATTATGTGTGAATTTCAAACATTTCAGTACTATTCAAATTAATTCACGTTGTTAAAAATGTATTATATTAGTTGAAATAACAACAATCGAATTCATAACTATACATAATATTAAATTCGAATTGTAATACATTTTGAATTCAATATATTATACATATTATATGTATGTTTCAATGCACATGCTAAATATATAACTAAAATATTTTTAATACAATAATATATTTAGTTAATAAGAGAAAAAATAAAAAATAATTATAATAGATTTTAAATTTAATATATTATAATTAAAATATGATGAATATATAATTAAAATATTTTTAATACAAATATATTATAAGTATTATGTATGAATTTCAAACATTCAAGTTCTATTTAAATTAATTTATATTGTTAGAAATTTAATACAAATATATTATAAGTATTATGTATCAAACATTCAAGTTCTATTTAAATTAATTTATATTGTTAGAAATATATTAAATTAATTCATTATTATTTTTAAAAGAGTGAGAAAGAGAAAGAGAAAGAGACAAAAAAAGAAGGATAAATATAATGTATTTCTAATATAATAAAGAAAATAAAAAAATAATTATAATAGATTTTAAATTTAATATATTATATATATTATGCTTTTATTGAGCCAAGGATCTCTCGAAAACAGTCGTTCTACCTTGGTAGGAGTCAGGTCTGCGTACACTTTACATTTTCCAACCCCACTATGGGATTCCACTAGGTTGTTGTTGTTATATTATAGACATGTTTCAATGCATGAATATATAACTAAAAAAATTTAATATAATAATATATTTTGTTAATAAAAGGAAAAAAAAATTATTAATCACTCTCATCCAACTGATGAATGCAATTGGAGTAAAATCATTTTTCTATACTAGATTTAAGAATCCGTAATTCTTCAAGAAAGACTTAAAATAAATAAATGAAAGGACTAGTAATATTTTTCAGCAGCAACTAAAACATCAAAAAAATATCCTACACATTTTGTGGAATTTTCTTTAGATTATGAATCGAGCACCTTCCAAAGAAACTATATTCTATACAATTCTTGAATAAAAATTATAAAAACCCGACCCATTTACCCTTTTTCTTATCAACCACCCTAACGAACCATGATTGTAAACGTAGCACTTTCCTCCTCCATCAATTCTCCGGCAACTTTCCCGGTTAACCGGAGGTTCAATGTCGCCGGCATTCCGAACCCTTTTCTTCTTCACTGCCGGAAAGCTAAAGGGACCATCTTTCCTTCTCTTCTTTGCCGGAAAATTACAAGTAGGGGGGGAATCGTAGCTGCTGTGGACATGCAAGAAGCAGAGAAAAAGACGGGTCGGGTGAGAATAGTGGGAATTGTTGGAGAGGGTAGTGTTAGCCCTCTCAAGTCTGCTCCTTGGCTTGATGTCATGCTTCACACTGTGAGTATTTTCAATTTTATGTGATGTGTTTGACGGGATACATAATTTAAGAAAAAGAGAAAAAGTTTCGAAATTTTTGATGTAAAACGAGTTATAGATATTTTTGTGGATAAATATACGACTTAAAGTTAAATTATTATTAAATATAAAACTGATTGGTAAGTCGTGTATCATTCTTTTAGAATTGATTGGAAAGGAAAGGGGTTGATTTCTTAGAATGTCACATTTCTTTTTGATTTCAGTTTTATTCAATAAAGAAAGGGACTTTTTTGAGATAAAGTGGCGGAGCCAGCTTCGGACAAACTTAAATTATACTATTTATATATGTTTAAAATAAATTTTTATGTATATATAGTAAATATCAAACCTCGTTCGACTAGTTCGTGTGTTTATTTCTTTAGATTTTGAACCCCTTAGTCAAAATCCTAGCTCCGCCACTGTCTGAGATAATAACTGTTAGTTGAATGAGCCTATGCGAAAATCAACTCGAAAAAAGAGTGTCACATGAATTGGGACGGAGATAGTAATATTTATTGTTAGAAAGAAGTGGCGATGCTTTGATAGCCCATGTTGGTTAATTTACAATCTCCAATCAGGTGCTTGGGATTTTTTGAAATTTTTTTATTGCATCTTCTTTTTCTTTTTGTGTAAATTATTCTTAGTTTCTTGATGACATTATCTCAAAGTCTAGTGTTTTATAAACAATGTAAACAGACTAATACCAATCCAAGCTAGTTCATGAATAAAAATGTGACCAATCACCCAACTAAGGTTGAAGATTCTAAGGAGCTTATCCACTATGTTCTCTTCAAATATCACAATAGTAGAGGAAAAGAGACATCAGTATATGAGGAGTTAATAGTTTTTTGGAGCAACTCTAAGACCAACTGTGTTTTACCAAAGTTTTGAAGAGTTTGTGGATGTAGGAAATCATTTTCTACTTTTTCACTGAAATGGAGGAGGTGGTGTTTTTCTGATTGTCTCCTTGATCCATGGACACTGTTGAGTAATATTGTCCATACCACATTGTGATAATCTGATTTCTGACATTACAACCTCGGACTCTCAAAAATGTTGCCGTACATGGATCCTCCAAAAGTGCATTACTTTTGGAGGATAATGCACCCTTCTGACATTTTTGAAGAGCTCGAGCGACATAGGTTAGAATAAGGGTGTTTTGCATTTCTAACTGTTCTTTCCAATGTTCTTATTAAAGAAGTCCTGATGCTCATTGAAATATTCACCCAACACTACTGTAATGACTCTGTCTGGCCACTAGCATAATCATTCTTTAAATATTGCTATAAAAAGCGTTTGTGTTTTGTGAGAATATTGCTTCCCTTTACAGTTATGAGAGTATACATATGCAATTGTACTTCATTGACGATATTGTACTTTGCTTCCAAGGCAGAGAGACTGAAATGGGTCGATGAAGCGTTTGAAATGATTGTCTTTTCCGACAACTTTGTCAAATCTAAAGATGAAATTGTTAACCATGTTAGAAATGAGCTGGATCGTGCTGACATTTTGGTGGCCGTTGCTGTCAGAAAGGAAGGATCCGTCAACTGGATACAGTCTAACAGCCAGAATGTCCCAAACATCATATGCTTTGATTCCTCTTTGACACTGAGAAACAAGCTAGGTGGAAGTTTTGTTGAAACTAAAAAGAGGCGAGACATATTTAGCAGTTTACTTCCCTTCTCTCAGTCTAAGAAACTGGACGAATCTGTGGAGGTAACCCGAACAGTGTTTGACGCTTGGGAAAGGCATAATTCTGATGACATACGGTTCTGCTTATTAGTTATAATTAATGCTTATATAACACCGGTTTCAACGCTGAAGAACCTTAGAGCAAAAGGATTCTCCACCTTGAACTGCATGGTGACAAATTGTGGGCCTCAGATATTGAATTGTCTACTGGATCCTAACTGTAGGAAAGCACTTCAATGCTTGAACAACTGCAGCCCTGTAGATCAGGTATGCAATTATCGCTGTATTGCTTCATATGAGAGCAAATACCTGGAAGAGTTCTCTCTCTGTGTACTACAGAAGAATAATTGTCTTGAACTCGACGCAAAGATCCCTGAAAAGCCTTATGTGACTCCAATGGCAGAGTTTCGAGGGGAGAAATTGTCATCTGAAATTGCTGAGGACCTCTTTGTTGGTTGGTTAGGGACATTGGAATGGAGTTGGCGAGTTGTAGCAGGGCAGAATCCAGCTTATGATCAATTTCCATGCCAGTACCAACTATTCTATCGGGGAAAAGCGAGAGGATCATTCTGGTATGAGCCAGTTTTCCAGGTAAGAACTCTCGAAGGAGACTTAATCTGGAGAAGGCGCAAGTATAGAGTGAAAAGAGGAAAAGTTACCGGAACATTTCACTTCAGTGTATTGGATAATGGAGTCGTTTCTAACGAGTTCTGGACGATTGTGGATGTTTCCGATGATTTGAGCTGGGGTCTGTTCCACTATCATGGAGCTGCACGAGTGGCGGGTCAGTCATATACTGGGGCAGTTCTTGTTAGCCCAGATGGACAATATCCAGCTGAGGGGGAAAAACAAAGGTTGATATCTGCATTGGATAGATGTGGTATCAAAGAGTGGGAGCTATTCAATGTTGATAATTGTTCATGTGAAGATGCACCATTGGGGATTCCAGAGGGCTCAAGTCTGCATTCTAAAATTCAAGTCCATGGACAGACACATTCTTCAGTCTAGTAGCCTGCATTTTTTTGTTAAAAATGAATGTGTTTTGTATAGTTTATTGATAGGTCAATCATGATGTAACATCTTGTTGTAAAATTATAGTGTCCTCAATGCCAAGTGCTACCATTTACATAAATTTGAAGGGTGGACTACGCTATTTGCCTTCTTTTCTTTTACTTTTCCTTTATGTGATGAATTACAAAAAGAATGGAAGGCTAATTCTTCAATTCCAAATAATGGCATATCACTGATGCCTGTTTTAGGAGTCCCAAACTGTATGTTCAGAAGATGAGAACAAATATAGGTCTCAAGAACTCATCAATCCATTGTTGAGCTAAATATTGAATGTGATACAACACAAAAAAAATAATCTTGTTTACTAAATGAACTCGAGTGAACTGCAATACACAGGAGAGTTTTGTTAGACAGATCTTTAAAAGAAGATTAAGGAGTACAGGGAAAAATCAAAATCAGATGCCTAATCTACATATCTGACAAAGTTTGGAACTATTTTTCTAATGTGATGAAAACTGGATATGGTTAGTAACTTAGGTAGCAGGTCCTCAACTTCAAGACAATCGAAGCATTTTATTGCTATGGGGTCGTAAAATCGTTAGCAATGGTTCCTCCTCCTCGAGTATTCTTGGATGTTCTTTCCAAAAGCTCATCTCAATTATGTTACAGTGTTCAATAACTACTCTGGCATTTCCTGTTGGTTCATCCTGGATTCAAAAGAAAAAAGTCTAAGTGAACACCAATTCCATCAGTCTGATCAGCACTAGAAGTCAAAAGCAATGGCACTTGTTGCAAATGAACTTATGTACCAAATGTAGCTTCGGAATGTGAAGAATACAGACGAGAACAGGAACAAATTTACAAATTTGAGATTGGAACATCTGCTGGATTTGAACGAAAACATGCTCATGAATCATGATGGAGTTAATTATTACGTGACTGACAAGAACCAAAAAAGTACTTGTTAAGGTAATATTTATGTTGTTTACAAGCGATGCCAGACCTAATATATTCACAACAGAACTTTTTTGAGCCACAGTTTATGATCCATATGGTGGCAGAAGCCTAAAACTAAATCATTCAGGCTTGGTATACAGTATCATCAAAAACAACATAAAGTACTTCAAGTAAACACAGCATCTTCAGAGAGAGAGAGATTTACTCTGTCCCGGAAAACAGAGGACCCCATCTGAAAGATAATTGGTAGCGCACTGTAATCAATGCCAAACTTGGCAAGCAATTCATTTTTTTCTTGAGTTTGAGTACCCTGCAGAACAAAAGGGTTAATGTGGTCATTGGGATATTAAGATTACTCTCAATAGTGAAACCTGCTTGTCTCTGATCAGAACAGGATGAGAGATATGCACTAACAGATCTACTTTATCAAGGTCAAATCAAAGCTAACAGTCTAATCTAATTTCTACAGAATCAAATTACAAAAGATTATTCATTTACACTATTATGTGTCACAATCACGTAGATGAGAACTGTTATCGTTAGTGACCGAGGCTTCAGTGCCGTTAGAGTTCACATAGTATGTCGGCCTATGCTTTTAACATAATCTCATCTTTGTGAAAATCTCAATTTCTATAACTAAGTGTGTTCCTCCAAGAGATACATGCCCAGAATAGTGCTCAGAACTAAGTGAGAGCTTGAACAAAAATTTTAATTGTACCTTTCAAAAAAACCAAGTGCTTGCCATGTGCTAGGCTCAAATAAGGATATTGCAAAATCAAGAAGAAGCTTGAAGGAAAGACTAACTAAATGTATTTTGAGTCAGCTTTGTGGCTATCAGAACTCTGAGTGAAAATCACCCTTAAACACAAAATGTGTCATGCCAACAAGTATACCGATACTTCACCACTACAGGCTGCAAGACTATTTTCTTCAAGGTGCACATGGAAGCAACAACAACAACATACCCGGTGTATTCCATCAGGTGGTGTCTCGGGAGGATAGTGTGTACGCAGACCTTACCTCTACCTTGAGGGTAGAGAGGTTATTTCCAATAAACACTCGGCTCAAGGAAAGCATTTCAAACAAGTTTGGGAAGAGAAAAAATAGAAGTGCAGAAATAGTAGTAAGAACAATAAAATAGTACGATAACCCAATCACAAGAAACACTAGGTAGTGACATAAATCGAAGAATAAGAAACTAGGAGAGTAATACTAGTACTATTGGCATGAATGGAGAAGCAGATAAAGCACACTAGACTACAAACGAGTCTAACACACAGGAAAGTAGACAATGCTTAATTATCTACTAACCTTCTACCTAATCCATGACATCCATATCCTCCTATCCAGATTCATGTCCTCGACTCCTCGATAAGCTGAAAATGCATCATGTCCTGTCTAATCAACTCTACCCAATACTTCTTCGGCCTCCTCTGCCTCTCCTCAAACACACCATAGTCAACCTCTCGCACCTCCTCATTGGAGCATCTATGCATCTCCTTTTCACATGGCTGAACCACCTCAGCTTCACATCCCTCATCTAGTACCACCACGGAGACCACTCTCACCTTGTATCAAATATCTTTATTCCTAATTTTATCTCTCCTAGTATGCCCACACATCCATCTCAGCATCCTCATTTCCGCAATTTTCATCTTTTGAATGTGAGAATACTTGACTAGCAAGTTGCACATCACAAATAGATGGATAATAATGAATGTAGCAACACACATTGGCTAAATACGTTATACAACTTATTTTGTTGATTATTGTAGAAGAAGGAACATATCATAGGCAACACATGGTATTTTTAATAGACAATCGGGATTCAAAAATTTAGAGTCATCAAGCCACAAAAAAGAGAACACGGATGTGTCATTTTTAACAATTTATGACATGAAAATTTAGAAGATCGTTTCTTCAGCATCAATAGAAGCTTAAAAGCTACTTCCAATAAGCTTGTAAGCTAGATAGATCAAAAGTAATGCAAGTGCAGCTTGTATTGGATGCTGAAACTATTTACTTTTTAAACAAAATTATGACGTAACAGAGATTATCCAGAAGATTTAGGCAGCAAAATAATCCATAGAATCACATATTATAATAGATCATGCTACTTCGTCTAAAAACAAGAGACCTGCTTCATAAATCAAGGAATGAGATACCACACCTTTAGAGAGCTTTGTGCTTCAGTTCTGTTCTTTCCAGACTTAACAAGCAGCCAGAAACAAGTATTGTACTGATTGTTTATGTGACCTACAAGTCAAGGTATTGACATTAGATTGTTAAAATGATACAATTCCTTCTTTAGCTCGCCACCAAGAAGAATAGGTCATAAAAACCCAAATCTCTTCATATAAACTGATTAATTTGCTTGAAATTCTTTAAAATAACAAATAAAATAGGGAGCACTCACAATCAACTTGTCTCCAAGCCAAGTAATCCTGAAGAACCTCAGATGATGGATAGCAAACAGATCGTCCATCAAAATAAGGTGGTTCTTTGAACTCTTTCTCAGGAAAAAACTCTTTCCACTTCATCACATACATGGAAGAGAAAAGAGATACAACAGCAGAGACGATTTCACTGAAATGATGATCATAAGAGCAAGTCAATATAACGACATTAAATATAACCGACAAAAAAAGTCAATATAAAAACATTACGTAAAATAGTTGAGGACGGCCCTCGTGCAGTTGCCAAATAGACTCTACCCTGAAACTTCAACCAAATTAATGAAAAAGCTTTGAGAAATCGTTGTATGTAAGAGATTTACAACGATTGCAAAATATTCTAGAAGGGAAATTCCACCATTCAGACAAGCAAGCATTTTATAGGACACATTCTGAGAAAACTAACACTGCACACAAGAAATGAATTTTCAGGATCTTTTAGCATGTTGTTCACAGATAATTGCACTATGCTCTTGCAGGTTGGCAACTGCAGCTGAGCGGCGTCAAAATAATCTATATGCACCATGGATTCTAGAAACAGGAAGAAGAATTTTCTTTCAACCTTGAATTGGTTCCCTCCTAATATGTAGTTTTAGCTAGAACCTACACTTACCAAGGAACTCAAGAATGGTGATGAAAGAGTTACCTTGAACACCTCCGATACAATAGAGAATCTTTCTTCAAAACAAAACTGAAAGAAAAATTAATCTCTCAAGATAAAAGATAATAGGAAAAGGAAAAGGTATGTTAAAAGTGAATCAAAGATGTTAAATGAACTAGTACCTGTATTCGTCGCTCACCCCATAGGCAAAGATAATATCCTTAAACATCTCCAGCAAAGAAACCGCACAAGAGTTCATAAGTTTCAGTGCCTGCTCATCATTTGGCTTCTGAAAGCCATTATCTTCACAAAACCTACAGTGGATCCCATCAAGATCATGAAACCAGCAAGTCCAAACTAGATTTCTCAAATTACATGCTCAATATTTGACATGACTTTATCTTGTGAAATTATATATATCGATTTTATAAACGTGTATGCATATATTACAACCATGCTCTTGTGTCTGACATGTTTTATCAATTATTGGCACAGCCCGGAAAGGTTTGTACAATTCACTGTTGTTTCCAGGTCATAATAGAAATGTAACTTGGGAAGTGCTTGGAGCTTCTTCTTTAATCCAGAATTGATAAAGAAAATAGGCATATAAGAAAACTCAGATCCCACTGAAACATGGATTATATAATCCAGAAAATGCATATTACCTACAAAATTTCATACTTGACGAAAATAAGAAGCAAGAAGAACGCCATATCATTTTGACATGAAACGTGGGATTAAAAGCAAAAAAAGAATAATACAGTCTAAAGAACATCACAGACAAGAGAAAAGGATCAACTGGAAAAGGTAAAAAGAAAAAGACAAGGACAATTACAAATCAACAAAGAATGATATCAACACTTGTTGGTAAGTCAAGCAAAAGCTCGTAAAAAAGAGTAAAGAGAAGATCAGAAATAAAGGCACAAATTACCTGTGGAAATGACAACCATCTACCCGGACTACAATCCAAGTAGATAACATCAACCTGCTTTCAAATTGGAAAGACCTCAAATACTCGGGTTTAATCTTGTTAATCCCTTCAACGAGCGAACCAATTTCCTCGGTAAGGCATGCGTAGTTATTCCAAAACCTTTTTGTTGCTACATTTTCTGAGTGAACTATGACCGTTTTCTTCCTTGGTCTTTTAACAGGAGTGCCATCTTCACGGTATTTCACAATATCGTCCACCTGTGTTAAGATGGATAATATAAATTGACAAAGTGGACATATATGTGTTGAGAAAACTGCATCGCATATACCTCCTTCTCTTCCCTTTCTACCCCTATAGGTGGGGAGGAAGGGTAGAGTTCATGGGTTAAGAATAGAGCTTGTGTCAGTCTTTTTGTGGTTGAGAGGAAAAATCTAACATAAAAAGGAATATGTCTACTCATTGCAAAAAGAGTCCTTTAATGCACATGCCATTTTTATATCAAAGATATGAGAGTTAAACAAAACTGCTCCAAGCACAACAATAAGATGACCTCACCAAGGTTCAGACTGTGGAGTTCAATTACTATTACTCTTACCCTTTTTTAGGCGTACCATTTAATTGTGTGAGTATTGTCGCGCCCTATTTTTCTCAAAATGGGATCCAATGACGTGACAACTCTTTTTAAGATTTTAAAAAAGAGAAGAGTAGCCACCTAACAAATTTAAGGCACGTTAGGGCACCATTCTATACTAATTACCAAATAAAATTAATTAAAAGAGTTTGCGAACCATAGATCAGGTAAGGGTTCAAATTACCTCAAAAGAAAAGTGTTAGGCACCTTTCGAGGTCCACAAATGTGGGTCCCGGTCGAATCTTATAATTTATGCTGGGGTTAAACGTGGCAAATAAGGTCTCTAATCTATTTATTAAAAGAAAAATGAAACTAAATTTAAAAATAAATAAATAAAGCTAAGATTGATTATTAATTAGCATAACAGGCTATGTGACAAGATATTTAAACAAACTAACATGTTAAACTAGCATTAAATAATTTTCAATGAATTTAAAGAGAGGAGCAAGGAGAAAGAAATGAGACTAAGATGTACGGAAGATCCATAAAAAATACATAAAAGCTACCCCAAATAATACATACAAAAAGCAAATATATAAAAGAAAAAGGATGAATTGAACCTGAACTTAAATTTATCCTACTCGGATCAGCACCCGGCTTATTAACGGAAGACAAATTCAGAGTTTGTCATTTTTCTACTCGGGTCACCTTACATCATTTTCGAATGACCTATCTACCCCTCTTCATTCATCATAATATTGCAGCTTTTATCCCCCGCTTCAGTCAAAGACAAACCCTTCATACTCTCTAGGAGATCATCAGTGACAATATTCATAAACCCAGCAGATCGAAATGTTTGAAACAAAGGTGGTATGGGTTTCGGCAATGGATAGTAATATCCTTCTCTAGGCAGCTCCCAATCAAGATACTCTTGAGCAGAGTAGTTGTATCCCAATCCAAAAGTGGTCATTTGGGAACAAGGATTTATGAGCTCAGCGATTCCTTGCAACCTGGCTCCCAAACCTTTCCCATGCTCGTAGCCAAATTTGATCATCAAGTGTAGGATCTTTTGGTTGTACCATGGCTTTTATTCAACATTCCCCACAACCTCCACGGTATGAAACATTTCTCCATCCAAGTGGTCTCTACCCTCAACTGCATAGATGGGATGCTCTCTTTCTCCATGGAATACCACTTCTTGATGCTCCCATTCGAACTTCAAGCATTGGTGGAGAGTAGAAGGCCCTGCTCCAGCCATATGGATCCATGGACGACCAAGCAATAGAGTATATGAAGCAGGGATGTCCATAACTTGAAAAACTATAGAGAAAGTGGCAGGACCAATGAGCATGTCCAGAATTACCTCCCCAATCGTGCCCCTTTGGGAGCCATCAAACGCTCTCACATTCATCTTCCATATTTGGACCTTCGAACTATCCACCTCTAATCAAGTCAGTGTGCTAAGGGGGCATATGTTCAAACAAGACCCTAGATCAACCAAAGCTTTTGTTACTACTCTCTTCTGATGCTGGGTAGTGATATATAAAACTTTATTGTGAGATGTCCCCTCAAGCGGTAACTCATCATCGTGAAAGGATATCTTATATGCCTCGAACACTTGCCCAACCATGTGGGCTACCGCTTCATTGGTAATATCGGCAGGAACATAAGCTTCACTAAAACCTTCATAAGGGCTTTCTGGTGAGTTTTCAAAGATTGCAACAGTGATAGGATGGCTATTTAGGCAGGGACTTTACTCAATTGATCAATAATCAAGTATTCTTTGGCTTGTACCTTTTTCCAAACGCCATTTTCTTCAAACTCTACGATAGGAGGCTTGGGTTTGCTAGAGCTTTCTTGGAACATATTTTCAGAGGTGTATATCCTCCCAAATCGAGTCACTCCAGATGCGACGTCTGTCTCCTTCACCTTTGCTTTTCCTTTCTCATAATTCCCCGGAACTACATGGGTGTCATAGTTGGCAGAGGAAAAGGCTTTGATAACTGTGAATAAAGGTTTAGGTGCAACAACCTCAACCTCAAACGGAGTGCGTCTTTGCACTATAACAGGTGTCTGAGTTGTTGCAGCCGCCATCTCTTCATGCTCAACGAACCAAATAGATCCTTCCAAATCTAACACATCTTCGACTTCCAACATATTTACTTGATGGTTTGGCAGTGGGTTGTTGGACACATTCGGCATTGGGTGTTTGAGCTGAATGATTTTGGTGTCAATGAGCTTCTGAATCTTGTCTTTCTAGGATCGACATGCCTCGATTATGTCGCCCTTTATCCTTTGAGTGATAGGCACAAGTCTTATTAAGGTCATACCATTTGGCATGAACATCTACAGGCAAGGTAGGAATTGGTGTGACATAGCCAGCTTCTTTCAACCTTTCATAAAGTTGGGCAATGAGCTCGGCCAAAGAAGTTTAACTTTTTATGGGCTTTTTCTCAAACTGTTTCTGTAATTTGGTGGTTGAGTAGGTGGTGGAGTTTGGAACTATGTGGTTAGGTATTATAAGGAGGAAGGATTCATAGACAAGGTGAAAGAATGGTGGAGCAGCTTCAATGCTATTGGCAGACCTGATTTTCAATTGGCTTCTAAGCTTAAGTCAATTGAAAGTCTAGCTCAAAGAATGGAGCAAAGCCAACAAGAATAACTAGAAGGAAAGGAAAGGTCAGATTCTATCACAAGTGGGAAATCTGGAATCCATTCAGGATATCAGACTTTTGACAGATGATGAACAACTGCAGAAAATTCAACTAGCTATGGAGTTTGAAGAGGTGTCCAGAAATGAGGAAATTGCCTGGAGAAAGAGATCCAGGGTACAATGGGTCAAAAATGGTGACAACAAAGTACCTCCATAGGATGGCCAATGCTCACAGAAGATTCAACTCCATTGACATCCTCAAAGTTGAGGGGACTGAAGTTACTGAGCCTGAAGAAATAAAAAATTCCATAGTGAGCTTCTATCAGAAACTCGACAAGAAATCTGAGAATTGGAGACCTAATTTCACCCACCAAGGGAATACCAGGATCTCCACAGAAGAGCAGGTGTGGCTGGAAAGACAATTTGAAGAGGATGAAATATTAGAGGGGTTTAAACAGTGTGCCATTGACAAGGCCCCAGGCCCCGATGGATTCCCAATGTCATTCTTCATTGCTTTCTGGGAAATGTTGAAGTTAGATATACTACTCAACCTATAGAATTTCCATTCGCAACAGATTTTTGAGAAGAGCCTTAATGCCACATTTGTAGCTCTTATCCCAAAAAAGGTAGGTGCAACTGATGTGAGAGACTTCAGACCAATAAGTCTCATCATTGGAATGTACAAGATCATTGCAAAAGTACTAGCTAAAAGGTTAAAGAGAGTGATAGATAAGCTAATAAACCCTCATCAAATGACCTTTATTCAAGGAAGGCAAATCATGGATGCAACTTTGGTGGGGTGATGTGCAAATTACACATTGAAAAGGCATTTGACCACATCAACTGGAAGTTCTTACTCAGCATCCTCAGACAAATGGGTTTTGGAAAAAGATGGGTAAACTGGATAAGTTTTTGCATTAAAACCACCAGGTTCTCAACTCTGGTAAATGGAGAACCAGTTGGGTTTTTTTAAGCAGAAAAAGGGCAAAGACAAGGGGATCCCTTATCCCCTTTTCTATTCATCATAGCCATTGAAGGCCTCAATAGCATGATGAAGATTGCAATACAAAGGAGATGGCTAAAAGTCTTTAGAGTAGGGAGCAGGACAGAGGAAGTGCTAGAGATATGTCATCTACTTTATGCAGATGACACAATAGTTTTTTGTGATGCTACGAGTGAGCAAATCAGGTTTTTGAGACTAATACTAGTCATCTTTGAAGCAATTTCAGGCCTGAAGATAAGCTGGAGAAAAAGCAACATCTTTCCTATCAATGAAGTAATTCAGATTCAGGTTCTAGCTACCATTTTAAGATGTGGAGTGGGAAAACTGCCTAATGTTTACCTGGGACTTCCATTGGGTGCTAACCATAAAGCATTAGAGATTTGGGACAACATCATTAAGAAGACAGAAAAGAAGCTTGCTATGTGGAAGGCACAATATCTATCTTTAGGAGGCAGGTTAATTCTAATCAACTCTGTGCTAGACTCATTACCAACATATGTGATGTCTCTCTTTCCTATGACTTCTAAAGTACTCAAAGTTCTAGACAAATTGAGAAGAAACTTCCTATGGCATGGCAGAAAGGAGCATAAAGGTTTCAATATGGTGAAATGGGACATAGTGCAACAGAGTAAGAAGCATGGAGGTATGGGGGTCAGAAACTTGAAGCTATAGAACAGCAGCCTGCTGAAGAAATGGTTGTGGAGGTATGTTGAAGATAGACCAGCCCTGTGGAAGAATGTAATATAACAAAAGTATGGACAAAATGGGCAGTGGTGCACTGATGAGTCCACTGACACATATGGAGTTGGACTATGCAGGAAATCAGGTCTTTCTAGACCAACCTGGGGAAGGACATTACTTTCCAAATTGGCAATGGACAAAAAACCTTCTTCTGGAAGGATAACTGGGATGGTCAAGGCACTCTGCAAGAGGCTTTCCCCGGCCTCTTCGACATCAGCACCAACCAGAATAGCACAATAGAGAACATCTGGACAGCTTAGGGATGGAACCTAATTTTCAGAAGGGTTTTGAATGATTGGGAGGTTGAAAGAGTGGTTGCACTACTTGGCAGAATAGAAACCTTCACAAGGACTACCAATGAGCCTGATATCATCAAGTGGATTCACAACACTGATGGCAAATTCTCAGTCAGCAGAGTCTACAAAAGGGGCCTTCTAGAGATCACAGGAAGAGATAGAGGACCTTGGAAAGCTACTTGGAGAAGCATGGCACCTACTAAAGTAAAATGTTTCTCCTGGCTGGTAGTAAGGAAGGCATGTCTCACCCATGAGGCATTACAGAAAAGGAAATGTCATTTAGCTTCCATATGCCCTCTTTGTATGGAAGCCAATGAAACAAATAGCCACCTCTTCCTCCATCGCAAGGTAACTTCCCAAGTCTGATCCCTATTCATTACCTTGGCTGGGGAAAGCTGGACAATGCCAGAGCACACTGCTAATCTATTGAGCTACTGAATCAGAAGGAGAGGGAGCAAAAGCCAGAAGAGATGGTGGAAAACCATCCCAGCTTGCATATGGTGGACCATATAGAAGGAAAAGAATGAGAGAATTTTCAAAGGAAGATCAAACTCCATTCAAAAGATCAATGGGAAATGCATTTCTACTTTATGCTTTTGGTGTAAAGAGCAATGTATATAGTAAATGAAATACAGATAGTGGATTTCCTAGGCTTTTTGTAATTAGCTATCTATGGAAGCACACTTTTGGAGGTGGCCAGCATACCCTTAATGCTGAAGAATACACGTTACCAGTTTCAAAAAGTAAAATCATTCAGCTCAAAGACCCAATGCCGAATGTGTCCAACAACCCACTGCCAATCCATCAAGTGATTATGTTGGAAGTCGAAGATGAGTTAGATTTGGAAGGAGGATCTATTTGCTTTGTTGAGCATGAAAAAATGGCGGCTGCAACAACTCAAACAACTATTATAGTGCAAAAACACACTCCGTTTGAGGTCAAGGTTGTTGCACCCTTACTGGATCTATGATTTCGCAAACCCTTTTAATAATCTTATTTGATAATTAGTATAGAATGGTGCCCTCACACACCTTTAATTTGTTAGGTCGCGACTCTTTTCTTTTTTGAAATCCTGAAAAGAGTTTTCACATAGTTGGATCCTGTTTTGAGAAAAATAAGGCATGACAGCATTGCGACTCCGCTGGGGATATAACTAAGTTCTTACCATTACGTGTCTTATATGTCATGTGGGTTTTATTTTTTATTTGTAGCTTTATTTATTTGTTTATTTGTTTATTGATTTATTTTTAGCTCTATGCTTAATCCCTTCCCTTTCTCCTTATTTGGTTCATATATGTCACATTATTTTATTAATTCATTTATTTATTCCATGATTTATCCCCCTTCCTCTTTCTCTATATTCGATTTCCTTATATTATGCTCCATGTTTAACCCTATTCCTTTCCCTTTAGTTTATTTTCTTTAAATTACCAATTTGTTGATCTATATTTAGTTATTTTGCTATCACTTGATTGCATGCCTAATTTAGTTACCGTAATTTACTTTCTGTTTTAATTGCTTACATGCCAAACCCTACCCCTATCCTTTGTGTTTTTAAATTGTTATTATTTTTGCATTTATTTATTAATTTGTATTTATTTATTTATTTGCAGCTTTCTTTAAACTGCCTATGTGTTACTACTTTCTATCTAAATGTTATTTGTTACCATTTTCCACAACAGGCATTCTGCTCATATTTTCCCCACTTGGGAACCTCTTTTTTTTTTAATCTTTCTCGTAATGTTGTGCCTTTGTGCTTCTCACAAATTCTCTTTAAAAAATCTTATATTAGAGAGTTGGCAGATGCGTGGGTTAAGCGGATAGTTTTTTGCTACCGTGGGACCACATGCCTTCTCGCATAAGAATACCTTTAGTCAGTGTCTACCCAATTCTTAGAAACCTAAGATAGTGTTGTACCCACCATTGTAATTAAGTCATGCATGCATTAGCCTTAGGTGTTTTGACCCTTGGTGTCAATTCACGTTACAAGAAGTCACCCTATTGTCTAAAGGGTTCCCAACACCCCACAGACAAACTGCATATTATGTGTTAAAGTGGTCACGATAAACTAATCCAAGCCAAGTTATGACAAAATGGAGTTCAGAAATTTATTTGTCGTCCTTTTTTGCAGATTCATGATGTTGAAATTCTTCAAATGAATGTCATGGAACAACAACAACAACCCAGTGAAATCCCACAACGTGGGGTCTGGGGAGGGTAGAGTGTACACAGACCTTACTCCTACCAAGTTAGGACGGCTGTTTCCGAGAGATCCTCGGCTCAAAAAAGGCATAAAAGGGGGTCAGATAAGGTTAAGAAATTCAAAGCGCTATAGGAAAATAAATAACGAAGGCATCACAGATAAAATAGAGTAATCAAAAGTACTGAAAGCAATAAATAGTAACAGAAATAGCAGAAATGAGAGTACAAAGAATTGTAATGTGCTAGTGCGCCTATGAATAGGGAAGAATAACGAGACTATGCACTAGCCTTCTACCCTAATGTGGGTCCTCCACAGCCTCCTATCTAAGGTCATGTCCTCGGTAAGCTGTAACTGAGCCATGTCCTGTCTAATCACCTCTCCCCAATACTTCTTCGGCCTACCCCTACCTCTTCTGTAACCATCCATGGCCAACCTCTCACACCTCCTCACTGGGTCATCTGTGTCTCTCATCTTCACATGCCCAAACCATCTCAGTCGCATTTCCCGCATCTTGTCTTCCACCGAGGCCACTCCTACCTTGTCCCGAATAGCCTCATTTCTAATCCTGTCGCTCCTGGTGTGACCACACATCCATCTCAACATTCTCATCTCGGCAACTTTCATCTTTTGAATGTGAGAGATCTTAACTGGCCAACACTCTGCCCCATACAACATAGCCGGTCTAACCACCACTTTGTAGAACTTGCCCTTAAGTTGTGGTGGCACCTTCTTGTCGCATAACACTCCGGAAGCGAGCCTCCATTTCATCCACGCTGCCCCAATACGATGTGTGACATCATCGTCAATCTCCCTGCTCCCTTGCATGATAGACCCAAGATACTTAAAACTACTTCTCTTTTGAATGGCTTGGGCACCAAGCTTAACTTCCACGCCAACCTCCTGAGGTGTCTCACTAAACTTGCACTCTAAGTACTCTGTCTTGGTCATACTCAGCTTAAACCCTTTAGACTCCAAGGTATGTCTCCAATGGGGAGTACATGACCTCTCAATAGAAAAAGAATTTGGAATATTGTTGCTTTTTGGATAGCCATCACCTTGCAAATGACTCTCTACATCTCCAGTGACTTGTATGCTAGTATCAATGTGTTCATGTCCGCCAAATGAAGTCTTTCCTTCAATCTCTAATTGCTGAGGCACATTTCCATGGATAAAGGTTGGGTTTTGGCCATTGCTTTTCAGCAAGCTTGACTTGACATATGTAAAGAAGGCGGAAGACTCACCTATCTTCAATTCACTCTTCTTAGGAAATGGTGAAATTTCTCCTGTCCTTTTCAGCAAGCTTGACTTGACATATGTAAATGAATGTCATGGAAGATGATGGAAATTTAGATTATCCCATTTGTTATCCCATTCCCCCTTAGTTTCATTTCTATTATTTATAAATCCAAAAGTTGTAATGGTTATAATTATCATCAATAAAATAATTTGATTTCATTATTTTCTACTCTAAACTCCAAATAATGTCAATAAGGCTTGAATTAATAATCGTGAATTACTTACTTATCGTCTTAGGCCTACCTCTGGTACAATGAGGCTCCCATGCATTTAGGACGTTTATTTTAGCAAACCAAACGTGTTTATTTTCACAATGTGTTTAGTGCTACTAACTTGACTTTCTCTTGATTTTTATTTTTCGTCCTCCCTTCCCCAAAGGTTGATTTGTGCACTATGTCCTGCCGCACACAATCAAAAGGGGATGTTCCTCCTCCAAGTTTGAATCATTAAGGAAAGAGAAAAATGGTTGATAGCAACAGTATTATGGAAGGGGTTGAGACTGTTGAAGAGGAATATCCTTCTAATGAGTTGGTTTTAAAGTTGGAGCAGAAAATAATATATTTAGAAGGAGACATGGTTGGGCACACACAAACGCGGTCATCTCGTTGCACAATTCTGGTTTGATTCGTCTGAAAAGTGATGAAAAAATGGAATCAGCATCACAAGGACTACCTATAGTCCAAAAATTACATGAAGTAGATTCGACGGAGGGGAGCAAGCAACAGGCGATTTGTGTCTCACGATCGCCGGAGCTGCGCCTCCAAGTTCGAACAAGCTCAAGCGAGACTCGAGGTCCAACAACCATTGGGGTTTTCTCAGCAACTCAAGGTGCACCTCTCAGCCAAATATCAGACCATACTGCCGGCGGAATCGTCGGCGGCGATATCTCAGTCCGGTGAACCAAATAGCACCAAACCAATGCCAAAATGATCACAACATCAATGTGCAACTCACCAGCTACATAGGGTGCTTCGAATCATCCCCAATCAGTTCAAATATCAAAAGTCGTCAAGGTTACTGCCAAGATGACGGCGCCGGAGCTCCGGCGAACCTATTGCAGCAAGACCAGTGTCAAAATGTCCACAATAGGGACACGAAGCTTCCAAGCTATAGGGGGTGCCTCGAATCCTCTCCAATCAGTTCAAATTTGAAAAGTCGTCAAGGTAACTGTTAAGGTGAAGAACACAGTGAAAGTGTTGTTCAAGCTATGACACCTACATTATCTCAGGACCACTATCATCAGCAAAGGAATGTAATTCAATGTCAAATCACTCAGAGGAATATTAATGATCCTATAGACAATGAACACCAAGAGCACAGGACCATAGGAACTGATCATACCAATCAAAACATCAGAAGTTCAGCACAAGGACCCCAAGTGATTAGAATAAGTGATCACAATGCTAGTGTCCAAACTGATTCAGCTGAGAAAATTAATGAAAAGGGTAAGAGCCAAATTCAAAATGATCATGCTATTGCTCAGCAACAGCCTCTTAAAGATCGTCAGCAGCCCAAGCAAACATCTTACATCCCTAATGACCAACCTTTGAAAGTTTCTAATAACTTTGAGCCCTTTAGATCCAATAATGCAAGAAATGATCCTACTGGACTTCAAGACAATAGGAATAACCCTGCTGTCAATCAAACCAAGTTTCCTTCTACTAACATTTCCACACCGCCAATCCTGTGATCCCTCATACTATGGTTACTAAGTTGAGAGCTCAAGAGGCCATGACAACTGCCACCATTGATATTAGCCCTCCCAAAATAACTACAAAACAGGGATTTCCAGCTGTTGTCTTCAGAAAGGAGGACTTCATGGTGAAGCTGGCCACAAGATGTAAGTATATTTACCCTCATTGGCAAATTCACAAACACCATGCCCAAAATGGAAATTATCAGAAGAGAATTTATCCTGCAGACTGAGCTTAGAGGTGGACTGAAAATCACTATTTTAATTCCAGGCATCTTTATATAGATTTGGAAAATGAGTATGATCATTCTAATGTCTGGTCCAAAGGGAAAATGTACATACAGGGTCAACTAATGAGATTGCAAATATGGACTCCCACTTTCAAACCAGAAGAAGAGACTCCTTTGGTTCCTATATGGGCAATCTTACCTGAGTTACCATGGCATTGGTACTGTCTAGAAGTTGTGTCACCTTTATTGTCCCCTATTGGCAAGGTCCTATTTCTAGACTTAGCAACTTACAAAAAAACAAGAGGAAGTGTTGCTAAAGTAAAGGTCCAAATTGATCTCACAAAGCAAAGACCACATCATGTGTGGATGGGGTTTGATGATGATGAGAATGGAGAAGGAAGATGGCACCCAATTCAATATGAAGGGGTTCCTGAGTACTGTGATTACTGCAAACATCAGGGACACACCAATAGAATGTGTACTGTAAAAAGAAGGGATGAAGAGAACAAAAGGAGAAAGGAGCAAGATGCAGTAGAGAAGACAAAAACCAAAACTAATAATGAAAAAAATATATAAAGATGTGCAGATTCAGGAAAATGCAGGAAATGATGTTCAACCAAAGGTATCTCATAATAATAATAAGGAGAAGACTAACCAAGAACAAGACGGGTGGCAGGTCCAAAGAAGGAAAGGCAATAAAAACAATCAACAAAGTACAGTGCAAAACAAACAACAGCAGGGAGTGCAACAACATCAACAAGCAGGTATGAATCTTAACTCTGAAATAATTGAAGTCCAAGAATGTAATGTTGGTCCTGGAGTCCAGGTTCAACCTCACTACCCCCATTTAAACAAGAATCCCTTCCCCCATAGCCCCTCTATACAG